>NC_139513.1:128613896-129213896 GCF_947247035.1 Vipera ursinii
AGATTTTATTTTATTTTATTTTATTTTATTATTTTATTTTATTTTATTTTATTATTTTATTTTATTTTATTTTATTTTATTTTATTTTATTTTATTTTATTATTTTATTATTTTATTTTATTTATTATTTTATTTTATTTTATTTTATTTTATTTTATTATTTTATTTTATTTTATTTTATTTTATTTTATTTTATTTTATTTTATTTTATTTTATTTTATTTTATTTTATTTCTCCCGTGGGGTCAGGGCGCGAAAGGATTGGGAAGGGAGCAGCCTACCTCTTAACGGCACAAAAAAGCCTTAGTCTTAGCCTGCGGTTAAGAAAACCAAATCTCGCACTTCCCAAACTTTTAGTGTCCACAAATTGCTGCCAAAGGGTGTCTGAGGAAAGCTGCTTTCTATTCAGAACGCATTCTTTGTATTGGTTCATTTCAGCAAAAGTTTAGCAGATTCAGGATTGTGTTTCTTTACACACCTGTAAGCTACACACCCTGACTGCTCTTTAGAAGGCCAGATCCTGAAGCTAAAACTCAAATACTTTGGCCACCTAATGAGAAGGAAGGACTCACTGGAGAAGAGCCTAATGCTGGGAAAGACCGAGGGCAATAGAAGAAGGGGACGACAGAGAATGAGGTGGATGGATGGAGTCACTGAAGCAGTAGGCGTGAGCTTAGATGGACTCCAGAAGATGGTAGAGGACAGGAGGCCTGGAGGAACATTGTCCATAGGGTCGCAATGGGTCGGACACGACTTCGCAACTAACAACAACAAAGCTATGTAAGCTCTCTTGTAAATATCCCAAAAGTTATCATTTGTTTTATTTTTTATACAAATTTTATTGATTTTCTGATATTACATTCACATATTTGAAAAGCAGCATGGTGGCTGGGTAGTAGTAATTCAATTACATAAAGATATCATTAATACAGATTTCAATTGCTACCATAAATATTTCCTCTCTTTTTCCCTTCATATATACTGTCTATTTGTAACTTAAAAGACAAGTTTTATTCTATCCATCACATAGAAAATAACTTTCCTACATATATCCACTGTTTTTAGTTTACACATAATCTAATTGTTTTAACAATTATACTTTGGAATAATTATAATTTGAATATTGGATTAAACTTTTTTTTTTTTGACGTGGTTTGTTGAATAAGCCACAAGCAGGACAAACCATGTTTTGTCATATTGCGGAGATCAATCCTTCCTCTTAAGATTGTCAAAATTAGTTATTTTACTAAGTCATAGTTTTACTCTGTTGTGATGAATGAATTTAGCCTTTGTAGCTTGTGACTGGTTTATGACTCATGTTTATGATTCAGGATGTAGTGTGAACCTAGCTAATACCTAGTATGTCCACAAAATATGATTAAAACAAAAGGTTAATGTGATGCATGAGCCTGGCTACTTTCAATTTCAGATCTCCTGGATACTTTTAGCAACCTTTGAAAATGAAGTTATGTCTATCTAGATACAATTATTTAAACTTTAGATTGTTTTCTGTCCGTGTGTAAGAGTGGAGCTGCTGAATTAATAAGAGAAATATAGTTATGTAGTCAACATTACTTTTTATTTGTGTATGGCTTGCTATACGTATTTAGGTAAGCCATAGTATGTTTAATCAGAATCGTTGTATAAAACACAAATAAGCATCATAAGCCATTGTTTGCATGTCACTATGGCTGGATTCACATTGCATGAAAAACACCCACATGTGATAGGTGAATGCTAATAACTATTGGGATCAAAGCATGGATTTGGAACACACTATCTGACAATTGAGTGTTGACCCAAACCATTTTTCAAACTGTTCTTTGGAATATTAACATGATGTACAGTAATACATTGTAACTGAATCATAAAATCTAATACAATTTCTCTAAGCAATTTTACAACAATTAGTATATAATATAGGCAACTCATATATTGCAAATGTATTTGCAGACTAATCAAACTGATCTAGATAAAGGTAAATTATCTAGACCCGTACCAATCGGGCTTCAGACCCGGGTACAGCACGGAGACGGCATTGGTCGCGCTGGTGAATGATCTCTGGAGGGCTCGGGACAGAGGATACTCCTCTGTTCTAGTCCTATTAGACCTCTCAGCGGCTTTCGATACCATCGACCATGGTATCTTGCTGCGGCGTCTCAGGGGATTGGGAGTGGGAGGCACGGTTTTTCAGTGGTTCTCCTCCTATCTCCTGGGACGCTCGCAGTCGGTGTTGGCAGGGGGGCAGAGGTCGACCGCGAGGCCTCTCGCTTGTGGAGTCCCTCAGGGGTCGGTCCTCTCGCCCCTTCTGTTTAACATCTACATGAAACCGCTGGGTGAGATCATTCGTGGTTTTGGAGTTGGGTATCATCAGTATGCTGATGATACCCAACTATTCATTTCGACCCCAAACCACCCCAGTGATGCCCTCGACGTGATGTCCCGGTGCCTGGAGGCGGTCCGGGTCTGGATGGGGAGGAACAGGCTTCGTCTCAACCCTGACAAGACGGAGTGGCTGTGCATACCGGCATCTCGGGACATTCAGGATATCCCACCCCTCATTATGGGGGGTGAGTCATTATCTCCTGTAGATAGGGCTCGCAACTTGGGAGTCCTCCTAGATTCACAACTCTCCTTAGAAGATCATATTGTAGCTGTGACTAGGGGGGCATTCGCCCAGGTTCGCCTGGTGCGCCAGTTGCGACCCTATCTAGACCAGGATGCCTTGCGCACGGTCACTCATGCGCTCGTGACCTCTCGTCTTGATTACTGCAACGCTCTCTACATGGGGCTACCCTTGAAGACCACTCGGAGGCTCCAACTGGTACAGAATGCAGCCGCGAGAGTTGTATTGGGAGTTTCCCGATACTCCCGTGTTACACCTTTGCTCCGCGAGCTGCATTGGTTGCCAGTTGTCTTCCGGGTGAGGTTCAAGGTGTTGGTAATGACCTACAAAGCCCTTCATGGCATGGGTCCAGAATACCTTGGGGTGCACCTGCAGCCGGCGTCAACTTCCCTCCGCCCAGTACGCTCCCACAGAGAGGGCCTCCTCAGGGTGCCGCCGGTCAAAGAATGCCGACTGGTGACCCCCAGGGGGAGAGCGTTCTCTGTGGGTGCACCGGATTTATGGAACCATCTTCCGGTTGAGCTCTGGATGGCGCCCGATCTCCGCTCCTTCCGGCGCGACCTTAAAACCCATCTTTTTAAACAAGCGGGCCTGGCCTGATGGGACGGGTTGGGATTTTTATTAATAACTTCAATTTTAAATTTGTATCATTTATGGGCATTGTTTAATCTTGTTTTAATAATGTTAATTTTAATTTTTGTATTTAACTTTTATGTATTGCCCTGTTCACCGCCCTGAGTCTCTTGAGAGAAGGGCGGTATATAAATTAAATTAAATAAATAAGTAAATAAATAAATAAATAAATGTGCTTAAATTATCCATTTGTATTGGTTCCTTTCAGCAAAAGTTTAGCAGATTCAGGATTGTGTTTCTTTACACACATGTAAGCTATGTAAGCTCTCTTGTAAATATCCCAAAAGTTATCATTTGTTTTATTTTTTATACAAATTTTATTGATTTTCTGTTATTACATTCACATATTTGAAAAGCAACATGGTGGCTGGGTAGTAGTAATTCAATTACATACAGATATCATTAGTACAGATTTCAAATTGCTACCATAAATATTTCCTCTCTTTTTCCCTTCATATATACTGTCTATTTGTAACTTAAAAGACAAGTTTTATTCTATCCATCACATAGAAAATAACTTTACTACATATATCCATTGTTTTTAGTTTACACATAATCTAATTGTTTTAACATACAATCTTTTAGACAATGACCTAATAGATTTTTCAATTTTAATTTCCACTAACATTTAGACTTAATGTTTGATATTTATCATTCCCAAGATTTTTAGTATACTCCCAATTCATCTAACACCATTCCTCACAAAATCTAATATTCAAAATACACATCCCGTTTACTTAACTTCTCACCCTCTATGTCAATGTTAAGGATACAATATGATATCCTTCCTTTTTGCTAATTTTCAGTTGTTTTTTTAAGTAGTAATCAAAATTTCTTTTTATTTCAATATTTAATACTTCCTCTCTTCCTCTTTATATCTGCTATCTCTTGCTTAAACTGATAATTTTCATTTTAACATTCCATATAGACCTATTTATTACTTTCAACAGTGTTTTTAGCTTATCTATATTATTCACCTTTACATGACCTTTATGCACAAATCAGTATTCAATTAGTATTTATACTGCTAAATTTTAATGACCAATTTTTTTTTCTTTATCTCAGTTCATAACAATGTCTTGTGTTCAACATACACATCTTATCTATTTAAGTACATTCTGTTTCAGATTTCAATACGATGGTCGAAACTCCATTTTTCTTGAATCTTATTCTAGCTTTTTTCCTTTGCCAAAACATCTTCCATGTCCTTGTTTTTGGGTCATCAAACCAATCTCCTTGTAATATCATGTATATTAATTGATATTGGCAAAACCATTGGATCGCCATTTTTTTTAGAGGACTTGTAGGTCTAGTGCAGGGGTCGGCAACCTCGGCTCTTTTATGACTCGTGGACTTCAACTCCCAGAATTCCTGAGCCAGCTATGCTGGCTCAGGAATTCTGGGAGTTGAAGTCCACGAGTCATAAAAGAGCCGAGGTTGCCGACCCCTGGTCTAGTGGATCGTCTCTTTATTTTTCCATATCGATGTAGTTGTTCTGAATTGTTTGTCTTCTCATCCAACTGTTCTTTTTCTAGATCCTCTAGTTCCTTCTGAGTTGTATAAGAAACCTTTTCCTTTTTCCAGGTTGTCAATGTCTTCTGGATTTTCAAATATCAATATTTGTTTAATAGTAGATTCTTCTGTCATGGTACTTGAATGTTTCATTTTTTTTCTATTGTATTTTGTATAGATGGTTCTTTAATTGTGGTCAGAGTTTGGGCTTTCATATCTGGGCTGTCTTCTTGTTCCTTCATATAGCCTCTTAGTATTTCATTGATTATGGTAAGAATTTGGATTAGTGTTTTTAACATAACAAGAGTTTGTTGATCTTCATCTATAAATAAATTTTGTTCCTGGTCTTCACGTTGGTATTTTAAACTAAAGGCTTTACACTTAGAAAATCCAAAACAAAGATTTTTTTTTTCTAGATAGGGAACACAAAGCCTTTCACAGCTGTTGTTTCAAAGTTCTCAAGGTTATGTATCTTATCTATTTCCCTGGGCAGTCAGCCAGGCCCCTTTTAAAGTTTCCCTTTGAGTCCCAAAGTTGTCTTAATCTTTTCAGTTTTTCTTTCTTTTTTTCATAAGAAAGAATCCAGATTTCCAACAGAAGTAGACAATGAACAATAGGAAAAAAAAATATTTCAATCCACATGGTTTGAGAAATAAAGTTCCAATTGGGATTCAGTTACTTTTTCAATGTTTAAAACGCCCCTGGCTATTTAGTCGCTGCTCTTTCTGGAGGGAGGGCTGAAATCCCCCTTCCCTGATCGCAGGGGGAAAATGCTTAGCAGCTTAAGGAGGTACAGAAAGTAATTAGGGTGTAAAAGAGGTAGATCTCATCCAGTCTCTTCCATGCTGCTTTAAGAGTTGCCTAGTGGAAAATGTGACTTCAGCTGTTCACAGCCTAGGGACGAGCCATAATGGCCGGTCCTTTCGTCCGCCGGTTTGGAGGGATCGCCAGGTCCAATGGGAGAGTTGTGGCTCTCCCATGATCCAGCGAGCACCCCTCCTTGCTGGTTGCCTCTTCAGGGTGACTTTTGGCCCTTTTCAGAGCCGCCCAATGATGCAATACTGGACGGGAGAGAGAGAGCAAGTCTCCCAGCCGTCCATAGCGACTGCGTGACAAACCGGAAGTCTATCATTTGTTTTTTTTTTTTTATTGAAAAGTTTTATAAAATACAATTTTCCTTTAAAAAAAACCCCCTTCCCCCTCCCTCCTCCCCTCCCTACCTCCCCCCTATCTCCCCCCCTCCCCCTCCCCCTCCTCCCTCCCCTACCTCCCCCCCTCCACTTCCCCTCCTCCCCCCTCCCCCCCCCCGACTTCCCAGAGCAAAATACAAGGTATATATCTAAAAGGCAATCATAAACAATCATATACTAACAATTATAAACTCTAAAATCCATCACTCTCTAGCTTGTATATAGTAAACCAATCCTTAATAATACTAAATATATATAAAAAACTAAAATAAAAGAAAACTAGCATCATTCCCATCTATGTTCTTCCACAATTCACTATTACCTTAACATATTCTCATTTGCACATTAATAAATAGTTCTTACACAAATTAACCCACATTAACCCACAAAACTTTCTTCCTCTTCCTCTGTAGTAAGTTGTCCATTAATTCCAAATTAAAAAAAAAAAATCTATTACCATACATAGCATCCCAAAACTTTTTTTTTTTAAAAAACACAACTACCACTTAACTATAAATATTTTGTGGAAGTTCCATAGATTTCTACTGGTCTTATTTTTTTTTCTTTTTTGAGCGTTTTAAGGCAGCACGCGTCACCCTCTGTTCTCTAAGATCATCCAAAAGAGTTGCAGCTTGAACTCCTCCTGTACCCTTCTCGTCTATCTGTGCATCTTCATCCTCTTGATGTTCTCCTTCTCCAGATCCCTCTGCAGCTTCCAGAAGTGTTGATGGGGTTACTTCCAAGACATTATTATAAAAATCATGCGCTTGCTTCACATTACTCAAACAGTATCTTTTGCCATCATACATGAAGCTCAACCCAACTGGGATCTCCCATCTGAACCTTATATCTCTTTGCTTGAGCTCTTGCACAAGAAATATAAAATCCTTCCTTCTCTTTAAAATCTTTGGAGGAATTTCTTTTAAAACCAAAACTTGTTGACCAGCAATCACAACTTTGGTATCGTAGGCAGCTTGTATAACTTCATCTCTAATTTCCCTTTTTACAAAATAAACCACCACATCTCTAGGCAACTTTCTCTGTTTAGCAATCCACGAATTCACACGGAACACTTTGTCCATACCTTGTTTTAATTCAGATGCTGGATGGTTCAATACTCCCTCAAAAGCCTCAGAAACCAGCTGCTTTAAATCTTCCTTAATATCCTCTTTTAGGCCTCTAATTCTCACAGCAAACTGCATCTGGTAAAATTGGGCCAAGCTCTGTTCACTGTCAATTTTGTCTTTTAAATCTTCAATTTCCAATACTTTTGCTTCTAATAAAGCATTCTTTTGAATCAAGTCTTGCACTTGATCATCCAGCACCTCCACACATTTAGCAACTTTTTGCACTGAGGACAAAATGTCTACCTTCATTTCTCTAAGTTTCTGTTCCATCCTTTCTTCCATTCTCTGCTCCAATTTCTCCAATTTCTCCTCCATCTGTAGAAATTTAACACCCATTGACTCCAAAATTAACTGGGTATGTTTTTCAAGATCCTTCGATGTCAATACATCAGGAGAATGCAACGCCTGCAGCAATGATTGTTGTTGCACCGGAGAATTTCCAGCACTCCGAAAAGTTCTAGGGGGAGGTTTAGCCGCCATCTTTTACTTACAATTGTGACGCACTTTCACTTTAAGTTTTAAACAAAGTCCATCAAGCTTGAGAGTAAAATAAAATCTTCTTCATCTCTTCATCTTTCCCTCTTGTACTGCTCTGCCTGCTCTTTCCCTTTCATAGTCTCTCCTTCAAGCAGGGATGGTCGCAGACGCCTGGCTCTGCTCCATAAAGTCCGGAGCAGAGACGCTGGTCAGCTGGGAGCAGCCCAGGCTACGGGGGAGTTCAATCCTTCGGCCGCCCAAGCTCCAAGCTCAGGCGGCCCCGGAGAACTCAACCCCCACCTGGGGGCTCACCCCCTCCTCTTCTCCCGAGGAGGGGGCTTCAGATTCGCCCGAACAGCTGATCGGCGCTGTTTCGGGCGAAAAAGCACCAGCTGAGCCGCGGGCAGCCCGGGAAGGCTCCCTCCGTCGCCGCGGAGCCACCGGAAGTCCGTCTATCATTTGTTTTTAATCTACATGTCAATAGTAGCCAATCACAATGTATTGTATGCATTGCACACCACAGTCTCCTGGATTGTATAGGTATGGGCAGGGCTTTTTTGTCATAGAACGCTCAGAACAGAGTTCTGGCACCTTTTTTGGATGGAACCTTGTAGGGTAGGCAAAGCGGGTTGTATGACGTAAGAGTTCCGGCACCTTTTTCTTTTACAAAAAAAGCACTAGGTATGGGGAAGGGTATCTTGGTTCTTGCTGGTACTGCATAGCCTTGTACATGTTTTGTCCAATATTCAGTTTAAAATTTCTGTAATTGTAAGGTTTTTAAAAACCATGTTTTATATAATATATATCTTAATAAACACGAGTATTATTTAGCGATAGGAAAGCAAGGCTGAGAGAGAATGAGTTTTCAGCCATGCAGAAAATTACAACTTTGGAAACTTACATGTACATCCATATTTTATTCAGTGGATTGAGGCCAGATACTCTACATTCTGTACACATTTCCTTTTGGTATTAAATGTACTCTTGTTCACAATACACTTGTACTAGATCACCAGAACATTATGTATTAAAGCAGATTCATATATAATGTAAATCAGCTTTTTATCTTGATATCTGTTACAGAAGGCTTGATCCAACAGCAATCCCACATTTTTGTACATCTCTGAGTGTATAATTATAAAGGTTGTGCAAAGTATTGAAATGTATGATAGTTGGGAGCACCTTTTCAAATAACTTAGGCTTAGGAGCTTTGCAAAAGATACAGCTGTCAATTTTGAAAATGAGCATGGCTACGGCCATCTTCCTTATTCATTTTCCGTTGACACATTGGAAGAAGGGAGGGGGGATTGCCAGGTGCTTTGCTAATCAAAATAATCTTTGTCCTGTGGGAACCAAGGTCATCGGCTGCACCCGAGACTGCAGGCTGGGCGTTTTGTGAAAAGCCTGCCAAGAAGATGTATTGGGGAAAGTAGTTGCTTGCAAAGCCTTAGGGGTGGGATTTCTTAACTTTGTATTGGAGAATTGTTAAGTGTGTCTTTAGACTTTGTTTCACTTTTGACGTGCCAATACTTTGTAACTAATAAACATGTTCTTTGATAAATTTCCAAGCGTTGGAGTTCTTTATTTGTCTCTGTCTGTTGGAACCATGACAGCAGCTGCTTTAAAGATTGAAAGAAAGGTGTTTTATTTGTACTCCTATGCATTGTAAACCTTAACTATCTCATCTGAATGTGTTTCACAGATTCAATAGTTATACAGTACTATGCACTCAGCTGACAGGCGTAATGATATACTGTTTAATGATATATTTATAGCAAGTGAGACAAAGCAAGTCTCTTTAAGCTGAAAAATGTGATTTCTCACATGATGCAAGTATGACTGTGGTAGGTCTACTCAAAAATTCTCCTCATACAGGAATGTTGGACTGTTATCTGGCTACTCCAAAGAGCTGCGGAATCATTTCAAATCAATTTCATGCTATACATTAAACATGAAGAAATCAATTATAATTGTGAATTCTTTCTTGAAGAATCTTCACTTTCCGAGCACCAAGATGGGAGAAGATGAAATAAAAGCTTTGTTATCAAAGGTAATAAGGATTTGTGCTACATGTTGGCCTTGTTTCAGCTTTTGTCCATGGAGATCTTGAGTCTTTGTTCGTGGCACATGGTGCTACTTTTCAGTTGTGTTTGTTTTTTAACTGGTAGATTATTTATTCTTTTTTGGCCTAAGAAGCAGGTGTAAGAAAGTGTGACAGTAATACTTCAGAGGTGTAAATTTTCTAATCTATCCTGCAGCAATGTACAATAAGAAATAATAATACTGTAAGCAAGTATATTTTACTAAATGTAAAATCCCACTTTTCCCAGATAAATATGCTGATTCACCTTAGCTATCTCACAAGTGTCCCTAAAAAATGATCAAGATAATTTTTTTTTGCTATGATTGCTTTAGTGACTTTTTAAATTAAAAATGGTTCTTTGCTGAATGAAATCAGACAGCCAGAGGAAATACAATACTAATCAAAGCTAAAATCAAATATGTACATAACTTTTTCAGTTAAACAATTTCAGGTGATTTTAAGATTTTTATCATCAATATTTTTTTCAGGATTTTCAAATATTTATCCTAAAGCAGCAATTCTGAATAATTCTGATTCATAAACCATGGCAATATTTACTATTACACCCAAATCATTATAGTTCAGGAAAAGCACATTAACCAGAATTAGTTCCCTTTGTTTTGTTTTGGTTTGGTTTTTGTTGTTCAAAATTAGATTGGAGTTAGGGATTATTGTCTTTTGACCTCCAGAAATAGAGCCAGGAGAATAAATATCTAAAATAGAGACTTTTCAGTTATAACCACTCCACTCTTCTCTCTCTTCACCATTTATGGGTAGATAATTACATGGGGACACCAAAAATAGAAGCCTTCCAAAGTATTTGCTATATTTATTTATTATTTATATTCTGTGATAATTTGATGACTTTTGCAGCTAATTTGGTATGAAAAAAACTATAGTAAATTTAAATTAAATGGAAAAATGCATCATAAAAATTAAATGAGACAAGACAATATAAATAAAATAGTAAAATAAAAAATGGTGGATTTCACTTAATTAGAATGTACTTCAGAACAATTTGATCTTTAACATCCTCCTGAAAGCTGTCAAGGAGAAGGGCCAATTTTATCTATGCCAGAAGGTTTTCCCAGAATACAGTACCTACCATGCGGCTGAGATGCAACACCCCGATTCCATACCTCTCAACGCCTTCCCCTCCCACTTCTCAGAAGTGGGAAGTGATGTCTTAAAACAATTTTATGTACAATAATATGTCACTGATAGTCATTTTTTCTCATTTCAAATCTTTGCATTTTGTTTATAAATGACAGCATGCTCTCCCTTTTCTTGAATTCTTTCTCACTGTTTCTTGATAATACTCACCTTTTTAATTCTTGCGTATTGCAATGGCCATTATGTATTTTATTCATCACATTCTACAACTGCCCATCTCCCTTACGGAGGAAGTCTGGGCAGTAGAGAATAAAATATTAACACATAACAACAATCTATATAAGTTTAAAAAGAGGCAAGGATGAAAACAATGTGAAAAATGAATTAAAAGGTGAAGGGGGGGGCTTTCTGGGTACTAACCGTCCCCACAGCTGCATCATCCTCTGTGCGCCCCAAGCAAGCCCTCAGAGCCATGTTTTCACACTTCTCTGGAAGGCCAGGAGGGTGGGGGTCCACCTCGATTCTGCGGAGAAGAAGCACAAGGCAGGGTCAACGGCAAAGAAGGCTCTCTTTCTGGACCCCACCAGTCAGAGTTCTTTGCCTAATGGGGTCTCCCTACCTAACCAGGTGGGACGGACTGATATAATGAGACAAAGACTGTTTACTCATTATAGAGAGATTCGGTTCTCTTTTCCATGGATTGCATGGAATCAGTCTGGCCTAGACTGCAGGGTTTTCAATTGGGTTTTAACGTTTTAACTTTTGGGCTTAAATTTAATTAATTGTTTTAATTTTATTTTAACTTTCGTATTGTATGGTTTTAATTGCCCTGTAAACCGCCCTGAGTCCTATGGGAATAGGGCGGTATATAAGTCAAATAAATAAATAAATAAATAAATAAATAAATAAATAAATAAATAAATAAATAAATAAGAAAGAGAAAGAAAGAAAGAAAGAAAGAAAGAAAGAAAGAAAGAAAGAAAGAAAGAAAGAAAGAAAGAAAGCATTCCTATCAAACTGTAGTTAATCTCATCAGGCCAAGAATCTTTCACATTCTACAAGTGGTCACTCTTGATTAACAAATTAGCATTGCCGGTACCTTCAAACACTGATGTATTTAGGCTCCTCTCTCTGTCGGATAATAGGTTGACATCCATAAAGATATATGCCCATTTTTTAATATGCAAAATGCCAGAAAATTCTTTTTTATGTAAACGATTTCAGAAAACATGGCTGAGGGACGTATTACAAGTACCTTATTAAAATTGTTATATTCTTTCCCAGATTTTTTTTTCTTAAGGTTGTACCATATTCCATCTAGAGTCCTTAGAGCAGGGAGCGTACAAATGTGCATAAATAAGTAACACTGGAAATCAGAAATCCATATACACATAAGGCCTATAGTTTTCCCATTCCTCTCCTGTGGAACAATAGGGCACAAGTGGAAAAAAACCCCATTGTCTTCAGTATACAGGTAGTCCTCAACCTACAATCACAATTGAGCCCAAATTTTCTGCAGGGCTCAGACATTTGTTAAGTGAGTGTTGCCTCATTTTATGACCTTTCTTGCCACACTTGTTAAGTGAATCACTGTGGTTGTTAAGTGAATCTGGCTTCCCCATTGACTTTGCTTCTCAGAAGATCTCAAAAGGCGATCCACATGACCCTGAGACATTGCAGCGGTCATAAATATGAGACAGTTGCTAAGTGTCTGAATTACAATCACATGACCCAGGGGATGCTGCAACAGTCATAAGTGTGAAAAATGCTTTTTTCAGTACTGTTGTAACTTTGAAGAGCCACTAAATGAAGTGTTGTAAGTTGAGGACTACCTGTATGTTGAATTATAAGACTAGCTACACTCAGCTTTGGCCACATTAGTTAGGGTTAAAGCCACACTCAAGTCAGTGGATGGCCATAGGTTCCTCATCCATGCCATAGATTCCAGATTTATTGAGCGGTATAAATCCTCTAAGGGACTTGGTGGCTTAGTGGGATAGGACGCTGAGCTTGTCGATCAGATGGTCGGCAGTTTGGCGGGTCGAATCCTGAGTGTCGCGTAACAGAGTGAACGCCTGTTACTCGTCCCAGCTTCTGCCAACCTAGCAGTTCGAAAGCACATAAAAATGCAAGTAGAAAAATAGGGACCACTACGGTGGGAAGGTAACAGCGTTCCGTGCGCCTTTGGCATCCAGTCATGCCGGCCACATGACCACGGAGATGTCCTTGGACAAGTGCTGGCTCTTCGGCTTTGAAATGGAGATGAGCACCGGCCCCTAGAGTCGGAAACGACTAGCACGCATGTGCGGGTGAACCTTTACCTTTACCTTTATAAATCCTCATGAGGTCCTAAACATCTTGCATGCTATAATCTAGGGGCATAGGGGAATGAATCTTGTTGGGTTTTTTTAATAGTCTTGTTGGGGTTTTTTAATAGTCATATCGTAAAAATGTTAAATTTTAAAAACTGACACAAAAATGTTTATTTCAGAGTTTTTCAGTTATACATCGCCTTTCAAATACTATAGGAAAAATGCATGTTCTACCTTATTTTGTTTCCTATTTCTGATATAAAATTTCCATTCTCTGATTCTCTTTTATATTGATTAGAATGATCACAAGTATTATTCATATAATGCACAAGGTACTCCTATGAGCCTCGACGGACAAGAAAGTGGTTATTCTTGGAACCAGAAAAGACAATGGCACTTCCTTCATCAGTCTTCCCATCTTCCTCTGGATTCATTTAGCCATTGCGCTAAATGCTTGACCTTTGTTTGGAACACAGTTTTCTCCATTATAGGATTATTTATTTTGGCCATAGGAATTTGGGGGCTTTCAGAGAAGGAATCTCTGGAAAGTGAACGAGTAATATATCTGGGCAGCGACCCAATGCTTTTTTTTGTATTAGTAGGGCTAGTAGCTACGTCTATATCCCTTTTGGGCTGTACTGGAGCCCTCTTTGAAAGCATCTTTCTTCTGAAGCTTTTCACTGGAGGAATAATAACTTTTGTGATTTTGGAAGTTTTGAGTGGAATTGTTGTCTTTTCTCTGAGACAACACATCAAGGCTTCCTTGCAAAATTTTCTTACGGTGGCAATGTTACAGTACCAGGACGACCTAGATCTCCAGTTCATTATGGATGAAATTCAAGCAGGCCTCCAGTGCTGTGGAGTAAAGTCTTATCTGGACTGGAAAGCAAATTTGTGAGTATAATTTTTGGCCTATTCTATCAGTTTCCAGGAAAGATAGGCGTGTCAAAGGAGTAGAGTATAACTTTAATCCTTGGAGAATGTGGCAGTCTAGAAATATGATTGGATGGATGGATGATGGAGACAGATAGATAGATAGATAGATAGATAGATAGATAGATAGATAGATAGATAGATAGATGATAGATAGATAGATAGATAGATAGATGATAGATTTGTAGCTCTGAGATCCGGAAAATTTAACATTTTCCATTTTAACATTGTTCAGTGTAATGTCACTGGAATTTTGCTGCCAGGGGATTGTCTTGCACCAAAGAAAGCTTTGTATAATTAATGTGAGTGAATGGATGGTTCTGTTTGCTGTTTGATTTCAGGAATGCTTCTATATATTTCCATCTAGAAACAATGCAAGGCATTTTATTGTTTTTAGTTAGAAATATAAAGGAGCATTCCTGTAGAATTATAATAAACAGTACTGCACATTATGGTGAAAAGTCAGTGTTATGTCATGGGTTCTGGTGAGCAGGAATGAAGACACAAGGCTGAGTACACAGAAGTCATTCTTTATTTCTTTGATGGAACTGTACTTGGGCTTGGGCTGCTCCCAGCCCCAATATATAGCCAAGCCCTATGGTAGCAGCCAATAAGATTGAACCCGTGCTTGCTGCCTGAGGCTGACCAATTGCAGGCCCGGAGACGGCCTGTCTGGGTTTCAGTCAGTATCTCCCACAACAGTCTTAGTCTCCAACAATAGGCATGGTAGTTCCCCACATGTGCTGAATTATGTTGTGCATCCTCTCTGATGATGCCCACAAGAACTGGAATCCTATACAATTTTGGTAGGTTTGCAGGTTAGTCACCTCATTCTTAGTTTGGTTAGATTGAGACAGGAATCTCTTTTTTGCCCCTTCATATAAAATACCAGCTCATATAAAAGCACTAGCTAACAAATTGTTAATTGCCTTCCAGTTAAATGTGCTATGAACAATCTTTGTTTTCATTATACATAAAGGTATGCCCATGTATCTCTCCTGTTGCCTTGCTTGACATTCTTTCTTACTGAGGTGCTTAAAATAATCCTGATAAAGAACAGTGTGATAATAATGACTGGCTCTTTTGTTTCAGCAGTGTTGACTTCATTTTTTCTTGGAGTAGAATGGTTCGTCAAGCTTTCCTAGGATTTTTGCGTTTAGTTGTCTATGGAGATTCTCAGTCATCCAGGTCATAGTTGTCCCAAAGATGCTTTTTCACTAGGCAACTGGATTTGCTTGTTTTTCCTTTGAACACGTTTCATTTCTCATCCAAGAAGCTTCTTCAGCTCTGACTGGATGGTGGGGAATGGGAAGATTTATACTCCTGGCAGACAGCCGGTCATCTGCATTCTTTTAGAGAGTTGTTGAGGCCACTTGGAGGTTTATCTGTGTCCTCAAGGTCACCTGAGTGGTGGAAATGGGTGTGGAGCCTTCTTGGAACTGTTGAAAGGACTGTTGTAGAGTGGAGATAGAAGATATCATATCCCTCCCACTCCGTTGAGACAGGGCTGTTCAGTTTCGATATAGATGTCCTCTTTGACCCTTCTTTCAAACCAGTGGTCCTCTCTATCCAAAATGTGGACTTTTCTGTCTTCAGAAGAATGGCCTTTGTTAAATGCAGATGAACTGCTAAATCTTGTCCTGATGGGTTTGTTCTCCTATGTTGTGTCATGTGTTTATGGAGTGGTTGTTTTGTTTCCCCAATATACATTTTTTAATGTTTTGGATCAGTTTTTTGGATGCCATACGGGCTGTTTAAATATTAGTATCTTTGTTTACTGTGGAGTCACTGTGATATGTTTTCATCTTTAGTTGTTAGATACGCTAGATAATTCCTAATCCATTTGATTAATTTATTATCTCCGCTTACAGTAATTGTAGAAATAAGCAGTTTTCATTGTGAAGCAGCTTTACATAAGATCTGTGAACACATTCTTGGCCCAGTCATCTTTAATAATATCAGGTGCCTATTCATCACAGGAGGGTGGAGATCAAATTCAGTCTACTTCACTATCTCAAAAACTCAAGTTGTGTTATCAGAACTGGCTCTTGTCAGTTTGGAAACCAAATATAAGTAGATATCGCAAGGAACATTATCAAAAAAAAATTGAACAATCTTTGTTTAAAGACTTCCTTGGTTAATACAATTTTTTTATAATTAGGACTTTTGACCCAAGCTGATTCCTTAGGAGAAATTACAGTTGTACTTATTGTTTCTTGAGTAACTGCAGCAGGCTTGAGTCCTAGCAAGCAGTCTAACAGCTGATTTTATGAACTATCCATTAGATGAAGAGGAAAAAAGGTAAACCGAGATATTTATTTATTTATTTATTTATTTATTTATTTATTTATTTTATTATATTTATATACCGCCCTTTCCCGAAGGACTCAGGGCGGTTTACAGGGTGATTAAAACAAAAAATACAAAAGTTAAAAACAGATTAAAAAAATTATATCCGTCCCTGAACAAATAAAACCCCAGTTAAAATTAAAATTAAAATTCTCAGCCTGGTCCAGAGAGCTCAAAGAGCCAGGTCTTCAGGATGGAAGATAGATATGGATAGAATCCTGCATGATTTGTGCTAGAGCCTCTGAATTCCAGTAGCAATGTGTGTGTGTGTGTGTGTGTGTGTGTGTGTTCTTGTTGTTGCATATATAGATCTTGATCCAATGAATTCACAGATAAGATTGGCCATGGGATCTGGCTTACATTGGGAGGATGAAGTAGACACTTCATTGGGAGATGTGCCTTGTGATGAACTTAAAAATGAAACCTTTCTTCCTTTTTTCAACTTACAGGTATTTTAACTGCTCTTCTCCAGGTGTGCAAGCCTGCAGTGTTCCTGCATCATGCTGTTTGAATCCACTGGAAAATGGTACCATCCTGAATTCTCAGTGTGCCTTTGGCACCCTGGGCATGGAGGAATTTGCAGTTCAAAGCACCATCTATCTTGGAGGGTGTGTTCCGCAGTTAAGCAGATGGCTCAATAGTCACGCAGGAACAATAGGCTTCTCTGCTCTAGTTCTGATTGTGATCGAAGTAAGTAGCTTGTTTCTGGCCATTAGGCTCCTGGCAGGCATTGCTTCTGCTCGGGCTCAGCATTATCATGGAAGGAAGGGCATGCATTAGCTTTCCTATTGCGAGAGATGGACGCTTTTCATCCTCTTTTTAGGAATGTAAATCTAAGGTATTATATAATTCCTTTTATGCTAGTTAATTAAACCCAGGATAAAATGGATTGGGGGGGGGAAACAAAAGCTGCTTTTCACATGTATTTATCTCGCTCGTTCTCCTAGTTCTCTCCCTTGCCTGTTCATTCCTGCCACCTCTTCACTCTGCACACTCACCTGCTATACTTGTAAACATGGTCAGAAAAAGAGGAATAATGTAGCAGAAGACCTTTACACCCAGGCCACTCCCCTATAAGTCTAGCAACTAATTATTCACAGTCATTTCTCAAAGCCAGCCGTTTCTGATTTTGACATGGAACCACTTCCAATTCAAGTACAGGTTCCCAAAATAAGAAGCAGCAAAGACACTTTCTCCTTTCTGACTCTTTCTCTCACTTTTGTGAAGTGAAAGTGCAGCAATTCAGAGTTGCATATTGTAGCAGATCACCACTGAGAAGATACGGAGGGGCCAAATGCAAAGGGCACGAATGTCAGTACTTTTGCCATATGCTCACTTACAGAAAAAAAGAGTAAGAAGAGACCTTGGAGGTCATCTAGTCCAACCCCCTGCTCAAGCAGGAGCCCCTGTGCCATTCTGGACAAATGGCTGCCCAATCTCGTCTTAAAACCTCCAGCGTGGGAGCACCCACAACTTAGGGAGGCAAGACTTTCCACTGATTGTTCTCACTGTTTGGAAATTTCTCCTTATCTCTAGTTTGGCTCTCTCCTTGATAAGTTTCCATCAGTAGCATCTTGTTCTGCTTTCAGGTGCTTTGGAGAATAAGTTGAGCCTCTCTTCTTTTTTTGGCAGCCCATCAAATTTTGGAAGACTGCTATCATGCCACCCCTGGTCTTTCTGCTCATTAGATTAGACATATTTAGTTCCTGCAACCGTTCATCATATGTTTTAGCTTCCATCTCCCTAATCATCTTTGTTGCTCTTCTCTGCACTCATTCCAGAGTCTCAACATCTTTTTTTTTCATATCGTGATGACCAAAATTGGGTGCAGTATTCCAAGTGTGATCTTACCAAAGATGAGCTTCACAAAGACACTTATTTTGCCTTAATATAATATTTTACTCATATGCTTCATTCAGTCCTGGCTGTAAATATTTTTGTTTCTTCGTTAATTTTATATATAATGCTTTCCTTCTTAAATATATTCTGTGTCATATTTTAATGTCTATAATCAATTGCTTTTGGCCCACAGAATTAAATGCATCAATTGTTACATAGCAACAGTACAGACATCCCTTCTAAAACCTAATGGCTTTATGTGTAGTGGAGAAATTGAGGCTGGAATCCTGTATTCATTTATCTAGAAGTAAACACTATTGAATTCATTGAAAGTATGTCCCTTCCACTGAAGAGTAACTAGAGTTTCATTTAAATAAATATCCAAATTGTCCAAAACACTTTCTTATGATTATTCTTAGTTTTTCATTTGAGAGTTTCCTCTCCAATATATATAGGAGCAGCACATTAAAATTTTCAATATTTTTATTTTCTGTAATTGTAAATCTGTAATTATTCAGATTTCTTTTAAATCTTAAAGGTTCACCACTGCAGTCCATCTCCTGGACCTTCAGTTACTGGCGTCTTATCTTAGCAAGGAATATTACAGTAGTTTTTAGTAAGGTCAACTTCTGCTTGATGTTTTTATAATCCAAGGGACACATTAGAACAGGGGTGTCAAACTGCCACCCCACAGGCCGGATGCATCATGCCAAAACCCCACCCCCACCCCATTGCCAGCCCTGGAGAAAAAGTCACGATATGTCGCGACACGTTGCATGATGTTGTGAGTTTGACACCCCTGGATTAGAAGGAAAGAGGACTGGTTGGTTTAGTGGTTAAGACACCAAGCTAGAAATTAGGAAACTCTGAGTTCTAGTCCCATTTTAGGCATGAAAGCCAACTGGGTGATTTTGGATCAGTCACTTTTAACCCATTATGTCAGGCTCAGGCAACAAACAGTCAGCTCCTGTTGCAACCAATGGACACTCAGATGATCTAGAACAGTGGTCCTCAACCTCGGCCACTTTAAGACTTGTGGACGTCAACTCCCAGAATTCCTCAGCCAGCTTTGCCTTGACTACTTTAAGCCAGCAAAGCTGTCTGAGGAATTCTGGGAGTTGAAGTCCATAAGTCTTAAAGTAGCCAAGCTTGAGGACCCCTGATCTAGAATAAAAGGGGGTGGGGGGACCCTGCACATGTGGGGGGAAAACCACGAGGATTATAAAAAAAGATTAGAAGAAAATGATGGACTTGCAAAATTTGGGACTTACTGCGTATAAAATGAAGTCATTTCTCTGGTTCATTATGACTTTTTTTGCAAATGTTTAATTGGAGGGAGGAAATCATCGCAGGGACAATAATATGAAACCAAGTCTAAGACTTTTTCACTTGGATTTTATTTTAGTGAGCAATTACTATGGGCCCCAACAGGCTACCACTGGGAGAGTAAATATTCAGGGTTAGGAATATGGATAATGGGAATACTCATGAACTGTTCTTGCTTTGCTGAATGAAAGGCATATATCCGGCCTGTTTCTGGCTTCTACGTCTTCAAATGATACCATACTGTGCCAGTTCATGGAGCTCCAGGTGGCTGAAAGCTTCCCAGGGACAGATCACAGTGATATCTGAAAGAGAGGAGAGGCCACATCAATTCAACCCTTATTGCTTCTTGCCAGCATTAGCATTCTGATGTTTGAAAGCTTGTCAGATGTTTGAAAAATCAGACAATGGAATGGAATCATAATCAGTCTTTGAGTCCTTTGGAATGGTATTGAGAGCTACAGTCATTGCCATCTGACCTAAATATCAGTGCAGATATTACATACGTATGGCAATTCATTACTTCCATATTCCATATTCAAAAGGATAGAGGATCAAATGGGTTACAGCAGTTATCGCCAGCCAAATAAATAAAGACATTTTAGAAAGCAGACAGACTAATCTGGACCTCTTGAAGACACAGATTTTGTTCATGTGCATTGAAGCTTAATGTGTAATCGTGGCTCATGGGTTGTGTGAATCCATTGAATTTTGGTTCATTTACTAACAGTGCTTACGTGACACATTGCTTATTGGGTAGCATAAAACCAACTGCAAACAAAGTGCTTTTATAGGCATTTATGAGAGGAAAACAATAACAGAGGTATTTTTGGAATAGGATGATAGCCATGGAGATGCTTAAAGTATTCCTAGGTCTATACAATGCTTTGGATCCAGCCTCCAAAAAGATACTTAAGGATGCAAAAGCACAAACACAGCACTTGCGACAAGGTGCTCAGAGAGGTGCTACTTTCACATTCTCACACAGGCTAAAACAGCTTTTGGTGTACTGTTTGTCTCTACCTGTTGCTGCAAAATACAAATCATACTTCAGCATGATGTTTGGCCCCTTTACACTGATACAGATAAAAAGTTGGATAAAAAGAAAAGACGTGGCACATGCAGCTTAGTGCTGCTAGGCTTCATCCAGCTGGATCTTCTGTGCTAGGTGCATACATCCTCTCTGCCAAGACTCACGGCTCTCTGATAACCAAGTGTAAAAGCATCTCAGATACTTTTTGAATTTCTGCCTCTGAAGCTGTTTACTTCCCTGTAGGGTGATTCTTCCCTAATGTCCCCCCAGAAGCCAAATGCTGTGCAAGAACCACTTGCAGTTGGATAAATATGATGCTCCTGTTTCAATCCTGCATGAAAAAAAATCCTGAGGGGAAAATATGAGGACACCCATGAAAGCAATCTGGCTGTAACTGTCCTTTTTGCACCTGCTGGTCTGGAAATGCTACCAATAATCATATAAATCAGCTAAGAGGAGTTGGTGGAATGGTGTCGGCTCTGCCCAGAACTGCCTACTAGGTAGTGATTCCCTGTTTTTTGGAGCATGTTTTAGAGTTGATGCTTCCTAAGACAAATAGGTAAATATCTATTGTGGATTATATTCTTTTTATGCAACCTGTCCAGAGAATGCTTGTTATAAAAAAAAAGAACAGAAATATAATTTCAAAAATATAGTCAGAGATTAAAATTATAGGAACAAGGAATTCACAGTTTACTGAAGGTGTGGTAAACTATCCAGGAGGCTGATGAAATTTAGGCAAAGGAAGCAAGCCCCTAACAGTAGAAATGTTTCAATATGAATTGTGACATTGCCCAAAATATCCTATCTGTGGCTAAAACAGCTGGACCTGCCCATAGCAGAGCCAAGAAGGATAAATTGCAAGGAACCTGCAGAAGCCTGATTTTCTCAAATCAGCACTTCAGTTAATGTAATCCATCGATCCTTCATACCTGTTCCCAAGCCTTCCATACCAGGAATGTCATCACCAAACCTGCAAAAGAAAAAGAAACTTGTTTTCCTAAAAAATTGGCTTCCATGCATGATCACTTTGTGGAACTATTACCTCTTTATTCAGTTGCACGTAGGTTGGGTGATTAAGAAAAGTGTTTGTTTTTGACAGAAGAAAATGATAGAAATAATGTAAGGAAGTTCAGGAATTGGTCTGCAGCCAGGCTGATTAGGGACACACTCACACAAATATCTAACCAATATGTACAGGTAGTCCTTAAATTACAACTACAATTTTCTTGCCACATTTGTTAAGTGGATCACTGAAGTTGTTACGTTAATAACTGTAGGAGATGAACAGGCCAAGCCCAAGGTAGGGGTTAAACACATCATAAGTCATGAGTCACTGCACACCCGCATGAGATCTAAGTCCAGCCCACCTTGAATACCTTTCTTATCTCACGCTCATTTCTCTTGACCATTAGTTAGTCAGATTCTTGTAGAGAGCTTAAGGTTGCAATAAATGTTTATACTCATTTGAACTGCCTGAATCTCCTGATTTCCCTAGCTCTTGACAATAATATGGCTATTAAGTGAATCTGGCTTCCCCATTGACTTTGCTTGTCAGAAGGTCTCAAAAAGTGATCACATGACCTGGGACACTGCAACTGTTATAAATAAGAGTCAGCTACCAGGCATCTGAAATTTGATCACGTGATCATGGGGATGCTGCAACGGTCATGTGAAAAATGGTCCTGAGTCATTTTTTCCCAGTGCTGTTGTAACTTCCAATGGTCACTAAATGAATGGTTGTAAGTTGAGACTACTTGTCTACTATACAGACCAAGATACCTCCTATGGCCAATATTGATGGAGGGATTTGAAAAGAATTCCAGAAGCCATGTCCTGCAGGCTCCCCCTGCTATGTTGTTTCCAGCCCAATGGAATTTTGGAAAGAAATTACATGAAAGAATTTAAAATTCTGTCCATTAGCCGAATAACTCTTTGGAAATGAAACAGAAAAGGATCAAATTGGATATGACAAGAGAAGCCAACCAAATACAGGTAGGTCTTCCTTAATGGCCACAAGTAAAGAAAGAGATTAGCTGATGGAAAGGGCTCCAAGAGCCAAGGTTGCCTACCCCTGTGGTCAAAGCTGCCCAACCTGAGTTCCAGCCCCATCTGGCTCTTAAAAGAGCCAAGGTTGCCTATCCCTGAGAAAGTGAACTCCCTTCTTTTTGCAAAATAACACTTTGTATCTCACCCTTGAACACCTTTCTTTGGTGGCTTGCTCTTGAACTGCCTGGTTTGCCTCTGTTTGAATTTGGGGGGGCCTTTCCTGGGAGTGACAGGCCCCCCAGTCACCCTGGTAGCAGATCTGAATTCTGGTTTTGGAACTTCACGGCTCATGGCAGGGATGGAAGAATGTCTATTTTTAACAGAAGCCCTCCTGATTCGGGTGGCTTAATCTGTTAGATAGAAAAGAAACATGAAAAAAAATTAGAGTCTATCGTTACATGCAGTTGAAATATGTCGCCTCTGTTTGCGTCTCTTCGAGGAACATATTGTTAGAAGGCAAATCCACTTGAGCATTAGAAAATGTTTCTGAACAGTGAGAGCAAGTCAACTGAGAGGTGATGCATGTCATTCATTCATCCATTAAATGTGTTGAAGGACAAGCTAAGCAACTATCCATCGGGAATGTTTTAAATTGGATTCCTGTGCTAATCAGAGAGTTAGAATCAGGGACCTCAATGGACCCTTGCAGGTCTATGATTCTGAAGACCTGGACAATGGAAATCAACAGCATACCATATGTGTGAACCCAGCCATGCACTAAGGTTACGTAATGAAATAACGATTGATTGCATAAACTCTCCTCATCCTCCCCACTCCATTGGATCTGTCCCTGTGAGAGGCGATTACAGGTGATTTACTGACTGTCCTTTGCTTTAATTATGTGACTAGGAAGGTTCACTGTACATTCTTGGGTTGGGGTCTATCTATGCAACCCTGATGCTGAAGTCCTGTTTCTTCTGAAAACACTAAATTTCAGAGCCAATTTAAAAAAACACAAGCTGGTATAAAGAAAATATCTGGTTTCTTTTCTTGACACTGCTAAGACCTGGTTTGCTCCAACGTTTTCCTGTTGCCTCGTGATCACCTAATGCTTTCTGTTTCCATATCCATCACTGGAAATGAGTGTGAGGGGAACAACATGATAAGATACTAGAAGAATATTTCACCAGAGTCCTATGCTAAACTTGTTGCCTATAATTGTGCAGAGTGTCCACTTGTCAGGCACAATACAGCAGTAGTGGTGGTGAGGGCTATTGGGCATCATTCTGGAGGAAGACTGGATTTAATGAACCCCTGCATTGGCTTTGGTGCAGAGACACATCCACAACAGATCCACTGGTTTGACTTTGTGCAATTCTGCACAGGTTATATTGGCTACCGTCCAGATAGAACAATGGGATAAAACAACATTAATCTCATCCAGGGTGACACTTCTCAGGTTCACATTCAAATCCCTGAAAAGATGCTAATCTGATTAGAGTGCTCCACCCACAAAGTAGTTTTAGGCTCATTCCCTGGATGGAAAAGGACTTTCTTCATTTGTTTCATCAGTTGTTGTTGTAAGGGATCTTGGAGGTCATCTAGTCCAACCCCTGCTCAAGCAGGAAACCCTGTACCATTTCAGACAAATGGCTGTCCAATCTCTTCTTAAAAATTTTCAGTGTTGGAGCATTCACAGCTTCTGGAGGCAGGTTGTTCCACTGATTAATTGTTCCAACTGTCAGGAAATTTCTCCTTAGTTCTAAGTTGCTTCTCTCTTTGCTTAGTTTCCATCCCTTGCTTCTTGTCCTGCCTTCAGGGGCTTTGGAGAATAGCTTGACTACCTCTTCTTTGTGGCAACCCCTGAGATATTGGAACACTGCTATCATGTCACCCGTCGTCCTTCTCTAATGAAGACATACCCAATTCCAGCAACTGTTCCTTATATGTTTTAGCCTCCAGTCCCCTAATCATCTTTGTTGCTCTTCTCTCTATTCATTTTCTCAGAGCTGCTCTATCACCCATCTTGATAAATTTAGCCCTGCAAGAGCAATGTTACCTTTTGAGAGTAAAATGTTATGGATTCCACATGGATTCCACAATTCGTCTGGCAATTAAATTCAGAAGAATTTGCCTTTCACTCCCTCCTCCCCAGGACATTTTCCATGGACTAAGAACACACACACACACACACGTGTGTGTGTGTGTGTTCTTAGTCCATGGAATATATATACCTGCAATGCAATCTACCTGCAATGCACAACCTTTGCAAAAGCTCACATTTTCACTTTTTTCTTGGAAACTTTGTAACATTTTTCAAACCTAGCTGTTTTTCTCATGAATATAACCAATCTCCACTATTTTAATTATCCTTTGTGTATACCAAGATGCTGTTCTCATGCTACCAAAAGCTGTAGAAGATTTGATAGCTGATTCCAATTCTTCCATGGAACTTCAGTCTCATTTGCATTTTGACTTGCATTTATTCCCATTTAAATATGCATAACACATTCATGCTCATTATCCTAGGAGAAAAATTAGATTAAAATGGTGAGTTACCCAAACCGGCGTTGTTTAAAAACCACCCCCATGCGTCTCTTCCTTGCAGATGGATATCACTTTCCAGGAATACAGCCACAACTAGCTCCAGATGAACATAACAGCTGGAAAGTGGGTGGAATAAATTGACTGGTTTCTAAAAACTGATACAAACTTTCTGTTACTTACCAGATGTGAAAGATGCACCCACTCAAATCCCTGTCGCAAGTCTTAATGATAGCCAGTCTATATGACTCAGCCTAACTGTAGTTGGTTAAAGCTTGTTCTGGAGGCTTCTGAGGTGTTACAATGTATTATATTCCTCATAATAGGTTTATGACTCCTGTTTTTAATCCAGTTATCATCCTTCGTTTATAGATACATTGTTTACAGCTTGTATGCTTAGGTCAGGGAGAGGAATTAATCCTACAAATGGTCACTGATTTACACACACAAATGGAACTGGAACTTCTGTCACTAAGTGATACCGTGGTTAAGTGAGTTGCACACAATTTTATGACCGTTTTGCCATGGGTTGTTAAGTGAATGCAGCTTCCCCCATTGAAGCTTCCTGGGAAGGAGGCAAGTGACAATCCTGTGACCCACCACTTGCGGCAACTATCATAAATACATACCCGTTGCCAAGCACCAAAATTTTAAGCACTTGACCCCCAGTGATGCTGCGACATTTGTACGTGTGAGGACCAGTTATGAGCCCCTTTTAGCATGGTCGTTAAACAGTCGTTAAGCAAATGGTTGTAAGTCGAGGATGACTTGCATATTTTGTATAACATTGTATAATTCTATTAATTTTGATTTATTTAAATATTACATTAAATATTTTAAAATATTTTAAATGATATTACAAGGACAGGTTTTAAACATCCGCCTCTATTGAGTTTAGAGACAAAAGCTGCCTGACCCGCTTTCATTTTCTAGCACCATAAATGAATCCATGGCCATTTTTTCTGTAGCCTGAAGATTTCAGAGAAAGCAGCTAGGAAGGGAGATAACAGAGTTACTGTTATTCTGGCAAACAGAGAAAACTGCAAGGACAGCTTGTTTCTCTACACATGAACAGCAGGTAAGACAAACCAATTAAAAATGCCTAAATTCCAGCCATTCAACTATATTCTGAAAGGGGGCTCAGAGATTTTGCAAATGAGAATAGTTAGTTTGACCTTGACAAACTATTCTGGTTAGAAGGAACCATTATCATTGCTAAGATTGCCAGCTTATCAAATTGATCTTTTGAACAAATTGAAACAGGTGAAGTTAATTTTCTGCTAATTTTTATTTTTATCTGACTATTACTCTTTAAAGCCTTCAAGGCAGAAATCTGGGGGATTATTTATTTATTTTTTTGGTTAGAGCAAGTGATAACCATTGATAGCAAGAACTCATCTCCCTCCTTTGCTTTACAATCAAGGACACGAGCTTTGGGTTTTGTTCTTTGTCTATGAAAAGCCAACAGATGCCCTGTCTGTAACTTACTCATTCAAAACAGTATGGTATGCTTGGCTTAACCAGGGTGTACGGAGTCAATCACCATTGATTAGACTCCTACAGCAATTTGGATATAAGTCATGATCTACCAATGGATGTGTTCAGATCCATCCCATAACAAGATCTTCTTCTAGTCCTTCTGAAAAGCAAGAAACAAGTTGTCTTGAAAACTATAGCAAAGGTAGTTGACAGCTAACATCTTCCAAAGTTATTTTCCACTGATGACCCTTTATGGAAAAATGTAGAGGACAATGTAAACCATTCAATTCTTTCACCCATGACTAATACTGACAATAGAATGGGCGTAAGGACTTCATAAATAAAAGTCATGACTGCCTGACTGTGGCTAATCAGGCAGTAACCATGAATAAAGTATGTCCCTGCTATCCTGCACCGGATGACACAGCAATCCTGTAACACGATCTTATTATAAATACTACGGGGGAAAGAAAACAAAAGCACTAGATAAAAACAAACTTAGAGTGTAGTGTACATTAATTCATAGTTCTGCAGTCACTTCAGTTCAGTTCCATGTTCAGCTGCTAAGCTCACCAGATGAGCTTAATTTAATTACTCTCAGACTAATCTTCCCAACATAACTACGTTTGTGATTCACCAGTGTGTTTAATCACGATTTACTGATTAAATGGATGGAATATGCTAAATGCTTAAGACTCTGTCTGTCTGTCTGTCTGTCTATCTAGGTCAGGGGTCTTCAAACTTGGCCCTTTTATGACTTGTGGACTTCAACTCCCAGAATTCCTCAGCCAGGCATGCTGGCTGAGGAATTCTGGGAGTTGAAGTCCACAAGTCATAAAAGGGCCAAGTTTGAAGATCTCTGATCTAGGTGATTATATTACTTTGTTTATATATACACTGAGAGCTTACGTACCAGAGACAAATTCCTTGTATGTCCAATCACACTTGGCCAATATGCTACTCTACTCTACTGTCTATTCAATCATAGCTTTCCATCTCACCAAAAGTGGCATACAACAAAGTGCGCTGGATCCACAAACTGTACTTAGCAAAAACCAGATACCACATTATCACTTAATGTGGATGTACAAACTTTGTCTATATACAGTGTGGAGGTCTTATTAACTTGGAGAAAAGGCACCATGTACAGGAAATTGCTCTATAAAGCGCCATTGCATTAATACATTAAAATGAAAATCAAGGTTTATTAAGGAGAGTCGTGTGCAGATGATGGAATTCTGTACAGTGTGTCCCTAAGTAAAAGTATACAGAGGATATCTGCATTCAGACATGACAGCAGGCCATCTGGAAGTAGTCTATAATGTGTGCACCTGTGAATCAGTATTGAGTTCTTTGTGATTGCCTGGAGTAGTCCCTGCATTTTTCTTGGCAAGGATTTTCAAAACTGGTTTGCCAAAGCCTCCTTCCTAAGGCTAAGAGAAATACTGGCTGGACCATGGTCATCCTGCTAGCTTTGTGCCCAAGGCAGGGTTAGAATTCACACCCTCCTGGTTTCTAGCCTGGTGCTTTAATTCCTATACTAAATTGATTCATAGATATAGTGGAGTGTCTTGAGGGACGACAAGAGACAGTAGGCACGGTCCAAAAAGAACTTGTTTATTGGGCAGAGGTCCCGGGCGAGGCACCGCCGGGAATCCCCCGTATTTATAGTCAACAGCAACATTAACAACTTTGTTTAGAACCAATAAACAGGCGGGGTTCTCTCGCTTAACAATAACACCCAATAGGGAAGAGACCGGCTAAGGTAGGCGCGGCTGACAGCGGGTTGTTGCTGGGGCCAGCTGGCAGCTTTGACAGCTCCGGCTGGACTGCGCATGTGCGGTTAAGCTCAGTTTGACAGCTGTCATTGTACTGCGCCTGAGCGTCAGTTGACAGCTGTCAGAATCGGCCGGTTTGACAGCTGTCATTGTACTGGGCATGCGCGGCAGTTTGACAGCTGTCAGAATCGGCCGCTTGCCGCGTTAATGGGGGGGAAACGCCGCGGCAGCCTTTTGACGGCTGTCAACGTCTGCCGGGGATTCCTTATATGTGAGGGGAATGTGTGTGTGTGCTGAGTACATAACACCCCTTTCCCCCCTCCCCCTGGAAGTTCAGCTTGGGTCGGCTTCGCTGTTTCTGCTGCCGGCCCATTCGTAATCAGCCAAGTACGAAGGGGTTTTCCGCGGTCTGGTGGAGCGGCGAAGACTTGTGCTGGGCTGGCTTGTGCTGGGCTGGTCCTCCCTTCCCTCAGCGGGGGAAGTTTCGGGGCTTGGAGGTTGGGGGCTGTCGGCGACGTCTGGGTCATGCGTTGCAGGGCTAGGTGGCCTTTGTGGCGCCGCTGGGGGAATTAAAACGCTTGGCTGAGTTTGGGGAATGTGGTTTTGTAGCACCCGCGGTCTTAGTTGGTCGGCGTGACGTCTGATAAGCCTTCCGTCTCCTAAGTCGATGAGATAGGAGACTGGGCCAGTATGGTTGGAGATCACGCCTTGTAGCCACTTGTCGCCGGCCCCGAAGTTGTTTGCCCAGATGAGCTGGCCAGGAGGGAAGATTTTGACAGTTGGTGCGCGGATTGGTTCGGCGGCTGCCCTGTCGGGGTGCAAACGGTCCAGTTTGGTGACCAGGCGGCGCCCCCAACGGAGCTCAGCCGGAGACTTGCTGGTGGTGGAGCAAGGCGTGGAGTGTTGGGCCAGGAGGTATTTCGCCAGTCTGCAGTGCCAGTCGCCGGAAATGATTTTCTTTAGGGCTTCTTTAGTCGCCTTCACCATGGCCTCTGCGAGACCGTTCGTGGAGGGGTGAAAGGGCGCGGAGGTGGCGTGCCTAATCAAGTTGGCCCTGGTGAAAATCTGGAAGTCATGAGAGGTAAATTGGGGGCCGTTGTCGGATACAATGACATCAGGCAACCCGTGGGTGGCAAATACCCTCCTCAATCCCCTGATTGTGGCTGCTGAGGTTGTGCTAGCTACAGGGATGACCTCGAGCCATTTGGAAAAGCTATCGACTATTATAAGAAAATTTTGCCCCTGGAAGGGGCCGGCATAATCAATATGAACCCTGGACCAGGGGTTCTTAGTCACCTCCCACTTATGGACAGGGGCGTGTGGGAGGGGTGGCCTGGTCTGCTGGCACATGTAGCAGGTAGCTACAAAGTTTTCTATGTCTGCATCGAGCCCTGGCCACCATAGGTAGCTGCGGGCGAGAGATTTCATTTTGACCACGCCGGGGTGACCGTCGTGGAGGGAGGTTAGAGCTTGTTGTCTGTGCGGGGTGGGTATGATGACACGGCTGCCCCAGAGGATGCAACCGAGGTGGGCTGACAGTTCATGGCGCCTTAGGAAGTAAGGCTGAAATTCTGGACCCGGGGAGGTGGATTGCCAGCCGGTTAAGACCCAAGTTAAAACCCTTCCCAGGAGTTTGTACTTGCTGGTTGCAGCAGCTATTTCTTTTGCAGATACGGGGCGGTCCGGCAGTTCCTGGATAGCCAGGATTTGGCCGGCTGGTGCGGGGTCTGGGTCGAAGTTGGGCAGGGGCAGTCTGCTAAGGCCGTCTGCATGACCCATTTCCTTGCCTGGTTTGTGTTCGATTTTAAAGGAGTACGCTGCTAGGAACGTGGTCCAGCGAAGCATTCTAGGGGATAAAATTTGCGGGGTCAATTTGTCCCAGGTGAAGAGCCCTAGCAGGGGTTTGTGGTCGGTAAAAATTGTGAAGTGCCGACCGTATAAGTAATCGTGAAATTTCTTCACGCTCGCCACTAATGCTAGGGTCTCCTTGTCAATTTGCGCGTAATTGCGCTCGGCTTTGGATAAGGTCCTGGAGTAGTATGCAATGGGGGATTGAGTTCCATCGCTGTGGAGGTGGCTGAGGACTGCGCCTATGCCATAGGGTGAGGCGTCGCAAGCGACGCATAGGGGCATTTTCTCCTTGTAATGGGTGACAGTAGATTTGCTTGAAAGGAGCTGTTTCAATTTGTTAAAACTGTCGTCGTGGGCTTGGGACCAGAGCCACTGGGCTCCTTTGTCTAATAGCCTGTGGAGAGGCTCTGCTATTGTAGCTTTGTGGGGGAGGAAGGCATGATAAAAGTTTATGAGACCCAGAAAGGCTTGTAGTTCTGCCTTATTTTTGGGTGGTGGGGCTGCCCTGATGGCTTTGACTTTAGAATCCGTGGGGTGGATTCCGTTGGCGTCAATTTTGTAACCCAAAAATTCAGTGGAGGGGACCCCTATGGAGCACTTTTCTTTCTTTAATTTGAGGCCGGCGGTGTGGAATCTTTGAAGCACCTCTCGCAGCCTGTCAGCCAATATTTCCTCGGATTCCCCCGCGATGAGCACGTCATCGAAGTAGGGGCAGACCCCGGGGATTCCTTTGAGAGTTCGCTCCATGGTTTCCTGGAATATTCCAGGTGCCACAGCAATTCCGAACTGCAGGCGGTTCACCCTGAACGCTCCGCGGTGGGTGACTATGGTCTGGGCATTGGCCGTTTGCTCTGAGACTGGCAGCTGCAAAAATGCATGGGCCAAGTCTAGTTTGGCGAAAATAGTGCCTGCCTGAATGGAGGAGAGCACGTCCCTGACGGCTGGGACTGGGTAGGCGTGGGGGTTTAAAGCACGATTAAGGGTGGCTTTATAGTCCGCGCAGAGGCGGACCTCCCCATTAGGCTTGACAGGGGTGACTATGGGGGTTTCCCAAGTGCCCCCTTCCGTGGTTTCTATGACTCCCAGTCCGATTAGCCTGTCGAGCTCTGCTTCTATTTTTGATTTGAGAGCGAAAGGGACTCTTCTTGCCTTAATTCTGATAGGCAGAACCTCTGGGTTTAGTTTTAGATCTATGGGGGGGGGCGTTGAATTTTCCCAGCATTCCGTCAAAGACGTCTGTGTATTGTTGGCAGACGGCTTGTAATTGGTGGGGCTGAGAGTGATTAACGCCAATAATTTTTATCCCCAGGGGTCCGAACCAGTCAAGGCCAATGAGGCTGGCTCGTTTGCCTGCTGCGATTTGGGCTGTGAGTTCCCCCTGGAATTGGTGGTAGTTAATGGAGAGCTTGGTTTCCCCTTTTAATTTGATAGGGGCGCCCTGGAAATCGGCTAGAAGAATTTTCGAGGGGGTAATTGTGAATCGGCGTCTGCACTGATGGCTTTGACTTTAGAATCCGTGGGGTGGATTCCGTTGGCGTCAATTTTGTAACCCAAAAATTCAGTGGAGGGGACCCCTATGGAGCACTTTTCTTTAATTTGAGGCCAGCGGTGTGGAATCTTTGAAGCACCTCTCGCAGCCTGTCAGCCAATATTTCCTTGGATTCCCCCGCGATGAGCACGTCATCGAAGTAGGGGCAGACCCCGGGGATTCCTTTGAGAGTTCGCTCCATGGTTTCCTGGAATATTCCAGGTGCCACAGCGATTCCGAACTGCAGGCGGTTCACCCTGAACGCTCCGCGGTGGGTGACTATGGTCTGGGCATTGGCCGTTTGCTCTGAGACTGGCAGCTGCAAAAATGCATGGGCCAAGTCTAGTTTGGCGAAAATAGTGCCTGCCTGAATGGAGGAGAGCACGTCCCTGACGGCTGGGACTGGGTAGGCGTGGGGGTTTAAAGCACGATTAAGGGTGGCTTTATAGTCCGCGCAGAGGCGGACCTCCCCATTAGGCTTGACAGGGGTGACTATGGGGGTTTCCCAAGTGCCCCCTTCCGTGGTTTCTATGACTCCCAGTCCGATTAGCCTGTCGAGCTCTGCTTCTATTTTTGATTTGAGAGCGAAAGGGACTCTTCTTGCCTTAATTCTGATAGGCAGAACCTCTGGGTTTAGTTTTAGATCTATGGGGGGGCCGTTGAATTTTCCCAGCATTCCGTCAAAGACGTCTGCGTATTGTTGGCAGACGGCTTGTAATTGGTGGGGCTGAGAGTGATTAACGCCAATAATTTTTATCCCCAGGGGTTCGAACCAGTCAAGGCCAATGAGGCTGGCTCGTTTGCCTGCTGCGATTTGGGCTGTGAGTTCCCCCTGGAATTGGTGGTAGTTAACGGAGAGCTTGGTTTCCCCTTTTAATTTGATAGGGGCGCCCTGGAAATCGGCTAGAAGAATTTTCGAGAGGGTAATTGTGAATCGGCGTCTGCACTGGCGCGCGATTCCTTGTAAAGTGTCCCAGGAAAGAATGGAGACTGAGGACCCTGAGTCCACCTCCATCTCACAAGGGATTCCCTGTATCCGGACCTGAATCTTAACTTTGGGGCGGATATAGCTGGTGGTTAAGGGCCCCTGGTCCATGCTAGTGGTCATGACAGATGACCAAAGGGTCTCCCCTGGCAATTTGGGGGGGGAATATTACCTTCCGGGGCGGCCTCCAGGTCGTGAAGGGTCTCGTGGCCGGTGCTGCGGCAGGCGGAGCGAATATGGCCGGTTTTGCCGCAGCCATGGCACTTGGCATTGCGGAATTTGCATGATGCCCTGGCATGGTTGCCACCGCAGCTGGCGCACTTGGGGCGGTTGGTGGTCTCCTTTGAGCCTCCGGCCAGCCGATCTGGTCTTTTGTCACCCTCGCGGCGAGCTTGGGGGTTGGCAGGTCTCGGACGGATGGCGTCCACTTCGATGTTTTGCTCGGCTGTTCCCGGGTCGGAATTTCTAGGGCTGTCATGGTGGACTGACCCTGTGAAGGGGTTTCCCGCTGGCAGCGCGTCTTCCCGATGGCTATCTTCGTACGCCATGATTTCAATCGTTAACTCGGCCAGGTCCATCGTCGGCTTAGTGACGAGTTTCTTCTGAAGCTTCAGATTCCTCAGACCGACGATGACCTGGTCCCGTATGCGGTCTTCGAGGTCTGGGAAACCTTGGGCATGTCAGAAATTCTCTGACATGCCCAAGGTTGGCCATACTGTCTGGTCCACGGGTCTGCTTGGGGTGGTGTAGGTGGAGGGCTCTCCCGAACCAGCGAGTGACTTCAGCGGTGTCAGCTGGTGGGACAGCTTCCCTCCTTCACTTGTGGCTATCCCACCTTCGTCGCCAGGTGGAGTGTCTTGAGGGACGACAAGAGACAGTAGGCACGGTCCAAAAAGAACTTGTTTATTGGGTAGAGGTCCCGGGCGAGGCACCGCCGGGAATCCCCCGTATTTATAGTCAACAGCAACATTAACAACTTTGTTTAGAACCAATAAACAGGCGGGCTTCTCCCGCCTAACAATAACACCCAATAGGGAAGAGACCGGCTAAGGTAGGCACGGCTGACAGCGGTTTGTTGCTGGGGCCAGCTGGCAGCTTTGACAGCTCCGGCTGGACTGCGCATGTGTGGTTAAGCTCAGTTTGACAGCTGTCATTGTACTGCGCCTGCGCGTCAGTTGACAGCTGTCAGAATCGGCCGGTTTGACAGCTGTCATTGTACTGCGCATGCGCGGCAGTTTGACAGCTGTCAGAATCGGCCGCTTGCCGCGTTAATGGGGGGAAACGCCGCGGCAGCCTTTTGACGGCTGTCAACAGCTGCCGGGGATTCCTTATAGTTTGTGAGGGGAATGTGTGTGTGTGCTGAGTACATAACATATAGTGTACATGATCATTATTACTCACCTAAAATATTCGTAACATTATAAGTGCTATGAAGATATGAAAAACAAGCCTACTCCTGTTTTCTGCCTCTAATAGAAATGATGGAAAAGGGGAAAGAGAATGGGATAATAAATTCTTCCCTAGATCAGGGGTCTTCACACTTGGCCCTTTTATGACTTGTGGACTTCAACTCCCGGAATTCCTCAGCCAGGCACGCTGGCTGAGGAATTCTGGGAGTTGAAGTCCACAAGTCATAAAAGGGCCAAATTTGAACACCCCTGCTCTAGATGATAGATGAGGCCAGATTGGCTCCTCACTGGCCAATCAACCAGCTGGCTGTGGTAGTCTTCAAGCTAGGTAGAGGTACAGCTCTACAATGGTATTTAGAGTCATGGTAAATTGCAAAGTTCAGACTATAGTTTCCTTCAGTTCTACAGTATCATACCTGCTGGCAGATGGAGCAGATATTTCTTTTTACCACAGAGTAGCAATGTAAGCATTTTATAGCTATTCGGAGTGACTTAAGAGTTAGCCCAGGAGCTTTTGCATTTCAGCAAGCTGATGGGGAAAGGAGATTAATGGATCCTAAAGGAGCTATCCAGTGCCGTAATCTGAAGGCAAAGCTACACTAACAAACGTAAAAGTAGGTCTGGTCAATATATAAATAAATCTCCGGGAACATCTTGTATGTCTGGTTTAGACATGATGCAAGACCATAATGGGGCCTGTTTATTTTTAGCTTAGCATAATGTATGAACTCAACCTTTAAGGGTTAGGGTTATCTATGAACACATTATAGCTTGTTCAGCAACCACACTGAAAAGGATACTGGTTCACTGCGGAGAGTGATCCTAGTTTTCTACTAAAAGATGTTGCTATTGAAATTTGGCACATATTTATGTGACACAGAAGGGATCTATTTGTTCCTAGCTGTCCATTTAAATCAGAACTCCTTTGCTGCAATGCCAACCATGAGATCAGTATGACATTCTGAAAACATGTGAAGCACAAACCCAGTTTATGAAAATAGCAGGTCATACCAAATAATATCCCTCTGGTTCAAGGAGATTAAATTTTAAAAGAAGTCAGTAATACAATAATAGACGTGCGATCATTAGAACTCTTTATATAAAATAAAACACATCATCTCTTGCAGAAGGAACCATAAATAATTAGCCTTTTGCTCTTCAAAGTCTTGTATAGTCTGAAACCATATAATAAATGTGCATCAGGTCAAAGATATCAATCTTTCTTTATACGGAACTTGATTTCCATCTTCAGGAACATTTTAATATTTTCATCCTCTATATGTTTCTCCACAGCAGCCAAGGCCTGCTCGCCACTATCCTTGTAGTATTTCAGAAGTTCTTCTGCATAAGCAATCCAGACACAATTGTGGCATCCACTCATACAACACGTTGTGGGAGGGACAAGTGTTAGCGGGGTGGTAAAACAGTTCCCCGAAGAAGCAGTTTCCTTCTTGGAGCAAGACTTATCCTCCAGGGAAGCAGCCTTTTGGGTGCCACTGCTGCTCTCTGCATCTGCACAGAAGCGATGCTGTCCACTGCTTAGTAGGGCTGCAGAGCGCCACCCTATATTTACTAACCTCCCATGGCAGGATCTTTTCAGCAGGACCAGCGTTGTTGTATCACTAGCCTCAGGGCCCCAAAACAGATTTATACATTTCTGGTAAGAACAAAAACAAAATTAAACCCCCATACGTCTATATCCCTTTTCCCTCTTATTTCCAGGACATCCAACCCATCTTCGAAAATCAAACCAAAGCTGCGACCTACAGGATTTCACTTATTTATCCAGACAATATGTCATGCCTACAAGAACTGGATTACATTCCACCTGTGAGTTGTGATTCAGTACGTAAGCTTCAGCATTTCACTCTCTTGACGATGCTCTGAAAACAAAAACCAACCAAGTTCTGGTGAGATCCAGACTCTTCTTTCTGATGGGTGACTTTTTACACAGAAGGCTGAAAACTATGCATTTAAGTAGATTCAGATTTGAAAACATTTTGTCCTGGTATGATAAAGTTGGCTTTGGAATGAATTGTTAAATGGATACGATAAGCAATGTATAGTATCGAGAATGCTAGTATTTATTCCAGAATATATTCTGAGTAGTATTTTCTTCAATATGGATTTTAATGCATATTAAAGTCTAGTTCAGAAAAAGCTCTTATGGCCTCATTTTATGTGCCAATCACTTTCTCCCAGCCCAACCCACCTCACAGGGTTGTTGCTGTGGGGAAAACAGGAAGAAGGAGATGTGTTGGATATGATGGCCACCTTGAGTTATTTATAAACATAATAAATGTGGGATATAAATAAAACAAATTGGGCTGGTGGATGCAGCTGAGACGATACTATTGGTACCTTAATCCAGTATTTTTTTTCTCTACAAAGGCCAAATTTATTTTATTTTATTTTATTTTATTATTTTATTTTATTTTATTTTATCTGGAAGGCAAAACTGTTGTCCCTCTCCTGGCTCCTGGTATATGGTACTTAACAGCTTCCCATTCTGATCCTAGAGAGAGTAAACAGTCATTCTAACTAGTAACACCCAGTGATATCTGTATCTTCCACAAACTTGCCCAACCCTCTTCAGATGTGAATTAAACTGGCAGTTCACCACATCCTGTGGCAGAAAATTTCATGTAAGTATATATAACAAATAATTAAATTAAGGGCATATCTAAAGAGAGATAGGGAATGGAACCAATTCATATAGTTGTTATTACTACCAAAGTCTTAAGCACTGAAAAATCAAAACCCAAAAGAAAATAAGTCAAGGATGCCAAAATAATTTGCCTAATGTTTTGGTTTGTCGTAATATTGTCTCTCTGTGTGTGGATTTGGGATTTTTTTTCTTATGCACCAATGCAATTGTTATTTATTTATTTATTTATTTTATTAGATTTATATACCGCCCTTTCCCGAAGGACTCAGGGCGGTTTACAGGGTATTTAAAACAACCAGTACAAAAGTTAAAAACAAATTTAAAACGATTAAATCATCCCTAAAATTAAAAACCCCAGTTAAAAATTCTCAGCCTGGGCCAGAGAGCTCAAAGAGCCAGGTCTTCAGGTCCCGGTGAAATGTGCGAAGGTCGGGGGCAGTCCTAAGCTCCACGGGCAACTGGTTCCAGAGGGCAGGCGCACCCACAGAGAAGGCCCTTCCCCTGGGTGTTATCCGCCGACAGTCTTTTATCGGCGGCACCCTGAGAAGACCCTCCCTGTGGGAGCGCACTGGACGAAGGGAGCTTGATGCTGGCAGCAGGTGTTCCCTCAGATATCCCGGACCCAAGCCATTCAGGGCTTTATAGGTCATCACCAGCATTTAAATTAATATATACCCTAAAATTAATCTTAGTTTATATTAAAGTCCCATTTCTCCTTATTTCTGTTGTCTAAGAAGGCAACTATGAAATAATTGCCAGCTTTACAGTTTCATAAAATCGCTTACTGAATACTGAACATTTCTTTCTCAATCCTGTAACTATGATAGCATGTAGCTTCCAATCTGATGTGTCCAGATAGCTCAAGTGATTAGAGTACAAATCCCTTACTACTGCCTGAGTTGGCTGAGACTGACAAGAATTAACATCCAATACATTAGGAAGGCATCTGGTTGCCTAATCCTATTCCAGAAGGGAGCCAGGAAGTAGCTTGTTTTTGGCACTCTTTGTGGTTATGATACCAAGATAATTCCTCTTTGCTGAACATCCAGCACTGATAAAGAATCTTGGAAGAACTTGGAAACATGATCATTATTTTAGTACTCTACTGAATTCTAATGAAGATGCTAACTTCAAAGGACCTTAGAAATGATTTTTAAACAAGAATTTAAAGGAGAGTTTGAGGCGGGATAATCCTTCAACATTAGGGCTGCTTTACAGCACTTTTTGATCCTCGGGCTGGTAAGCTGAAGACAACTTGACTCCTTTCCAAATAAACATAGTCAAGATCAGACATTTAAATCATAATAGTGGTCGAAACAGAAGAAAACTAATGAGCTTGTTTAATTGAAAATGTACCATTGGGGGCTTATTTGGTAAACAAGCAACCCGCGCTTAGCGTTTTGTGTGAACGTTGCTAAACTGTGATTTTACCCCCTAAATCTCCCGGCTAAAGTTCTCACCTGACCCACTTCTGACGTACCAAAAGTACCCGCTAACCCGCGACGGCAGCAAAAAAACCCCGAATGCAACATCTTCTCCGGACGCCTTTAGGCAACTACGGTCTCTTTCTCCGCCTGCCGGGAGTGACGTCTCCCTTGCCCAATAGCAATCACGATTCTGCCCTAACTTCCGATAGGAGTTGCGAGCTCCACCAATCGGAGAGCGCTGATGGACAGGGAAATTAGCCGGGCACCCCCCCCTGGAAGTAGGCGGGGAATAGAGTGCGTACGCAATGGAAGACTGAACTGGGAAGCTACTGCAGCACGTGGGTCTATTTGTCAGGAAGAAGCGATGGGCAAAAGGGAGAAGAAAGTTGCTGTGGCTTCTGCTGCTCCGCGGAAAGGGCTTCTCCTCGGTGGTAGGTCTGTATCTATCCAGTGAGGGGTTTTTTGTGTGTGCAGTTTAAAGCGCTTTGCTTACTGTGTCAGTGACAGATAAAACAATCCTGTAGGGTTGACCAGTTTTATTACCATCTTCACTCAGTTATCACTCAATCGTAACAGCAGCTTGTTTAAGGCTGCCTAGTGAATGTAGAACAGAGGTCTTCAAACTCGGCCCTTTTATGACTCATGGACTTCAACTCCCAGAATTTCTCAGCCAGGCATGCTGGCTGAGGAATTCTGGGAGTTGAAGTCCATGAGTCATAAAAGGGCCGAGTTTGAAGACCCCTGATGTAGAACTAATTGGGATTTTGACTGGCTACTGCTTGATTCCGCACATGTATTCTTTGCTGCGGCTCCACTCTCTCTTGGCCCAATCCACCTCACAGAGTTGTTGTTAGGAAAATTGGAGGCAGGAATATTAGATAAGTGATGTCCGGGATATTTGAGGGAACACCTGCTGCCAGCATCAAGTTCCCTTCGTCTAGTGCGCTCCCGCAGGGAGGGTCTTCTCAGGGTGCTGCCCTGCCGGCGGATAACACCCAGGGGTAGGGCCTTCTCAGTGGGTGCGCCTGCCCTCTGGAACCAGCTGCCTGTGGAGCTTAGGACTGCCCCTGACCTCTGTTCATTTCTCCGGGACCTGAAGACCTGGCTCTTCGAGCTCTCTGGCCCAGGCTGAGAATTTTAATTTTAATTGGGGTTTTTAATTTTTTGTCAGGGATTGATTTAATCTTTTTTTAATTGTTTTTAACTTTTGTATTGTTTTTTGTTTTAAATACCCCGTAAACCGCCCTGAGTCCTTCGGGAAAGGGCGGTATATAAATCCAATAAAATAAATAAATAAATAAAATAAAAATAAAAGTTGGATGAAAATGTAATAATGATATCTGCAAAAAATACCCTTTGCCTGTATGGAAGAACTGGAGAGAACCCAAAACAGGCAAAGTTAAAGAAAATGAAGAAACTAAAGTGCTCTGGAAGTTTAAAATGTGCACAGATAAAAACCTGCAACATAACAACCCAGACTCAATAATTGTCAATAAGAAAGACAAAAAGGTCTGGGTAGTACGTGTTGCAGTGGAGACAGCAGAAAGGAAGCAACTGGAGAAAAATCACAAAACAAGACCTGCAAATAGAAGTGGAATGACTGTGGCAAAAGAAAGAAAAGATAGTACAAATAGTAATAGGTGCCTTAGATGCAATCCCAAAACATATGGAGCACCCCTGGAATACCATTGGCATTGACAAAATCCCCATCAGTCGATTTCAAAAGGCAGCTTTACTTGGAACAGCCTATATCCTGGAATGATTTCTTTAACACTATCAAGCAATGATATCTGCCTATCCCATGTCCTTTGGAAGGACTCAATAGATGGATAAAACTGCCAAATCCCATCTAAACATCTGGCTGACTATGCAGCCAACCATAATAATAAAACCTCTTCCTTACTAGTATTTTTCATCTTTCCAATGACCATAATGCCTGAGAATTCTGGGAACTGAAGTCTACTCCATCATAATCTATGAAAGATTGCTATAATTTATCCTACTTATTGGCTAGCAGTATTAAGATTGCTATATGTTATGTGTTATAACAATGGAAATGCTTATATATTTCACTGCCCCAGTTTTATGCTGGGGGGGGATTTAATTTGGAGTATGGTACATTATGTTACTATTAAATAATACCAGAGATCAAAGAGGTGTGCCACCACATGCCTTTGAGTTCCTGCGATAGACCCATGGTGAAAATGGAGAGTATCAAATTAGATTATAAGTAACAAGAACAAGATACTATATTTATGACATATTCCTTCTCTGTGGAAAAAATCAACATTTTTTTAAAGATGGGGAGGGAGATGTATGAAGAATGATGAACACTGAAAGGCCACTTTAAATATAGGGCTGGCTAATTCAGACTAATATAGGTGCTTCCAGCAAGTTCTCATTCATTCTACTGAATGATTTTGTTGAAATTCCATTACAGAGCAAGATACAAAAATGTGAGACAAATGCTTGCTTCTGTCATAAAGAGGTTCTTTCAACTCCCCTAGCTTAGGTTGTATAAGTTTATAGTTGCTAATGATGATGATGATGATGACGTTAGCCTTACCAACATTTCTCTCTTGTTTTAATTTTAGCCATATGAAGAAAAAGACAAATTCAAAACCAGATTGCTTGAATGAGCAAGAAATTCCATATCGGTTGCGGGAAATCATGAGGAGCCGAGATGAACTGAAAAACCCCACCCGCAGGAAGAAGAAGAAAGCTGGTAAAAAGCAGCGTTATGATTCGATATTCCGTATATGTTTCAGCAACTAGTCAGAAATTCTTGCAAAGTGTCATCTTGACCACTCTCCTGGATGGTACTAGTTTGAGGCAGTCTGCTTATATGGGGCTCTTTTATCAGAAGGATGGAAGACTCTGGGACTTCAGATCTGCACAGGATCCTCATGATCTTTTTTTGCTTCTTCCCCTTAAGCTTTCTGTTATGGCACTTAATTTCTCAATGCTTTGGAAAAGAAAATATAGGAAACATCTTGGGTATGCTCTAACGTAACTGAAAGCAGGTTTAAAACAAAATCCCCATTTTGGATTAGTTGGAAGATGGACGTTTATATAAATGTTTTAAATAAACAAATTTCCTGCAGAGAAAGAACACTGAGTAATTTAAGCAAAAACATTGACTCAAACCACACGTCTGGTTTAGCCTATCCAGTTTGCCTCAGAGCTTCCCTTGCAGCCATCAGCCCTCTGAATAAATAATAAAGAGGCTGCTTATCATCAAAACCTAAACCTAATAAATTAGATAAATAAACCCACCCCTGTTTTATAGTAGTATTACATGCATACAAAGCTGCTATATTTGTACAGAGCTGTAACTCTTTTAAGCTTACCTGGAGGGATAAAGGTCACAGAGTAAATGCAAACAATACTTTTGCAAATACATTTTCTTTTGTGGCCAACATTTCAGATATGCACTTATGGCTGGGGATCTCCCAAGTGTTTGCTGTATGTGGCTCTCTAGTAACCAATAGTACAACGCAAGTAGGCACCATATCTTGGTCTGTAATACTGCACATTGGCCATAAAATCATGATGCTCTATGGCTAGAGAAATCCAAGGTGGCTTATTAATAGCGGAATACCTTTTTCCTACTGATCCTAGAAAATTGATTTTAAGCAGTATGTCAGGTTAGTTCATTGTAAGATAATTCTTATTTGCTCAGCTAGGGATCAGTATTTTGCAGAGTGAATAGGTTTGGGCTCTATCTGTTTCCTATAAGCTCCTTGAAAGTTATTGGGCAGATTATAATGTCTGTGTTTTTGCCCCAGCAAATAGGCAGAGGCCTCAATCAGAGGGTGATATACCAGTACCGAAGTTCAAGAGGCGGCGAGGGGAGACAGAAACCTCATACAATAGACGTATGGACCGGGAAATTGAGCACGTGCGCTTTCTCACTGAAAACCAGACACAGCGTGAGCCTGAGAAAAAGATGCAGGTCCAAGAAAAGTCGCAGAGGAAAAAAGAGTTAAGTTTGAATTTGCAGCCCTTGAATTAGGGTGGTGCTATAGTCTGAAAGCCTAATTCTTGAGATGAATTTCATTGAAAACCCAGTTTTCTTATTTCACCCTCACAACAATTCCATAAAGTTAACTTTTTGGCCAGAATGTGTTGACTAAATAGAGGATTTTCCCAAGCCACTATCAATCTCTTTAGCCATTAGGCTTCAAAAGTTATTACCAGCCTCTGCTCACCAAATGTAGAATTAACCACAGAACTAATGTATAAGTATTCCATCCTTCAGGAACTCTTGAAGGATGTTCCATTTAGGACAGGAGGAAATGAATTAGTTATTAATAATAATATATCTTTTTCCTCTTCTGTGCCTTAACTCAGTCCTGTTCTTTTGGTTAATAGTAGCAATTAGTTTCTTCCTGGAATCTTATTTTTCAACTTGATTCTGTGTCAGTTAAGACAGTACCACTCCCTATAAATTGCAATGGAGCATAACAGTGGCTCCAAGTTTACATGCTAGCACAACATCCTTTACTGGTTAGATGATACATTGGTTCTTGTCCCTGTATAGAGAGTTTTGTGGCATCTTTATTTCCAAGTCTGATTCTGGTTCTTTCTTGACATGCTCATGGACATGAAATTTCTGTATCCTTTTTCCTAACAAAGCCTGTTTCTCTAGATTTCAGAAGAAGAGGCTGGAAAAAATCCGTAAGCAAAAAGCAGAGAAAAAAATAACAATGCTCGAGAAGGACCTTCTCAAAGGTAAGGTAATAATTTGCCCAGAAAATAATTACCACCACCTTGTAATATTTTTGCATATTTGTGAATGCTGTTGCATGGATTTTTTTTTAAAAAAAACACCTCTCTTTCAATGTGTTTGCTAATTTATTGTTGTTGTTGTTGTTGTTAGTTGCGAAGTCGTGTCCGACTTCGGCTAATTTATTACAAAGCCCAAATGCCAGCAATTTTGGGCAGTCCTTGAAGTAAAAAAGTACAGTTAAACCCTATAACAATAAGAACAAAGGAACAAAACAAGCCAGGCAACAATGAAAACACACACATACAACTCAAAGGGGCATCAGCTACCCTTCCAAAAGTTTGGGTAAGGAGCTAGGTTCGCAAGAAAAGAGAGACAAAAACAAAACAACAAGAAAAAAACCCTTACAATTTAGACATCCATACCAAGCCCGTTCAACAAATTCCCCATCTGGCTACCAAGATTTTCTGTACGTTTTGGGTAGCACTTCATATAGAATTAGATAAGCCCCTGAACTTGTTTAGCAATAACCCAATGACATAGATTATCTGACTTCCATATAGAGGGGAAGGCTGATAGCAAAAGATGGGGTTATATTTATTTTATCAATATGATGGAGTAACATAATTTATTAAATATCTGTTTACTATTTCACATCCATAAGCAACCCTAGTGTGGCAACCGCATACAAAGATTTAAAGAAAGGTTAATAACAAAGTAAAGAAGCTCCATAATGATTCAGCCAACCAAGAAACAGAAACATGGAGCATTTGATCAAAAAGAAAATAAAGTTGATGTCAACTGACACCTGTTCCAGAGGGCTTTCCAAAGGAAGGGCACCATTGCAAAAAGTCTTTCTTTATGTGATGACTCTGTCTTTCTATTAGTATGTAGAGAAGGATTTTCATTGAAGAGTTTAATGCATGGTCATGATGATAAGGACCCGGGGTCTTCAAACTTGGCCCTTTTATGTCTTGTGGACTTCAACTCCCAGAATTCCTCAGCCAGTGTGCCTGGCTGAGGAATTCTGGGAGTTGAAGTCCACAAGTCATAAAAGGGCCAAGTTTGAAGACCCCTGATATGGACAGAGATGTTACTTCAAGAACTTGGGTCACAAAGCATTTAAAGCCTTCAATGTGGTAAATTTAATCGTGACAAGCAGATGTGGAGCTGGGGTTGTTTCTGAGGAAATGCTGTATGTTACATGGCTGCATATGGGAAAGACTGTCAGAATTTTGGTATATTCTGAAGTCAGTTTGGATTAATGGTTAAGGCACCAGGCTAGAAAATAGAAGATCGTGGTCCCCCACTTAGGCAAGAAGGCTGACTGGGTGACTTTGGGCCAGTCACTTTCTCTCAGCCCAATTCACCCCACAGGGTTATTGTTGTGGAGAAAGTAGGAGAAGGAAGGAATATTGTGTGTGTTTCCTGCTTTTGAGTTATTTATAAAAATAAAGGCAGTAAATAAACAAATAAAATAAAATACTAGCTTTGCAAATTGCAGTAAGCTTTGGTTAGTTTGAATGGCATGTTGAATAAACAGCCATTGATTGAGTCTGCCCAGCATGCTAAACTAAAAGCCATGATTTATAAATTACGGTGTCTAGTGTTACACAATAAAGCAAGCCAGAAAAAAACCAGGGCCATTGTGCTTAGTACAAGTCCATAGCATTAGACAATAAGATTAATTTGATTCTTCTCTAAGAGTCTGCACCCTTTTGCTTTTGTCTCCCTCAAAAAATGGGACAGCTGAATCAAAGTCTGTTCCAACAAAAGTTTTTGCAGAAACTTTTCTCAAGGGAGCTACTATCGCTGCACATCATAGGCACTGCGTACGGCTGGAAGAGCAGAAGCAGCCTATGTAGCAAACCCCTTCTTGCAATCTGTCTGAAAGGGGAATAAACCTTTTAGTAAACCACTATTGTAGAGGAGATCAACCTTGACTGCTCTTTAGAAGGCCAGATCCTGAAGCTAAAACTCAAATACTTTGGCCACCTAATGAGAAGGAAGGACTCACTGGAGAAGAGCCTAATGCTGGGAAAGACAGGGCAATAGAAGAAGGGGACGACAGAGAATGAGGTGGATGGATGGAGTCACTGAAGCAGTAGACGTGAGCTTAAATGGACTCCAGAAGATGGTAGAGGACAGGAAAGCCTGGAGGAACGTTGTCCATAGGGTCGCGATGGGTCGGACACGACTTCGCAACTAACAACAAAAAGTGTGCTTCAGGTAGTTTTAGCAGCCTAATCTTGCCAGAGTACCACTCTTATGGAACATGCTTGCTTCCGCATCACTTTCAAAATTAGTGCTATGGATTTTGACACTTTGTTACGAGGAAACCAAGTTCCTTCTAGGAGAGAGATTTATGTTTAGCTGATTTCTGAGATAAGAGATGGTTGCATCGGTATCGGAGCTTGGTAGACCTGACTTATTGCTGAATAGAGTAGTGATATGGGAGGCATGGGACTGCTTGATTCCTTCTCGTTTCTCTTTGTTTCAAAGAGTGATCAGTCTGCAGACCGGCTCAACTTTTGTTCCAAAGCACAATATGAAAGACAGATCTTACAGTGGATAATAGAGTCACATGTTGGTCACTGGGAATCATGGGTAGAATCTCTGAGAACAAAGCACATAACAAAACAATGTGTGGCCCAAGTGCAAAAGGGCAGGCAGTGTGATGTCATAACACACATTTCATGAAGTCTGATTTTCAGATGTGGGGGAGGGGCTATAATGTGGATTTTATTAAACTGGATATTTAATGTTGTACACTGCCCAGAATCACCGTTTGTGAGTTGGGTGGCTATATAAATTTGTTCAATCAATCAGTAACGTGGCAGTATTGCTTTAGCTTTAGCTTTTTTTTGTTTAAATTATTGTTATTAGCTGCCTGTGGTTAATGTAGAACATGGGTGGCCATAGAAGAGTTTGAAATAAATACAATCCTTTTGTCAGGTGGATATGGCTAGAATAGATTTCAGGCTTAAATTTGCTTGTTTGTGAGAAACAATGAAAGATGCATGTTGAATTATTTTGGAGTTGTCTTTGCAATTATCAGATTTGGAACTGCCTTCTTTCTGTTCCCTTTTAGACTCAGTAAAATTTGGAGAAGTTGCTCTACAGCCCCCCACACTAACAGCGAAACCCAGGAAGAGTGTTATCAAAGACAAAGTACGTCATTTTATTGAGTTCTACTTCTCTTTCCTAATGGTGCCAGTGACATTGCCAGCCTCTACTTTTGCTGGGGAAGCAGCAGTGCTTAGAATAGGTTACTGATCAGCAGCAATGTTCACTGACAGGCATTTAACTGTATTATGTTAAGCTCAGTGGGTTAGGATGCTGAGCTTGTCGATCTGAAGGTCGGCAGTTTGGCGGGTCGAATCCCGAGTGCCGTGTAGCAGAGTGAGCGCCTGTTACTCGTCCCAGCTTCTGCCAACCTGGCAGTTCGAAAGCACGTAAAAATGCAAGTAGAAAAATAGGGACCACTGCGGTGGGAAGGTAACAGCGTTCCGTGCGCCTTTGGTGTCTAGTCATGCCGGCCACATGACCACGGAGACGTCCTCAGACAAGCGCTGGCTCTTCGGCTTTGAAACGGAGATGAGCACTGGCCCCTAGAGTCGGAAACGACTAGCACGCACGTGCGGGGGAACCTTTACCTTTACCTTTTATGTATTACGTACATAAGGTTATGTTAAGCTATGTATTTATGTTCATAGGGTTTTATGTTGTAGACATCCTCTTCTTCAAGCTGGTTCTCTTCATGATTGCTCTCAGATTCAGTCCATATCCACTTTTCCTCTTCAAGATTCTCCAGCTAATTTTTCTTTTCTTCCAGGCTGATCAGAGGCAGCAACTTCTGCTAACATCTCTTTTGGGCTCTGGCAGAAAAGCCACTGTTAAAAAATCAGTCCATGCCTCTCTCGCTCGCCAAAGGATCGTTCAAGAGGAAAGAGAAAGGGTTGTGCAAGCTTATCGGGATATAAAGAAAAGGAAACAGCAGCAGTTGAACAAAAGCTTTCTTGTTGTAGACAAACTAAAGAAACCAGCCTGAGTTAATAGAACAATTCTATCATTCCGAAAAACACAGTGTCATTACAAGCCAGTGGTAGAACGACAGCCAGGTCTACTGTCTTTTTTCCTTTCCACTTTGAATGAGAGTAACCAGCAACACCGATAGGCAGATTAACAGTTGAGCAATACACGTTTACACACTTCACTTCTGTGAGCAGACCAAATTCTTTAAAAGGTGATTCTTGTATCCCAGTTTATTGAATCTGTAACATGAAAAATGCACACCTGTTTGTTACTTCCAAAAGGATTGATAATTCGGATTGGCTACAAGAATCGGAGCTAGTTTTCAGGCACCCATCTCTTTTGATGATTCTCATAAGCCGCCTTCTGATAGTGAAGAAAACTATTCTCCAGTTGGACATTGTAGTCTTCTTGGGATTTTTTTTTAGTCTTGGTGTGTTTTCCCCATGCCAGGATTACAAACAAAAAAGTTTGAAGAACCAAAACAATCCAAGCTGAGTGCCTCTTTTAGAGTTTAGTTGCCAGTTTCTGAATCAAAGTCAGAGATGTGCTGAGGACCATCTGCTCCAAGAAGATGTTACCAGAGGCAGATGAATTTGGATTAAAATATGTTCCTATACAAGTGTATCTTCTTGGAAGTTTTGCTGGCTCTCCTGTTGGAAATTATTTCCTTGCAGAAGAGAAATGGGACTGCTACTCCAGGGGCAGCTACTGTGTGGACATCCGCCATTGAATACCAGCAAAAACTTTGATTGGATGGAAGTCCTTCAGATATCATAAAGCAGGAGGTACACTTCTTTGGCAGAGGTTTAAGGTGAAGGAGAGGAAGCAACATGCTTATTTTGCAGAGAGCTTTTTCCAACTTTATGAAAGCGACCAGATGGAAAGAATTGTGCCATCTTCCCTATTTCCCTTTGAAATCCTGGTTCTGTTGTACAATAACAAGAACATGTATTGGCAAAAACCTATGAAAGAACTTAAATAGGGAAATAAAGCGGCATTCCTATGCCCAGCAACAGTCACCATGTATTCTTAATCCTGCAGGCCAAAGTTATTTTAAAAAACAGTGTGAAAGCTGACTTTTTAAAAAAGAACAGAAATCAAGTGTGTATTTGTAGGGTGAGGCCCTCAAAGCCAAGGTAACTGGCAAAGTGAAGTAGCAAAATTTTGAACAGTGCATAAAAAGCAGAAATAGTTGGTTGATTGGAGGAGGGGAAAGGATTGAAAAACCTTAGTTGAGAAGTACATTAAGATCAATATTGTATTGGGCACAATCTTGAGGGGTGGTTGGTCCTAACGAAGGTACTGCTGGTGTGGGGGGGCTTTGGATGGTGCAGCACAGATTTGTCAGTAGATGGCAGGATCTGTACGCAATGAGGAATTCCATCCTTAAACAATCTCTCTCTCTGGAACAACCTTTGGTCTTTATAATGTAAGAATGTGTTACAGAGAACATACTGTGGATGCTTCCTGCAGATTCCCCCTGCAGTTATCTGTACTTTTAACACAATTTCTGATTTTCCAGGATGATGTTTTGCTAAACCCTTTTTTAATGAAACATAGCCTGTACTTTTCGGGTGTCTCTGGGTGTATTGTATAGGTCAGTGATGGCAAAGCTTTTGGGCTTGGCATGTAAAAATTCAGAAAATGCCTAACCTGATTCTATTGGCATGTCACCCGCTCCCCCACCCCCCATAAAAGAGAAACCATTCTCTATTTCCCACCATCCTCAATCTAGGTCATCCTGAACAGCCGCACCCAGCGCTGAGGCTAGGCCTAAAGCAGAGGTAGGCAACCTTGGCTCATTTATGACTCATGGACTTCAACTTCCAGAATTCTTCAGCTAGCGTGCCTGGGAGTTGGTCCACGAGTCATAAAAGAGCCGAGGTTGCCTACCCCTGGCCTAAAGGCTTCAACCCTGCCACCTCTGCTGTCACTCAAGCAGGCTTCTTTGCATTGTGCCCAGCACTTCCTAGAATCTCCCCTGCACTGCTTATCTTCAAGTGAGGTTCTCATTCTGTTGACAAGCCCCTCTGGCCTATATAAAGCTGCTCCAGGTTGCCTGAGGCCTTTATTCTTGAAGCAATTTTGGAAAATGCTCTTCTGTGGCGTCTGAAAACCATGCAACAGTAGACCCTATTCTCCCACAATTTTTGGAGGCTCACAATGCTGTGCATACCCATCTTGTGCGTTGTTCTGAAGGTCGTGAGAGAGCACATCCCATTCCCACGTGGTCTCTGTAACCTCGAAAAAAATCTCCAAAAAGAACAGAGCATGCTTTTGAGAATACTTGTTGTTGGGTGTTAGTGAACACAGGTGTGTCACCCAAAATGTTCTGCCATGTTATCTTGGTCACATGTCAGATTTGCCATCACTGGAATAGATTCTAGAAAGAATATGCTCTGTTTCTCTACTTCTTTCAGCTCTTTGCTGGGAACTGATCTTTTATTTCTAAGCTTATCCTTGAGATTTCTAAAAGAGCTTCTACCTTCTGACTATTTGGAAAGCTATTTATATGCATGACCACCTTGACTTCTTGAGGCATGATTGCACCTACCATATTGCCACTTAGAAGCAGTTCCCATTATCTTCACTGTCACAGCAAAAAGTAAGCATTCTTAATAATGCAGCCTGACAGCACAGCATTTTAAAGCATTTAATTGTGTTTGGTGGGACTACCTCCATCAGTGAATGTCTAACTGCCAGTTGGTATTAACAGTTTTAAGAAATAAAAAGGATGTTCTGTTTGTTCTCCCAAACAAGATTGAAAAACATTAGTGTTTTTTGTCGGCAGGCTATTTTAATGAAATATACTAATAGGCTTTAACAGGACTTTAGTCTGGAAAGAACTCTGTGCAATTTCAAAAAAACTTGCAACCAAACCATTCTAATAAAATTTGAATCCCCTGAACAGTTTTTGATCCTATGTTCTTAACTGTGTCATGAAGTAATTGGCTAAAAGGGTAAATTTTCAAAAATGCAGAAGCTAAACAGGGAGTTTAACAGAGAGAGATCCAGATTTGGAATAAGGATTTTAAGGAGAATCTCTGCTTTGTTGTGTACTTAAGGCTGGAGTCTCAGCTTTTATAAATAGGCATAAATCACATTTGTCTTTGGGACGCTTGTTAGTTTTGACTATGTAATGCTGCAGAAGCTAAAGGTAGTTGAAGTATATCTTACCCTGAGGAACCACCTGCTGTAACAGACTCATCTTGAAGTTTCCATAAAAAGAAATGTGTAGACAGAATGAATTCTTACAGTTCATTTCCCCATATACTTAGACATTTCCAAAAAAAGCAACGGATCAGGAAGTTTTTCCTAATGAACTGAAATTTATGGGTATATTGTGAAGGCTTTTGGAAGAGAGCTTGTGAGATCATCAGAGGGGAAAGTGTCAAAAAAGACAAATGATGGAAAATTGTTCAGAGGGCCTGAAGTGGGATAGATTTCTGGAAAGCTGAATGGAAAGTAATAATGTCACCTTTTAAAAACTTTTAAGAAGCACTATACCTTTTCAGCAGTGCCAGTTTTACAGTCCAGGCAATGTCCAATCCAGAAGAGAAAGAGGTTCCTCCTCCTCCTCCTCCTCCTCCTCCTCCTCCTCCTCCCATCACTGAGAGCCCTTTGTACCATATTCCAAACCGATGTATAAGCAAATAGGACAAATTATTAGCTGAACATATCTAACTTCAGAGAAGATGACTCTGGTTAATTCTTGGCCTGCAAGTCTACCTGAATATGCCAGTGCCAAGAACTAGTTTGAGAAGATTAATAATAATAATAATAATAATAATAATAATAATAATAATAATAATAATAATAATAATGTTGGAAGGGACCTTGGAGGTCATCTAGTCCAACCCCCTGCTCAGGCAGGAAACCCTATACCATTTCAGGCAGATGGCTGTCCAGTCTCTTCTTAAAAACCTCCAGTGTTGGAGCATTCACCACCTCTGGAGGCAGGTTGTTCCACTGGTTAATTGTTCTAACTGTCAGGAAGTTTCTCCTTAGTTCTAGGTTGCTTCTCTCCTTGACTAGTTTCCATCCGTTGCTTCTTGTCCTGCTTTCAGGTGCTTTGGAGAAAAACTTTCCCTACAGTTTCAAAGGAAACAGCATGGATGTTTTGTTAGATGCCCATGGAGTCACCAGTTCTGCTATTAGCAGAAAGGAGCAGTAGTTACAGAATCTTAGAAACATAGAAAACTGACAGCAGAGGTGCTGATCTTAAAACTAGTTGCTCCACAAATTTGTCCTGCTGTTGTTCTTTTGATGGTTTTTAATACTGCATTCTGCCTTAAAATTTATGCAGAAAAAATGCACAAGTTTAAGAAACCCTTGAATTATTTGTAAAAATAATAAAGGCAGGATACACATAAATAAATAAAAAAATCTAGCTGTGTCTGAGGTGTCTTTTGTCCTTGCTGCATTCTTCAAGTTTCAGTATTTTCAAGCTTTAGATGACTCAAGCGTTTGTTTTCTTCTACTATTGTCTGATATCTAACGAAAAACCTAAGGCAGATATGGGAAGTATTTTTCAAGCTGTTCTTGATAAAATGTTTTGTTTGAATATCAGGTGTCCTGAGTTGAGTTCTATTTGTACAGGTAATAGAAGTGCAATGTTTGCTATTTTTCCAGTCTGGGGTTACATGATTGTGGTGTATGTTTGCCTTAAGTTCTTTTCAAGGAGAAGCTGCCATCTTGTGCAAAGTTTCCCTTCCTCCCCCCTCCCCCCTTGTAGTTTGAGGGTTTGTTTGGAGTAGCTCCATATCAACAGTTCTGAGGAGATGTAAATGTTAAGATGGAAACGTGTCCTGAAGGAATCCAAAAATCCACTGGAGGTCTAAGAAAAAATGACAGGTGGTGTGGAAGTGTAAATTAAGCTGGTTTCTTTTCTCTCTGATCACATTCAATGGGCATCTCTTAAGTCACGTGCCAGAAATAAGTTATGATCCCTGTTTCAAACAGGACACTGTTATGAAAACGCAGTTTGAAATTCAGGCAAGTAATTATCTTTTTAATCTTGAGAGAATGTTTTATTTTAATGAATAAATATCAGCTTATGGCCCTGTATCTCCTGTCAGAAATGAGATAGTCTGGAAAGGACTTTCTCATTCCAACCCTTGTTTGGTTTGCCTTGGAGCTTCAAAATCATCAGTGTGGCAGAGATCTGGATTTAGAGTCCTGGATTTATATTGTATGCTACCTGACTGGTATTCAGAATGTGAGATAGCAAGTTTATGAGATAGCAAGATAGCAAGTTTGTTTCAAAGTCTCCCTTAGCTACAGGGCTATCTTGCTTTATCCCAGGGGTCTTCAAACTTGGCCCTTTTATGACTTGTGGACTTCAACTCCCAGAATTCCTCAGCCAGGCACGCTAGCTGAGGAATTCTGGGAGTTGAAGTCCACAAGTCATAAAAGGGCCAAGTTTGAAGACCCTTTGTGCTGCTTCCCCTTCAGCTGAGCCTGTCATTGCAGAGTTGGTCGCTGATTAAAAATAGGAACTTTCCAAGTACTGGCTTTTAAAGTTACAGGTAGTTCTCAACTTAACCATTCATTTATTGACTGTTCAAAGTTACAACAGCATTGTAAAAAGTAACATGATCTTTTTTCACATTTATGACCACTGCGTCTCAGTGGTTACGTGATCAAAATTCAGATGCTTGGCACCTGGCATGTATTTATGACAGTTGCGGTGTCCCAGGGTCATCTGATCACCTTTTGCGACCTTCTGACAAGTGAAGTCAATGGGGAAGCCAGGTTCACTTAACAGTCATGTTACTAACTTAACAATTGCAGTGATTCAGTTAACCACTGTGGGGAAAAAAAGTAGTAAAATGGGGCAAAATGTACTTAACAATTGTCTTGTTTAGCAACAGAAATTTTGGGCTCAATTGTGGTTGTAAGTTGGGATCCACCTGAATTTAATCTGTAACCATAACCAACAACACTTGGATATGGTGATCTATAATAATATAACGTGTATACAACAGAAATTTTAGTTTAGAGAAGAGGCAAATTTCCCTGGGTCCAAGTTTAAGCATGGGTAGTCTTCAACTTTCGGCTGGTTCCTTATCAATGTATTTCCCTGGGAGTAGTTACTACCTGGACTTGAAGGCCTAACACCTCCTACACACCCTGGGGTCATGTGACTGCCCTTCAGGCACTTAATAACTAGGCCGCATGTAGGGCCATTTGCACTGTCCTGTGCTCATGTGACCTCATTTTATAATGGTTTTGCTGAAAACCTGCATTTACTTCCAGTTTTCAGCAAAACTAACCCATAGCATACAATGGTTTGCTTAATGATTGTGGCATATGCACAACAACTGTCTAAGAAAAGATCATAAAATCTAGTCAGTCATGTGGGTGATCCCCATTTATGACTATTGTGAGTTATGATCATGAAGGGCAGGCTCCATTACAGTCATAACTCGACTTCCTGTATAGTCTCCCTCAGGTCAAGCATGTAGTTTTTTTGGCAACAGTATGAAAGCGGTTTGCCATGTCTTTTCTTTGGATTCCCCCCCCCCAACATTGGTGGCCTCTGATCCTGCTACTAACCAGGATTGATCATGCTTATCTATTTAACAGCAGCATGTGCTATTCATTTGTAACATGTTGCAACAATGACTGGAATTCCTGCTTGTAATGAGTTGTGACCATCAGTGGAGTTCTTTATCTTTACAGAACCAAAGAAACAATTCCAAATTATTGGAATAGGATCAAATTGTGATCACAGCAGTACTTGTATTTACATCTACATTGGCCATGACTTCCTTATGCTCCAGAGCAAATTTGAAAATTCCAAAGTGGTTTTTTTTTTACTATTTCATACTATCATTCTCCATGCGTGCACTTACCATGTAGACATTATAGCAATAGCACTTATATACCACTTCATAGTGCTTTACAGCCCTCTTTAAAGCAGTTTACAGAGTCGGTATATTACTCCCAACTATCTGGGTCCCCATTTTACCAACCTTGGAAGGATAGAAGACTGGGGTCAACCTTGAGCCTGTCAGGATTGAACTGTTGGTAGTGAGTTAGCCTGCAATAGTGCACTGTGCCATCATGAAAGAGAGCCATGTTAGTTTTGGTACCAAAAGAATCAGAAGGCATATTTTTATGTTTTCATCAGATGCAGCTCACTTCATCAGATGCATAGAGTGGCTAGACTGATGGAGCATTAAAATAGGAAGGGAATGGGGGAAGGGACGAGAAGACAGGTTGGTTTTGCAGATGTGGGTTACTTATGAGGCATTGTTATGATCCCACTTCAGTCTAGCTGCTCCTTGCATCTGATGAATTGATTTACAGCTCACTAAAGCTTACGCTTTTAAATAAAATTTGTTAGTCATGAAAGGCTCTACCTGGCTCCTGATTTTCTACCTCCATGTGTTTTTGAGTGGAGAGTCAAGCTGTCCCCAGAATAACTCATTATGCAAACACCAGGTGTGCACTGAAAAAAGTGCTGCAAAACCACACAGCATACAATGCAAATGGCTCCCATGCCAGACGGAAGCAAGGAGAAAACCCTAAATTTTAATATGCCCTTCAAAAAGAAGTTCCCTTGTGTAGAACTCTCTGTAGGGCAGGGTTTCCCAAATTGTGAGGTCTACTTCTCTTGGGAGGCGCAGAGGGAGTCCAGGGGAAGTGTGAATAACCTTTTACTTATATCATTACCATAAATCCACTTTTCCCACTGCATTGTTTTTATTGTACCAGTAAAGGAGAATATTTGTAGCTCAGGGTTGAAATGAGGGGTCCTTGGTGCTCTCTGAGCTTGCTTGTTTTCTTGCAGATATTTCATTACCCAAACTAAGTAACATCATCAGTGCTGCTACCTAGTTTGGGTAATGAAACGTCTGCAAGAAAACAAGCAAGCTCGGAGAGCACCAAGGACTCCTGTTTTTCATTGTTCATTTGGGTGTTTGGATTTTTAGGGGAGGTGTGTACATTATGATTATACTAAAGGGAAGAAAGTTGGTAAAAGGTTTAGGAGCCTCTGCATTAGAGAGCCTTTCTGCAGCATTTGGGATAGACATTTGCATTCTAAAACGTAGACATTGGCACACAAGTTGTTAGTGGCTAGAGCAGGGGTAGGCAACCTCGGCTCTTTTATGACTCGTGGACTTCAACTCCCAGAATTCCTGAGTCAGCTGGCTCAGGAATTCTGGGAGTTGAAGTCCACGAGTCATAAAAGAGCCGAGGTTGCCTACCCCTGGGCTAGAGGAACAACCTAGTGGCAATGAGTCCACCCAAAGTCTTTCTGCACCAATTCTAAGATTTTAAAATCTTCAAATCTAGGAGAAGATTTCTCCAACTTTTTCCTTCAGAAATCACCTTTCAGAAAGTCTTATCAAAGTTAGAGGGCTGGTTGCAAGTCCCTTCCCTCAGCACCATCATAATTTCGAACTGTCACTGAATGGTTGGTTGTAACTTCAGAACCACCTGTATTATAAAAAAAACAACCTAACTGAATGGTTTTTATGTCATTTCAACGAATTACCATTTTTGTCTCAGTAGGAATCCTTTGTGAGCTCTCGTTCCTTGCCCCAGCTCCTGCCCACCTACTGTAGCAGTTCAAAAGCATGCAAATGCAAGTAAATAAATAAGTGCCACTTAGGTGGGAAGGTAACAATGTTCTGGTGCCTTTGGCATATAGTAGTGCTGGCCACATGACCATGGAAAATGTCTTCGGACAACGCTGGTTGCCAAGAAACAGAGATGAGTATAGTTATAGTTGATGCAACTGACAGGGAAATCTTTACCTTTTTTTTTTAGGAATACTTTGGAAGATTTTTAAAAATATATTTCACTAAAGTGGCAATCTTTTAAGTCAATTTCAATATCCCTGTTGTGAAGGATAATGGGTTTGTGCATCATTCTCCAAAGGGTGGGGGAAAACATTTTTATCCAGTTTTTGGTAAAACAGGTTTGGGAAGCATTTCTAGGGGATGCATATAGAATATGCCTATCTTCACACCAGACTGATTAGATAGTTGGGTTGAGAGAAAGGGGCTGATTAAGGTTATTTCTTGATGCTTGCATTCATATGGTAACTTTAATCTGGGTCACCTTAGTCCTGTTAGCATTAACAATTAACTCTGGTGGCTATTACAGGCAAAGTTTCTGAGTAGTATGAGTTCCCACAGCTAAACATCTAAAAAGAGGAGGCATGAACTTGAAGGCAAGGGATATCCAAAAGGCTTTTGGCTTTTAAATGGAGAGGATCTCTCCTGGGAGAAGTCAAATAATTAGCATTAATATTAATATGGTAATATTAAAGCATTCTTCAAGGCCCCCCTTTCTACAAGAAAGTTGGAGTACTCAAAATCTCTCCCCACTGAATTCAGTGGTGCTTGAAATCCAGCCCAGCCTAAGCATTTGCGACATGCCTAGTATTTCCTTTGGGAGAGAGAGAGAAAGCTATAAATAAATAAGTCGCTGCTTGTGGAACACATTTCCATGGGGAGATCAAGAAGGCCAACAGCACATATTTGGAGTACTTTTATGGAAGCGTTTGGTAGCAACATCAGGCCACTTGTTGTTTGAACCTGTTGCCAGTTTAGGGATGGGTTTCCAACACCCCCCTCATAATTTTCCGTTGGTGAACTTCTTGTGCAATCTACAGCTAGCTAATGGCCTGTTGATCCGCTGAGACTTTGTTTGCCTTCGCTTGCAGCTGTCCCTTCTCCATTAAGCAAACACAGTTCTGCGGAGGCAAGAAAAGCATGGGAATTGCTGCTTCATTAGGTCTGTGGATGGAGTATGTCCAGCAGACTATTGCAGAAGCTCCATCTCGGTGGTAGAAAATCTGAAAGCAGGCAGACCCTTGGAGTGCCAGGACATTTCTCTAGAGGGGTCTGTTTAAATCAGATCCTAATCTGTGCACTAGGCTCCTGTCCCATCTTGAAACAAAGGACTACATTTAGAGAAATGCTGGTCCACCCCAGGGCGTGATACTCACTAACCCAAGATCGATAATTTCAATCATGTAGTCTTGAAAAGGCTAACCATTGTCTCCTAGCAGGAGGGTTTGCCAGCAGGAAGTTAGTTCACTGAGTGCGGCTGAAAGCAGAGAGAAAGAAATAATACGCCACGCATGACCGAAAATAATTTTAAACATCCTGCAGGGAACTAGTCTACAAACTACAAATCATCCCATTAATTTCTTTGGTCACAGAAAAATAGTGACCAAAAGGAGTATTTTACCTTGCCATGAACCCTGAATTGCCTGCCCCACTTTCCAAGACTAATTCCACTTTTAAGAATCTTATTGTAAGCTGATTGAATAATAATCCTTCAAACTAGACTTGGATTCCCACTGTTAATTTTTCATTAAACAATGTTTTTTAACACCCTTCAGGAACAGAGGGATTTACTTTTTAAATTTGGGGCCTTCCAAGGGCAGAGTGCTTGTAAGAATCCGAAAAAGCCCTGACAGCAGCTTGTCCCATTTTACGTCCTTTCTTGCCACATTTGTTAAGGGAATTACTGCGGTCGTTAAGCTAGTAACGTGATTGTTAAGTGAATATGGGTTTCCCCCATTGACTTTGCTTATCAGAAGGTCGCAAAAGGTGATCACGTGACCCGGGATATTGCAACCGTCATAAATATGAGTCGGTTTCCAAACATCTGAATTTTGATCAGGTGACCCTGGTAATACCGCAACGGTCATAAGAGTGAAAAATGATCATAAGTCGCTTTTTTCACTGCCTTTGTAACTTTGAACTGTCAGTAAATGAACTGTTAAGTCGAGCACTAGCTGGGAATTCTGGAGGGGAGTAGCTTGATCCTGAGCAGTCAAGGACCTCTTTCTTTCTTTCTTTCTTTCCTTCTTTCTTTCTTTCTTTCTTTCTTTCTTTCTTTCTTTCTTTCTTTCTTTCTTTCTTTCTTTCTCTCTCTCTCTCTCTCTCTCTCTCTCCCTCCCTCCCTCCCTCCCTCCCTCCCTCCCTCCCTCCTTTCTTTCTTTCTTTCTTTCTTTCTTTCTTTCTTTCTTTCTTCTTCTTTCTTTCCCTCCCTCCCTCCCTCCCTCCCTCCCTCCCTCCTTTCTTTCTTTCTTTCTTTCTTTCTTTCTTTCTTTCTTTCTTTCTTTCTCTCCCTCCCTCCCTCCCTCCCTCCCTCCTTTCTTTCTTTCTCTTTCTTTCTTTCTTTTTTCTTTCTTTCTTTCTCTCCCTCCCTCCCTCCTTTCTTTCTTTCTTTCTTTCTTTCCCTCCCTCCCTCCCTCCCTCCTTTCTTTCCTTCCTTCCTTCCTTCCTTCCTTCCTTCCTTCCTTCCTTCTTTCTTTCTTTCTTTCATTCTCTCTCTCCCTCCCTCCCTCCCTCCTTTCTTTCTTTCTTTCTTTCTTTCCCTCCCTCCCTCCCCCTTCTTTCTTTCTTCTCTCTCTCTCTCTCTCTCTCTCTTCTTCTTTCTTTCTTTCTTTCTTTCTTTCTTTCTTTCTTTCTTTCTTTCTTTCTTTCATTTTTATTACCAATGCCCCGAAGTCCTGCTGGTAAATATGCAGGACACCGTGAGATGTTCTCTTAAAAGGAAATGTGGCTGGAAGCTTCTGTAGAAAACCACGTGTCTAAATAGGTCAGGTTCCCTTGTTCAAAGACTTGTATTTTACAGAGCTGATCTGCCTCTCTCCCCTGGAATAGGATTTTTTTTTTAAATTAAAAATAAAGAGGCATTCCCATCCTAACTAAGGGAGTGTCAAGTAACAGAACTGTTCTTTAGATTTGCTTTTGGGTGTTTGAAACTGGCCACTTTATGAATTAAGTGACGCCATGCTCTATTCATAACAAAGACCCCCTCCTACTCAGACAAACCCTTTGAATGTCAGTGTTAGTATAGATAGTCCTTGACTTGCAGCAGTTCACTTGGTGACCGTTCAGAGTTACAACAGCACTGGGGAAAAAAGTAACGTACGACTGTTTTTCACACTTGCAACCGTTCTACTATCCCCATGGATTCAAAATTCAGGTGCTTGGCAACCGGTTCATATTTATGATGGTTGCCATGTCCTGGAGTCATGGGATCACGTTTTATGACCTTCGGACAAGCACACTCAATGGGGAAGCCGGATTCACTGAACAGCCGAACAACTGTGTTACTACTTGAACAAGTGCAGTGATTCACTTAACGACTGTGGCAAGGAAGACCGTAAAATGGGGCAAAACTCACTTAACAAATGTCTCGCTGGGCAACAGAAATTTTGGGCTCAATTGTGATTGTAAGTTGAGGATCACCTGTATTCTACTTTGTCCTCTTTATGCCTTCCACTTGCTTGGAGCAGTGAAGAAGATGTCTTCTGATACCAAATTTGGGTGACGAATTCTAAGAATAGGAGGTATGTAGTAGACACCAACGCATACCGATAAGCATTCTTTGCATAATTCCAACATTTACATAGGAAAGCAAAAGTTGTTGCCCTGCCCCCAGCCAAAATCTTCGGAAGATGAAAATCTTCAGTAGCCATAAAATACCATCAACCAATTAAGAGATTATATGCCTGGAAAGTCTAACGCAGGGGTCTTCAAACTCGGCCCTTTTATCACTCATGGACTTCAACTCCCAGAATTCCTCACCAGGCACACTGGCTGAGGAATTCTGGGAGTTGAAGTCCATGAGTCATAAAAGGGCCGAGTTTGAAGACCTCTGGTCTAACGCAATGCACTGCTTTCACTACTTTGTTTTGCTTTTTTTTAAAAAAATACAATAAAATAAAAGTTTGCTTAGTCTTGTGTTTTAGTTCCTTACTTTCCTATTCCTAATATAAAATACGGGGTAGTTTCCACGCCAATATTTTTTAAAATTCTTTTAAAAGCTGGTGTGAGGACCTGGTCTGCGTTGCAGCCTTTCAGCTAGGTTGGACTTCCACGCCCATCATCTCCATTCAGAACGGTGAACATAATTTCCCATGCTAGTAGGTTCATGTCATTGAACAAAAGACAAATTATGGTGCCAAACCTTTGAACTTCCATACCGTACATACATAATTTGATACGGAGTTGTACTTAATGATAAGAAACAGAATAAACTACTTTTAAAAAAAAACTTGGTTGGACGCCTGCACTGGAAAATAGACTACAGGGCGACACAGACTGGCTGTGAACTGCCGCTAAATTGCCAGCTGGCATCGCTCTGTTATTCTTCATGGGACAAAACTTTTAAGCATGACCTGATTGAGAACCAGAACATCCTGTATATACTTGATAAGCCCAAAACTTTTACACCAAAAATTGGGTTCAGGTTATCTGTGGACCAGAGCTCAGAGTTTTTAAATCTTGTCATGGTCTTAAAATTGCAGTTTTATAACTGATGACATAACAGTTTGCAGTTCCCCACCTGTTACTGCAGTTAAAAATTCACAGTTCAGCACATTTTTCATGGTAGTTTGACTGAAATTTCAAGGGTCGACTTATCTATGGATGAGCTCTTCCACATAATACATATAATTTTCTGATTGGTTAAGGATTTGACTCTTAATTTAGCAAACATTATGACTTTTGTTAAGTACCCCTCCAAGATATTTAAAACACTAATTATTTCAATAGCATATTAATTCAATAGCATAAAACCAGACTTTGGTTTTAAAGTCTCTACTTGGCAGAAGACATACAATTTTAAGATTTGCTGAACCAACATATTCCTGAAAAATGTCAGTTTTCGTGGCTGTCAGTCTAATAGCTGCTGGGTTATGCTCTTGTGGACAGCCATCTACTACTTATTGGTAGGTGCAAATTCCAGCTTCAGATCTCACTGCCACGGGTTAAAATGGTTTCAGAAGGAGCAAGATAGCTATCCTTGAAACTGAAATTGGTCCCATCTAAGTAGGACTATGTTGGTGGTTTGCTGGGCCTGGGGTAGGGTATAAATTCTCCGAAGCTTGTTTGTAACAAAAGAGGATGAAATGGATGGGCGCCAGCTGTTAACTGGTCATTTCTGAGGTCCAGTCCATTCTTGGTGCCTGACTCTGTGACCGCCCTTCCTTCTGTGGCATGAGGCCTTTATTGGTGCATGTGGAGCTCTGCTGCAAGTTGAATGCTTGTTCCAGTAGATTCACTGTTAGGGCAAGCCAGGGTCACCCTTTTAGGAAATAAATCTGAGAGTTGTGGAAAAGAAATAATCTCAAGGAAACAGCATGTGTCCTGGTCGCCTTTGGTGATGGGTCAGCATTTATTGTTGGCAGAAATTACCGTCCCAGGTCAGATGTCGTTGCTACTGCTTAAGGGTGATGCTTCCTTTAGAAGTAGCTGCCGCCAGTCTGCTTGGAATGCTGTAGCAGACAAGTTGTCCATGCCAAGTTAGAATGGACCAGTTTGGGCACGAGTAGGAAATGTACTAGGTATTTTTCATAATATTTTCAGAAAACAAATCCCTGTAGTACCCCTGTCCATGGAGCCTAAGTTCATTATCCTGCCATCCATCCTCGAATTGTGCAAGAACTTGCTTTACTGAGTTTACTTCAGTCACCTGTCATGCAATGACTTACAAACAGCCCAAGAACTTTGGTTGCAGATAAAGCAGGTCGATACAATCATCGTGATATGTTAGGCAAACTAGGTGAGGAGCCATCATGGTGTAAACTGTGGGGTCAAGTTCCATTCTGTTTCCTGCCATTGCTCAAGATTTAATTTCTGGAAAACTAGGAGAAGAAACTCAGCAATTATATATTCAGGACACACACAAACACACACACACACACACACACACACGTCCTTAATGTGTATTAAGGTCCTCAATACAAAGCATCCTGTAGAATTATTATTTTTTCACTCAACTAGATCAAGTAAATAGGGGTTCTTGACCTATAGTTCATGTGTATTCTTTCATTTTATATTCAAGTTACAATAAAGAGGCCTAACATTGGTCTATGATTTGTACTCTGCACAAATTATACAGAGTCCCTTGGAACATATTTAAGTTGTCTTGTTTATACTCTCTTGAGCCCATGTGGTTTAGCTACTCCCTTTTGGGCAGATCGCTGATGTGAATTGAATGTAATCCAGAAGGATTAGAGTGTGTTCCATTATATTCTTGCTCTAGCATTTGAAATTCACCAAAAGCATGGAGAGAGGCAACTTCAGGCATGAGAAACATGCATCCAAAAACTGATTGGCCAGAAGCTTTTACAGACAGTAGCCGGCTGACAACCAAGCTGTGCTACTGAATCCCAATCAAATAGAGAACCCGAGTCTTGTTTGTGTGTACAAAACAGTTCTTCTTTCTAAATTATGGGTTTTATTATTTGGAGAGATGCTATTAGAAATTCATGTTCCCTTGGCTTTGAACTACAGATCCCAAGATTCCTTGGGAATGAGAAAACTAGCATCTAATTCAAGATGGAACAAACGCACACCCAAATTGCTGACCTCTCTCAGGAAAATTGTCTTCTTTCTCCTGGCAGTGGGATCTTGCTAATTTAAGAGAGTGAGGCCCAGGGGAGAAGATGTGAGAGTGGAAATTTCAACTATGTTCTGGCCATGTTTGGTTCTCTGTCCCCACCAACAGAATTTAAAGTATAGCCCCTGCATCAGTTGCTATAACTACCATCCTGTTTTAATGTGATATAATCCAACACAAGTGTCTTGCTACTGTTACAACCTTTCCACGGCCAAAAACTGTGCCTTGTTCCCAGGAAATCTTTTGATCCTTAATATTGCAAGAAAGTGTGGTTTCCCCCACCTTTGTTTGTGCAACTTGTTTTAAGGTCATTAAACTACAAACATTTGGGAGGTAAATAACCCACTTTCTGGGGCAATAAGTTTCTAGGAATCAGGAGAATAAGAATTTATGTTGGAGCCTTGGTGGAGCAGTGGGCTAATGCCTCCTTAAGTAACACCAGCTGCCTGCAATTAGTGCAGGTTCGCATCCCACCAGGCTCAAGGTTGACTCAGCCTTCCCTCCTTCCGAGGTAGGTAAAATGAGGACCCAGATTGTTGGGGGCAATAAGCTGACTTTGTAATAATGCCGCTTGGGGTGTGTGTGAAAGCCCTAATAAGCAGGCATATACATAGAATGAAGGCTACTGCTAAGCTTGTAAAGCCGCCCTGAGTCTTCGGAGAAGGGCAGGATATAAATGGAATTAAAATAAAAATAAATAAATAAATCATTTCCTGTAATGTAGTGCCTTCCAATTCTGAGACACTTCCATCATGACAAACTTGTCCAGGAAACATTACTGGTGTTTTGTAGCAGGGAAAGTCCAGGGGCAGGACTGGGAGGCTGTGCAGAGCAAATAACAAAATAGCAGATAGGTTATTTGATCACCACTTATCCAAAATGTATTGTAGAGTTCAAGAAGAGTAGCAGTGTGAGTAACGTGTGAATTGGAACTGACTGACTATAGATGCTGTTTCTGACTTTTGTGGAATGATTTCTTGGATGTTTATTAAACATGATTTCAATATTTCTTTAGTATTCTGTTATGGAATGTTAACAAACATTAACAAATCGTGATGATGATGATGAGTCTTCAACTGTTCCTGCATTTCCAGGTGGTGACTGGGATAAGGACCATTTTTGTATGTTTAAGGCTAATACACGAAGTATGCTCCTTCCTTAACTACTGTACTCAGCTTTAGCAACAGTTACTCACGTCTTGTAACATCTCATCAGGTGCTCACATGGGGTTTTGTGGAGGACTGCACTTGGAAAGTGTTTTGAAGCTCTAACTGGGTGTTTCTCAACTCTGGCAATTTTAAGATGTGGAGACTTCAACTCCCAGAATTGCCCAGTCAGCAAAGTTAACTAGGGAATTCTGGGAGTTGAAGTCCACATATTTAAAGCTACCAAGATTGAGAAACATTGCTCTAAATCAGGGGTCCCCAACCCTCAGTCCGTGGACCGGTACTGGGACGTGGCATGCCAGCAACCAGTCCGTACAAACAAGCAAAGCCCCATCCGCGAGATGCAGGCAGCACACAAAATCACGGACTCTGGTCTACAGAAAAACCTCTCTCCATGGAACCGGTCCCTGGTGCCGAAAAAGGTTGGGGACCTCTGCTCTAAATCAGACATGTCAAACACAAGGCCCGGGGGCCGGATCCGGCCCGTGAAGTGATTTCATGTGGCCTGCGAAGCCATCCTGGAAACAGTGAGGGAACGGCCCCCACTGCCTTAGCCCTGGCCCAGGGACCCTCCTTCTGCCAGAGACCCTCAGATCTGTCCCACTCCTGCCCAAGCCCCCATAGGCACCCTTGATGCGAACGATGTAGAGCTGGCCATGCCCACCCAGTAGGCCATACGCACTTTAGCCACGCCCACCCAGTAGGCCACGCCCACCCTGGCCATACCCACCCCAGCCCCCTGAGGGCAACCGCAATGCTGGTGCGGCCCTCAATGAAATTGAGTTTGACACCCCTGCTCTAAATGATACAAACTATGGTAGCTGGGATGCCCATGTTAAAACATCAGCACTAGTTCCCAGTTATTACCCTGGGATAATTTAAGGTATCAGTGAATCTTCTAAACACCTTGGGCCTAGATATCTTGAGAGATCTCTTCTTCCATTAAGAATCTGTCTGTATGTTAACAGGTTGTCACTTGGCACATAGGTGAAGTCCTTTCTCTGTTTCATTCCCAAGCTCTGGAAGACAGTCTCTGCAAGCTGCCTTCTCTGCCTTTTGAAAAGCAGCCAGGCATGTTTCTTCTGCCAGGCTTTTCACTATTGCAGTTTTCATATTTTGATTTTGTACTGTATATTTGTGCTTTGTATTTCTATCACTGTCAGCCATGGATGTTCAATGCAAATATAAATGTGGAATTCCAATGAATACACGTCCCCACATTCCGTCTACATTTTATTCTCCTCCCCTCAGAGTCATGCAGTCATATTTCTTCCCTTGTCAGGATGCAGTCCTCAGGATGCAGAAGTTAACCTTGTAATCATGATATTTTGATAAAGCCAGAGATAAACAGTGAAATCAGGTAATAGTGCCTTCAAAGTGGTGAAGAACTTCAACAGTTGATATATAATGTGGGCCCTCTGTTATGGAATTTTGTTATCATTGCTTCCTTTGTTCTTATACAGTTCAGGCATATTTGGCTGAAACTCCAAAGCTATCTATCCATCCAGCATATTTGGCTGATACCTTCAGTTCTAACTGGGAGAGATCTTCAAGACTTTCTCATACACTTTCCAGGAGAAACTCAATCTTTTATCCTAAGTGTGACATATAAAATATATGAGAATCAGTTTTGACTAAGTTAATTTATTAATGATGAATAAAAGCAGGAGTTAGTGCTACATATAACATGTGCAATAGCACGTTTTGCACAAAATAAACTTTATAGCTCATACCTTGTACTTGATTCAGGAATGACTTTGAATCGTGGGGGGCCTGTAATGTTATATTTTTGAAATGATGTAGGATCGAGGGATGCAAAACAATATTGGTCTAGACTCTTGGTGGTTTCCAGCTTTTTTTTGTGGGGAGTGTTTATGATGTTTTAAAGGGAATATATATATATATATATATATATATATATATATATATATATATATATATATATATATATATATATATATATATATATATATATATATATATATATATGGATCCTTGGTTTTTCGGGTTTTTCCCCGCGTAGAACTAGAGGTGTAGGCGCAACGTTTCGACGGAATCCCATCCGTCATCATCAGGCTTTAGCTTCCTTCTTCTGGGAGAAGCATGTGGCTGTTTGTTCCTCTTTTTTAAACTGCCAGAGGGGGTGTGTTCTGTGGAGGTGTGCTCTGATTGGGTAGGGGACCAAGTGTGTTCTGATTGGGTGGGAGTGTGTTTTGAATGGTGGGTGTGTTCTGATTGGGTGGGGGGGTGTTCTGAGTGGATGGGCTGGTCTCAGCTGCCAGCTCCAGACCTGAGCTGGTGAGTTGTGCTGCTTTTGTTCGGCTTCGTGTTTGTGGTGGTGCCATGTTTTTATAGTGGGTGTCAGTTTGCTTATTGTGTGGTTTGGAGGGGTTTAAAGTGGCTGATGTTGCAGCTGTAGTTAGGTTTCTGTTTTGTGGTTGTGTGTCTTTATCGTTGTGGGTTCGGATTTGCTTTTTGAATGGTTGTGTGGTGGTGATGTCATGTGATGTTATCATGAGTTTGGGTCTGGTATCATTCTTGGTGGTTGGGCCTCGTCTGTCAATCAAGGCGGGTTTCCAAATGGCTGGTAGACGAGAGGTATCATCTCGTTTATTCATGCTGTGGGGGCGTTTTTCTATCTCAATGGCTTCTCTGATTATTCTGTTGTTAAAATGTTCAATTTTGGCGATAGTTTTGGTTTTTTTAAAATCAATTTCATGTCCCGTGGCTTCAAAGTGTTGGACCAGGGATGAAGTTTGTTCTCCCTTTCTGAGTGAGTTTTTGTGCTCTTCAATGCGTGCACTTATTCTTCTGTTGGTCTGTCCGATGTATGTGGTGGGGCAGGTGGTGCATGGGATTTCGTATACTCCTTGGTTTTCTAACCCAATTATGTCCTTGGGGTTTCTTAGGATGGTGGATATTTTTCTGTCTGTGTAGAATGCTGTTTTGATGTTGTGTTTTTGAAGGACCTTGCTGATTCTGTCTGTGGTCCCTTTTAAGTATGGGAGGAGGGCTTTGCCATTTTCTTGTTCTCTGTCTTGGGTTTTTGTGGGTGTCTCTCTTCGGATTAAGTTGGTAATCGTGTTTCTTTGGAATCCATTGGCTGTTAGTACATTAGTGAGAGTGTGTAGTTCGGTTTTTAGGTGTTGTTCGTCAGCTAGGTGTTTTGTTCTGGAGATGAGTGTCTTGGCTACGGAGTTGATCTGTGCTGGGTGGTGGTGTGAGAGTGCGTTCAGATAGCGGTTTGTGTGTGTTTTTTTATGGTAGATAGTGTGTCCTAGGGAGCCATTGGATTTCTTGTAGACTAAGACATCAAGGAAGGGAAGTTGATTGTTAGCTTCTGTTTCCATGGTGAATTGTATTTTGGGGTGTAGGCTATTGAGGTGTATGAGGAAGTCATCCAGTTTTTCTTTGCCGTGTGGCCAGATTACGAAGGTGTCATCTACGTATCTGAGCCAGAGTTTGGGTTTGTGGTTGGATTTTTCTAGAGCGAGGGTTTCAAAGTGTTCCATGTAGAGGTTTGCGATGACAGGTGAGAGGGGTGATCCCATGGGTGCTCCTTCCATTTGTTTGTATCTTTGTCCACTGTAGATGAAGTATGTGTTAGATAGGCAGTGGTTGGTCAGATCTAGGATGTGTTTTGGGGGGTTGTATTTATTTAGGATAGCTGTCAAGGCTTCTTTGATTGGCACTTGGGTGAAGAGGGATACAACATCGAAGCTCACAAGTAGGTCACAGGGCTGTAAGTTTAGTTTACTTATGATCTCTATGAATTGGAATGAGTTTTGTACATGTGAGGTGATGGAATTTGCATAAGGCTGTAGTTGTTTGGCAAGAAATTTGGCTAGATTTTGTAGAGGTGAGCCTATGGAGCTGACTATGGGTCTGAGTGGAGTTCCTTCTTTGTGTATCTTGGGCAGACCATAGAGCTTAGGACATCTGGATGATTTTTCTCTGGGAATGATTGTTTTCTGGATCTCTTCACTGATGGGGGTGGCTTTTATTTTTGATTTTGTGGTTTTTTCCAGGTAGGTGGTGGGATCTGTCTTGAGGAGTTTGTATGTGGAGTCTCGGAGTAGGTTGGATAATTTGGTATGGTAGTCAGATGAGTTCATTACCACCGTGGCGTTGCCTTTGTCTGCTGGCAGAATGATTATGCTGGTGTCATTTTTTAGGTTAAGTAGTGCTGTCTGTTCCTCTTTGGGTAAGTTGCTTTTGGGTGGTTTGCTGGTGCAGAGGATGTTGGTAACTTCGAGTCTGATTTTGTTGGCGTCATCAGGGTTAATTTTGGTCAGGCTGGATTCGACTCCGCATATAATGGTTTCCGTGGGAATGTGTTTGGGAGCGACTGCAAAATTAAATCCTTTAGACAGGACGTTGGTTTCGGCTTTGGTGAGAATCCTATCTGAGATGTTGTGCACAGTTTGTTTCATGTGTTGCTGTGGGAGAGGAGGGGTTTGTTTCTGGCGTTCCTTTAGTCTTCGGAGTTTATTGGTGTGTGTGTCTGTTTTGTAGGCAGTCTCTGTTTCAGCTCTCCAGACGGCGATTTGTTTGAATTTGTCCCAAAGTGTGGGGTGGATCTTGTTGCTGAGTTTGAGGTGAAGTGTGAGGAGGTCTCTGTTGATTCGGTCCAGGAGGAATCTTTTTGTGTGTAGTTCGTTTCTGATTAGGGCCAGTTCTGTTCTTATCAGGATGCGTTTGATGGCTGCAGAGTTGGAGTGGAATTTCAATTGGAAGGATGTGGGGATTAAATTTTGATCTCGGCAGTTGCGTAGGAATGTGAGGTCACACAGAATGGAAGCTCTTCGTACTTCGAGTTTTTCGTAGGTCTTGGTTAGCTGGTAGATTTCCTCCCCGTAGAGGTAAGATATTTGTTTTCTGAGGTTTTCGCGGGTGCCTGTATGTGGATCCTTGGTTTTTCGGGTTTTTCCCCGCGTAGAACTAGAGGTGTAGGCGCAACGTTTCGACGGAATCCCATCCGTCATCATCAGGCTTTAGCTTCCTTCTTCTGGGAGAAGCATGTGGCTGTTTGTTCCTCTTTTTTAAACTGCTAGAGGGGGTGTGTTCTGTGGAGGTGTGCTCTGATTGGGTAGGGGACCAAGTGTGTTCTGATTGGGTGGGAGTGTGTTTTGAATGGTGGGTGTGTTCTGATTGGGTGGGGGGGTGTTCTGAGTGGATGGGCTGGTCTCAGCTGCCAGCTCCAGACCTGAGCTGGTGAGTTGTGCTGCTTTTGTTCGGCTTCGTGTTTGTGGTGGTGCCATGTTTTTATAGTGGGTGTCAGTTTGCTTATTGTGTGGTTTGGAGGGGTTTAAAGTGGCTGATGTTGCAGCTGTAGTTAGGTTTCTGTTTTGTGGTTGTGTGTCTTTATCGTTGTGGGTTCGGATTTGCTTTTTGAATGGTTGTGTGGTGGTGATGTCATGTGATGTTATCATGAGTTTGGGTCTGGTATCATTCTTGGTGGTTGGGCCTCGTCTGTCAATCAAGGCGGGTTTCCAAATGGCTGGTAGACGAGAGGTATCATCTCGTTTATTCATGCTGTGGGGGCGTTTTTCTATCTCAATGGCTTCTCTGATTATTCTGTTGTTAAAATGTTCAATTTTGGCGATAGTTTTGGTTTTTTTAAAATCAATTTCATGTCCCGTGGCTTCAAAGTGTTGGACCAGGGATGAAGTTTGTTCTCCCTTTCTGAGTGAGTTTTTGTGCTCTTCAATGCGTGCACTTATTCTTCTGTTGGTCTGTCCGATGTATGTGGTGGGGCAGGTGGTGCATGGGATTTCGTATACTCCTTGGTTTTCTGACCAACCACTGCCTATCTAACACATACTTCATCTACAATGGACAAAGATACAAACAAATGGAAGGAGCACCCATGGGATCACCCCTCTCACCTGTCATCGCAAACCTCTACATGGAACACTTTGAAACCCTCGCTCTAGAAAAATCCAACCACAAACCCAAACTCTGGCTCAGATACGTAGATGACACCTTCGTAATCTGGCCACACGGCAAAGAAAAAACTGGATGACTTCCTCATACACCTCAATAGCCTACACCCCAAAATACAATTCACCATGGAAACAGAAGCTAACAATCAACTTCCCTTCCTTGATGTCTTAGTCTACAAGAAATCCAATGGCTCCCTAGGACACACTATCTACCATAAAAAAACACACACAAACCGCTATCTGAACGCACTCTCACACCACCACCCAGCACAGATCAACTCCGTAGCCAAGACACTCATCTCCAGAACAAAACACCTAGCTGACGAACAACACCTAAAAACCGAACTACACACTCTCACTAATGTACTAACAGCCAATGGATTCCAAAGAAACACGATTACCAACTTAATCCGAAGAGAGACACCCACAAAAACCCAAGACAGAGAACAAGAAAATGGCAAAGCCCTCCTCCCATACTTAAAAGGGACCACAGACAGAATCAGCAAGGTCCTTCAAAAACACAACATCAAAACAGCATTCTACACAGACAGAAAAATATCCACCATCCTAAGAAACCCCAAGGACATAATTGGGTTAGAAAACCAAGGAGTATACGAAATCCCATGCACCACCTGCCCCACCACATACATCGGACAGACCAACAGAAGAATAAGTGCACGCATTGAAGAGCACAAAAACTCACTCAGAAAGGGAGAACAAACTTCATCCCTGGTCCAACACTTTGAAGCCACGGGACATGAAATTGATTTTAAAAAAACCAAAACTATCGCCAAAATTGAACATTTTAACAACAGAATAATCAGAGAAGCCATTGAGATAGAAAAACGCCCCCACAGCATGAATAAACGAGATGATACCTCTCGTCTACCAGCCATTTGGAAACCCGCCTTGATTGACAGACGAGGCCCAACCACCAAGAATGATACCAGACCCAAACTCATGATAACATCACATGACATCACCACCACACAACCATTCAAAAAGCAAATCCGAACCCACAACGATAAAGACACACAACCACAAAACAGAAACCTAACTACAGCTGCAACATCAGCCACTTTAAACCCCTCCAAACCACACAATAAGCAAACTGACACCCACTATAAAAACATGGCACCACCACAAACACGAAGCCGAACAAAAGCAGCACAACTCACCAGCTCAGGTCTGGAGCTGGCAGCTGAGACCAGCCCATCCACTCAGAACACCCCCCCACCCAATCAGAACACACCCACCATTCAAAACACACTCCCACCCAATCAGAACACACTTGGTCCCCTACCCAATCAGAGCACACCTCCACAGAACACACCCCCTCTGGCAGTTTAAAAAAGAGGAACAAACAGCCACATGCTTCTCCCAGAAGAAGGAAGCTAAAGCCTGATGATGACGGATGGGATTCCGTCGAAACGTTGCGCCTACACCTCTAGTTCTACGCGGGGAAAAACCCGAAAAACCAAGGATCCACATACAGGCACCCGCGAAAACCTCAGAAAACATATATATATATATATATATATATATATATATATATATATATATATATATATATATATATATATATATATATATATATATATATATATATATATATATATATTGTGTGTGTGTGTGTGTGTGTGTACACACACACACACACATTAAGCCTTACAAATATTTTAAAAAGGGACCTTTTTCATTTCTTAGACCTCCTGACTACCTAAATTCCTTGGCCAGCCTTCCTATTCTTCAAAATGCCATTCAAAGCCTTATTCAGTTGCTGAGTTATGCAGCCCTGATGCAAGGTTTTGTTTTTGAGATTCTCATTGATCAGTTGACTACATCTCTTCCCTTTAAACTACCTGCCCAAGGTGAACTGACAGTCAGCTTCTCCTTTGAATGAAACCATGCTGGCTGCTTCTAGCTTATTAAATTTCAGAAGCATTTGGAATATTAAAAAGTCAACGTTTAGACTTTTGCTCCAGTCCAAATCCATACTGTAGGTCTTATGTTCACTACATTTATGCAGTGTACATTTTGTACTGTTTTAGTTAAGATGTGGATTTTTGTTGGTGGTGAAGCTTTTCTCTCTCTTCTGATTGCTCTATTTTCTGCTTCCATTCAGTTTCCCTGATTAAGTATTCTTTCAATTTAAATAGTCTCTGAGTGTGTTCTAGAATTCCCTCTACAGTAAACAGAAATCTGTGCCTTATTTCTTCCATCAAGTTACTCCGACCTACCACTTCCTCCATAAGGACTTGAGAGAATTTCTGCTGCTATAAGGGTGGACCTTGTCTGTGCTTTAAATCATTTGCAAATCATGTAATGTTTTGTATTTTCAGTTTGTGACACTGGAGTAGTTAATGGATTTATCCACTGAAATGGATTGGCAAGAAGTTTGAAGGAGAAGAACCAGAAACTTTATGAAGAATAGTCTCAACCATGAAAATTCACCGGATGGCCTCATTCAGGGTCTTTCAGCCAAATCTATTTCCCCAGGACAGACGTGAGGAAGATGGCAGGAGAGAATCCTGTGTATTTTGTCTTGAGCTCTCAGAGGAAAAGATAGGATATAAATCTAATGAATGAATAGCCAAAGATAGGATATAAATCTAAGGATTGAATAGTGACTATAATTTGTGGTGGATATTTCATCATCAATTCCTAGCTGTAGGGGCAAGAAACAAGAGCAGACCAGGTGTGCTGAGGCAAATTGATCTTCATGGCCTTCCTTAATCTGGCTATCTCTAGATATGAGAGATCTAGAAAAAATCACCTGGAGATGTTGTCTGTCATCTTCAACATGGCATTGTTTAACTGTAAATGCTGCCTTAGACCTGAGATCTTTGGTGCTGTCCTAGTGAGCAACAGGGCATTTTCTTTGTGGCCCTTAAGTACACTAGTATTTAAGAGTTACATTACTCTTATTGCTAAGCATTCTTCTGGTTCAGCCATTGGGCCAGAAACTGGTGCCGGCCTCACATGTCTGCTGCAGGACAACTTAAGAAAACAGATGGGTGGATTCCCTTACTGCTGGGAAAACACAATAATTCTCCCTAAAGGAGGCATGTTTTGAGAGATGGTTGGACCTGATCTTGAGCTAGCTGGTCCATATGAGTGCTGGGGGGCAGGTTCTGCCAAGTAAATTAGTCCAGGTTTGCCATTTCTCATGCAGATCTTGCATAGCAGCATTAAAGCTGCTCACTCCCTGTAAGGGAGGATGGGTGTACCTTGCCCAGCAAAGCACATACAGCTGTCTACTTTGATGGGCAAAATGCATGAATCCCATCTTACCCAAGGTGAAGCTGCTTTTGCCTAAGGCTATTAGGTACATTTAAAAAAAACACAAAGGAGTCTTAACAACTTCAGTGGCAGAACTTTTTTGAATTAAGCCAGAGGAAATTCTCTTAATGGAGAATAGGTGGAGAAGTTCTTCCTGCTTGAATCAGCACTGCTGTGCCCTGAGAGTTTGTGTGACAGGCCATTTCTGAAACTGTATCTGATGGTTTCACATGATACTTACGGGCATGTAAAAAACCTCCCAACTTACAAGGATTTCTTGGGATTTCTTCTTTCTTTGTGGGGAAAATTAATTTTTAGGGAATTTTGTTTTTTTAAATAAATGCATTTAGCACTCTCTCATGAGTCCACAATGGAATGGGCTGCCACATGAAGTGATGAATTCTCTCTCTTTTTGTTATTATTACATAAACAACAGCTAGAGCACAGGTCTGCAACCCGCGGCTCCAGAGCCGCATGCGGCTCTTTCAGCTGTCTCCTGCGGCTCCCAGTCCTCTGCCATGTGCAGTCCAAAAAAAAAAAAGTGGGACTAAAAAAGTTCAACCAATCAATTCAAATATGCAGGGTAGGCGCATATCTCGCCTTGGCTCCACTCTTCAGTCAAACGCTGTTCTGCGCATGCGTGCATGTATGCACATGCGCGCACATTTTTTTGCGGCTCCCAGTTTTTCCTTTTGTGAGGGAACCGGTTCCGAGTGGCTCTTTCACTGTTTCAGGTTGCTGACCCCTGAGCTAGATGATCTCCTGTCAGAAATGTGCAGGGGATTCTGCACTGAGTAAGGGCTTGGATTATATCAAGATTCCTTCCAATGGTTTATAAAGCACCAGTTAAGACTTTATGCGAGCAGATTTCTCAGTGGAAGCCCTGTTTGTCCTGATGCCAAAGCCAAAATTACCAGGAAGGAAGCCACAACATAACCAGAAGAGCCTATGCCCATAGCAGTTAAAATATCCAAGGGGATCTGGGCAGAACACAACACAGGACGGATTAGAACCCACAACAAAAGAGATGTGGCTCATATATTCTCAGCACTTTTTCTTTTTTTGCTTAGTGTGAATGCCCAATGGAACAGGTAGGTATTAGTTGATAATACCAACTGATACTTGGCCAATGAAAAAAAAAAGTAACCCTAGCATTTTGAATAATTGGTCAGTTGCCTAAAGCAGAGGAGTGTATTCCAGCATCCCCCAATATTTTAAACTCTTGTCCTTCAGCAGGGCCAGAAACATACTCAATCTGAGATAAAGAGGACATGAATATGATGTAAAGAGGATTGACAATTGTATATTTAAAGTCACATTTTTTTTCTTTTTCCCCCGCCTTTCCCTCACTTCTCTACTCCCTTTTCCCTTCCCCATCATTTTCACTATTTACTTTTGTATTTTGATTGTATCGTATATTATAAACTATTAAAACTTTGAATAAAACAGTCACCAGCGATTGTGAAATAAAATATCACTTTTCCTCCTGCTCCATCTCAGATAGTTATTATCAAGGTATCAATGAAGTGCTGAAAAGGATTTGCATATTAAATTGCATACTGAAATGATGAAGAAATAATGATGGAGGAAAGCAAGTGAAATTGCCTGGCAAAAAGTTCTATGTGAATGGAAATGTGATTGACTAGTCCAGGGGTCGGCAACCTCGGCTCTTTTATGACTCGTGGACTTCAACTCCCAGAATTCCTGAGCCAGCATAGCTGGCTCAGGAATTCTGGGAGTTGAAGTCCACGAGTCATAAAAGAGCCGAGGTTGCCGACCCCTGGACTAGTCTGTATTGTTCTGGCATTGAGGTAGTACCATTTTGTCATTGTATATGTTGACCTTGGACCCAAGTTGCTTCCTCCTGGGTATCATTCCATAAGAATAGGTCAGGACTAAAATCATCAGGATTTCCAGCAGAGGAGGCCAATGAACTATGGAGCAATTTAAGGCCAGGATCAGTTTAGGACCTGAGCCAGTTTATCTGAGAGTATCTCTCAAGAGACAACAAGCTTTGTGTCCAGAAGAAACTTGGCTGACTGGTGTTCTGTGCATTAATATTCACTTAAATGTTGTCCTTGTCAGCACTGTCATCCAATCCAGCAGTGGGAATAATAAACTCTGCTGCCAGCACAGAAATTCTGACAAGATTTTTCTTCCTATGCTGTCCAACTGCCTACCACTTACCCTTCCTTGCAAACATGAAAGCATTAACATAGCGCATTAATTAAATCTGGCCAATGCATTTGTGTCTGAATGGATATGGTGCCATAGTCAGGATAGGAAGCCAGCTGTGGCCAAGCATTATCATCCAGCCCAAGAACAAGAAGATCACTATCAAAGCTGACACTGTCATCCCAAAAATGAGAATTGGAAAACTGCCATGAAAAAGGCCAGGGACCGCAAATGTCTTCAATATGTCTTTCTACCAGATGGCTTGAGAGCAAAAATACATTGTCTCTTTCCATGCTTTTCTAAGTGCCTGAAACCTCAACAAAAGCCACTACAGTATAGCGAGCTTGCAGGTAGGCAAAACTTCAAATCAAACATGAGCATCTGTGTGGGAGGCAAGTGAGAGAGAAATGATTAAAAGTGTGTTTCAATGTCATCTTTTCTTTTGCTTGTGAGTCACATTGTGGCATGCAAGTACGAAAGGGATGGAAATTACCCTGCAATCCCACCGTGCATGTTTGGTCATTCTGACAAAATTGTGACTTACCCTGGATGCCACTGTTAGCCAGCTAATGGTCAACACCATCTAGTCATCCAGAAACATATACATTAAAGACAAGTCACTGCCAATATGAGGTAATGGCCAACACATCACACAGCAAAGGATCACTGGGGATTCCTTAAAACAGAGGTCCCCAACTTTTTGGGCACCAGGGACTGATTATGCGGAGAGAGGTTTTTCCATGGACTGGAGGGGATGTGGTTTTGTGTGCTCCCTGCATCCTGCAGATAGGGCTTTGTTCGTTTTTATGGCCCGGTTGCTGGCATGCTGTGGCCCGGTACCAGTCCACGGCACGGGGGATGGGGACCCCTGTCTTAAAAACACTGGCTTCTTATCTAGAGGAGAGAAACTAATAAAAGAGAATATACTGTATGTCACTCAGGACTGAACTGTAGAATTCTTGGCGCTCTCTAAGCTTGGTTGCTTGCTTGCGGGTGTTTCATTACTCTACTACCGGTAGGTATCATCATCTGTACTGGTGAGTGTAGGATTTGCTCTATGCTTTTTATACAGTCACTTGCCCTGCCAATATTGGTGGGAATGTGGTTTTCTCCTTGGTAGTTCCTTGATCAGGATATTGTTTTGTCCCTGTTTGTCTGGTGTTAATCTCTGCTTATTTTGGGTTTTAGCTACTGGAAAGGATGTGTTCTGCTCTTCTTAGCTTTTTAAAATTGCCTCTTTTGAATGGTGTATACATGTGATCTATCTCTATGTGATGATGGCTGATTTCTCTGAATGCGAACCTTAAATGAATTCCCTAGCATTTTTGGATATAGTTTGGTCTGAGATGCTTACAGATTCCCAGTTGAAACTATATTTGAGGCTCTCCATGTATTGTGACATTATGGATTTTCTATATTATCTTCTGATTACTAGTTGGTGTTTATGACATGCTCTGCTAATCTTTTGCCTGTCTGTCCTAAACAGGGGCTGTTAAAGTCATTCCTCTAAATATTCTAATGATTTTTTTTTGCCCTTGGCCTCCTGAGTGTTTCAGTTTACTTAAGGTATATGGGAAGACATCAGTTGGCTTGTGTGCTGTGGTGATGCTATGTGGTTGTAATAATCAGTTGTTTCTGAATTATTTTTAATGTGTGGTAGTATTCTTTTCTTAGCTTGGACTGGGTGTGCTGTAATGAGTTGAATGGTCAAGCACTTTTTAATGAAGTTGTGTAGCTTATTCATTTTGCTGGAAGACATTGTCTAGATGGTTGTGTCCTTTATCTGGCATTTTGAATTGTTGCAATGTGTTTGTACACATCAGTTAAGTCTCTATACAGCTCTTTTTGTGGGAGATTGGGTTGTTATTTTGGTATTGGAGGACTTGGTTAGTGTGGGTTGTTTTTTAATAGACTTGTGTTTCTAATTTGCTATTTTTTTTCCTGCTGATGAGGATATCTAGGAAGGGTAGTGTGTTGTTGTTTTCTTTTTCCCTTGTGAATTTTATTTCTTTGAAGATATTGTTGATTGTTTCATGTGTCTTTTCTAGTTGTTCCTTATGGTGAGGGTGTCATCTATACACTAAATCTATACTTTGGGATGCATCTGTGGGAGTGCAATAGTTTCTAGGTGCTGCATTATGGTCTCTGCTACGAGTCCTGAGAGTGGTGATTTCATGGGTGCTTCTCTGATTTGTTGGTATATTTGTCCATCAAACTGAAAGTAGCTAATGAGGCACAGGTTGATGAGGTCCATGATTCTGTGTATTTGGTTGGGTTAGGTGCAATATGTAGTACTGGAAATCTGGCACCCGCCCATCCTACTGTGGAATGAGTGAATGAGGCATAATTGTGGCATCCTATTTTATGCATTCAGTGAAGCAATGTATTCGGTTGAATATTTTGTGGTCTTGCCTAGAACTCTTAACTTAGTAAATCGTAAATAGATCTGAGTCCAAATCCATTTGCTGAAAACAGATATACTCAACAACACACACACACACACACACACACACACACAACCTGCAACAGCAATGCTTTATTGGCATTATCGATTACAAAATGACGACTGTGAACATGAGCACTCTTATTGTAATAGAAATTTATTATCCTATAAAACTTAAAGACCACAACACCTAATGGGGGCAGTCAAATACAAGTTAGTAAAAATAAAAAAAAATGAAGAAAAAAAAATAGACTTGGATGTTTTTGCTAAAACCCAAGCAGGTCTAAAACCTTGAGGCTAACACACCAGCAGAGTCTGAAGAGTGAAAGCTGACATCCAGGAGTTGCTTGGGAAGTGAGTTTTCACCACGAAACAGGTGGCCGCTGATGGTGAGGTCTGTGGCCCTAACCATCAGGCCTGTGGGCTGCCATCCACAGGAAGCAAAGGAAACAAAATCAGCATGGGTTTTAAATCAAGAGATCCCCAGATTAGGCAGATATCATGCGAAAGCATTCAAGGACAAAAGACCATAATCTTTTTTAACAAGAAGGAACAGGGTGAGCAAGGAAGTGATGGCCAGTTAGGAAAAGAGACATAGAAATCTTAGGGCAATAAGCTGGAATTAGGAGGCAAATACAAAGCAGATTTATGGTGAATCCTGTAGTAATCTGAACGGCAAAAAGGTCACCAGGAGATTTGTCTATTTGTTTGTCAATTTTCTAGACTGCTCATTTCCAAAAAGATACTAGGCAGTTCCACCAAATAAAAACAGAAGGAAAACAACTTTACAAAAAAAAAGAGCAACAGTCACACCAAGGAATATAATATACTCCTTACATCAGCCCAAGTCTAAAGGAGCCCATCAAATTCCTTAACACAAGGCAAAGAGGAAAGAACCAAATATTTGGGTGTTTCTTTGATATAACTATGATAGCCAGTTTGGTCTAGTCTAATGGTTAAGGCACTAGACTAGAAAGCAGGAGACTGTGAGTTCAAGTCCCGCCTTAGCTATGGAAGCTGGCTGGGTGACTTTGGGCCAATCGTTCTCTGTCAGTCAACCTACATCACAGGGTTGTTGTTGTTGTGGGGGAAAAATAGGAGGAGAAAGGTGGAATTGGATACGTTTGCTGGTTTGAGTTATAAGTAAAGTATAAATAATACTTTATACTAGAAAGTATAAATAATAATAAAGTCAGGATACAAATAAATAAAGTAAATGAAATTGCTTTCATCTCCCACAGTATAAGTTTCAAGCAGCACTTTTTGACATGCTTGTCAAGCCTTATTGGAACTCTTTACAGATATGGCTTTAATGGCCTTCTTGAAAGAGCACTAGAACCAATTTAAATCAGGAAAGAGAGGCAGGTTTCGATAGCTGTGTGTTGCTGGTTCTGTTGCCAATGAGTTCATTACAGATTTTCCATTGTTAAGAAAGAGTTTCACACAGTCACACTTCTTACTGGGTTTGGGGGTTTTTTGGGGGGGAGGGAAAGGAGGACTATTGCAGGAGGGTGTGGAAGAGGAGCATATGGTAAAGAGGGGGTAAGCATCCCTGGTATTCCTCTTAACTCTTCCTTTGTACCTGTATCCTGTTAGTTGGGCTATTTCTGAATATAAATGGAGGATTGTTTTGAAAGAATGCACAAGGCTGGCTTATTACAAGTGCCCAGGGTCCTTCTTTCACGAAACCAGGTTGTCTCCTTTCCATCTGTGACTTGTCAGCCACGCAGAATAATCATTATTTTCAAAAGAGTACTAGTCCCATTTTCAGAAACAGACATCGCCAACTTTTTTAAAGTATGCTTCTGAATACAGGCAGTCCTTGACGTACAACCATTTGTTTAGTGACCATTCAGAGTTACAACGGCACCAAAAAAAGTGATATCTTTTTCACATTTATGACTGTTGCAGCTTCTCAATGGTCACACGATCAAAATTTGGACGCTTAGCAACTGGCATGTATTTTGCTAAGCACATTTGATTTGTGCCTAGATTGTAAGCCGCCCTGAGTCTTCGGAGAAGGGTGGGGTATAAATGGGATTAAAATAAATAAAAAAATGATGGTTTTTGTGTATTTGTGATCACTTTTTTACCTACTGCTGACGAGCAAAGTCAATGGGGAAGCCAGATTCCCTTAACAGCTGTATCACTAACTTAATGACTGCAGTGATTCACTTAGCAACTGTGACAAGAAAGGTTGTAAAATGGGGCAAAACTCACTTAACAACTGTCTTGCTTAGCAACATAGATTTTGGGCTCAATTGTGGTCATAAATTGAGGACTACCCGTACTTTCAAAATCTCTATTCGCCAACCTCGTTTGTATTTATGCTGTGTGAGAGAGGTCAGTTTCAGGTGTGTTAAAACATTTTCTGATTTCCATATTAGGAAATGCAATAAAATTAGAAATGTTTCACTATATTCGAGTTTTCATAAAATACTTTAAGCCTACATTAAAAATCTGAGTTAATCCTAACCCTAACCCTACAAAAAATAATAAAATATATACAAAAATCTGAGTTAAAGTTCATTTTAAACTGGTTCAAAAGTGAATTGTGTTCAGCATTATGGTTGAACAGTAAAACATCAGGTTTTATTTGCTCTGGCCAAAAGGTTCTTTGGAGGCCGATGATGAACCATCTTGAAGGCCCCATAGTAGCCAGAAGATTTAGAGACACCTATAGAAGACAACAGAGCCACCCACAGAAGACTAGTCCCTCCCTGCTTGCCAAATATGGACCATATAAGTAGATGAACTTTTTGAGGACTACGTACAATCTCAAAAATGGATTTACATATCCAATACTTCTACATTCTCCCACTTTGTCACATTGGGCGTGTACAGTACTCCTTTTTATTTCTTTTTTATGTAACTATGTACTTCAGGAATTATTCTGTGGACCATGGCTGCATCCCAAAGCACTGCATCACACAGCCAGTAAATACGCTAATGCTCCGTGGGACAAACCTGCCCATTTTGGCAATGCTACGATATTCTATCACCAATGGTGCTATTAATTTGTAGTTTGGTTGAATTATCACTGCTTCCCTAGCAGGCAGGTTGCCATCTTTCCAGCTCTAATTTGTGTAATTGGGCTGCTGATCTCAGGATGACTAACAGATAAAAAAAAAAGGCAGACAGGCCCCACCCTTAGAGCCAGCAACCCTCCTCGTTTCTTTCTTTATTGCATCCTGCCTTTATTATCTTTACAAATAACTCAAGGCAGCGAACATATCCAACACGCCTTCCTCCTCCTATTTTCCCTACAACAACCCTGTGAGGTGAGTCAAGCCGAGAGTGACTGGCCCCAAATCGTCGCCCAGCTGCCTTTCGTCACCAAGGCTGCACTTATTTTTATTTTTTTATTTTTTTTATTTTAATCCCATTTATATCCCACCCTTCTCCGAAGACTCAGGGCGGCTTACAATCTAAGCACAAATCAAATGTGCTTAGCAATAGCCTTCATTCTATGTATATGCCTGCTTATTACTTGAACTCACAATCTCCCGCTTTCACAGCGGTTCCTCCAAATAACCAGGAAATCTAAGAGTATAAAACCCCTGGCATCTTTTCAACACCAATGACGTCGAATGACACCAATGGTATACAGCTCCTCTGAGGCTCTGCAGAGTTCTCCAGGAATTTCCCCACCTGGGCGATTGGTGAAACTAGTAGACTGAAAAGGAAAAAAGGAAAAAAGGAAAAACAAAAAAAACAAAAAAAAAAACCAAGCCAGCGCGTCCCACCAGACCAGGGGTCGGCAACCTCGGCTCTTTTATGACTCGTGGACTTCAACTCCCAGAATTCCTGAGCCAGCATAGCTGGCTCAGGAATTCTGGGAGTTGAAGTCCACGAGTCATAAAAGAGCCGAGGTTGCCGACCCCTGCACCAGACTCTCGACTCTCTCAACACCTGAGATGGGATTTGTTGTCTCAGGACGCAGCCAGAACGCCGAAAAGCCAGAAGGAGGCGTGGATGAAACCAGACCGAGAAGAGCGCCAGCTACAAAACCAGGTCTGGAATTGCAGCGCCACATAGAGAAACCTGGGCAGGGATGAAGCCGAGGGAGGCGGGACGGGCTCCTGGTACGTAAGGCGAGAGAGAGAGAGAGAGAGAGAGCTCGGTTGCTCGACACCCAAAAAGATTTCTCCGCCAGCCGAGAGCGGGGCAACGGCGGTGATTTATTAGCCTGCAATCTGGTTGCCAGAGGCTGGCCGAGGGCCTGATAAGCAGCCTGAATGGAGCCTGATGTCACGCTCGTGTCGAGCCGGTAGCTTCCCACAGCAGAAAGCGTCCCTCAAAAGGTGTGTGTGTGTGTGTGTAAGGGAAAAAAAAAAGAGAGAGAGAGACCTTCCTCAGTCTCGCCTCCCAACCCGCGTCGTTCCCAGCCCCGCCACCACGCGCCGCCCCCCGCTCCCCCCCCCCGCTCCGGCGGGACTTAACTTTCGACTCCGCCGGGTGGGAGGACAAGGTCCCCGGGGGAGGGGGGGGGCGGCCGGACTACCAGTCCCGCCGGCTCCTCGACCCCGCCGCTCTTCGACCTCTCGGAAAGGGAGGGAGCGCCTCTCGGCCCCTACCTAAAGCAGGTAAGCGCCGGGCTGGGTCCTGGCTCGGGACGCGGGCTCTAGCTCTTCCTGCGGGGAGGGACTCGTTCTGCAGCCCGAGCCTCGCTCGGGGTCTCCGGGAATTGGGCAGCTTCTGCTGACCCAGAACAGCGTTTCGCAACCTTAGGAACTTGAAGATGCGTGGACTTCAACTCCCAGAATTCCCCAGCCAGCTATGCTGGCTGGGGAATTCTGGGAGTTGAAGTCCACGCATCTTCAAGTTCCTAAGGTTGCGAAACGCTGACCCAGAAGATAACTTGAAGCATGGAAAGGGGGGGGCGGGGGGGCTGGGAGCGGATTTCTTTCAGAAACAGGAGCGGCGGGGAAAGGGGGAAGGATTGCCTTCATAACACAAAGCAGCTCTCCTGGCTTCCTGTTAAGACGGTTCCGCTTCGCTTCGCTTCGCTTCGCTTCTGCTTTTTGTAGGAACCGGCAAGGTCGGATAATCTCGACTACCCGCCCGAAAGCGCGGGCGCCGTCGGATGGACCCGGTGCTTTTCTAAAAGTAGATAGGGGTTTTGTGTGCGCAAATGGATATGCGTCTCCGACGCGGTTTCTTTTTTTTTTTTTTAAAAACACACACAAAACCCAAAACCAAACCAAACCTCAGCAAGGAGAGGCTTGAAGCTTTAAAACCAATCGGGAACGTTCTGAAATGTTTTGTTTGAGGAGCGTGGTTGAGGAAAGAGGAAAACAAACAGCCCTTCCCAAGAGGTTGTGAAAAGCACCCAGGGGCTTAATGTGGTGACTGGGAATTTGCAAGGCAAAATAGGGACTCTTGGTTGGTTGGTGCGTTTCCCTCTCCCTTTATGCACACATACACAAACACACACACACACACGGGGGGGGGAGAGAGAGAGAGAGAGAGAGAGAGAGAGAGAGAGAGAGAGAGAGAGGTAGAAATATACACACTCTCATGCACACACACTCACATTCATTCAGTCCCTCCCAGTAAAGGGGATTGAGAAATGCAACCACCTTTGAATGTGGAGCAAAAGAACCCCGGGTTCAAATCCTTGCCAAGCCCTCAACAAACCTTTTGGTTGGCGAGAGTTGTTAGGGGCATGGCATTGAAGAGTAAATGCTATCCCCTAGGGCAGGGGTAGGCAACCTCGGCTCTTTTATGACTCATGGACTTCAACTCCCAGAATTCCTGACTCAGGAATTCTGGGAGTTGAAGTCCATGAGTCATAAAAGAGCCGAGGTTGCCTACCCCTGCCCTAGGGCATTAGGAAGAAAGAGAAACTACAAAATGAGAGAATATTTATTTTAAGCCACTTGGTGGTACTTGATGTACTCCATAAAGGGCAGTGAATTGTGGTGAGTTGGCTTTAAGAACCATAAGCTACTTTTGTGGGTCCTTCTTGGTTTCAAGTTGGGGTTCTAGGGAATTGTGCTACTGTGCTAAGATACAGAATTTTTGAGTTCAGGCAAGCATTTGCAAGGGTTGCGAGTTAGCCAAAGGAGAATATTTGCTTTTTGCCTCTTCTCTGCAAACAAACATGAACTAAATTAAACTGGGACTTTGCTTCTTGACTAGGGAACATAACAAAATAAAATAATAGGGTCGGAAGGGACTGTGCAGGTATTTTAGTACTTTCCTAAGCTAAATGGCTGAAGTTGGAATTTGTGTGAGTATGCTTCCTGAAGTCAGTGTTGACTCCTCATGTCTGCTTGGACAAGTCCCATCAGGGTTTTTGGGGGCAAATTTTCAGAAGTAGCATGCTATTGCTTCATTTCTGGGCTGAGGCAGAGTGACTGTCCCAAGGTCACCCAGCTGATTTTGTGCCTCAAGCAGAACTAGAGCACATAGTCTTCCAGTTTCTAACCTGATGTTTTAACCACCACACCAAACTGGCTCTCTTGAAGTAATAATCCACAAGCTGCTGCAAGCCGTTTCCATGACTTTACCAAGTTTCCTTCTCAAAATACTCTTCAACAGATAACACTGCAGAATTATTAAGTGACTTTGACATCTGGAACCTTCAGGGAGGGAACAATATGGTTCCCAGTCAGGTAACCTCAATATATTTGGTTTACAACGCTTGTCGTTTCTGACTTTCAGCCTTTGTGGCTGAGGCTCATGGGAGTTGCAGTCAAAACCATCTGATGAACATCAATTGAGGAATGCCAGTGTGTATGCTCTTAGAATTAGGCCAATATATAATATGGACTGATACTTCCAATCAATGTTATGGATACTGTCGACCTCTCAAACCTGGTCTGCAGAATTCAGGCTATCATAAACTGTAAATCACAACATATTTAATCTGCATTTGCTCTAGAACAGGGGTGTCCAATCTTGACAAAACTTGTGGACTTCAACTCCCAGAATTCCCTAGCCAGAATTCTGGGAGTTGAAGTCCACAAGTCTTAAAGTTGCCAAGGTTTGGACACTCCTGCTCTAGAATTTGCACAACCAGGCATAGTTTTAAAAATGCTTCATACTGGCTGAGAAATTTTGGCTATGTTTACATCATATACTGAAGCACAAATCTACCAACTACATTTCAGCCTTATATAGCATATAAATTCAGCCACTGTGATTAATTTCTTGTTCATTGTATCAGGCAAACCTAGGATATTAAGTGAAATAGTTCAGTTAATTATAGATGAGGATGGTGAGTGAACATAGTCATTATTTGTTATATGCAGCTATGATTTTTTGAGGTAACTACGGTAAGTAGATAAGCTTTCACCAAACTCAGTTTCTGGAAGTTTAATATATACAATTTATTAGGAGCAGAATTCTATATCTGAATACTCTTTGCAGGCAGATAGAGATATATATCTCTTCATCATCACTTGTCCCATAATGTCTGTATTTTATTTCTGTTTACTGCTGATTTGTTCTATGGGCATCACTTGCTATTCTCACTTTTGCCTTTTGCCCTGTATGAACTGACCAAACCTGCATAATCTTGCTAAGAACGGTGCCTAGTAATCAAGCATATTTAAGATCAGGTTGTTGCTCTTTCCTACTGTAAGAGGACATCCTTGTGGGTTTGGAACAATGGAGAAAAGAGTCCCTGGGATCTATAAGAGCCTGGTGGTGCAGTGGCTAGAATGCGGTATTGCAGACTGACTCTGCCCACAGCCTGGAGTTCGATCTTGACAGGGCTCAAAGTTGACTCAGCCTTCCATCCTTCCAAAGTCGGTAAAATGAGGACCCAGATTGTTCGGGGGGGGGCGCAATATGCTGATTCTGTAAACCACCTAAGGAGGGCTATAAAGCACTACGAGCAGTATATAAGCCTAAGTGCTATTGCTTATTGGTATTTTATGCCTTCTTTTTCCCTCCTGCTGGCCAAAAATAATAATTGCTCACTGCTTCCTCCTTCCTCTGCCATTTCCACTTCTCCTGCCTACTACAGAGATGTGATTCTGGAAGCAGCCAACCTTCTTGGGACAGCCAGTAATTGCTTCTAGGTACCTTGGAAATGGTGCCTGTTTCCTGCAGAGGTGTGAATCATAGAAGAAAGGAATTTCTGGGCTTTTTTTTGGTATGGGGCCTGTTCTGCAGTTTGCCTGTTTGCCTTGGAAAGAAAAACTATCTATAGAAATAAAGCAACTTTACCAATTATTTCTGTACTCTCTGAAAGCTATCGGGGAGGGACAGTATATTTGTATGTACACTACTTACTTGGTGTTGTCTATGGATGCAATGAGAAGGCAGCTCACTGAAGCATCTGGTGTAATGTATCATTTGGTACAAGGGGAGAAGTTGAAACAGAAGTGTTTAATAAAAATGTACTGTGCCTCCTGGCCTGCCATGGAAACCAGATGTCAGAACTGCGGCTTCTCATAGGCCCTTGATGCTGTTCCCCTCAAGCAATGTTCCCAACCCCTCCTCCTTAAAATGCCACATGTTATTTGCAAAGAGAATCTCGGAAAAGTAGTTCCATTTGAAGCTCAGACCATTAATCCATCTGGAGAGGGCTGCCTTTTCCAACCAGCGGTGGGTTTCAAACAGAGGTGCATTTTATGACTCCTGCTAAGTGAAAATGTGTGGAGGAGCCCTGCAGCTTCCTTACAATGAAATAAGCATGCTAATAGGGGTCTTCAGGCAGTGGTGGGATTCAGCCAGTTCGCACCACTTTGGCAGAACCAGTAGCTAATTTTTTGTTGCCCAGGCCCAGAATGGACTTACGGAAGCAGCATCCACACAGAGAACTGGTTGTTCACCTATTTTAAACCCACCACTGCGTTCAGATTATCCCTTGATAGCCGAGCCATTCTAGAGAAAACTAAGATAAATCTCAGGTACCACAACAAGGATAAACAAATGTTTTAATCAAGAGCTGCCTTATAGAGGGCCTTCTAGTTTATTTTAGAATGCAGAGTTTCTATTTTTGTTTTGTCCATCGTGTTTATTACTGGTCAGGGAATGTAGGCTTGGAAGTGTCTTTTCATCAAATGACTTATCTGGCCAGATGTGATTCAGTGCCATCTTTCAAAGAACAACGTTAGAAGTACGAGAAGCTTACTAGTGAGGCATCCTACAAATTACACATTTGTACAGCAATTGCATCTGGGGGGCTATAACATGTGAATGAGCATTGTACAAGAGATGAATTCTAATTGGAGGGAATGATAGCACAAATCTTCCCCTCCCCCATTCCTTTTAGAGTCTTAGGTAGGTAAAAAGGCATATCCGTTTTGTCCTTTATCAAGTGTATTAGATATACTCAGATTTGATTCCGCCCCACGTTTAAAAAAAAAAAGGAAGCACTCACCAACTTAGCAATATCCCAACCCCAGATCCGTTTCGGCTAGTTCAAGACTGTACAGAAAGAAAGGTTAACAGCTAAGGTATCTTGCTGATCAGTAGTTTGAGGAAGTTTATTGGGGTGGATTTCCAGGGAAATGGCAGTGAAGTAAGCAGCAATGTTTACTTAAGGCTTCTGCAACATTAATTAATGCTGAATCATGTAGTTTGTTGGAGCACATGGGAGCAGGGCAGAAGTGCTTGCTCTAAGAATAGAGATGACACTAGCTTGCTTTGAATCCTTATTTGTTTAGTATATTTTTATCCAGCCTTTCTGATCTTATCCAGCCATTGATTGGACAAAATCTGTAGTGTATGATTTTAGCAAAAAGACTGGATCATCTGCTAACAGACCACACATTGACTCCAGATTCTTGTTATTGTTAGATAGGACTGCTATACCCGGGGTGTAAAAAATCCAGTCATTCAGTAGAAGATGACAAAAACTTAGGTTTTTGTGTCTCTTCACTGTTCTCTAGTATCTGTCTGAATATATCAACTCAGAACTGGTAACCCTATAGTAGCTATGTAGAGAAAAATAATCCCTCTGTGTGTTTGTGTGAATAAATCTGTGTAGAGTCATGCTCAAGGAAGTTAAAGAGAAGACTACTATTATAGGGAATGAGAATTGAGAAAATTACATGCACATGGCCTATTGCATTAAGGAGGACAAAATTCTTTCCTTCCACATGTTGAGCTATCCCAGCATGGAAGTCCTCTAACACAGTTAGAATATACAGGCCAAGTTGCGAGGCTCTTTTCTAAAAAACGTAAGCTGTGTGAACCTTGGGTGTGTGTGTGTGTGTGTGTGTGTGTGTGTGTGTGTGTGTGTGTGTGTGTGTGTGAGAGAGAGAGAGAGAGAGAGAGAGAGAGAGAATGTACTTATTTTCCTGATGACATGCAGAGTAGAATTAAGCTTCACAAATAATGCTCTTTAAAGCGAAATTGCACATTATTGTGCTAATAAGGAAACAATAGATATTGTAGTCATATCTCAGCAGTGTCTTAAATTAGGGAGCTTTGCTTTTGTTCATATAAGTAATTTAAAGTGTCATATGATAATGCATTTTTAAAAGGCATGTTTGATGTTCAAGTGTTTGTGTATTTTACCTAAATCTCTAAAATCTGCAAGCTTCCTATGGTATGTAGTTGCTTAAGATATTTTGGTGCTTCCATTGCTGAGGCTGCACTTGAGAATATTAAAGGGCTATCAGAAGATGCTGTAGCTTTTAGAGTGTAATGCTAAATCATCTCTAAGCCAAAAGTATGATCTATAATGGTAAACCTATCCAGCTTTGATGTCTAGAACGTGCAACTTATGCAGTGCTCATTTACATAACCTTGAAAAAGATCGTGTAAATATTAGAATTAATAGATTGAAAAAAAACTTATTAAATTAACTTGCCATTTTTTGGCTGTATTGAAAAACTGCTGGGGGAAAAATTGGTAACTTTTAAAAAACTTTTATATAAAAGTCTGCTGTCAGAAATGGTGGCAAAATATTCATAGAGACTAAATAAATAGATATCAGCTGGACAGGAAATTCATTGGTGTGATGTTTTCTTGCTTAACCACAGCTTATAACTTTCCTGCCTTAATATTATTATTTTTAGCTATTTGCAAACAGGATTCATAACTGAGATTCTCAAGTTTTCATTCAAACAACTGAGATTCCACATTAAATAGAAATAAAATCTAACATGTTTATAGTAAGAGCACAGCGATTTCCTGATCTGACCCTTAGCGAAAAGGCCCCTTTAAAGGATCTCTACTAAAAGTTGTTGCTTTATATTCTGGCACTCTGCTATGCACGGTCTCTTTAAACTAATGCCTTTGATGTCAAGATTACTATTGGTAGAATGTGAAAAGCCGGATATGGAGAAGGTTTAAGGGCTCTTCTTTTGGCTGCAATGCTCAGCAAACACGATGATGGTTTGGCTGAGTAGGAAATGAGTTCCTGCCAATGGAATGGGATGGCTGCTTTTTAGATCTGAAAAGTCTGAATCCATAGACATGAAGAGGATTATTCACATGCCTGTAGGGGAAACGTCAGTCCTTTCAAACAGAGATGCCTTCTTCTCTATTTAGAGAGGAAACCAAGGTCTACAAAGCTCCCAGGTAACGGCCCCTGAAACATACCTTAGCCCTGATTGGTCCTGGTCTTGCAGTAATCAGATTTGGAGACCTGTGTGTGTGTGTGTGTGTGTGTGTGTGTGTGAGAGAGAGAGAGAGAGAGAAAACACACACACACCACTCTCTCTCTCTCTCTCTCTCTCTCTCTCTCTCTCACACACACACACACACACACACACACACACAGAGAGAGAGATTCCTCTGAGCCTGGGAACCAGGCAGTCCAGAGTGGGAGCCCAGGAAAGGGAGGGCTAGAGGGTGACATCTCAGAGGAGCACAGCTGATCTGGGAATTGTTTTACAATGAAATGGAGGGGCAGAATTCTTGTTGTTATGGTTGTTCCCCAGAACAGTTTTAGCCAAAGAGAGAGGTTCTTTATGTGGAGTCTGTGTATTTTCTCTTTCCCACCCACCCCCTTAGCCCCTGCACTGTGTTTTGCCTAAAGATAAGATGCAGTGTCAGCCTCCTTTTCCCTCTGCAGACTTCCTGGATCTGCCACTAAGAGATCTGCCACAACTTAGCAAAAGAAGTGAGAGATGGTGCAACCCTTTTCTATCTCTGCAGGAGAAGGCCTCTCTCGTGAACTTGCTTTGAATCTTTGTAAATGTTTACATCAATAGTGTTCTTCCCTTGGGCTTTTCCGGTAGCCACCAAAAGCCGCCTATTGGTATACCAACTAACCTGCTTGATTTTTTTTTTCTTTGTACAACCCTACAATCCTTTGCTTCAGGGTGGGGTCAGGACGACTGAGTGGAACTGAGCATTTACTGGCCAGATGCCCTTCCTGACGCCTATGCGGAGTTCACAGCAGATATTTTCTCTTTGTGCCCTGATAGAGAAACATCTGTCACTGCCTAGAATTGAATTCTTGACCTTCCGAGTGGGAGGCGAAAGTCTTCACCTCTAGGCCTGCTCAACCAATCTCCTTGATTAAGAATCTGTTATTTCACTCTTCTTTGGTCAGGAAGCAGGTGGTTCCTGGTTCCTGGTCCTTAACAAGTTCAGCCAAATGCAATCATAATGGCTCCTTAGTCCTTCTTTGTCAATATGGGAAGGTTCTTGATGAAGAAGGCAGCAGAGAGCTATCCTTGGTTTTCTCCATGTCTGAAGCGGGTACTGGTGACCATCTCAAGAATGGGGATGACTGCATCATGGCAGAGGAGTTTCTTTGCCTGTACAAGCTTCATGCTCATTTTGCCCATTCTCAGAAGAAGGAAGAAAGCCTGCTAGTATCTGTGGGTACTACTGAACTGGTGGCATCATGTTTCGACTTGGTACAAGGGAAATGATTCTGTGAAGTGTTCGGCAGTGTAAGGATTGGAATCTCAGCTTTTCTTGTTGACAGGATAGCCTATTTACTTCTTGTATGCTTCTAATATACGGTATTAATTTATCCACAAACTAGAATGGGAGAGGGAAATGAAAAGCCTCTCTAACTTAGACAGGCCATCTGCTCAGTGTCTGCTGCCATCATCTGCCCTGTTCTGAGCCTTTCTAAAGACAGTAGCTTTTGACATCAGATGATGACTTTTTTTTTCTACTTTAAATTGTAGATTGGTTGTATTGGCCAGATTCTTGGTTTTTAATCTCTGAAGGTTTAAAAAAAACACCTGTGTTTTAAGATTTTATAGTAATTTTACAGTTTAGTGTCATAATGCTTCCTTTAGTACAATCCTTCAGACTGCTCTAAGTTTTGTGTAAATCACAAAACACTGTGTGACAGAAATATAAAGAACTGCCTTATAGCAAATCAGCTTGTGACATCTGTCTGTATCCTGTTTTACCAATAGTAAACTTAACCTAGGTTTATGGATTTAATCTATTTTCGGGGATTCACTGAGCCACGAATTCACATAAGTTTGGTCAGCTACAAGTTAAAAGTGGCAGGCTAGTTTAAATCTGTGTCATGCAAAACAGTTACTGACTGGCCATATTAGTTGCAGTTTTTTTTTAATCCAGGCACAATCACATCAATGTTACATTGGACACCTACTACTGGATTTTCTGACCTTAGAAAACCTTAGGTCCAGGGGCCTTAAATTCATCCGAGTGCTGCTGTTATTAGCTAAATAATGTATACAGAATAGGAAATTAATTCTTGATCTGCCTTAGCCATTAACTTTCTGTGATCTAGAGAAAGTGTTAAGACATTATTCTCCCCATTAAATTGTCTTCCAGACTTTTGGGGTACAACTCCTATAAGTCCCAGCCAGCATGGCCCATGATTGGGGATAATGGAACTTGAAAGTTTCAGAGAGCCATTAAGCTGAATAATGTTGATGCATAACATTCAATCGCCCAGCTCTGATACTTTAATAAACTTGAAGGTTCTTTTACTTAGTTAAAAGTTCTAAATTTAGCCGTCCTCTGGAACATGTAGTTTGGCTGGCATGGAAAAATGCTTTCAAGAAGTAGAGCTGTGTCAAATAAATCTTGATCCTTGACTAACCTTCCCACTGTAAGCATTTCTGTCTTCACCAGTATTTCTCAGGGTGGGTAATAATCAACCTAGGAAAGACACTTTTAAGAGCCTAGCAGTGCTCTTAAAGGTATTTGAAGAAGTGAATCAAAGAAATCTAATTAACATAGTTGAGTACTATCACTAGAATAGAGTTAGAGGACTCAACCTGAGGCCTCAAAACTTTGTATGGGCCTCCAAAATTCTGCGTCCATAACCCTTCTAAAAGTTATCAAATTGTAATGTTTAATGCTAAGCTTGTAAGCCGCCCTGAGTCTTCGGAGAAGGGCGGGATGTAAATGGAATTAAAATTAAAATTAAATTAAAAAAAATTTAATGTGACACAAGGTGTAGGGTATTAAGTAAGGAAAATATTCATTTGGACAGTATTTTATTCAGGTTTAATAAGTCCTAATTTGTCTTGGTTGTGTCCACGTTTGGTGTGTGATCCTTGGTACATCATCCAAAGGCCAAATAATGATTCTCAGTTGTAAAAATACTGGGCACGTCTGGACAAGAAAAATACTAAAAACATCTCATGCATTTTCATATAGACACTGTATCTTTTCTTTTCTTTTCTTTTAGTTCTTTCCTGAGGAGCCAAGAATATTTCCCATCATTCCTCCATGATGGCTACACCCAGGACACTATTGCCATGTCTTTGGCTTCTTGTGCTTTCCATGAAAACATGCTTAGCTCAAGAGACCTCATCATCACCACCACCACCAGGATGTGGCAAGGACTTGAACTCCATCTACTACAACCTCTGTGACCTATCTGTCGCCTGGGGCATTGTGTTAGAAGCCGTGGCCAGCTTTGGTGTTGTTATCAGCTTTGTCCTCACTGTGGTCCTAGTGGCCAGTCTGCCTTTTATCCAAGACTACCGGAAGAAGAGCTTAATAGGGACTCAAGCTTTCTTTCTTTTGGGCACTTTGGGGCTTTTCTGCTTGACCTTTGCTTTCATTGTCAAGCAAGACTTCTCAACATGTGCTTCACGACGCTTCCTCTTTGGTGTCCTCTTTGCTATCTGCTTCTCCTGCCTGGCTGCCCATAGCCTCAGTCTCAATTTCTTTGCACGGCAAAACACTGGGCCTCGGGGATGGGTCACCTTTGGCATGGCTTTGGTCCTCGTCTTGGTTGAAGTCATCATCAACACTGAGTGGCTCATTATTACTGTGGTGAGGAATGATGGTACTGCCAAGGATCCTTGTGAACTGAAGAATGAGGACTTTGTCATGGCACTCATCTATGTAATGTTCCTGCAAGTAGCTACTTTTATTGCTACTTGGCCAGTCTTGTGTGGACATTACAAGCACTGGAGAAAGCACGCCGTTTTCATTCTCCTCACAACTTCCTTTTCCATGGCCATCTGGATAGTATGGATTGTTATGTATGTTTACGGCAACCAGCAGGAGCAGAGATCAACTTGGGATGACCCCACATTGGCTATTGCTCTTGTCTCCAATGCAACGGTTTTTGTTTTGTTTTATGTCATTCCTGAGATTTCTCAGGTGATCAAGCCAGGACCAGAGCAGGCCTACGAGGATGATGTCTACCCCACACGGGGGGTTGGCTATGAAACAATCCTCAAGGAGCAGAAATCCCAAAGCATGTTCGTGGAGAACAAAGCTTTCTCAATGGACGAACCTTCTTCAGGTAGGCATGTGATATTGATGAGGAGACCAGGGGAGGGGGGGGAAAGATACAATGCGATCAGAGGAACTGCATGCAGGATTATGAGTTGACGTACAAACACAACTGGGGCCAGAATTTCATTGTTAAGCAAAACAGTTGTTAAATGAGTCGTGCCCAATTTTATGACCTTTTTTGCCACAGCTGTTAAGTGAATCATGCAGTTAAGCGAATCTGGCTTCTGTTTATCAGAACCTAGCCAAGAAGGTCACAAATGGCAAGCCCAGGACCAGAGGAGTCTGGAACCATCTTAAATACATGCCCCACATGCCAAGGGTCTGAATTTTCATTAGTGACTATGGGGACATTTCAACAGTCATAGGTTTCAGGGGCGGTTGTAAGTCACTTTTTTCCACTCCTGTTGTAACTTCGAATGGTTTCTAAACAAATGGTTGTATGTCAAGGACTAATTGTCCTGAAAAATTATTTACTCTGCTTCTCTCCCCTCCCCCCTCTTTTTAGCACAATGTTGCCTATGGGTGGGTATCTTAGTCATTGGTATCTGTGACCCAGCTGGAGAAGACCATTAAAATAGATGCATCTGGTGGTGATGGAAAATCAGGTTCACACAACTGCCTCTCTCAGGGTTTGCTGTTAGGTTGTCTGAATTTGTAGATTCCCAGGAGTACTGGATATCCTGTAATCTGTACAAGAATGATGCTATCACTGTAGCACAGTTTTGGGGGCAGGGAAGTTCGATAGCATTAATGCAAGCAAACTGGGCATCTGATTTCTAGTCTATGATGTTATAACAGTTCTTTGCCTCCTCTGATTTTGTAGTTGAATTTTCTAACTCTGTTGGACAGTAGCTCAGTAGAATGGAACAATATTTTTTTTCACAGGATGAAAATTCAGGCAGGTTTGCTAAATCTCAATAATTTGGGCTTTCTGTCTTTTAAAATATACATGTAAATAAAATGATAAAGATTTAAGGCCTTATTTTAATGGGAGGAAATAAGCCTAGTGGAGTTTACATCTAAGTTTACATAGTGATAACTGAGAAGTATAAGGGACGCGGTGGCTCAGTGGGTTAGGATGCTGAGTTTGTTGATCAGATGGTCGGCAGTTTGGCGGGTCGAATCCCAAGTGCCGCGTAACAGAGTGAGCGCCTGTTACTCGTCCCAGCTTCTGCCAACCTAGCAGTTCAAAAGCACGTAAAAATGCAAGTAGAAAAATAGGGACCACTACGGTGGGAAGGTAACAGCGTTCCGTGCGCCTTTGGCGTCTAGTCATGCCGGCCACATGACCACGGAGACGTCCTCGGACAAGCGCTGGCTCTTCGGCTTTGAAACAGAGATGAGCACCGGCCTCTAGAGTTGGAAACGACTAGCACGCATGTGCGGGGGAACCTTTATCTTTATCTTAACTGAGAAGTAAATTTATTATGTACTTACAAGATTTCCAGGCTCATACCTTCAGAAATATCCCTATGTTTTGAAATCAATCCAAAAACTGCCTGCTGAGAAAGATAAAAATGTAACCCTATAAATAAAAACCAAGATATCAAATTAAAACTATTTTCAGCTAAAGTAAAATAAATTTAGAATACCACATCCAGTAGCTGAGTTCACCTTTTTATTTTATATGATTTGAAGAGAAACTGGCTAAGATCAGATGTAATGCAGGAGAGAACTTGTGGATTATGTATCATATACAAATGGACTCAACATAATAAGAAAGGTTTATTTTAAGCACATACATCAGTTTGAAATTATGGTTTATTGTCATTTGGTTTACTGATTACATCAGCCATATTGCTGGGGCTGTGGAGAACTGACCTTCAGAGCATCAAGACAACCAACATTGTCTCATGAGTGCCATAAATCCAGATGGATTTTCTTGTTCACAAAACGTCTCCAAGCACCTTGAGCTCATTAAAACTTACTTTGTCTATAATTACCCACAAACAAGACTTTTTTTATGGGTGGCTTATGAAAGAAAAATCCCAGTAGCTTTCTGATGGCTTTTTCATTGGACTGCATTGATCAGACGATACTAATAAGCAATAGCAACCCACTGGAAAGAATTATAGCTGTGTGTTTATACAGGTGTACTTATAAGAAAGGATGCCATTAATTTGGGGAAGAGCTGTAAGGATTTAGCTTTTTTTTTTTTAAAAAAAAGTATATACTTCTATACAAGCTTGTGACTTTGTTAAGATCTTTCTCACTCTCTTTTTCTATTTTTATTTTTCTCTGCTCCTGGAGCTATAAAAGTAGCTGGACACATAAACCCAGTATGCTAAGACTTTAATATATCTTTACAGTAGTAGTTGACTTACAACTTTAATTGAGCCCAGAATTACAGTCATAAGTCATGGCTGTTGTGAAATGGTGCACCCTGTGACTGCATTCAGTTTTACAACCTTTTTTTGCAGCTGTTGTTAAACAAATGTCATGGTCATTAAGCAAATGCCGCAGTTGTTAAGCAGACACTGGTTGTTAAATGAGTCCCTTTTCCTTAATGGGCATTCTTTTTTTCCTAAACCAGAAGTAGACATGGGAGGCCAGCAAAAAAAAAAGGCAAAAACTATAGTCCCCTGACTGTGGAATGCTGCAAACAGTTGTCGGAATTTTGGCCCCTAAGTTGTTTTTAATATAATCTTTCTCTTATTTCACATGAGATCCTGCAGGCTCAGGGGGAAGCTTTCTAATGAGGCTGTGCTAGAAGATCGGGTCTAGGACAACTCAGCACGGCCAATTCACCGTGAGACAAGTGTTACACTAATATCAAAGAAATGGTGGAACACAATAATTAAAAATAGGATGCAAAAGAAGGGACAAAATAAAATACGAATGACAGAAGTTAAAGTATTTTTAAAATTATTTTAAATATTTAAGTTGAATCATTGAATTGTTCCGCAGTGAGTTGTCCTGCTGCGGTGAGCTGGCCATGGGGAGTTGGACGTGGTGAGTTGGCTGCAGCAAGTTGACCACACTAAGTTGTCTCATTCCAAGAAAACCAACATAATTTTACATCTAGAAACCAAGTTATAAAAGTTATTGACCATCATTCTTCTCCAGAGCTTCTCATTCAAACCATGCTGTCTAGTTTTGCTCTTGAAAATGTTTGCAATAGTGTATTTAAATGTTATTGTCCTGTGGTTTCTCTCGTTCCAGCTAAAAAGCCTGTGTCCCCATACAGCGGATACAATGGGCAACTTCTGACAAGCGTCTATCAGCCCACAGAGATGACTTTAATGCACACTGGGCCTGTAAGTGAATGCGCGGTTGTGCTGGCAGCTGCTTCTCCTTCTCTTGCTTGTCAGTAGCTTAATTTGATGTGTAGTAGTAGGCTCTAATGGCAGAAAGTGAAGAGGAACTAGAGCCTCTTTGTGAGGGAAGAAGGAGAGTGCAAAAGTTGGGTTGAAACAAAACATTAAGAAAACCAAAACCCTCTCAATTCCTGGCAAATAGATGGGGAAGAAATGGGGGTAGTGACAGATTTTTCCTGGGCTCCAAGATCACCGCAGACGGGGACTGCAGCCAAGAAATTAAAAGACGCTTGCTCCTGGGGAGGAAAGCCATGGCAAATCTAGATAGCACACTAAAAAGCGGACATTACCCTGCCAACAAAAGTGCGTATAGTCAAGGCTATGGTCTTCCCAGTTGCAATGTATGGCAGTGAAAGTTGGACCATAAGAAAGGCTGAGCGCCAAAGAATCGAGGCCTTTGAACTATGGTGCTGGAGAAGACTCCTGCGAGTCCCTTGGACTGCAAGGCGATCAAACCGGTCAGTCCTAGAGGAGATCAACCCTGACTGCTCTTTAGAAGGCCAGATCCTGAAGTTGAAACTCAGATACTTTGGCCACCTAATGAGAAGGAAGGACTCACTGGAGAAGAGCCTAATGCTGGGAAAGGTTGAGGGCAAGAGAAGAATCGGAGGACAGAGAATGAGGTGGCTGTATGGAGTCACTGAAGCAGTAGTCATGAGCCTAAATGGACTCCAGAAGATGGTAGAGGACAGGAAGGCCTGGAGGAACATTGTCCATGGGGTCACAATGGGTCGGACATGACTTTGCAACTAACAACAACAACAGGCTTAGAAGAAACAAACCATGTCTATAAAAGATGTTAGAAGAAGACACCATCCTTGACCAGAGAAATGAAAGCTTGTCTGAGAGGTTAAATCCAAAAACTATGTCAGATATAGGTTGGAAAGGGGTCAACAGAACCAGGAGTCATTTGGGGGTGTAGTTTGTAAATAAAAGCTGGATAGTCTCATGGCTGTTTCTGCGCAAACCTTTTAAAAAAATGTTTAAACGGCAAATTCATGGCTTTCTCTTTTAATCTTGATTTGTGTGTGTGTGTGTAGTTTTTATTCCATTTTCAAAGAAAAAACAATGCAAATAAAATTAAAATAAACAATTTACCCTATAGAGATACTTAAGAAAAGAAGAAACATTATGCAACAAAATGAAGAAACAAAAACTGTGTAATGTCTATTTCCCAAACACAGAAGGATATGAGATGGCAAATTACCTTGATCTCTATTTTCCTAAGTAGAGGAAGTTTAGCTCAGTTGTTGTTTAGGTCAGGGGTCCCAAACCCCCGGTCCGTGGACCAGTACAGGGCTGCGGCATGCCAGCAACTGAACCACACAAACAAGCAAAGACCCATCCGCGAGATGCAGGCAGCACACAAAACCACGCACCCTCCGGTCCATGGAAAACCCTCTCTCCACAGAACTGGTCCCTGGTGCCCAAAAGGTTGAGGAACCTCTGGCTTAGGTCATGAAGATTTGTTCAATTACAGTTACTCTCACTTGAGTTGATATTGCTTACATTAATTTAGTGCCTCAGGTGTTTCCTGTGAGAGCCAGGCCTTCCACAGCAGTTTTCTGGGCAGCTGTTATTCTGTTATTGAAGTTTTGATTCTGTACAATTAAAGAATCGAGAGGTCTAAGGGTTCAGGAAAGGCTTGAAAATTTCAGTTGAGGGTCTCAAGTGAAATGGCATAAATTATGCTCACTCTTCCTGAATAGTGACCTTTAATTACTGCTTAACAGTGGTTTGCCTTTGAAATGTCTCTCTCTTCCTTGAGCTATTCAATTTTTTCCCCTGCACAATTCTAAACCTACATCATAGTTACCAAAGCTAATAAATGTCAAGGCTAGTTTGATGGAGACTCTAAGCTTATAACTGTGTTAGGAAATGATAACATACAAGTGAGGGGCCCTCGGTGCCTGGTTGTTTTCTTGCAAATTTGTCATTACTCAAACTAGATAAGCATCATCTGCATTGATGATGTTAGCTAGTTTGGGGTAATGAAATGTCTGCAAGAAAGCAACCAAGTGAGCACCAAGGACCCCTTCGTTTCAACCCTGAGCTACAAATATTCTCCTTTATTGAAAATACAAATGTGTGAAAAGCCTTTTTTAGTGCCTGACAAATATTTCAGAATCGGCAATAATGGTTTGATTTCTTTTGCAATGACAGTCATGTTTCAAAAACATGATTATACTTTTTAGCCCATTTTTACTATATATTATTTTTATTGGCTCCAGCTGGATGCCCCTTATGACGTCATCCTCCCTCGTGCTACGGCCAACAGCCAAGTGATGGGCAGTGCCAATTCTACCCTGCGTGCTGATGATGCTTATGTTTCACATAGTAAGCAGGCATCGGCTCAGAAAGATGGAAGGAACGGGCAGATGAGTGATATGGTAAGCTTTGGACTATTCTGTTGTAGTCTTAGGAGCAACTGAATTCTCATCGCTCCCAGCCATTGATATAATTAGTGAATCTGACCTTTCTGCTTATATGCTGTGGGTAAAATAGATCAGTCTGTCTCTTTCCCAGTTACTTTGCTAATGTAAAGATCCTCACATCTTAATGTCTTAATGTTTTGCCTTAGGCTTCATCTCCATATAGCAAGCACAGATGGTAGAAGCTTTGAGTCCTGATCTCCACACATCCTGTTCCTCGAGGATGCCTTGCCAAGCCTGCCTCCACAAAGGAGCATCTAACTGGGGCAAGGCCTCAGATAGACATGGAGATGTCATCTTGGGAACTGAGAAGATTTCATCTTGGTTGCTGAGGCAATGTGTTTCTTTTTCTCCTGCATAAACCAAGTGTTCTACTTGACATCTGTTACAGTAAATCTGGGTCACTGGGTCAGGATGCCACTTCCTATTCTATGTTCCGAACAGTGGGCCTTCTATTCTCGTTGGAGCCTTCAGTCAAATTTATAATTCCCCCTCTGTTTTGCCCGTATTTTCAGAGCCTCCCTTATTTTCACCCCACCAATGATGGACCACATTCAGTGCGTTGAATCGTGTTCATTTTGTACAAATATAGTGTTATGAGTGCTGAGAAGTTCCAATCTACAGTTCACAGTTCAGCCTCTTGTGGATGAATAGATGGTTCCTGCATTTTCCCATCTCATGTTCACTCCCACAAGAGGGTGCTTTGGAAATTAGAAGGGTATCACTCCAATTCTTCTTAATAGAGGCCATTCTTCTTAATGGAGAGAGAAATTGGTCAAATGTAGCAAGAACTCTTGTTTGAAGTATGTTTTGCTTTCTCCTAATCCTTCTGCCTTTGGACCAAACCCTGGAATGTGACATCATGGTATTGTTTTTGGAATCTTTATTATCTCCTCTTCTGTTAACCCCTCCTTATTATGAAAATTAAGGCTGCATATCTTTTTTTTTGGTGTTTTACTTTGAATGTCTGTGTTTATGCACCAGGGTTTACTTTACATTGTCTACTTTACATTGTGGTCAGAATCTAAACATTCTCACCTGATGTCGACAACCAACTTGGTGATTGAACATGTTGAAGAAACCATTGGACATGAAAGAAGGAAGCTATATTAAAATGCTACTTTATTTCATGACTTATAAAATGGTGGGACTTGCAAGACTGCTATCAGTAACTGTTTTTGTCAAAAAGGTTCATTGCCAATTGTGCTTTCAGTATGGATAAGCCTTCCTTAACTTGATCTTCTCTAAATTTTAAGGACTACAACTATCATCCAAGCCAATGCAAGATAACTGGTAGACACAGATTGGGAAAATAAAAAATGCAGAACTTTGAAGGGAAAGTGAAGGAATTTAACTGCAAGGAATGGCCAGAGGGCTCCATAATGTAAGAGATGGGTGGTATCATGTAATTGCACAAACTATTTCAGTTTTCAAGGATTATGCTACTGAAATGGAATTTTGCTATGGAATGGATACTGTTAGGCTTAAAAACATCTGGGAGTGGCAGTTTCACTACAGAAATGTAATTGTCTCTTTTTGGCATTACTCATCTTGCTTTACCTCGTCCTCACTAGGTGAGCATGAGTTATCCCATTCAAGATATTTTATTCTGCTGACTTATTCTTTCTCATCTTTTTGTGCTGTTCTTTGGGGAATTATTCAGACTCTGGCTTTAATTTGAAATAACATCTTTCCCCTGGGTAGAGTTGTCTCCCAACCACCTCTGATTAAATGGGTTCTTAGATGCACAGTCCTATGCCTCAATAAATTTGTTTGATATGCCTTTGGTTCTTTTCATTGGTATCCCACTTTCTCTTCATGCCTTGGTGTGCTAGTTCATGGCTTATGGCCTGCCTGTCCTTATGCTACTAGGATCATTGTGTGCCATTTTTCTCTTTGCCTCTTCTTCCCTCTTTGGGCAGAAAAGGGGTGCTGTTTCTCTCTCCTACGCTGGCAGGAGAAAGAAGCTACCTTGATAAAAAGAAGCACTGCCTACTTCTTGCAATGCCTTTTCATCAGGTCTTCTCCTGGCCTCCTAGACTGATATCCTCTGAAATTTAGCTTGCCTTTATTGTGTAAGCATTTGGAGCAGGTAAATTCTTTTCAGGCTTCTCCAACCTAGGAGCCTCCAAATGTGCAGGGACAGTGACTCCACGAATGATTGGAAAGGTGTTCTCTACTGTCCAGAGAAGGGACCATACATACCCTGCCTGTAGAGCAGGGGTCTTCAAACTTGGCCCTTTTATGACTTGTGGACTTCAGCTCCCAGAATTCCTCAGCCAGCGTGCCTGGCTGAGGAATTCTGGGAGCTGAAGTCCACAAGTCATAAAAGGGCCAGGTTTGAAGACCCCTGCTGTAGAGTCTGTGCTCAGGAAGTGGAAGGACTGACTTTACACTGACTCAGACCATGGCTAGTCTTGAAGAGGCTTGCTGTTGAGTCATGATTTCTGCCTGTCTTGCGGAGAATGCTGTTCTGTGCCTTGCTAGGGGATGAGTTTGCTTCTAGCTCTTGGCTGAAAGATTCTCTGCTCTGATAATGAGGAATGATGTAATCTCCCTCTGCTAATGCAAGCTGAGTAAATGGCAGAAGACAATTGAGGACTGTCCCTGACTGCTGTTTCATCCAAGCTACCCTTTTAAGCTGGGATTGGGGAAGTGGTTCTTATCGGATTTGGCTTTTTAAATTCAGAATTGTCTGACAAATTAAATATTTTTTTTCCCTAACAATGGCTTCTGACTTCTTGTTTTGTCATATTCTTTTGTGGGTTTGAGAACAAAGGAGGAGGAGTTGACAAAAAGAAGGGCAAAAATTAAAAATATTTCTCTTCTGACTCTTTATTGTGCATATCCTAACTGATGGCTTCAGCGACTTAATAGGAAGGGCTTGGATTTCCCAGAATGTTGAACTTGATTATTCTACGATTTTAAAACTCAGATTTTTTTTAAAAAATGTGACACAGGATTTATTTTCTGGACAATGTATGGAACATATCATTCTGTTCCAGTCCGGGCAATGTTTTTGTTTTATTCTTGTTCTTTTCTTTTTAACTTTTTTTTTAAAGGTTGCCTTAAAAGACAAGTACTCTGCCTAGGTATTTATACTAATAATATTACCTGTAATACATTTTGAAGCAATAAACATTGACTCCAACATTCTCTCTTTTTTTCCAGCATACAGAAATATTCTTCCTTGTGGCCATGATTTCCTGTCAGAATTATTGGATGAGAATCCCCTCATCTTTGTACCAGATGTCCCAAAGTGCTTTTCAAAAGGCAACTGGACTTTCTTAATTTTTTTTCTTGAAAATGTTTCACTTCTCATCCAAGAAGCTTCTTCAGTTCTGAAGAAGAATCAGAACTTCTTGGATGAGAAGTAAAACGTTTTCAAGCAAAAAACCAAAGACAGTCCAGTTGCCTTTTGAAAAACACTTTTGGGACAACTATGAACTGGATCAGGGGTCTTCAAACTTGGCCCTTTTATGACTTGTGGACTTGCTAGCTGAGGAATTCTGGGAGTTGAAGTCCACAAGTCATAAAAGGGCCAAGTTTGAAGACCCCTGACCTGGATGATTGAGAATCTCCATAGATGCTCTGTACCAGATATTGTGGAACTAAAGAAATAAGGTGGCAAGGCCCTATTTTCTGTGTGCTGATAGCATTTCAACCTATCTACAAGCAGGGAATCTTTCATTATTTAGGAGTCCAATGATCAAGAACTGGCTATCTATTTCCTGCTAAAATTGCAGATTTGTTACCTCTCTTTAGGGCTGTTGCTATCTTCAAGTTACAAGCAGTTTATCTTGAATACCAGCTGCTAAAGAATAACAAAAAAGCTACACTATCTATTTGGGCACTATGGGACAAAGAATGCTGCATTAGATAGCCCCTTGGTCTGATTCAGCAGGATCTTCTTGGGGCCTTCTGGTTATGTCACTCTTTTTTACCGAAGTACAGTGGTTGGCTGGTTGTCATTGTGGTGTGTTCCAGCCTCTTTAGACTGGTACTCATATAGCTGTATTAGTCTTGCATTTCTCTGAATTTCTAGCCAATTGTTTTTTGCTCTTCTACAAACTTGGAGGTGTGGTGCCAGTATAGAGATAGTGATTCCCCACCCCCCGAATAAGGATATTTTTTTCCTTAGTGGAGTCCTTGGTGCTCTCTAAGCTTGGTTGTTTTCTTGCAAAATTTCATTACCAAACTAGGTAACACCATCAGTGCATTCTTTTCTTTCTCCTTATATGGTGATTTCAGGCCAGATTAGGCCAGTATATGATGGTGCTAACTACAAGAAAAAGAAACTGCACCTTATATTGTTAGCTTATAGCCCAACCATGGACTTGACAGTTTTAGGGGTAGCAGTAGAGACCTCTTTCTCAAATAATTATATTTTGAATGGAGAACACAAGTTTGTAGTTGTCCTCTGAAATGGTGAGCCAAATTTGTGAATGTATGACGTATGTCAAGATCTTCCAAAAAATATTTCTGCAGACTCCACTTTTATAGGAATAGTGTCAACAGTGTTGAGCAGTATCAACAGAACCAGTGTTCTAACTACAGCTATATTGTGTTCTGTCAAAAAATGATGATTTAGTTTTTTGAAAAAGAGCAGCAGTTTATTAGTCCATCTAACATCATGGGTGCTCTTTTTAAAAAACTGCTACGTCATCTATTTGCTGAAATGCTCCACAAAATTTGTTCCTATGCTTGAGGTGTTTCTCAAGCAGGAGAATGAAATGGACCATAATGACTTCTGAAGCGTGACATTGTTTTCAAAACACAATGGCCCTAAACAAACTATTCTGAAGTACTTCGATTAATACATGGTGGAGTGGAGGTCATGTCAAGTTCAGGGGCTTCATTCCTTGCCCGGATAGCCTTTTGTACTGGCAACAATTTTTCTGCCACTCCCGGAAATGGCAGCCTGAGCAAACCGCACCTCCATTAATTATTTAGCTGCCGGATTGCTCTGCTGAAGCTGTGACCTCTCTTAGCCCTTGGGACAGGCTGGGACGTAGGGATGAGTTGCAGGAGCTGCCTTGTTAGCTTGGTAAACGGCTTGGTCTATTTTATGATAGGCCTTTCAGCAGATTAGAGAGCGATCCGATCTGAATGAGTGTTTTCATAGTGTAACCCCAAATTCTTGGCCAGTACAGTTCTTGTCCGGCTGATCCAGCTCCCCTCTAAGGGGGCAGAATTATTATGGTTGTAAATTCCTCTTAGCTTGGATCACGATGACCTCCAAGCCTCTGTTTCAGGGCTGCTCGGTATCTCACCATTTGTGAGGTGGCCTTGTTCTGGTTACACAATAACTATTTATTCAAGAGTGGCTGTCTGACAGGTCCTAGCTGCAGTATGTCAAAATAAAAGCGCTGAGATTCTGCATCACACATCTAATAAAGGAGCTTGTAGTATAGATTTAAGATCCTTTTTCTGGCTCCACCCCTTTATAAGGCTCTTACTTGGAAAGGTAAAACAAGTGGGGGAAAAAAAGTTTTCCTTGGCTGTGTTGGTACAATATGCTTACTCATAGTTAACCACTGTTTATTAATACAATTCTCTGGGTTTGCCCTGAAGTGTACAGTAGGCACATACTCAAGTCATCCAAATGGACTAGCTTAAAAATGGTTGGCTAATTTATAGCTCATAAAGCACATTCTAGAAGGGAGGCTTTGAAAGAAATGAGTAGTTAGTAAATCAACAGTTACCACCCAAGGTAACTGCTCCCAATTGCTGATAGTTCAGTGAAACTTCTTTATTCAAGGTCTAATGTTGAGGAGGACAAATAGTAAAGGAATGCTTTTGTCTTTACTCTGTTTAATTCCCAGAAATGTTTGGCTAACTACCGGTGAAAAGGTTAGGCAGAAATGAGTGATGTGCCCAAAATTACAATATGAATAGGAGGTATAGATCGAAGTGATAGAAGTCTTCAGCATTCTTAGCAATAGGAATATCACAGCTGGAGAGAGAAACCTTCCCTAAAACCATTTTGATTATGCATCTGTGTCTTGGTTTTTTTAATTGTCTCCAAAAATAGTGGATTTTTTGCCAAGTTTTTATAGGAACTTTTCAGGTTTTTAATTGCATCTAATTTGAAAGAGTGACTCATTCCCACCAACAATATATCTCAAGAAAGTGACGTGACTCCCTGAAAAGCTGCATGAGTTCCTTGCTAAATGTTTCAGAAAATACTGAATGTTTCCCCGCTTTTGGGGGAAACAAAACTGTTGAAGCATCTAGGGAAGCATCCCACTTTCAACACTTGAATGAGGTGATTGGCCATTCTCCAGAGTTATCTAGAGATGCTTTAGCTTGAAAGAAACAAAATCAAACGCATTGTAAGCCATGTGAAGATTACTGAACACCAGGAAACTAACCAAAGTTGCTGGGTTTTCATTATAGCAAATATGTCACCCATCTTAAATATGCAATAATTGTCATGGAAAATCTGTTTATGGGAATAACAGGCCATAAACAGGCCATAATGCCTCCTTAAGTAACACCAGCTGCCTGCAATTAGTGCAGGTTCGCATCCCACCAGGCTCAAGGTTGACTCAGCCTTCCATCCTTCCAAGGTAGGTAAAATGAGGACCCAGATTGTTGGGGGCAATAAGCTGACTTTGTAATAATGCCGCTTGGGGGGGGGGCTGAAAGCCCTAATAAGCAGGCATATACATAGAATGAAGGCTATTGCTAAGCACATTGGTTTGTGCTTTAGATTGTAAGCCGCCCTGAGTCTTCGGAGAAGGGCGGGATATAAATGGGATTTTAAAAAAAAGAATGTGGGCAGGAAAATCTAATGTGGAGAACAGGACTGGATGGGAAAAACAATACCCAGCTTGGTATTTGTATGTCCTTCTACCTTCCCAAGAGTAAAAACACTTGGCACCTGGCAAATCTCTCAGGGATTTGCTACTGTGGAATACCACCTTTAAACCATTACTACAATTGATACATGATCAACAGAGCTGTGACAACAGTGGAGATTTCTGAAACTACTGGATGGAGGTTAGTAGCAGTTAAATTTTCCCTGCAGCTGACAACACCAAGTTGCCAAGGTGACAAACACAGCCCTAGGGCATCTGGGGTTTAGCCTGGCTCTTTACAGCTAACACACTCTCAAGGCTTTATGGGGCTTATTTGCTGTTACATTCAGCATTATATCCAGACTATCTATAGGTCAAGGAGTGCAATGTTCTATCAGCCCAACCTACTTCCAAGTGTGTTACTATGCCACTGTAGGAATCATAGGGGTAAACCAAGGATCAGCACATTTTGATTGCAAAATCACAGAGCTGGAAAGAAATTTGGAGGTCATTTAGTGCAACATCTTGCTTTGGTTTAGTTTTTGTTATTACATTCTTTCCACTGTCCTTGTTGTTGTTGTTGTTTTACATTTGGAGACCATACCCAGCAATTCTATCTTCCTGAAGAAGTAAGTTTGGTAAGTGCTGCATGGGAAAAATAGAACCAATACCAAATGTCCAGCCATCCTGGACATTTATACACTAGAATATTAAAAATATAGAATATTTTTGAACATCCAGTTCCTTCAAATACAGTAACAAGCTGCTAACGTGGAATGCTAAGTAACCAGTAACTAGCACAGAAATAGTTGAAGCTGCTAGATATTTTTGTGAAGAATTTTCAGACTGACATTTTCTGTCCACAACACATTTGTAGTTAATCCCTAAGGATTTAGGGAACGAATTTACTAAATAATCTATGTCATCAGCTGTCTTGTGTTTGTTGTTAAACATTACACTGATTCCTGGAGTCTCTGGAAATATTTAACCAGTTAGGCTATGGTCAATCCAAACAAAATCCAAGCCAAGCCTTGTTTAATCATTATTTTTGTAGAAGCTTGATTCATGTCTTGCTTGGTTTGTTGGAGTCCTGGTCAAAATGAGGTGAACTGGGAATTGTGCATTTATCTTCCACCATTCTGTCCTTTCTTTCAAATTTTCTTTGTTCAATGACTCATACATGTTCTGTGCCTGCCACAGTTTTTTTTCTTTCAGATTAGGAGCCTTAACTAGGAGGATGACGGGACTGATAAGGAGATTGTGTTAAACTACACTGATTCCCTTTTTGGTTTTGCTTGTTGAAACCAAGTGTTGATTAAGAACAATAATCTACTGAACATCTAGTATCACTGTCCTCTTTCTCAAGATCTGCTTGCTCCTGTTCTCTTAAACAACTTGGGACATTCCCAATGGAGGGCTGTGCACTAGGTTGAAATCAGCTCTGGCCTGTTGGGATGCCATGAAAATAGTGATATTTGATAGCTATTGGGATTTGTTTCTGAATCGGTTGCACTTGAGCCAGTCCCCTGACAGCCCACTGTATGAGGTTGTTGTTCTGAGGAAAATAGGAGGAGTGAGGAGTACTGAGTATGTTTGGCACCTTGAGTTATTTATGACCATAATATAGGTGGAATATAAATAATATACATAAAATTGTAAGTATCATGCCAAGAGCAACGCATTATAGGAAACATCTATTTTTTGCAGAGTTATATGAATATATGTGCAAATAACAACAAGGTCGAGGAGTACTCTGTTTCATTCTCAGACTTTTATTTTTATATTGAGTACATACACACAAAAACAGCTCTTGCTGTAGGATCAGAAAGAATAATTGGCATGACAAAGCTCTTTCTTGACTCTTCACTGCTAGGTGATTTGCACAATGGAGAACAACAAGCTAAGGCCTCCTCCTGTCATTTCCTTGCCCTGGCTGAGATGGCTTGCTAAGCATTTCTTGGAAACTTCACCGAACCTCTGCCTTGGCAGGCTGAAATAGGATCAAAGTGATCTATGACTCCCATCAGCAAATATTAACACACCTTGCCGCGAATATTCTGATTTGTATGAAGGAGGCAACCTGGGAGAGATCAGCATCTTGCAGGGCTCCAATTGGCCTCCTCTCTTCTCTTCTTCCATGGGGCTATCAAGTTCCCTAGGACATCTTGGGGTTTTCCTCCCTGCAATGTGCTTGGTTACAAAGTAACTCAGGCGCCCCAAAGCCTGGCAGATGGTTTCAAGAACTTTGTGTGCACTTCAACTCCCAGAATTCCACAGTTAGAATTCGGGGAGTAGGTCCACATAACATTCCAGAGTCCGAGAAACACTGCCCTAGCAGGTTGGCAAGTTCTAGAGCAGGAGTCTTCAAACGTGGCCTTTTTATGACTTGTGGACTTCAACTCCCAGAATTTCTCAGCTTATGCAAACTTCAGAACTCTTAGTAAGTAGGATGTTATAGTTCTCCAAGGTAATTATATCTATCTATCTATCTATCTATCTATCTATCTATCTGTCTGTCTGTCTGTCTGTCTGTCTGTCTGTCTGTCTGTCTGTCTGTCTGTCTGTCTATCTATCTATCTATCTATCTATCTATCTATCTATCTATATCTATATCTCTCTATCTCTCTATCTCTCTATCTCTCTATCTATCTATCTATCTATCTATCTATCTATCTATCTATCTATCTATCTATCTATCTATCTATCTATTTAAGGTAAAGGTTCCCCCGCACATGCGTGCTAGTCGTTTCCAACTCTAGGGGCTGGTGCTCATCTCCGTTTCAAAGCCGAAGAGCCAGCGCTTGTCCGAGGACGTCTCCGTGGTCATGTGGCCAGCATGACTAGACGCCAAAGGCGCACGGAACGCTGTTACCTTCCCACTGTAGTGGTCCCTATTTTTCTACTTGCATTTTTATGTGCTTTCGAACTGCTAGGTTGGCAGAAGCTGGGACAAGTAACAGGCGCTCACTCTGTTACGTGGCACTCAGGATTTGACACGCCAAACTGCCGACCTTCTGATCGACAAGCTCAGCGTCCTAACCGACTTAGCCACCGCGTCCCTTCATATATATATATATATATACATATACATATACATATACATATACATATACATATATATATACATATACATATACATATACATATACACATACACATACACATACACATACACATACACATACACACATATATATATATATATATATATATATATATATATATATATATATATATATATATATATGTAAATTTTAGATTGCTAACACAAATATGAGCTGTCACTGTTGTGACTACTGCCTGTGGATGGCCTTCAGTTAGGCCGAAACAGGAAATAAAGATTTGTCCCATGTTTGGGGCCTAGCAAGGTAATCTAAATAGTTAACAAGAATTTAACATATATATACATATACATATACATATACGGAGAACTATAACATCCTACTTAGTTCTGAATAACTAAGGAAATGGCTGATTGTGTTTTGGCTACTCTGTCTCTCCTTCCCCAGCTTCTTCTCCAAATTCTTTGCCTGGGCTGGGTTTCATTTCTTTTTCCTCCAGGCAACTACTGGAGACCACAAACCAGTCTCTTGCCTACTTTAAAGTAAGCACCTGAACTATATTCCCAAACCCCAAGAAAATGTGGGAGGGCAAATTTCAAAGGAGAAGGAAAGTTGGGCGGTGAGACATCACAATGCACACAGTGTTTTTTCCAGCTCAGGAACTCCAGCTGCTACCCTGACAATAACCAGGATGAGTCTCTGTGACAACAGCAACCCCATCTTGAAAAGAGGGAAAAGGAGTATCAAAAATGACAGGCTTTCCCCCTGGGTCAAGGCTGGGACAAAAGCTTTGTACGTGTGCAGCTGAGCCTTGGGCCAGAGAGACTTAGTTATCCATAGATGTCTTTCTCTCATTCCAACTGGGGCATCCCTGTGCTATCACGGTGGAGGATGGAGCTCTTTTCTAAACCATATTCAGTCAAGGGTCAAAAATTCTGGGGCTCTGAGTTGTTTTTCAACTGCTATTCCTATCGTGCTGTTCTCCTTTGGAAGTCAGGAATGAGAGCCACAGCCTGGCTGCATTTGTATAACACCTGTCTTCATCATGGTTCAGTCCAAGCGGGGGATAAACAACATGGCGACTGCTTTAGAAAGAAGGTTGCTGTTTATTAAAGAGTGGGCTTTTATACCCTCTGGAGCCTTTTGTTTAGAATTGTTTCCTATTCCTGTTTGAGGCTTTCCATTCCCAATGTCATGTATTTTGACCTGTGTCGCTTTGGCATCTGTGGGTTAATCCTATTATGTCCTGTCTTAGAGTTTGGGTGGGGTGTGTAGATTTTAGGTGTCTTTGTCTTCTTAATCTTCTAGCTGGGGGCCTCCAACCTTCCTGGATTTACATCTGCATTTCTACAGAGCTGGTTTCTGCTTGGGGGAGGGAGACTTGGGGCTATTAAAAAAAAAACTGGGCATGCTTTTCTGCTCTTTAAGATCCTTGGAGGAAATATATTTTTCTGCCCTTTTAATATTTCCTTCTCTTGGGGGCTGACTATCCACATACCTGAAATTTGACCCTGGGTTTAACTTGTTGAAACCTGAATTAGCCAAACAAGCTGGGTTCAACCAGCTTGCTAAGACACAAAAAAGATGCACCAAGGTCTAAGCCAGTGATGACTCATGCACTTTGTGAAAGCAGTTCCTAGGATTTTAACTGACTTGGTGAATGCCTTGTGCAAACGGTGTATCAGGTAATGACTCATGAGAAGTACAGTAATAAGTAGCCTGATCTGATCAGCACCCCAATAAACAAGTAAACCTCCATCCCAGAGGTTTCTCTCTGTGGGTTTTCCAATTTCTGGGACCTGCAAGGGGCACTGAAAAAGTCCAGTGGTAAATAACTAATCCTAAAAATTTTGATGGCCCTCCAACTCAGCCTTGAGTTGATCAAGCTTTTATTCATTCAATCCTTGGTGGAGCAGTGGGCTAATGCCTCCTTAAGTAACACCAGCTGCCTGCAATTATTGCAGTTTCGCATCCCACCAGGCTCAAGGTTGACTCAGCCTTCCATCCTTCTGAGGTAGGTAAAATGAGGACCCAGATTGTTGGGGGCAATAAGCTGACTTTGTAATAATGCTGCTGGGGGGGGGCGAAAGCCCTAATAAGCAGGCATATACATAGAATGAAGGCTATTGCTAAGCACATTTGATTTGTGCTTAGATTGTAAGCCGCCCTGAGTCTTCGGAGAAGGGCAGGAAATAAATGGGATTAAAATAAAAAATAAAATAAAATAAAAAATTAAGCAAACAATGAGGTGCTTTTTTGCCCTTCATTGGAACTGTTTCTCTTTGTAATTGACAAGCCAGGACTGGCCAGGTATTTGTCCTCTCTTGATGCTGGCCTGTGGCAAAGCAGGTGGCGGGCAGGTGCAACAGGAGAGGAGTGTGAAATTACCGTTTTCCTTTCTTCTTTGACATGAGGAGAATGTGGATTATTCTCTCAGCTGGAATGGCTTCTTTCTCTGAGCTTCATGGGCCATGGAGGTAGCAGTAGTTAGTGGTTAGTGAAGAGTGACATCACCAGAAGGCCGTACAAAAGAGATTCAAGAGGGTCGTGCTTGAGCTCTCACAATAAATGATGAAGAAATGCGGTTCTGCTTGCTTACTGCTTTGCTGCAGGCTGCCAAGCAGCCATAGATCTGTCAAAAGAAGCTAAAATAGGCTAATTCAAGCAAAGGATTTGTGCCTGCGTTCTCTGGCCAGCTTATACCAAGCCAGATCAGCGTGTCTATTTATTCATGAACAATGACTTAAAGGCGGCTAATGTTGGAGAGTCGACTGTGAGAATTTGTTATTGCCTTGAGGGAAAGAAGCGCTATAACGCTAGAACCAGAGGCCTTTCCAGCACGCTCAGTGGAAACAGAGAGGATTGGATGCCTCTACAACTTCAGGAACATGGTGGGAGGAGTCTTCCTTTTATAAACCTCCATAAAAAATATTTTTCCGCTCTGCGGTAAACTAAGCCGTCTGGTAGAGAGCTATGCCAGCTTCTGTTTATGCTTCCCTACCAAATGTAGGAAGTTACAAAAATATTATTTAAGAGTATGAAAATAGTCTTCACCTGCAATTTGCTGTATCCTGCTTGGGAATGTGTGCTACTACCTCATAACAGCTTTATCCTCTCTGAGAGTATAGGTAGTCCTTGGCTTACAAGAGTTTGTTTAGTGACTGCTCAAAGGTACAATGGCACTGAAAAAAGTGACTTATGACAATTTTTCACAGTTACGACATTTGCAGCATCACCCTGATCATGTTATCAAAAATCAGATGCTTGACAACTGGTTCATATTTATGATGGTTGCTGTGTCCCAAGGCCACTTTTGCGACCTTCTGACAAGCAAGTCAATGGGAAGTCCAGATTCGCTTAACAACCAGGTTAGTAACTTATCAATCGCAGTGATACAATTAACAACTGAGGCAAGAAAGGTCATAAAATGGGAGAAAATTCACTTGACAAATGTCTCATTTAACAAAAAATTTGGGCTCAATTATGGACGTAAGTCGAGAACTGCCCGTTACATTTTCCAGCGAGAGCCCTCCATGCTGGCTAGAACTTCACTAGACATGTGAGCAACCTCAAATCTGGAAGTCACCAACTGGAAAAGTTCTCCTCCTTTCATCATAGCTGTGTGGGTCAGAAACTGCTGAATGTAGCTTCTTCCTTGGCCAGAAGGAAAACCAAGAAGCCATGGCGCTGACTAGCATTCCTCAACTGGGACAGTCCAGAGGCCTTGGACTGTAAAGACAAAAAAATACCTGTTTATAAGGTAAAGGTAAAGGTTCCCCCGCACATGCGTGCTAGTCATTTCCGACTCTAGGGGCTGGTGCTCATCTCTGTTTCAAAGCCAAAGAGCCAGCACTTGTCCGAGGACGTCTCCGTGGTCATGTGGCCGGTATGACTAGACGCCAAAGGCGCATGGAACGCTGTTACCTTCCCACCGTAGTGGTCCCTATTTTTCTACTTGCATTTTTACGTGCTTTCGAACTGCTAGGTTGGCAGAAGCTGGGACGAGTAACAGGCACTCACTCTGTTACGCGGCACTCGGGATTCGACCCACCAAACTGCTGACCTTCTGATCAACAAGCTCAGCGTCCTAACCCACTGAGCCACCACGTCCCTTACCTGTTTATAGACACACCCATGAAGACTATTTCTTCCTAGCGTTACTCCTGCACTTTGGCAGGGTCTGTTCAGACATGTCCATGAAGACTCTGGAGTCAATTAGAAGAGATTTTGACCATCCTTGTCCCGTTTTCTCAAACTTAATGTTAGGCAGCACAAGACTCAGTCTTTTTTTTCATGATATTTTGATGTTGGTCAGAGTGTAAAAACATTTCATTGGTTTGCCTGTGTTAAATTCTCTTCACTTTTTTCATATTGTCTTTGCCAATTTGACAAGGCATTCAGACAGGTACTTGAAGGCGGCCACAATAACCTTCATTAATTGTCATGACTTATGGATTAAACGTATCTTAACGACTTTCAAACTCTCCTCTACCACTCTTGCCCCCCATTTTTTTTGGCCAGGTTCCAGTTTTTCTGAAATTTTCTTAAATCTTAGGATGCCACAATACATGATGGGATTTAATAATTTTAGAATTCAGTGAAGTTATAACTCCTTCTGCCTTGGGAATTATAGTTCTATTGCTATAGTCAGATCTCACTGCTGTTCCATATGTATCTGGGAACTATAAATCCTAGACCTAGATAGTTTCACACATACACTTTCCAAGCCAATTATCTGCCTGTACACTTGATTTGTTTCCTAAGGTAATAACTTAGCATTTTTTTCTTATTAAAAACCACTATCTTAAGCCTGTTTCTCTAACTTAAGATTATTTTGGGCCTTATACTTGCCTTCTAAAAGCTTAGATATTTCACTCATTCTTATCTTGTAAAAATTTGGAAAACCATCTATCTTTCCATCCAAGCTGTTAATATTTAAAAATATTGCACATGGTACTTTAGCAATATTGTACCACTGTCATAATATACATATTTTAGATGTTTTTATTCTGTCTTTATTATTTTTATGAATAACTCAAGGTGGTGGGTGAACATACCTAATACTTCTTCCTCCCTCAACAAACCTGTGAAGTGGTTTGGGCTGAGAGAGAGTGACTGGCCCAAAGTCACCCAGCCAGTTTATGTGCCTAAAGTGGGATTAGAACTCATTGTCTCCTGGTTTCTTGCCTGGTGCCTTAAACTCTATTATACCTTTTAACATCCCTACCATTGACTAAAGAAATTGCCTGAACAAAAAGGAAATTGCCTCATCAGATACTTATCCAAAAATTCAGTCACACAAAATGGAGAGAAATAGCTCTGCCTTTGAATTCCTCAAATTACTTTAAATATGTGTTTAGTCAAAAAGCTTCAAACCCCTTTTGTTGATGGCAGGTATTCCCCCCCCCTAACTTAAATAAAATTAAATTGTATTGCTTTTTCTTTGAGCCTTTTGGTGCCCTTTTCTTCAACTTCTCCAACTATGCAAAATCCTTTTCTCAAGAGAATAGAATGGTAGCCAGCATTTCACCTTCAGTAATAGTAAGTCAGTAACAACAAAAGTTAAGCAGACTTGCAAATTGTCTTATCTATATAAGACAAGCACTCTCCATTTACTTGTGGAATTTATAACACTGATCCTTGTTTTGACTTGGTATTCAGCTCAAAAGCAGGTTTCCTATCTGAATGAGAAGTAGTTCATTCAGTGCAAATTGGAAGGAAGATTAGTGACTCTGATTCATTTCACACAAATTGGGCTAAATCATACAGAAACTTGGTTTATTGAATAAATTAAAATTATCTGGGATTAAGCCACAAACCATGGCTTATAAACCATTATATGTACCTTTACATAACATGTTAGAGCCACACTAAGCCAACCAATGATTACTTAATATTTTCTATGAATATTGGGTTGTCTTATCTATCAAGAAGGGACGGGGTGGCTCAGTGGGTTAGGATGCTGAGCTTGTTGATCAGAAGGTCAGCAGTTTTGCGGGTCGAATCCCGAGTGCCGCGTAACAGAGTGAGTGCCTGTTACTCATCCCAGCTTCTGCCAACCTAGCAGTTCGAAAGCATGTAAAAATGCAAGTAGAAAAATAGGGACCAGTACGGTGGGAAGGTAACAGCGTTCCGTGCACCTTTGGTGTCTAGTCATACTGGCCACATGACCACGGAGACGTCCTCGGACAAGCGCTGGCTCTTCGGCTTTGAAATGGAGATGAGCACCGGCCCCTAGAGTTGGAAACGACTAGCACACATGTGCGGGGGAACCTTTACCTTTACCTTATCTATCAAGAAGCTTCAGCTCATGGAAGGCTTCTCATTTGCCTGCACAGACCTCCCAATTTCTACATGGATGTAAGATCATACGAATGTCCCAACAGGCCTATATACAATATCTGAAGCTGAACTATATGCCTCTATCTGTGACTTTGAGTTGATGCTTGGTGGGATATAGCTGGCTTTTCTCCCAGGCCGTGGTGCTTGGAGCTATTTGGGAAGCAGCCAGATTGGACAGGCCCTCCAAAAGGGTGTGAAAGAAGCTTTTCAAAGGAGGAGAAAACCTCAGAGAAACCCACCTAAAGGCAAATATTTATGGGAGTGGAAAGTTAGGGGTGAGGAGTGAGAAGAATGTTGGAGTTTTGAAAGTGTGGAATGGATTATCTGGCTCAGAGATATTTACCACACAAAGGGATTGCTTGCTTGAAACAATTCTGCCAGTTCTACCCTTCTAAACACATATGTAATTACATGGATATTACTATTTTTCTCTCTTTCAGTCCTAGGGCATGGCTTTTTCAAGATCTCCTTGTATTTTGCCTCCGGTAACAGAGAAATCAGTGCCCACAAACATTCCTTCTTGCTTTCTCCAAATATTGTATGCATTGAAAGAATCAGAATAGATATTGTGAATAAGAGCTGGGGATAAACCAGACATTTGTCTTTCTGCCACCCACTAAAGGTATTCCACTGAGGTGGAACACATCTATACATCTCCTGGTTGGGCTTTCTTGAAAATGGCAGTGAGGGTCTGTCTTTGCCCTTGATGGATGGCTCACCTCACTGAACAAGGTTGAGAGCTGTAAGACCATAAAACAAAAGGAGGATGGATGAATGCTTCTCCCCTTCCTCCCTTCCCCAAACAATTCATTACTTTAAAAAAGAGCAAAGAATGAAATCAAGCTTTCTGTGAATGAAGCTACATCACTACCTCTCCCCACCTTTTTTTTTAAAGAAACTCAGGGCCCCAAAGAGACCATTCTTCTCCATCGTCTTCACCTCAGCTGTTTAGTTCAGGTAGACAATGACTCAGAGAGGTTAACAGCGAAAAGATTTTATTCAATACACATATGTCAACTGGCAACTGTCAAAATGTCTCAGGCTTTTATACTAGAGCTGTTTAAACTGTATCCAATCACAAGTCTCTATTTTCCCGCTTTTACAACTTTCAACCAATAGTTGCACCAGAATCTCCCGCTTCAAAGAACCTTCTTTGCAACCAACTATTTACATGTTTGCACAAAGCTACAGACATAACACCCCTTACCCCCCAGTTGATGTTATTTGTTGACATAATCTCTCAAGTATTTGGGTGGCCTATGGACCCTAGATGGATATCTGTTGGATTGATTACTTACGTCAACGCTAACTGATTGTCTGCTTGGCTGGCTTACATTAATGGGTCTGGACTCATGACTTACTGGCTCAGATGCTTCTCTGCTGACAGATTGTGATTGTTGTTGTGTTTGATATTGATGCTCAGCTATTGCCGGCCTGCACGTAGAGGACAGCTCCCAGTCAATTTGACCCTGTTGTGTATTAGCAGTGGACACACTGGTTTGAATTTCTGCTTCCCCACTAACTGACAGGTTGTTATGATTAAGCCAAGATGCAGTGTCCCCCCCGAGTACACTTTGACCCCCATCAACTGGCACGCTTCCAATAGTTCTCTTCCTTAACTGATCGATATGTCTTTTACTTAATCTATTCCCTTCCCCCTCAATGGTGTAAGACAAGGGCCCCATTATGTCAGTGACCACCCCCGGGACCCATTTGTCCCCCTGTCCATAGTTTCTGGCCCAGACTAAGTCTCCAATTTTGAACGATCTGTTTGGAATGTCCGGTTCAGCACTTGAGGGTAGTTTGTCAGGATGTAACCTGTCCAGTTTGGTGGTTAGCCATTTGCCCCACCTCATTTCAGCCGGGCTTTTCCCGGTAGCCGTGCAAGGGGTTGTATGTTGAGTCAGCAAAAAGTCTGCCAGTCTTTGGTGCCAATCGCCACGGATTATTCGCTTCAAGGCGTCTTTGGTGGTTCTCACGTTGCGTTCAGCCAAGCCATTGGTGGACGGGTGGAAGGGTGCTGATGTTGTATGTCTAATCAAGTTGGCCCTGAGGAAATCCTGAAATTCAACAGAGGTGAATTGGGGCCCATTATCTGATACAATTACATCAGGTAACCCATGAGTGGCAAAGAGGCCCCTTAAGACCTGTATAGTTCTACAAGATGTCATTGAACTAACAGGCACTACCTCTAGCCACCTAGAGAAACTGTCCACCACAACTAGAAAGGTTAACCCTTGGAAAGGTCCAGCAAAATCAATATGAATCCTAGACCAAGGATTCCTGGCCAATTCCCACTTATGAGTGTGTGTGTGTGGCAGTTCGGGTCTAGATCGCTGACACAAATAACATCCTGAAACACGTTCTTCAATGTCTTTATCAAGTCCTGGCCACCATAAGTGACTTCTAGCTAGAGCCTTCATACGTACTATTCCTGGGTGACCGTCATGTAATTCTGATAAAACTGTAGATCTGTGGATTTCAGGAATGACCACACGGTTGCCCCACAGAATACATCCCAAATGGGCTGATAGTTCATCCTTCCTCCTAAAATAATGGCATCCGGATTAGTACTTGGCCAGCCACTAAGGACCCAGGCCATGATCCTTTTGAGGATATAGTCATTATTGGTGGCCTCAGCTATATCTTTAGCCGTTAAGGGGCATTCAGGAATTTCCTGTAAAGACATAATTTGTCCCACTGGAGCAGGGTCCTCCTCTGTGATGTCTAAGGGCAATCTGCTAAGGGCATCTGCATGTCCCATTTCCTTACCTGGTCTATGTTGAAGTGAGAATGAATATGCTGAGAGGAAAATTGACCACCTCAGCATTCTGGGCGACATTATTTGGGGTGTCTGTTTATCAGTGGTAAACAGTCCCAATAATGGTTTGTGGTCAGTGAGTATGGTAAAGTTCCTACCATAAAGGTAATCATGGAACTTTTTAACTCCTGCCACAATTGCTAATGCTTCCCTATCAATCTGTGCATAATTCCGTTCAGCTTTAGTAAGCGTCCTGGAATAGTATGCAATTGGCTTTTGAATACCATGACTATCCAAGTGGCTGATAACAGCCCCCACACCATAAGGTGAAGCATCGCAAGCTAAATAAATTGGTTTATTTTCAATAAAATGGGTTACTGTGGATTGGCTTGAAAGAATATTTTTTAATGTTTGAAAGCTGACTCTATGTTTATCACGCCACTGCCATGGGGTTTTTTTTATCTAAAAGTCTATGTAGTGGTTCTGCTATGGCAGCTTTATGTGGCACGAATGTGTGGTAAAAGTTAACTAATCCTAGAAAGGCTTGTAATTCAGCCTTGTTTTTTGGTTCTGGTGCCAATTTAATTGCCTTGATTTTATCAGGAGTAGGATGAATTCCATTTTTATCTATCCTAAATCCTAAAAATTCTGTGGATTTAACCCCAATACAGCATTTCTCCTTTTTTAATTTAAGTCCAGCCCTCCTAAACCTTTCCAATACCTGTTCCAGACGCTCAGCTAATATCTCTTCATTTCTTCCAGCTATTAGAACATCATCAAAATAAGGGCATACACCAGGTATGCCCTTTAAGGTCCTCTCCATCACCTCCTGGAAGATGCCTGGAGCTGCTGCAATACCAAATTGCAGTCTGTGGACTCGGAACGCCCCCTTGTGGGTAACTATAGTTTGAGCTTCAGCAGCCTCTCTGGAAACAGTTAATTGCAAATACGCCTGCGCCAAGTCTAACTTGGCAAATATGGCGCCGTCCTGTATCGTGGCGAGGACCTGCTTCACCGTCGGGACCGGGTAAGCATGCTTTTTCATTCCAAGGTTCAGGGTGGCTTTGTAATCAGCGCAGATCCTCACATCCCCATTAGGTTTAAGGGGTGTGACGATCGGCGTTTCCCACAAACCACCCTCGACTGGTTCTAGGACGCCTTGGCCTACAAGCTTATCGAGCTCGGCCTCGATTTTTTGCTTAAGGGCAAAAGGCACCCTTTGGGCCTTAAGCCTGATGGGTTTAACCGACGGGTCTAAGTTAAAATTAATTGGGGCCCCCTTATATTTACCTAAAGACCCATCGAATACGTCTGCGAATTCATCGCAGACTGATTCGAGGGTCTTATTTTTAATAACTGTATTTATTCCCCCTATCCAAATTCCCAGGGCAGGGAACCAGTTAAGGCCTATTAAACTAGTTCTATGGCCTTCTGTAACTATTAAATCTAATGCTCCCTTAAACCCCTTATATTTAACACTAAGGGTAATTTTTCCCTTAATTTTTATTGGGGTTTTTTGGAAGTCGGTCAATTGGATTTTGGTTGAATTAAGGGGAATTTTCCTGCCACTTTTTAGTTCAATCATTTTAAGGGTTTCACTGGAAATTATGGACACTGAGGCCCCAGAATCAATTTCCATTTTGCAAGGAATTCCTTGCAATTGGACTATAATTTTTAATTTTTCTCCCACAATATTGTTAAATTTTTCCTTTCTACGGTGATTGACTCACGCCACCACCCCACGGTTCAGGAATTTAGCCCTTGGTCTAGGGGTCTCTTTGCCACTATAGTAAGGGGTTACCTTACCTTCGGGCCAAACGTCGACTTCGTGTAAGCGATTGTCGCGTGCACGACCCCTGCAAATGGCTTGAATGTGGCCGGTCTTCCCGCACAATCTGCATCGGGCAGTACGGAATCTGCAAGTTGCCCGGGGATGATTGCCCCCACAGCTGCCGCATCTATTGTCGTTGTCGCGCGGTCTCGTTGCAGTGTCTCTCTGTTGTCGTTGGGTTGTCGTTGTTTGTCGTTGCGGTGTTGTAGTTTGGAATCGGCGGCTCAGTTCAGGCCCGTCGCTTCGGGATGGTTTTGCCGCCATTTTTCCAAACCGTCTGGTGACTTCGGCGATGTCAGCTTCCCATTGCTGGTCCACCTCCCCGCAGTCCACAAGGCCTTCTTGATTAATTTCGGCAGACGCAGCCATGCTATTTCGGGGGGGGGGTCACGATACCCGGTGGATTCATAAGTCAAGAGTTCGTCCAGTACTTCTTGCAAGTCGCCGGTGGGCTTAGCGATAATTCTGTTTTGTAGTTGCTCATCTCGCAAGCCCAGCACCACTCTGTCCCGGATTCTTATCTCTAAATTGTCATACTTGCAACGTACTGCTGCTTCTCTGACTGCAGCAACGAATCTTTGGATCGACTCGCCCGGTCTCTGATTCCTTTTTTCGAAAATGCGTCGCCAAAAGAGTTCTGACCTCCTTGGCGTGAAATGCACTTTTAATTTGGCCAATAGATCGGCATACGGAACGCTTGAAACCGGCTGTGGTTGACAAAGTCCGACAGCGATCCGATACACCGGTGTGCCGCATATAGTTAGTAAAGCAGCCGCCTTTTTTCGGTCATCAGTTATACCGTTAACAAGTAAAAACCCTTCGACCTGTCCCACATATTCTTCCCAGTCCTCTGGGAAGTTTGGGTCGAATTCTTTTAAAGACCCGATTTGCGCCATTTGGAGGATTGTTGATTCCGCCGCGGCCGCTTGTGGTTGACTGTGACTTCTTTTCAAATTTGCCGCCTACGTGCAGCTGTTCCGACAATCCTTCTCTGGTCCGCCGTCTATCCCACCTTCGTCGCCAGTTGTTTAGTTCAGGTAGACAATGACTCAGAGAGGTTAACAGCGAAAAGAGTTTATTCAATACACATATGTCAACTGGCAACTGTCAAAATGTCTCAGGCTTTTATACTAGAGCTGTTTAAACTGTATCCAATCACAAGTCTCTATTTTCCCGTTTTTACAACTTTCAACCAATAGTTGCACCAGAATCTCCCGCTTCAAAGAACCTTCTTTGCAACCAACTATTTACATGTTTGCACAAAGCTACAGACATAACATCAGCCTTATGAATCTTAGATTAGACCAGGGGTAGACAACCTTGGCTTTTTTATGAATCTTAGATTAGACCAGGGGTAGACAACCTTGGCTTTTTTATGACATGTGGACTTCAACTCCCAGAATACCTGAGCCAGCCATGCTGAGGGGAAAGGGAGAGGTTTCCATGCTGAGCCATCAACTCATGCTTTCTCCCAAAGTCACAGATAGAAGCATATAGTTCAGCTTCAGACATTGTATATAGGCCTGTTGGGACATTCGTTTGATCTTACATCCATGTACAAATTGGGAGGTCTGTGCAGGCTCAGGAATTCTGGGAGTTGAAGTCCACGAGTCATAAAAGGGCCAAGGTTGCCTACCCCTGGATTAGACTGAATCGCAGCATCCCAGGGATCCTTTGTGCAGTGCTTCCCAGACCTGGGTAAATTACAGGTAGCCCCCAATGATTACTGAGCCCAAAATTTCCATTGCTAAGGAAGACAGGTGTTAAGTGAGTTTTGCCCCACTTTACAACCTTTCTTGCCACAGTTGCTAAGTGAATCTTTAGAGTTGTTCAGTTAGTAACACGGTTGTTAAGGGAATCTGGCTTCCCCATTGTCTTTGCTTGTCAGAAGTTCGCAAAACATGATCACATGACTGCAGGACACTGGAACTGTCATAAATGTGAGTTGCCAAGTGTTGCACTGCTGACCGTGGGGATGCTGCAGTGGTAATAAGTACGAAAAACAGTCATTTGTTATTTTTTCAGTGCTGTTGTAACTTTGAACAATCGCAAAACAAATGGTTGTAAATCGAAGACTACCTGTACCAGTAAACTACTACCTGTATTGGGTAAAAGTGGTTTTTCTTTGGGTGACTACACATGAACCCATTAACGGCTATGCAGAGCAAATAATCCAGCATAGGCGAAGCGGTCAATGCAAAATGTTATTTGAAGAGAAGGAGGAGCTGTTGGAGTCTTCCTGGCTAATAGTTCACAATGAATATCCCGTAGTAGCTGAGGAGGCTGTGATGCAATTATTGCCATTTCCAACTTAGTCCTCAACTTAAGACCATTTGCTTAGCGATTATTCAAAGTTCTGTTGATGTTGAAAAAAGTCTGGTCTTTGCACTTACACTGTTGCAGTTTCCTCACAGTCATATGAGCGTGATCTGGGTGCTTGGTACTTTATAATGGTTGCAGCATCCCAGAGTGACATGATCGCCATCGCCGACCTGGTCACCCAAAACCTTGTCAATGTTTGCTGTGCTCTGGAAACGTACACAGAAGCAAATTTACACCCACAGCCACATTGGTGCAAAAATAATGAATAAACATATGTGCACACAAGATGTATGCATATCCAGAATATTCTTGCCAGCATTGTTGCCTTATATCCCTTCTGTCCCTGATTTATGCTGGTGCACCAAAAGGCCCACGGAATCCACATCCAGCAAAAATGGAGCTGGTTGCAGAAGGACGACAATCTCCCTAAACTGAAGTCCCAGCCCAGACCCCCAAGGGTTTCAGAGTCAGTTCCAAAGTGGTGTCCTTCCGGGATGGTTGGGTACAATGGAATCTGTAAGAAACTAGCACTTCATGGACTGTACGTCGGAAAGTCTTGCTGACAAAGCAGTAAAGGAAGAAGTTGATGGAGGTATTGAGCATGGCTACCATGTTGGCCACATCCAAGGCCAGATGTACTCGCCAGTCCTGATTGACCGATGCCACGTAGAGGTGGTAGATCATGACAAATGTCCGTGGAGCCCAGAGGACAATGAACACAGTGGTGATGGCCAACAAGATGGCCATCGTTCTGCTGAGGCGGCGGTTGGGATTTCCTGATCGCTTGAGCTTGCAGATGATCACAGAGTTTGTCAGCAGAAAGACAGTGCAGGGAATGAAGTAGATGATGAAGCAATGAAGCCACTTCAAGACTTTGTCCATCGTGGTGGGTGGGTAGACATCATGCCAAACATCTAGCCACCAGTAGAAAGGAACTCCAGTAGCCAATGAGACGGCAAACATGGCACCAATTATCTTCTGGGTGCGTTCTGGGTAGGAGATAGCCCTGTACTGCAGGGGATGGCAAAGGGCCACATAACGGTCCATAGTCAACAGTACCGTCACCCAGATGGAGGCGTGATTGGCCGTGAACTGTAAGATGTTGATTGCATGGGCAAAGGCACCTGGAACGTCACGAGACAAGATGGCTGCCTGCACAATGAAGCCAGCAAAGACCACAAAGACTTGAGTGAGGATGTCAGAAGCGGTGAGGGCCAAGAGGTAGCAGTAGGAGGATTTCTGAGTACGAGCAGCAAGACGGGAAAGTGCAGCGGCAGCTAAGACGTTAACTTGAACAAGGAAGAAAAGATAACAAAGGGGTAGTAAAAATTTTTCTGTAGATAGATAAGGAGTTTAAAAGTGCTTTAGGATGAATTAGTATTTGTATGCATAGCTGTGACTAATATTCGGTTTCTGTAAAACTGAATCAGATGGCCTCTCTTTAGCTTATTTGTCCTTGTCAAGGTAAAATAAGGCTGGGAAAGATAACAAACAACTATGGATGTGAGCCACAGGACCCCAGAAGGAGGACTAGATAGACAGTAATTCAGTGGTGGGATTCAAATCTGCGAACAGCCGGTTCTTTGTGTGGATGCCGCTTCTGGAAGTCCATTCCAGGCCTGGGCCACAAGAAATTAGCTACCGGTTGTGCCGAACTGGTCCGAACTGGCTGACTCCCACCACTGCAGTAATTGTAATAAATGCATTTGGGGCTCACTGCCTTTACTGTTGCAAATCTTGTACATCTCTCTCTCTCTCTCTCTCTCTCTCTCTCTCTCTCTCTCTCTCTCTCTCTCTCTCTCCCTCCCTCCCTCCCTCCCTCCCTCCCTCCCTCCTTCCCTTTACTATCCAAGAAACTTGGAATGGGTTTTTTTTCTTTTTGAGATGTTTGCTCTAGTCCCATTCCTTCGGTGAAGTCAACTGCCTCTTATCTGACCAATCCCGTTTGCAGTTCTTCCTCCTCCTGTCTCCTATTATCTCTCAAGAATTCTTACATCCAAATAACAGAATAACAGAATTGGAAGGGACCTCGGAGGTCTTCTAGTCCAACCCCCTGCCCAGGCAGGAGACTCTACTATACCATTCCAGACAAAGTGTTGTCCAGTCTCTTGAAAACCTCCCAGTGTTGGAGTACCCACAACCTCTAGAAGCAAGCTGTTCCAGTGATTAATGGAATGGTTTGTCTCCAGAAGTTGTGGGTGCTCCGATAAAAACACTAATGGAGTTGTGGGACAACTCTCTGAGCCAATTAACCTAGTTTCCCTTTGCAGGGACTCATAAAACTGCCTGGATGGAGGCCCATCAATATTCTCCACATCTTTGTGAGATGATAGCGCCCTCTGGTGCTCATCTTCAAATTAACACTATAATGGGCACATAGCAGTAAAAGTTGTTCCTAATAAACCTTCCCTCTCACCTTCCTATGGTCATGCTTTCTTTCTTTCTTTCTTTCTTTCTTTCTTTCTTTCTTTCTTTCTTTCTTTCTTTCTTTCTTTCTTTCTTTCTTTCTTTCTTTCTTTCTTTCTTTCTTTCTTTCTTTCTTTCTTTCTTGTTTGCTTGCTTGCTTGCTTGCTTGCTTGCTTGCTTGCTTGCTTGCTTTTTAAAAAAATCCTGACAGTGCATTAAAATGTTGGGATAAAAAACAAAGTTGGATTTCCCTTTGCTAAAAAATATCAGCAGATATCGGAGAACATACTGATCTCTTGCACTGAATTGGCTACTGGAATGACTGGGTGGCCTCCAAAGTCTGGGATGTAACATTTCATGATATTTTTTTTTACTAATGTTGATGAGCATATAGGAAGTAAACAAATATTCTGTTGGAAGGATTTTGATGAAAACACACCAAAAGGTTGGTAGAAGTTAGGATGACTATGGGATCGTAATTAAAGCGTTGGACCAAATCCCAGAGAGATCTAGAATCTAGACTATCCATTTTCTCCTGACAGCCACTAGAGATAGATCCTTCTTGGTGGGACCATTTTTTCTTGGCAGTCTTTCTCACAAAAAAAAATATATGTTAGGGTCCCTCCTTCTGTAAACTTTTAAAATGTGATTTGGTTTCTGGAGTGTATTCGCTTGAGTTGATATGGTGGAGTTTTTATTGTGCTCTTTTGCACATTTTTCCCCCTATGTGTCAACTTGGCAGTACTACTCCAGACAGTTAAATAAATAACCATAAAATCAATCAACTACAAATTGTTGATGCTGCTGCTTCTCTTCCTCCGACCTGCTGGAAGGACACATGAAAACATCTCACTGATACACTTATGGAGCTGTTTGATCTCTTGTTTTTTGTCTTACCCGGCAAACCCACACACAGCAGGATGCAGTAGTAGAGGAGAGCCCCTATGCTAACCAAGCAGGGTGATATCTCCTTTTCATCTGGGTCCTTGGCATTGCTTCCCCAAGCCAGGTCACTTTTGTTCATCTTCTCCCAGCGCCTTCCAGCTACAAGGAGACCAAGGACAATGGAGTTAAAAGATACAATAGAATCCTTGCTTATAATAGCAGAAATCTCACCAACCCTGGACCGTTGGCTGCAGGAAATTGTTCTTTGTAGTAAAACAGCGGTACCACAGAATGAATCAATATAGCTATGAAGGCAATGATTGATTACATTTGACCCACATATTTCCCCATGGCTGTCATTATCCTGGCAATTCTGTATCTTTCAATTGAGAAAAGTTTTCCCCTCAGTGTGTATGTAAAGAAAGAATCGCTGATTTACAATGAAGCTTCTAAAGGAAGGTCAAAAGCAAATTTGTCTTCTTTCCACCAAAATGTTCAACTTCTGCTCCTCTTCTGTTAAGTTTCTTAGGTGTGAGAAACAAAAACACTTACAGATGTATAGCTAAAGGACAAAATTATAATGCATCCTCCAAAATTTGGGATCAGAGTCATCATTAAGAGGTTAGTGAATGTTAAGTTATATCTGTCGGGCAGTTAGCAAGCTGCCCAAGGATGTGAACAAATGCCAATATGGTGGGTATGGTGGAAATAAAATTAAATACAAGAGGCATTCAACTAACTCTGAGATATATTCTATTCCATTTTACTCCTTCCTTCCTTCCTTCCTTCCTTCCTTCCTTCCTTCCTTCCTTCCTTCCTTCCTTCCTGTGATTATTTTATTAGCTATGATGCTGCAATGAGTTCCCTTCATCAACAGAAGATTTGGGCGAAATAGCCTCTGAGTTTCCTTCAGTTAGAATGATTCTATTTCTCTATCTGGATTGACAGAGTGAGACCTAGCAGAATTTCTAGAGGGTTTTGGGATGCATCATTCCCCTCTGTTCCCCTCTTTCCTAGTAAGTATCAACTTTCTATCCATCTGGCTCCTGAAGTTGGTAGAAATGAGCAAAGTAATGCCATGGCTCAGGTTTATTCTAGGAAACTCCATCCTTCTTCCTCTTGCTAGATCAGGCTAGGCAGTCCAGTCCAGTTCATTACTTCCCATCTCCTTGCAGATGCAATCTGGTTGAATCTTACCTTGAGGCTTTGGCTGGGGAAATTGCTGTCCTTTATTTGCCAGCTTTGCAAGTGGTCCTTGCTGCTTCTCCCTAGATGATGTCTGAAGGTCCTCCTCCAACACCACCACCACCTCCTCCTCCTCCTCCTCCTCCTCCTCCTCCTCCTCCTCCTCCTCCTCCTCCTCCTCCTCCTCCTCCTCTGCAAGGCTGTTGTAAGGACCCAGAGAGAAAAGAAAGAGAAAACTCAGGGAGAGAAATGGGAAAGAGGCTGAGCAAGCTGTTAGATTCAAGCTCTTGCAAAAGGAGGGGGGAGGAGGAGCAGTGGCAGGTGTACACTTGTCTGTGACAGACCTAGGAGGGGGTGGAGAAGCAGGCTGGTCTGGATCAGCACAGATGGAGGCAGAGGGGTGGGGAGCCTGTCAGCTACTTCCGTTTATGCTATACGGGTGCAGAAATAGTATCTCAAACCATAGAAGTCCTTAAGAACTTCTGCCAGAATCCAAGAGGCTAAAGGCTTCTTCAGACCCTGAGATGCCCATTTGCCTAGAAACCGGTGCCCACTGATATTGCCCAGCAGTGGATGTTCCACAGCGAGGCTTCTTACCTTTGAACTTACCTGTAGCAATCATGCGGGTATAATCAAAGTGGTGGACACTGAGCTTGGAGAGAATGATTGAAAAGAGGCTGAGATTGCTAAAAGCAGTAGGTTGCTTGGCTCTTGTTCTGCTGACAGTTTGTCTCAGGATCAGCCATTGGGGTGTTTAAAAAAAATAAAGTTACTGTGGTGCGGCTGCAATGATGTGATCAAAGCTGCCATCTTGACTTTTTTTTTTTGGATTCCTCTGGCATCTCTGATGTCAATCCTTACTCCCTAAAGTGTGTTTTCCTCTCAACCGAGAGCTTCATGTGCATTTCTGTAACGCATAGTCTTCTTTTACATCCCCTCCTTTTTTTCCTCTCCCAAAGCCAAATATTTTAGGATGCCTTTGCTTGGAAATGGACTCAGAGTGGGAAGTTGAAGAGCCTTCAGGCTGGGGCATGCATGGCAGCGATGCTCCTCCAGGAACCCTGACCAAACTAGTCACTGTTCCAAAAGTATCAGTAGCTTGATGTGGATCTGGAAAGAGACAACAGCCAGTGCAGATGGACAAGCTCAAGCTTAATGTGTTTGGATAGGTAGGTCCCACTAAACAGCTTAGCTCTCCTGGTTTTGATTAACTGAAACTTTTGGACAATGTTCAAAAGCAGTCCCAGATATACTACAGATCATCGAACCAAGCAGGTGGTTAACAGAATGTGAATAATTGTTGCAAATCTTTTTTGTTTAAGAACATCAGCCAGCCCGTCGATCAAACTTTGGTTCTTCTAGTCATCACGAGAGATCTGAAAAGAGGGCCACACTGCATGCTTCACTGCTTAGATTGGATCAGGGGGAGGCAATCTTTCTAGGCCTACTGCATTTCTCCCCTAATTTTTTCAATTGTGAAAAGTTTTACATCCAAATATATTTTTTATACTGTTTCCATCTTCCATTAAAATATTAACAGAATCCACAATGGTCTGAGAATCAGGGTCACCACTAGATAATTGACAGTTAAGCTGAGAGGTTGCTGAGGGTGTTGGAGAGCTTGCGGATGAGAGCCCTCAGCCAGGCCCCTCCCACCTGGTTATGATGCAGACCCAGCTGTGTGAGCCTGACAGCGTGGATGAAGATGACCCACAGCTGGCCCTGTTCAAGGACGCCCGACGCAGGAGGCAGTCAATCAGGAGTAAACAGAGGAAGGCAATGGGGCACCTCGGAAGGAGGCAGAGAGAAGCCACGCCCTGAACTGTTTAAAAGGGGAATGCGTGGGAAGGCTGGTTTGCTGAAGGCAACCGTTTGAATAGCTCCTGTTTCATGATTCATGTCTTGTTTTTGCTCTGTTTGCTTTTGTGTCCATAAATTTGGCAGGCTTAGTTCCAGCCTCTTGCCTTCTTGTAAAGGGGTTGTCCCTGCCTTATCTGCAGGGCCAGTAGTAGGCTGGTACAGAACATTATCCTAGAATCAGCACATAGACACTTCACCCCGGACAAGCTCCCCCTATAAAAATCTGCTACTATATCCCATTTCTCTACAGCCTGCTCCTGTTTTGCTTTTAGGAATAAATATTTCTTATTTCCTCACCGCTGTCTGGATCTCATATTTATTTATTTATTTATTCTTGTGCAGCCCCAGCTCAAGTTGGAACCCCAAATTATTCTTCTGACATAACAATTGAGGAATATGGCAATGATGTAATGACAGTAGAAGGGGGAAAGGAGATATTTTAACCATTTACTTCTGCAGTACATTTTTTGGGGGGAGTGTGTGTGTGTGTGCATTGAACTTATTGAAGTCCAGCTGTCGTTGGTGCAAACCTTTTCTCTCCACTTCCAAACCAATAAAAAAATCTCTCACACACCCATGCACACACAAACATGTCCCCTGCAAAAGGAGACAGTGTTAGCAAGTGACTCATTGTGGTTCCTTGTCTCACTGGGCTATTGGTGTGTCCGGGGGAAGAAAAGCACAATCACACTCATAAGCTTCTACTACTTTGGCTTGCCTTGATAAAGTATAGTTCTAGTTATCCTGCCTTATTTCCTGATGTGGTCTACCTTATCTGACTGACAGGCTGACAGATAGAATTGAGCTAGACTCTGGATGATTTGCCCACGCACTTTTCTTTATGGAGTTAAGAAAGTAATTTGCCAAGCCTCTTTCTTGATCTTTGTCCTTCTACTGTGTTGTGAATGTTGCCAGGAGGTAGAGCATATTAGCAGGAGATTTAAAGAACACATCTGGATAGCCTCTGCCTTTCACTTACAAATCCATCACCTGGTTCAAGAACTGCTTCACAACATTAGCTGCTTTGCAAGCCTTGTGAGATGAAGTGGAGAGACAGAGCAAGTTTCCATCTAGGTGTGTTGGTATCTCAGTCCATCTCCCTAATATTAACTTCTCCCAAAGAAGCAAGTTCTTACATCATTTTGGTTCAAAGCAGAAATGCTATGAACTTGTTTATGAGGAGACACAAATGCCATAGATGCTGGAATGTTAGATAAGTATTTGGAAAAGATAAGTTGGAAACCGCTGAGCCAATGACCCTTACTGAATGGCCAATGAGCGCCATGATTCATCTTCTTGCTAATGGCCTTCAGTGGTTACTCTTCATAGTGGCTGATTATTATCTCCGGAATTACAGATGGCCTCCCTTAAATACTACAATAGTCAGTGCTTTTTTTGTAAAAGAAAAAGGTGCCGGAACTCACACATGTCATACAACCTGCCTTGCCTACCCTACAAGGTTCCATCCAAAAAAGGTGCCGGAACTCCGTTCCGAGCGTTCTATGAGGAAAAATGCCCTGACAATAGTTATTTGAGAGCTTCCTGAATGAATCTATTGGGATACTGAATATTGGAGCAGATGGGCCCTTGCCCTGGTTAGTAGAATTTTTCACTGAGATGAGAAGAAAGAATGTTACTAGATGATGCACCACGGAGAAATGGTGCACAAGGAACATAATCAGATAGAGATATTCATTTTTTCCCCATGCAAATTCTGAAATGATTGGTTTTGCCAATTACTGATATGGTCAGCTTGACTGCAGATGGGAAGGGGAATCCATTACTTGAAATATATACTTTCCATCCGCAATCTGTTTTAAATTTGCAACGTTAAAAAATATGGAAGGAGAAAACAAAACAGGAACAAGTCAGGATGCAGTTAGCATATAATTTAGACCCAAGGCTTGATAGAATGGAGCTGAATGAAGCTCTGCAGCCAAAAACCTGAGATGTTGTAGCAACGTTGTCCCCTCATCAGAACTAGTACTCCAAGAAAGACATGAATCTTAAAGAAAAAAAATCTGTTCTGCTACAAGTACTGTAGATCTAGTAAGATCGGGAAGATGTCACCTTTGCTAAAGAATCCAGAAATGGAGCTCTGGGAATTTAGTGAGCAGGCCAGAACCACCTGGGTCCTAAGGACAGTGGCAAGATTGAGACTTGAGATCCTCCATAAGCAACATTTTTAGCACCACCTAGCTTCTGGCCTCTTCTGAAGGCCATTTTATATCTGCCTTTTCTCTTCACTTCATCAGAGAGCTGTGTTGTTACCTGAGTCAATTCTTTAGTCATCAGATGATATTATCAGCTAATGCTGTTGTTATTATTGGCTAATTCCTCTGTTTTACAGATGGCTGCATCTAACATGTGCTCACCTGGCGATTTGAAGCATCCCTTGGCTGCTGGGCTCTCTCTTCTCATCAGCTACGCAGAGAACAACATGAAAGGGACCTAGCATAGGTGCCATACAGCCAGAACAGCCAAGCACATTAAACTCTTAGTAGGAGTCATTTTCCTTTACTATTCACCTAATAAAAATCCTGCAGATTTTAGTTATTCACCAGGTTTGCACTATACCACTGATTAAAGAGGTGGGTGGGGGCAAATGGGTGACATTGTCTGAAAACATATGAGCACGGCCACTGCTTGCCTAACCCAAGGTGTGTCCCCGAGTTCCTTTTTTCTTATTGATCTCAGTAAGAGGAGGCTCCTATGTCTCTTCTTTGTCTATCTGTCCAAAGCTGATCTTCTTTCTCTTGTTTTTCCCTCTCCATTGCTCTGTTTTTCTTCTTGTAGGCTGTGTGCCTTTCCTCATCAAGCTGTTGTTTTTCCGCACCAGTGGCTAAATGAGCCGATCAGCAGATGGACTGCTAAGCGATTAACCTACAAATGGCAGGCAGCACTGAGCACTGTTGCCACTAGTAATATAAGAATCCATATTTGCCTGATTATGGCACACTCACTTAGTGGCAGGTAAAGATAGGTGTGAGGTGACAAATGCAGCTGTACTTGATATCTGAAAGAGCAAAGGAACTACTTTATTTTTGATCTTTGATCCCTTTTCCCCCAGCTGCATTTCATATTTTCAGCTTGAAATGTTTCTTTCTCAAGAGCCAATCTTTCTCTCCTGTTCTTCTCTAAACTTGGAGGTTCCTTCAAAACAGTCTTTCTTTCTTTCTTTCTTTCTTTCTTTCTTTCTTTCTTTCTTTCTTTCTTTCTTTCTTTCTTTCTTTCTTTCCTTCCTTCCTTCCTTCCTTCCCTCCCTCCCTCCCTCCCTCCCTCCCCCCCTCCTTTCCTTCCTGCCTTCCTTCCCCCAAAGATTGCATTCTAGTGGTGCACTTTTTAAAAATATGCACACGAATATACCTATAAAACAGTGTCAGCAATTCAGCAGGCCACAATCAATAATGGGTTGTGACAAGGCCTGTAGGAATAACTTTGATCATGACATGCAAACTACCTTAGATTCTTCATCTCTTTTTAGACGTACCCTTGGTTTTCACAGGCAAGATTGTAGAAGAAGAGCTGAGTTAGTCTACAATTGCTAAAAAAAATAATAATTAGGAGAAACCAAGTACAATAGCACCTTTTCCAAATATTTATTAAAAGGTATGTGCTTTAGTGCGCTGTAGTTCATTTCATCAGATTCATCCCCATTGAATGAAAGATTACAGGTAGTCCTTGATTCAGGACCACATTGAACCTAACATTTACGTTGCTAAGTGAGACTTTTGTTAAGTGAGTCTTGCCCCATTTTGTGACCCCTCTTTCCACAACTGTGAAGTGAATCACTGCAAGGGTTAAGTTAGTAACCTGATTGTTACATGATTCTGGTTTCCCCATTGACTTTGCTTGACAGAAGGTCACAAAAGGGGACTCATGTGACTTCAAGACCCTGCCACTGTTATAAATACGAGTCAGTTGCCAAACATCTGAATGTTGATCACTTGGCCACGGGGATGCTGCGATAGTCATGAGGGTGAAAAATGGATATGAGTCACTTTTTTCAGTGCCGTTGTAACTTTGAACAGTCACTAAATGAACTGTTGTAAGTCAAGGACTGCCCGTATGCTTTTTAATACAATTGTTAGATGGAAAAGGTGCTATCACATCTTAATTTTTAGCCATACCCACCCTATAAATGTAATAATAATAATAATAATAATAATAATAATAATAATAATAATAATAATAATAATAATAATAATTTTATTTATATGCCGCCCTTCTCCCGAAGGACTCAGGGCGGTGAACAGGACAGATATATAAAAAATACAAAAATACAAAAGTTAAAAGAAAATTAAACATATGCCCAACTAAAAACAGTAAATACAGATATTAAAAATGACCATAAAAACCCAACCCATCCCCCTTCAGGCCAGGCCGGCTTGTTCGAATAAGTGTGTCTTCAGATCGTGACGGAAGGAGCGAAGGTCGGGCGCCATCCGGAACTCAACCGGCAACCGATTCCATAGCTCCGGGGCGCCCACAGAGAAGGACCTCCCCCTGGGGGCCACCAATCGACATTCTCTGATTGGTGGCACCCTGAGGAGGCCCTCTCTGTGGGAGCGTACAGGGCGGAGGGAAGTTGATGCCGGCAGCAGGTGCTCCCTGAGGTACTAAGGTGGTACTAAGGTGTAATAAGATGGATTGGCATCTGGCAACTCAATGGCTCAGTGTACTTAATGTCTTCCCAGCAGGTAGCCCAATGTACACAAGTGAGGTTCCCTGCAAACATTATCAGTCCAGGCTCGCCCAGCATAAGAAAGGCCCCTTCATCGCTCCTCTCCCAGTATGAACCATGACAACTGCTGTCATAAGTCTCTCTCCTTGGTTTTAGTTACTAAATCCTTAATATGGAGATTAAAAAAAAGAGGTCTGAGCAGATGACATCAAAAGCAACAATTACTCTGATAGAGATAGGGAACTGGTTTTAATGTGCCGTAGCCAGTCTGGGTAAGCAGAGCCCTCAAGCTTGGACTGAGCTCTCCTTTGCCTTCTGTCTCCAAAAATATTTGTCATTTGAAGTACCGTAATAGCTCTGGATGGTAAGGTGCCTAGAAAGCCCCTAGAATGAAGTTCAATCCATTCATGTGGCCACTAGGAGATGCTCTTTGTCCAGAGTCAAATAGCATGAAATCTATTGTCTTGCAGCTCAGATGTAAAATTACTATTGATAGGGAAATCAGTTCTATCCATCTACCATTCAACCTGCCATCTGTATGCACAGAAGACTACCGTGGAAGAATGTTAAAGGAATTAACACTAAAGTTAAACAAAATAATCAAATTAACTCAAATGAATTTTATAAATTAGAGGGGGCACTTCAGATGTCATCTTTTGCTATCTATTTGTCTCGTCCTGCAAAGTAGAAAACTTTGCTTTGGGAAATTGAAAATATTTAAATCAGCCCCGAGATTATCAATGGGTAAGGAGATAATGGATTCAATTTATTAATTTTCTAATTCGAGAATATGTTTAGACATTTAACAATATAATTGCGAACCACTGGTTTCCAGTCACAGGTGTTTTATTGGCTGGGTGATTGTTAATGGGATAAAATAAAAAAAGAATAAAATTTATTACTAATTCACTAATCAAATGTAGACATTGGTTCTATTACAAATGAAATTAATTAACTGTGGAGTCCAATTAACTAGTCATTTGTTGAGTTTAAACATATTTACTTGTTATAAATATAATTATTGGTGTATCTCTTTCTGAATTTAACAGATAAACCAAAATCTATATAGTATTTGCCATACCATTTCAGCTTAAGATCACTGAAGAGTAATTATCATTTTGTGCTGTTTAGCTACTTCAAGCATCCAACATGAGGAACTAAGTAGATCAATCCATTTGTTCAATTTCTGTTAGGTAATGCATATTAAAATATTTCTGAGGGGTTTGATATTCTAAACTGATCAACATACCAATTGTTTGGACTCTCTCCTGCTTGGAAAAATATTTGCACATAAAATGGTGTCTTTAGTAAACTTTCAAGACTCTATTATGATACCTTAAATAATAAAGTAGCGTTCCTGTAATTCTTGTGGCACCTGTTTCCTGAACTGACTACCTTCAGACATCAATCTTTAAAGCCTCCAAGAACTTCTCTCTGCTCCTTCTTATTCTGTAGAAAATCAAGATGGAATAATTTGGAATTTCTCGTGTTTTCTACTTTCTCAGGACACTTATTTGTTTCCCTCCCTTAACAGATCACCCATTCCTTCATCAAGGGTCTATCTCTAATCCTTCATACTTATGACAATTCTTTGAATATTCAGAATGCAAAACTAGATACATAGATCCTATATACATGTAGGAACATTTCTAGTGGCAGCATTGAGTCTTTTGCAAAGTGAAACAAGAGGGGACATTACAAGAATAACAGGCTATTTCTAGAAACAATTTTAAGGCCTCTTGACAGAATGATTAGTTGCTGGGGTAGGTTCCAATTATACAGGCAAGGCTGCTAAAGAGGAAGTGATTGGTTCTGAGGATGTGACTCCATTTGCTGGGCCAGGAGAAGTCACCCTGCTGTGGATGTGCATTTTTTTTTGCCAGCAAAAGTCACACAGAGGCCTCTTCTTCCTCTGCCTCAGCATTGACTCGTTTACAGCTATCCTGGGGTTCATGCTCTGGCAAACACAATGACTTTCATCTGAGATGCATCCAATTTGGTCACAGCTGGGGAAATATTAGCTTGTTCCTATTTATTGACTAGCTGTCTGGATTTATGCAGACATCTGGGTTGAATCAAGCAAGCCACTGAAGTGTAAACTCTTCTCTGACCCTTGCTATACAAGCTTTTCATGTCTGGTCTGATGGTTTGATTCCCATCTCCCTGCCCATATTTGGGCCATCCTGCCATCTCCTTTCTCACCGACTCAAGTCAAGCTATTTTCATAATCTGGGACAAGCAGGATCCTTGATTGATATGGAAAACAACAAAACATTTGAAGCTTGCATTTACTAGACTCCGCAGACATTTTGCTCTTTGACACTGTTAGGCCACTGAGACATTAGAAAATTCAGATAATGATGTTTTTTTTAAAAAAAATCCAGTGAGTTCCAAACATTGCAAGAAGAAACAGCAAGCAAATTACTTGATATATACAGTACAGTATTTAAGGGCTCCAACATACCCCACCTAACATTGTTTTAGATTTTATAAAAATCCATCCCCCCCAACTGTTTACTCAGTGCTATACAGAATGGCCATATTAGAGTATCCTTTTAAGAATGTCTCTTCAGATAAGTTTAATTTATTGATTACATTGCACTTTATTGATTGTCACTGGAAGAAGAGCCATCTAGAATATTTTACTATTAATTGAACATATGCATATAGAATACACATTACAAAAATAAGGATAAATTTATATGATCATTTACTGTGCAGCCGAATTCCCTCTCTGAACAAAATTCAAACAGCAATCTGTATGCAGTAAACATGAAATAATGTACGACAAATTCCAACTAGAAAAACCGACATAATTACACACATACATACACATACACAGTAAGACTTTTCTTATACAGATGGTGTTTTCTAGATAATCTAGAAAGTGGGTTTCTAGATATCATAACTGAAATAGCTCTGATACATAAGAGCTGAAGTGGTTCAAGAGATTACATGGGACAACTTGCCACAACCAACTCACCGTGGCCAACTCGCCATGGGATAATTCAGCAAATACAAAAATTAAATTACTTTCGATGGAACCCTGGCCAATAATAATAAAATAAGGTCAATCCAGAAATACAACAGTTACAATAATTTTGATGAAAACATGGTCACCAATAATAAAAGTACCTGAATGAAATGATCAATAATTGAATTGTCCCACAGTGAATTGTCCCATGGTAAGTTGGCCATGGCGAGTTATCCTAGATCCACATTTTAATAATATTTTTTTCTTGGGAGCTTAACATAGTCCATATGGGGGTCTTTCCTTATATTGTCCTCATAACAAAAACCATGGTATGTATGTATGCATGTATCTAATAGATTTTTATAGCCACTCAACTTGCAAATTGCAACTTTGACTAGCTAGTGCAGGGTTAAAACCAAAGTATAAAGCAACAAGATACAAACAACAGAAGGATAAGAAACTGAGGACAACCCTCAACCATTCAATTTCCTATAGTATCAGGCAGGCTCATCTAGCACCCTGGTGCAATACCGGGGGGAACACCTTATGGAAGGCCAGCAGAGTCAGGATGACCTGAATCTTGGGGCAGCTCCAAAGGGCAGGCACCATGACAGAGAAGCTACAACTTCTGAGTCCCATAAATCAGAGGTTCCCAACCTTTTGGGCACCAGGGACTGGTTCCTTGGAGAGAGGTTTTTCCGTGGACCGGAGGTTTTTTCGTGGTTTTGTGCACTGGCTGCATCCCGCGGATGGGGTTTTGCTTGTTTGTGTGGACCAGTTGCTGGCATGCCACGGCCCGGTACTGGTCCATGGACAGGGGTTAGGGATCCTTGCCATAAATGACTTGGAGCATATCCAATCTGTTGGATCTTATGAGTTGGGCAGAATTAATAGGTGGTCCAGCAAGCAACCCAACTTTGTGCCATGAATCTATCTATCTATCTATCTATCTATCTATCTATCTATCTATCTATCTATCTATCTATCTATCTATCTATCTATCTATCTCTATATCCAGTTCATTACTCAATGAACTCCTTGGTCAACTGGCAATTTGAATATGGGTTCTTCTCTCCCCGTTCAGTGCTGATAAAAGATGTACCATTTCAGTTATGGCTGGTTCATATTCCTTTCACGTAACATTTCCGCATGAGCCGATATAATCAGCTGGATCTTCCCACACTTTTGATCACCAAACTGGGAGGTCTGTTTTCACGTGGAGAGTGAAAAGTTAGGATACACCTCCATGCATAGGCTTGCCAATTTTTATTCTTTCATCTCTTCTTTTGTTCTAATTCTGATAGATTCTGAACTGCGCATAAACCTGGTTCTACATTATTAGCCAAGCATTCAGTCAATATATTACAGTACATGGAAGTCTATATTTGCTACACAGACCAATAACCTCATGAATTTGAAATAGTGCAGGAAGCTCTAAATCTCTGCTGGGGTGCTGAATTGCAACTTTCAGAGTGCAAGGCAGATTTTTCTTGCTTGCTGCTAGAAGCATATTTAAGCATATGATAGTAAGCATATACTGTATACTTATATACCTGGCAGGGGAGGTACAATAATCAGTCCACACTCTTTTCCCCTATTGCTATACTGTCCAGCTGCGATACCATATCACGCATATCACTGTTTAGTCCATTAGTATGTCAAATTTATCTAGAGTGCTATGTGACGTCACTTGAAAATTAGACTGCTCAATGAAGACCATGATATGGTGACACACGCTTCATTTGGTAGAACAAATGTCAAAAAGCAGAATATCCCATACTTGAGCAAACAGAGAAAAACTGAACGAAGGAGAAATTTTCGGATGGTGAGAACAATTAATCAATGGAATAGCTTGCCTCCTGAAGTTGTAAATGTTCCATCTCTGGAGGTTTTTAAAAACAGATTGGACAACCATTTGACTGGGATGGTGCAAGGGGCAGAGGGCTGGACTAGAAGACCTCTGGGATCTCTTATAGCCTATAATTCTATGTTCTGTGAAGCCCTAATAATAATAATAATAAAGTTGGAAGGGACCTTAGAGGTCATCTAGTCCAACCCCCTGCTCAGGCAGGAAACCCTATACCATTTCGGACAAATGGCTGTCCAGTCTCTTCTTTAAACTTCCAGTGTTGGAGCATTCACAGCTTCTGGAGGCAGGTTGTTCCACTGGTTAATTGTTCTAACTGACAGGAAGTTTCTCCTTAGTTCTAGGTTGCTTCTCTCCTTGACTAGTTTCCATCCATTGCTTCTTGTCCTGCTTTCAGGTGCTTTAGAGAATAGCTTGACTCCCTCTTCTTTGTGGCGGCCCCTGAGATATTGGATCACTGCTATCATGTCACCCCTCACCCTTCTCTTCATTCATGCCAACCTTCAGTTAGCTGATAACAAAGGACCCATTTACCCCTCTATGAAATATGTAAAGATCAAAGCTTGGGAAAGAATTCATTCCTTTGTAACATTTATTCTATCTTCAGTAATTTTGGACCACAGTGAAGGGAAGAAAGAAGTTTTCTAACTTTTTAAAACTGAGACACCAGAAAAGCCAAAGTGAAAAGATGGATGCTCTTTATTCAACTGCTTAGCTTCCAATATGCTGAGGGATCAAGGTAGTCTTACTCCCTCAGGGAGACTTTGCCAACTGCCTGGGAGTCCCACAATGCCCCAAAGGCATCCATTCACAATCTTAAACCGGTTTCCTTGGTAACAGCTGTTACTAGTTTTCCACCAATCAATGGCAAGCGGGACCGGGGGAGTCAGTGTCCTACATAAAGAGTCAGACAGATTAGCCCGTTCAGTTGAGGGTTTATTCCTTCTCTGGACGTTCTCCAGGAAAAAGCCATGGCTAAAGGATTGGGGACCCAGCAGGCTGCACCCCGGCGATGGGCCTGCTTCTTGGCTGCCCTGTCACTCCTGTGTCTGGCTGTCCAAGCAGGTAAGAGGACAGGCTTCTGGGAAGGGATTCTCCAGGTGAACTTGCTGGGCTTGGGGGATCACATTGTGAATAGTATGAGTGTGGAAACCCGAGACAGCTAGAATGGGGAATGGCAGAACATCTGAATCAGCAAAGGCTTTTTTAAGGGACGCTCTCCCAAAGTGTGTTAGCCACGTGCAATGCATTTATAATAGATTTTTTAAAAATCAAATACGGTAGCCTTTGTTTGTCGCATGGCTTTAGCATGAGGAAACAAGACGGAATGACTTGGCTTCTTCTGTTCCACAGCAAAGCATTCCACATTGCTGACTCCAAGGTTAGAAAAGCGCCTGGCTCCTATTCACCAACCCAAGAAGTTGTGGTCTTGCTCCCTAACTATTAAAGCTCCTTGAGAGAGCAATAGTCTCAAGTCAAACCAATGTGTGTGTGGCTTGAACAGAGGGTTCAGACCAGTGGTGGGATTCAGCCAGTTTGCACCAGTTCAGCAGAACCGGTAGCTAATTTTTTTGTTGCCCAGGCCCAGAATGGACTTCCGGAAGTGCCATCCACAAAGAGAACCGGCTGTTCTCATATTTGAATCCCACCACTGGTTCAGACCTAACTTGAACAGAGTGAGGATTCTCACAGCTTTGAAACTCTGGCCCTTTCAGCTTTCACCTAGGCACTCGCTTGGTCCTGAATTCTGATTTAACAGGACTGTACTGAAAATGCCTTGGTATCCCATTTGTCTTCACGACAGCTACTTAGATTATGGCTGAAATAGAAAAGGAGCTTTCAACAATAACAAAACACACGAATAACCTCCACTACCTTTTCACTGCTGGATTTCATGTTGATTGGAAAGGCTGCATCTTTTATTTCCAATCTCAAATTCAGTTTGATCAGAGCTGCGTTTGTTTCTAGAGGAAGCTAATCCTTTGGCTGAGATAAAAAATTTAAAAAAAAACAATCTAGACCAGACTCACTTGGCACTGAAGGGTGCAAGAAAGTCAAAAGGAAAAATCTGGGCTGAATCAGTTTATAGCCCAACTGGATGGGAGTTTGAATGGGATAAAAATTCATGAGTGTATTTTGACTCTATTTACTGTGCTACCATCTCAGCAAAAAGAGCAGTGATATTGGGAATCAGATTGTGTTGTTATGTTTTAGCTCATTTTTTGACATTCTAAATGTTAGCTATTAGCACTTTGTGGCAAGCCAAAGGCACGAACTTTCTTCGATTGTGAACAAAGAGGTGGGGTGGGGAGTTGGAGGTCAGGGTTAAAATGAGAAAATTGCCTCATTAATATGCTCTGCCTCACTGCGAAACAAGCATATCAATTTCCCACAGCCTAATGCAGGAAGCATCCCACATAAATATCAAACAAATCTGGAATACGGATATGTGGAACCACACAAAAAGACTTGCAGAGAGATGGACAATGTGAGGCTGAAAGAGGACATTGTGTGGTTGTTTCTTTTCTCCACTGGGGAGCGAAGAGAGTCACCAGTGCTTTTATTTTTTGAAGTGACTTCAATAAAAGTGATGTTTTCCTAGAAATAACCACACTGGGTGCATTCCTCCTTAAGGAGAGAGAGAGACTTTTCCCACCGCACTGTGCCTCTTTGTCCTTGAGAGAGAGAGAAAGTGGGTTTCTTTACTTGTCTTTGAATGTTACCCTTTTATCTCTTGCCCAAGTTGGACTGGACACAAAAACCAACCCAAGAGAAGGGGAGTGTGAACAGGCTCAGCTTTCTTCTCCCCCAGGGTGGCCCTGAAACACATCTTGGCTCAGTGCAAGCATTTAATTCATTGGACAGCAGTGATTTCATTGAGTTAATGATGGCTAGGGAGCCAGAAGCTCAGATCCAACTCCTAAGAGTCATAAGGCGAATGCTCTGACACCCTCAAGGAATAGCAGGAGTAATTGCTCTCCTCCTGGGCTCGAGACCATCTGGGGCTACAGAGTGTAATTATAAAAGGCCATCCCAAATTGCAATAAGCTAGACATGGTGAGGCACAGTCAAACCTGTAATGTGCTGGTTGTCTGGGGTTTACTTATACAGATCTAGAAATGATTACTGCAGCTTCTCAAAGGCCAGGGATAGAAGCTGCATAAATCTAGGTAAATAAGAATTAATGCTCATTTTCTAAAAGTCAACGAATTAAGCACGTCTCTTGGGTGGTTGGAGTCATTCTTGAGCATCTTTAAACATAGTGTTGTTGTGTGCACCAAATGAAGAGGATTTCAAAGAGTGAGCACCAGAAATTATTTCTGTCGTATAATATAAATGGATAATGTGCTATGAGATTGCCTTGCAAGTCCAGATATCATTTAATTATTTATTTATTTCCTGCCTTTATTATTCTTATGAATATTTCAAGGTGGCAAACACATCTAATCCTTCTTCCTTCTCCTATTTTTCTCATAACAACCCTGTGCGGTGGGTTGGGTTGAGAGAGAGGGACTAGCCCAAGATCACCTAGCTGGCTTTTATGACTAAGGTGGCACTTGAATTCGTGGTTTCTTGCCTTTTAGCCTAGTCCACATTTATTCTTTATATCTGTCTCACTCCCTGCATCAGTGATTATTTATCAGAAACACACATATAGTATGCATGCATACACATTTACACTTTACATCAAATCAAGGATAGGTTGCTTTCTCCAAAGACTAATGACTGTTTCCTTAGGAAAACCACAACCTTCAGGAGAATGTGCATAATATCAGTTTATCTGCTTTTAATAAACTCCAGCAAAAAGATGTTGACCAAATCTTTGGGTTCCTTGTGATTCAGAAATCACTGAATCTAATACCCAACAAAACATCACTCCTTTTATACAAGCAAAGTGGTTATTAAAAGCTTTATGACAAGACATTGCTTTGACCCTTATCATTATTTATACTTATAATAAAGTCTGGTTGCAAAGGTATTCTATCACACACTCTCTTGGCAAACTCCTCCTGGCTTGTACCAAATGTTAATAACAACACATGCCAGTTGCACTGCATTTCCCCCCCTGTTTTTCTGGCTGAATAATCTCACGGCCCATTCGTGCTATTTGGTCCCGTCGACTGCAGTCCAGAAGGCAGACACCGTTGGGGATCCCACAGTGGCTACCATCAACCATTCACCCTTACAGCTGAAGCGGCTTCAAGAGCTTCTGCTCAACGGGAATTCCAGCGACACCACCCTGAGGGTCCACGCAGCTGGCTCCGATGAAGTCAAAGTCTTCCACACCCACCAGCTGATGCTTAGCTTACATAGCGAGATCTTTGAGACTCTGTTGCAGAACCAGACCGTGCTTGACTTGCACGAACCACCGGACAATGTGGCCCTTTTTGAAAAGTTCATCAGGTAAACGGGCGCTTGCCTGCTCTCCATGCAGAGAGGGAGGGAAATTTCATGGATTAGAAAGTAGTGTGTGAACTGTTTTATTGACTCCATACAAGGACGGGTGCTAGGTTTCTGAAGGCAGAGTTTGCCTCTCAGATTTCCCTCCCTTGTGCCTACTGACCTTGCTGACATGACCTTGAATAAAACATTGTCAGCAATAAACAGGTTTGAGGACACTACTTGCTAAGATATGAAGGGCTTTTCTGCATGGCTCACTAACCATCGTACACGGGTGTCAAACTCGATCACGTCACGTGACGTATCGTGACACATTGCAATATTTTTTGCCTTTGCGGAGCCGAGGTGGGCGTGGCCTGCGTGTGACGCATCCGGCCTATGGGCCACCAGTTTGACACCCTGCCATAGTTCAATTCATCCTCCTGGCGGCTATTGTGCAACAACCTACACTCCTCTTGGCTCTTCCAGGGTTTCCCACCTTCCACTTGCTGTTTAAACCCTTTATAGGGCGTTGTATTGATGTAGGCCTAGACACGGACCTGTCCTCTTGTTACCTGCTTGAGACTGCTGCAAGCTTTTTCTCTTACAGGTCATTTGTCACCATTTTTCAGTAATGTTCTCTTTCGGGCAGCAGGAAAATTGGGGTTCTTCTGCTGTACCCAAAGGTCATCTTTCCCATTTCTGTGACCAACTGGCATCAGACCTAGCAGCACAACTTTAGATTAGTAGGGCTTAGAATAATAGCAAGAGAAGATTTGGGGAGGTGGGGTAGGGAAGCAATTATCTTCTTTAAGTTTGGGATTGCAGCTCTGTTGGGAGGAGGGAAGTGAGATAGAAGAGATGGCTCTTTAGCCATCACAGTAAAAGTCCTCCGGCTCGCTTAAGCAGAGCAAGCAGTGCAATATCGATCACGTGGGGATGGCTGGATGATTTTTTTTTAAAAAAAAGCCCAGCGGTTGACACATATCCAGATTTGATACTTATAAGAAACGCATACTACTTGTATTACTACTTGCGGTGCTGAATCCACCAGGGGACTGTGTAGATAGCTAAAGAGATAAACCTCACCACCTCTTTCATTCCCATTAAAAGGGAAGTTTTATTGTAAAATTTAAGCATGATGATTATTTAATTTGGCATGAAAAAACAGATTCTCATTGCCTTTTTTTCTCTAGGTATCTGTATTGTGGTGAGATCTCCGTATTCCTCCATGAAGCCATCCCACTTCATCGTCTAGCCAGTAAATACCACGTGTCCAGTTTGCAGCGAGGGATAGCTGAGTATATGAGGGGCCACTTGGCTAGCGAATCCAGCCAAGGCCATGTGGTGGGATGGTACCATTATGCAGTGGGGATTGGTGATGAGGCTCTGCAGGAGAGCTGTCTCCAGTTTCTGGCCTGGAACTTCTCTGCTGTCATGAGCAGTCCTGAATGGGCCTCTGTAAGCCTAGATTTGCTGCTATTGTTGCTTGAAAGATCTGACCTGGTCCTCCAGAGTGAATTGGAGTTGTACACAGGTGTAGAGAAGTGGATTACCACATATGACCCTGAGGACCCTGTAGTGGAGAAGATCCTGAGATCCCTGCGTTATCCTATGATCTCCCCTAGCCATCTTTTCCACCTGCAAAAACAGTCTGTGGTGATGGTGAAGCACTACAGCACCGTGCAAGATCTGCTCTTCCAAGCTTTCCAGTTCCATTCAGCTTCCCCAATCCATTTTGCCAAATACTTTGATGTCAATTGCAGTATGTTCCTGCCCCGTAACTACCTCTCCATCTCTTGGGGGTCCCAGTGGGTCATTAATAACCCTGCTCGAGATGACCGTAGTACCAGTTTCCAGACTCAGCTGGGCCCCAGCAACCATGATTCTACCAAGAGAGTTACATGGAACGTCCTCTTCTCTCCCCGTTGGCTCCCGGTGAGCCTGCGTCCTGTCTATTCCGACTCAGTCTCTGGGGCCATCCAGCCTATCAGAATTGAGGATGGACGCCCCCGTCTGGTTATCACTCCAGCCACAACCAGCTCAGATTTTGCAGGTGTCAGTTTCCAGAAGACCATTCTGGTGGGTGTCAGGCAGCAGGGCAAACTCTTTGTCAAACACACCTATAACTTCCACCAGAGCACAGATGAAGTTGCCGATTTCCTGATGTATGCCGACTTACAGAAACGTACCTCCGAATACCTGATCGACAACTCTTTGCATTTGCATATCATTGTCAAACCCGTCTACCACTCACTCATCAAGATCAAAAAATAGAAGGTGGGGGAGAGACAGCTGGAAACATCGTGGTGAGAGAACCATTGGTTGCACTGAAGGATAGCATGGTCTCTACCATTCAGTAGAGTATTAAAGTGTCTGATGCAGGCTTTGCATCTTTAAGTCATACTGGCCCTGTTGGAGAAGCTCTGAGGATTCATTGTATAAAATATGCTTCCTTTGAATCCGAGGAGTTTCTTTTCTAGAGGCAATTAGTCAGAGTGGGAGAGTTCTCTCATCTGTCTGTCCATTGCTTAAGGTTTCATCTCCCTTCAGTTTGAAGACACTCAGGTAGAACTGGAGATTCTCATGGTGCTTTGGAATAGGTAATTATCAAAGATACCCATAGCAAGACGTTGTCTTCCTTGCCTAATTAGAAGCTGCCTTATGCTCTCCTTGTTTCCCCATGAAGTTTTGTTCCCTGGAGATAATTACAGATACCCTGACTGAAAAACCCCTTTGGAATTAGATTGAAATCGATGTCTGGTTATTCTTCTATCTACCTTTAGATCTTCCTCTAGTTAGTACTTTAGATGCCAACTGCAGGGAATTTCCACGGAGATAATTTTGTTATGTGTAAATTAGGATGTAGTTCTTTGAATCTTGAACATGCTTCTGCAGTATGGATGTCTGCTAGTTTTTTATTGGAAGTGTTATTGTTACTTGGTCTATTGTCTCCTTAGACATGGAGATTGTGCAGATTTTTGAAACCATATAAAGTTCTGCAAAACCTTTTTTTTAAAAATCCATTGTTTGTCCTTTGACCACTGCTATTGTCCATAGCTTTTTAAACAGAACCGAGTTGAGATTGGAATAGTAAGTCTTATGCGGGAAAGGAAGGATAACTAAAATATTACAAAACTGGTTGAAAAACAGGCCATAAAAACCATTATTTTTTACACCCCGTGTGATTGTATATATGTGAATTAATAGCCGGACAAGTATCTTTTCAGCCCTGTGCAAATCAGAAATGTCTATCATACCTACTTCCATAAAAAAAAAATCTCTAATGCAGATTAGAGATCCCCATCTCCTAACATCACATATTCCAAATGATCATAAGCAACTACGGCAAAAAATTTACTGGGCACATTACGTACTCCTAGTTTAAAAGATTTAAGATGCCAACTCTTAAATCAACATTTAAAAATGGCAAATGTGGCAAGCTAGTCTTCTCACCCTCACTGTTCCTTCTCTGTAATATTCTCCTAATTAGAGTACAAGACAACATGGCTAGACGATGCCTGTGGGGCCCTTTTTTAACATGATAAATGAAAAACAAACCAATCTTTGTAGATATATTATATGTACAGAGATATCAGAATATCTCTTCCAAGGCTTTCACTACTATCCTTACCAAGTGTGAGTCGGTGGCTTATTTCTTGACTGCACTTTTGCAGTTGACAGTCAGTCCTAAAAGGCAGAAGTCATCCACTCTTTCAATGTCTTCATTGCTGGTTGTTGTGTTTGTTGTCATTTGTTTGGTGTTTTTTATATTTAATCATTCTTTCGCCACCAGCACTGTACCTGAATTATAAAATCATGCTCACCTTCTTCAATCCAGCCTCTCCTGATATACATTCAGTATGCAAATTGACTAAATAAGGAGAGGGTACACAGATTTGTCTGTATGAGTTTTTAAGTTCCATCTGGAGTGTGGCTTCCTGTCCTATGTACAAGTTTTGCATGAGATGTTCTGGGATTCTTATTTTTCTAAGGACATCCCACACACAGCTTTGTAGGGTCAGCATCACGTGTATTGCAACAAAAACTACAGGAGACTGGAAGGATTCTGGAAATACTCTGGTGCTGCTATTAGACATTGTTCGCTGTCCCACTTTATTTACAGACAGAGATACAAAAGGCAACATTTGGGATTCCATCACAAACATTTCCCCCCCCCCCCCCCAATGTACTTGCTGAAAAAACAGGAGTGAATTGTTTTGGAAAGAGACTTTGTTGCATCCAGCCCTGTTAATAGGATCATCTAAAAGTCCATGTAACCCCAAAGGTAAGTATAACCCAGTCATGAAACTAAGGATGGTGCTTGAGTGACAACAGACCCCCTTAGTAGAAAATCATGGCCTTAGGCAGACATAGCATGGCTTCAAATGTTGTCCACAAACCTTTTCCTCTGAAAGTCATTGTAAAAAGGTGCTAGTTAAATATATTGAAATTGTTTGTCTTAGAGAGCGATGCAAAAGTACAGCAAATGCACACAGCATATCATCTTATTGCCAAGTTACACCAATGCTGTGTCACTGTATCCTCCTCTAACACATAGTTTAAAAACTAAAAAGTTGTGCTTGCACAATAATGAAACCTCCACATCTATCTTGGTATTACAGCACTGGATTTATCTGGTGTCAGCCTTCCATGTACCCATCCAGACAACTACTCATTTGAATTTGGGGAAACGTAGTCCTGGAGATTCAGTTTTTGTGGCCAGAAAATCCTCTTGGCACTGCAACCCACCAGGCAAGCTTTTAAACCTTCTGTTCGAGTTAGCAATTTCCCTCTAATGCCTTTAGCCACAGTGTCCTGACTGGCCATTGGATGCACTTGCCTGAAGCATCTCAACTTCCTTGTGTCCCTTCAGAGCTTAACATCGCCGGTACTTCCCATCTTTGCCAGGAGGGTTTGTCCCATTCACCGTGACATAGTTCAAGCGTGGTGCGTACTGACTGGGCTGGCTTATTTTCTTGGAGATGCCACTTTGATGGGAAGCAACAGAAAGAGAGGATGCCTCACTGGGACCTGAAGGAATAAAACCAGAAATGAAAAAGAGGACAATCATCAGGGCTTGTACTTGGCTACAGCACAAGCCAGGGAATAACTACATAGCCCCTTAGCAGTTATGGTTCTTTAGGCTGACCTTTAGTACAGCTGAGTCATCCCAAAACATCTTCCTTCCTTCCTTCCTTCCTTCCTTCCTTCCTTCCTTCCTTCCTTCCTTCCTTCCTTCCTTCCTTCCTTCCTTCCTTCTCTTTCTTTCTTTCTTTCTTTCTTTCTTTCTTCCTTCCTTCCTTCCTTCCTTCCTTCCTTCCTTCCTTCCTTCCTTCCTTCTCTTTCTTTCTTTCTTTCTTTCTTTCTTTCTTTCTTTCTTTCTTTCTTTCTTTCTTCCTTCCTTCCTTCCTTCCTTCCTTCCTTCTCTTTCTTCCTTCCTTCCTTCCTTCCTTCCTTCCTTCCTTCCTTCCTTCCTTCCTTCCTTCCTTCCTCTTTCTCACTCAAGTCACTTCTGACAACTTCCTGGACTACTCCTTGCATTATTTTTGCCAATGTTTTCATCAGTGCTTTGCTATTATCTGATATTGAAAAAGAGAGCAACCGGCCCAAAGTCACCCATCTGGCTTGGTACCTAAAGCAGAACTATAACTCAGGGTCTCTCAGCTTCTAGTATTAACCACGACAGCTGGCTTTCAACCTTCAAATGCAAGCTGGTAATGATTCAAGACATATTGCTCTAAAGCAGACGTGTCAAACACAAGGCCCGGGGGCCGGATCCGGCCCGCGAAGTGGTTTCATGCAGCCCGCAAAGCCATCCTGGAAACAGTGAGGAACGGCCCCCACTGCCTTGGCCCTGGCCCAGAGACCCTCCTTCTGCCAGAGACCCTCAGATCTGTCCCACTCCTGCCCAGGCCCCCATAGGCACCCTTGATGCGAACGATGTAGAGCTGGCCACGCCCACCCAGTAGGCCATACGCACTCTAGCCACGCCCACCCAGTAGGCCACGCCCTCCCAGGGCACACCCACACGGCCCCCTGAGGGCAACCGCAATGCTGATGCGGCCCTCAATGAAATTGAGTTTGACACCCCTGCTCTAAAGTAAAAGAGGGAGATCTAGCGTGTGCAACTGCAGGACAGGCAACTTCTGTAAGGTGGTGGCACCCAATTTCTCTGCTGCAATCAACAGAGACTTTGCTACACTGAGGAGCAAGAACAGAAAATTGTGATTTGGCTGACGCTCACATACCCGAGGAAGGCTGGACTTGTAGAAGCCTCATTCTGGACAACTGCACGGCAGTTTTCCCAATGCCACGGATGTTGTTCATTCCTCCTGCCGCCATTATCTTGTGCTCAGAACTGCTTTCTAGGGGACGTCGTTGAGAGGCATTGCTCTTTGGGCCCTGCAGCTGCTGGGGGCAACAGATGAACACACAGGTTCAGCGGGTATTTCAGGGATAAGGAAACTCTTTTATCCCACCATGAATTATTAAAGCACACGTTCGACTCCATAAACCAAGAAAAACACACTGAGTTTCTTCTAAGCAGTTTGCTTTATTGTGGCTCACCTGCAGACAGAAATCTTGCCAAACTAAAACAGACTATGGGCACTGTTAAATATATACGCTGAGAATTCCTAGGAAGAAACTGTCTTAACGCTCTTCTTCCCGCAACCAAACTATCTAAACTTTGCTATCTCTTGTTCCTCTGGAATGCAACTTCTCCCTCCTGGGACTCCGGACTATGTTCCATCACACACCTGAGGAACATTTCAGTGGGAGGGATTAGTGCCAGCCTGGAACAGAGACAAGTATCTGCTGGAGACTGTGCCAGTCATGTGCTCTGAAAGATCAGAAAGTTTTCTGATTTGGTAAATAAAGGGAAAATGGTCCGACTTGATGGGTAGACTTTTCTTGCACAGAAGGCATTCCTGCTTCCTCCAGATGTGCATGACTCCCACTTCCATAGCCCTATCCAGTTAATTTTACTGTGAGAGATATACATTAAGAATTCTGGTAGGAGCCAGTTCAGCGGTCCTCTGCTTCTGATTTTGCATCACTGTGCTTTCAGCAGCATTCACACTTGCCATTTATAGTTCCCCAAGTTCCATATGCTGATCTCAGAACTACAGCCAAGGAAGGGGCAACAACTCATTGCAGTAATTTCACCAATGTAGTTTCTGGAATCTCAGAATTGAAGGGGGGGGGAATGCCTCACATGAGCCTTTGCAAGCCTGTCTTAAGGAGAAAACAGAGGAAGCCTATTACCCCTTATGACATTTAATCAGGGGTTTATTAGGAGAAATAATTAGCTTAGGGTACGGATAGCATCACCATAGCGGGACAAGGGTTCACTCAAAGGCTCCCTAATTGGACCTTGAAGATGGCAGCAATACATCAGCACTGGCATCTTGCAGCCTGCTAGTGAATTCTTACTTATGCCTGATTATAGCAGAAGCAACCGGATGGGAGTTAGCCTTGGCCCTCAGCCATGGAAGAAAAACCACCAGGAAACCATCACTGTCTGTTCTGCTGTGAATCTTAATCTTAGCTAGTCATAGTGTTAGGATAGGGGAGACGTACCCTCTGGCCCGTAACTTCGAACGAGCGCGACCGCCGTCTCCTCCTCTTGGCTTCTAGAGATTCTTCCCTCTTCTCAAGTTTCTTGCTTCCCTTTTTGTTAACCCGGAGCCAGGGACCAGGGGAACGTCTGGGGACATGTCTCCCAGGAGCGGTATCCCCGGTACTGCTTGACAGATTGTCCTCGCTGATGGCGTGCTGCAGGCTGGGACTGGCTGGCTGGCAGAGGGCGGGGGTTTCCCGGCAGAGGGCGTCCTCACTTCCACTCAGAGAGTGGAGGGAGAGGTTGCTGAGCTCCTTGGTTGGCTTCAGCAGGTTCAGCCTGTCGGATTCCAGCACCCGAGAACGACGCCGGGCAGCCTTCACCGCAATGTTTTTGATGCCACTCGCCATCTCCTTGTGCTCTGCCAGGGGAGGAAGCATGTGGCAAAATTAAAGCTTTTTCCTGGGTGGCTTTTGCCAAAGTGCCAACAGACTGGCAGGGAAAAGCCAGAAAGCAGCTTTCGGTCTGTTCAAAGTGGGAGGGGGTCCCTCAGCGTGCTGTCTTTTGCTGGTCTGATGGGTGATTCGGAAGAATGAGGAGGCAGTAAGATTCCTAGTGAGTCAATAATATAGGCCTCAGCTGCAGACTATTAGCAACCTAACTACTCACGGAACTCCTCCGTGAGGAAACACAGAACCACTAAGTCAGACATGTCAAACACAAGGCCTGGGGGCCAGATCCGGCCTGCGAAGTGGTTTCATGCAGCCCGTGAAACCATCCTGGAAACAGTGAGGGAACGGCCCCCACTGCCTTGGCCCTGGCCCAGAGACCCTCCTTCTGCCACAGACCCTCAGATCTGTCCCACTCCTGCCGAGGCCCTCATAGGCACCCTTGATGCGAACGATGTAGAGCTGGCCATGCCCACCCAGTAAGCCATATGCACTTTAGCCACACCCACCCAGTAGGCCACACCCACCTGGCCCCCTGAGGGCAATCGCAATGCTGATGCGGCCCTCAATGAAACTGAGTTTGACACCCCTGCTCTAAGTATTTAATTATAGGATATGCACACTGCCTTTATTCTGTACAACTCAAGCCAGCATAACTAATGCTCCCACCTATTTTCCCCCATAACCACCACCCTACTGTGGTGGGTTGAGCTGAGAGAGAGAGTGACTGGCCCAAAGTCATCCAGCTGGCCTACAGATCCCAGGGAGGACTAAAACTCATGACCCCCCTGTTTCCTAGTCCAACACTTGAGCCACAACATCAGTCTGGCTCTCAATAAATGTCTAGCAAAGGCTGTATCTCACCTCCATGCATCAAGATGCCATCAGAACAGTGATCACTGCTGTCAGGGGAAGAATTTTGGTGGCTGCCCAGGATAAGCAAACTCTCTTGGGGTGTGTACTGTGAAGAAGAAAGGAGGCAGGCCGTATTAAATTGTATAGAGAGCTTTCCCCGAATGTTACAGCTCCTCCCCTAGTGTAGCGGTGAGATCATGTCCGAATAAAACCATCTTATGCATGTTAAGCCCTCTCTTCTCTACTCGTCATACCTCCTGACTGATCATGCCGTTGACGTGGATAGGGGGTGGAGTCATCACTGCTGAATGCTTCATCTGCCGAGCCCGAGGACTCGCCTTGAACACCTGAACGGCTTCACTGTTGAGAAAAGAAAGATCAGGATCTGCCGACTCCAGCACAGCACCAGACAAACAGACCTCACACGGCTCCAAAGCCCCCTTTTTCTGGGCTGCTACGTCTCCACTGCAACAAATTGAACTGGCAAGATGGCCAAAATCAACCGGCAAGCGGTTCCATAGGTCTGGCGCTCCCACAGAGAGGGCCTCCTCAGGGTGCCTCCGATCAAAGAATGTCAATTGGTGGCCCCCAGGGGGAGGGCCTTCTCTGTGGGCGCGCCAGACCTATGGAACCGCTTGCCGGTTGAGCTCCGGACGGCCCCCGACCTTCGCTCCTTCCGGCGTGATCTAAAAACGTATCTATTTGAGCAGTCTGACCTGGTCTGATGGGTTAGGGTTGGGGTTTTAAATACATCTTAATTATTGTTTTAACCTTGGGCATTTATTTAATCGCTTTTAACTTTTGTATCTGGTTTTTGTATTTATTGCCCTGTACACTGCCCTGAGTCCTTCGGGAGAAGGGCGGTATAAAAATATAATAAATAAATAAATAAATAAATAAATAAATAAATAAATAAATAATAAAATCAACGTCGTGCTGCTTTTAAAGGGAAAAACACACCACCACTGTGTGCCATAAGTTCTAACAAGGTCTGAAAGAAAGGGGGGGAAAAAAACCTCCGAAAAGAAAATCCCCGTCTTGTCTCTGTACGCGATGCAGTCCTATCCACTGGAGATCCTGGTCTGAATTAGATCTGACGAATATCCCGATTGTGACTGAATGGGCTTGGATTCTTTTCTTTTCTTTTTGCTTTTCTCCCAACCTCTAAACAATAGGAAGTCGGTCTTCGTGACAAGCCATTTCAAGAGAAGTAGGGATGCAGATGGGGTGGGGTATGAACTGAAAAATGAGGAAGAAAATGTTCCGAGACAAAGTAAGAGAGCAGGCAGGCCGAGAGCAGTGGTGGAGAGAACCATGAAAGAGAAAAGACGCGGCATCTAAGAAAAAGGAAGACCCAGATTGTTGGGGGCAATTAAGCTGACTTTGTAATAATGCCGCTTGGGGTGTGTGTGTGAAAGCCCTAATAAGCAGGCATATACATAGAATGAAGGCTACTGCTAAGCTTGTAAGCCGCCCTGAGTCTTCGGAGAAGGGCGGGATATAAATGGAATTAAAATAAATAAATAAATAAAAATAAATAAAAGAGAGTGGAGAATATCTACTGTGGGCAGTGAACGCCTATGGAAATTTGCGCCGGTTCTCTTAATTTGGCTTTGGGTCCAGGAAGCCTTTCACTCCTTTCACTCCAGAGTTGACTATCCAGACTTTTCAAAGACCTTCTTTTTTATACAGGTAGTCCTCAACTTATATAACAGTTCATTTAGTGACTGTTCAAAGGTACAACAGCACTGATAAAAATGACTGATGAGCGTTTTGCACACCTATGACCATTGCAGCATCTCCACGTTCATGTGTTCAAGATTCAGGTGCTTGGCAACTGGCATGTATTTATGAAGGCTGCTGTGTCCCAAGGGTCACATGATCACCTTTTGCGAACTTCTGACAAGCAAAGTCAACGAGGAAGCAAGACTCACTTAACAATCGTGTTACTAACTTAACTACTGCAGGAGTGACTTAACAGCTGTGGCCAGAAAGGTCATAAAATGGAGCAAAACTCATGTAACAACAGAAATTTTGGGTTCAGTATGGCCATACGTCAAGGACTACCTATGTACTTTGGTGGGTGTTGCAAACTGGAATAACAACAACGACAACAATAATAACCAAAGAGAGAAGCAACCTAGAACTAAGGAGAAATTTCCTGACTGTCAGAACAATCAATCAGTGGAACAAGCTGCCTCCAGAAGCTGTGAATGCTCCAACACTGGAAGTTTTTAAGAAGAGGCTGGACAGCCATTTGTCTGTAATGGTATAGGGTTTCCTGCCTGAGCAGGGGGTTGGACTAGATGACCTCCAAGGTCCCTTCCAACTTTATTATTATTATGTGGCCTCACCAAGGGGTTGTAAAGTGGTATTAACACTTCACGTGATCTTGATTTTATCCCTCTGTTAATGCAGCCCTAGCACTGTGTTGGCTTTTTTGGCAGCTGCAGCACATTGCTGGCTCATATTTAAGTGATGGTCCACTAGGACTCCGAGATCCTTGTCACAGTTGCTACTATTGAGCAAGGTACCACCTGTGCATTTGTTTTTTCTTGCCTAAATGTAGAACCTTACTTTTTTTGCCCCTTCTGAAGAGTACTGAACAGATCTTACCTGTCTGATGCTGGAACAAGGGGTGGGAGGGTATTCTTCCGAGAATCCCGCCAAGGCAGCTGTTGACCCTCAGAACCCAGAGTCTTGACACTCTCTTGGTCTGAGTCCAGGATATTTTCTGCAGGGAGCGGAGGAAGCTTTGGCACAGAGGTCTCCTGCACACAAACGTTTTCTTCATTTTAACTGTTTTTATATTTATCTTTTTACCAATCTGTAAGCCACCCAGAGTTGCCTTATTGGTGAGATGGGCGGGATATAAATTGAATAAATAAATAACAAAACTAAATAATAAGCCAACAAATAAGTGAATAACAATTTGGAATAAGGCAAAGGTGGAAGAAGTATTTTAGAGATTTTTCTTTTTGAAGGGTGGAATTGAAAGAAATGCTACAAAGGTTAGGGCCCAAGAAAAATATGGTTTAAAAAGATATCACAAATACTGTGAGAATGTTGAAAAATTCTATGGCACCAGGTGTGGGCAGTGGAACTGGGAAAATGTCAAAATAAGGAAATGGTTTGTTTATATGTAATAAACACACAATGCAGTTGTTATTGTTCACTGTATGTGTAGGAAGAACCATCTGTTCTTGACCATTGGAAAACACTGTCACTGGGGAAAAGTTAGCAAAACTGAATGAAAAAAATACACAGGTTATTTGTTAAATAGGCCTGGGAAGATGTCTGATAGAATTCTGATCAAAAGGGTAGGAGAGATAACAGTGTGCAAAATCCAGGACGTCTAATATGGCTTTATGCAACACAGAGGTTGCACACGCCAGATTTTTATTTTTCAGCAAGTCACTGAGAAATGTATGAATGTGAAAAAGTTTGATTTAAAGAATGTGCATGATAATTTGAATAGGTTGTTTTTATGGGATGTTTTGCACAAATATAGAATTGAATGTTGATTACGGAGTGTGGTAATAAGTGATATAACAGAAGTATATGTGTAAATAAATGGAATATTTAGTGATTGGTTCAGTATTGAGTAGGTCACAAAACAAGAATATATGATGCTCCCTTAAGTTATTTAATATATTTATGGATCAATGTGTAAGGAATGTTAACGTGATATTAGAGATGAGTTTGTGTTTTATATATCTGCAGTCTGTCTAACATTTTCTGCTCTCTCTTCAAGTATACATACATACATACATACATACAGACACACACACACACACACACACACACACACACACACACACATATATATATATATATATATATATATAGAGAGAGAGAGAGAGAGAGAGACATATAGATATATGGATAGATATAGATATATAAATATATGGATAGATATAGATATATAGATATATGGATAGATATAGATATATGGATATAGATATATAGATATACAGAGATATAGATATATAGATATAGACATAGATAGATATAGATATAGAGCAGAAAATTTTAGATAGTGTAGATATTACAAGGCAGTTGTGTTTGACAGTGAAAATTAAGTGAATGAGTGCAAGTTTCACATAAATGGCAACAAATTAGAGCAAATAGTACCCATCTGTATTGGTAGAATGTTTACCAAAGATGGGAAAATGAATGGAGTATTTTAAGATATACATGGTGGGTAGAAAGGCAGAATGTGTGGAATGAATGCCTTTCATTCATTCGTTAAAAGAAGCAAAAATTGCTACATGTAAAGAGCATGCTTGTGCTTGCATTATTATGTGAAAATTGGGTATGTTGTCAGGAGGATCAAAATATTAGCTGAATGTAGTGAGAATGGGTTATTTAAGAAATGCACATGATAAAACAAGAATAGTCAGGAATGAATGAATGTTGAATGACTATTGACTGAGTACAAGAGGAATACTCTTGGCATTTATCAGACAAAGCTGTTCCACTTCACTCAGACTCTGAGCAGATTGAATGGAAGTAGCTGAGACAGACCAGAGCCCTCTTATATGGGAGGAATTTGAACTGGTTGGTCCTAAGGAAGTGAAGAAAGTGATTGGACCCATGCTCTCCTTGTGTGTTAAGGCCTCCTGGGAGGAGGTATGTAGTTGGGTTGAGAATATTGGACAACTTTTGTCCAGTCTCCAACTTATCTTTTTTTTTTGGGGGGGGGGAAAGAAGTTTCTTAAGTGGGAGGGTTGGTGCTCCCTCCAGAAGACCTGGGATTATCTGGGCCCCTTTCAGTCTGAGTTTAGGTTGGGATACAATACTGAGGCAGTACTGGTCACATTTGCTGATGACTTTTCGGGGTGGGTGGGTGTTTGAGATGGGAGTGGTGCAACTGTCCTGGATTTTTTAGTGGCTTTTGATGTCATCAACCATGGTATCCTTCTGAACTGGCTTTAGGGATTGAGAGTGGGAGGCACTGTCTTTCAGGGGTTCTTCTCCTTTCTCCATACCCAGGTCCAATATTGGGGGAAAAGAGATTATGCCTTAGGTCCCTGCACTGCAAGGTGTCTCAGGGTTTGGGCCTCTCGCTTCCCCTCTTTAATATCTACATGAAACTGTTGGACAAAGTCATTTGATGGCTAGGGGTGCAGTATCACCAGTATGCTCATGGATAAGCAGCTGCTCATTTCCACCCCAGGCCAGTCAGGTGATGCTATTGTGGAACCGACCGTGTGCCTGGAGGCAATGAGAGTTTGAATGGGGAGGAATCGGCTTCAGATCAACCCTGGCAAGATGGAGTGAGTGGCTTTGGGGTTTTGGACCTCAGGATCTGGTGATAAGTCATCTTTCACAAAGGGTGGGGTTACATTTCCCTGGACCAAACTGATGTGCAATTTAAGGGGATTGCTGGCTTCATAGCTCTTGCTCAAGGAGCAGGTGGCTGTCAAGGCTGGGGAGCGGGAAATCTGGACAAATAAAAAGCATATCCAAGGATATTACTTTGGATGAGGTGAAAAGATTTCAGCAATGAGCAAAATCAATGTACCTTAAGAGCTCTAATAGCTGCTTGATCGATGGCTGTCATTCGATCTAAGCCCCCTTCTTCAAGCTCGTGCAAGTAAACCTGATACAGTTCCTCCACGTGGGATGGGATCACTAGGTGAGACTCTGGCAATGGGAAGGGAAAGCGGAAAAGGGGTCACACGGGAGAGGCAAACATACCACAGAAGCTTCAATACTGGTCTACAATTGAGATGACAGTCCCTTGTAGTATGAAGGGAATGGGAGAAATGCTACGGTTAGGAATGTATTGGAAGGACACTGAATACTTTTGATGGCAAAAGCATCAATGCCATGACTGCAATAGGCTAAGTCAGGGTAACCAGCTGCAAAGTAATCCTGGGTCTCAAACTCATGACCTGCACGTGGCTCTTCAGGATGATTTTATAGAGCCAGCATCAATAAAGATAAGCCAGAAAAAAACAGAAAGCCCCTTGTTTACATATAGAACAGTACAGCAGCTAAAATGAAGCACTATGAAGTTCTATGCTGTTTGCTCCTAAGGATAATTACACACTAGAGATTTTTAGGCCAAAGTTTGAAAAGACTTCATTATTGCAACCTTCAGGTTAATGAACTAGTGTTGATACTTCTCTCATTATGGTCTGAGTTTGACATTCCTGAGTATAGTACTGTGGGATGCCACAGAATTGTGAGGCAAGAAAGATTTTACAATTGCATTTGTAATTTATAAGCAAAGGTAAGGCATGTCAACTTGAAAGAAAGGCTAGAGAGCTGTGTTGTGCACCAAGGAAATCTGGGAAAGTAGATGATTACCATGCTAACATCTCTTATTTTCTTACATGCATCTTCCTCAGTGCAAGAACTGGGGTTCACAGAGCCCCACTCTATCACGTTGTATCAAGAGTATACATGCCCATATACCCATGGCATGCATGCACACGCGCGCACACACACACACACACACACACATCTCAACAAATCCATTCAGTCTACATCAGTTCTCCCCAGCTGGGAATTAGAAGCCAACACCTCTGGAAAGCACTAAGCTAGGAAAAACTGATCTCCGCTGGGCAACATAGGTGGCCATACCATGAATGATCTGTCGTTGCTCTTGGATGATACGGTGGCAGAGGCTGCGATAGCGCTCAAAGCGACGCACAGCTCGTTCCTGATGACGGATGAAGTTGTCCTTGAGAAGCGTACTCGACTGTATGGCTGTATTCTCCACTTCCAGTTCATGTACCTTACACAGCAAACTCAGAACCTCTCTCTGCTCTTCTGAGCTGATGCACCACGGCAAGGCCTCCTCTAACCGGTGCCCACGCTGCCGTACTTCCCAGAAGCGCCTTTCCAGCTCTGCCTGGCACAGAGAAGAGGCAGAAAGTCACAGAGCCAATGAAAGCCACAGACACCGGATGGGAGAAATGTTGCTGACTGCAGACTGCTCCGTTCTATAAAGCTGCAGCACGCCTGCTCCCTTCCCTCCCTCCCTCCCTCTAGCTATATTCTGTTCACCCCACTGGCTTTTGACACCTTCTGCTTATGAAGTTTATCCTGCTCCCCCAGGAGAATAGCGGTGTGTTCCCGAGCTGCTGCCACTTCCGGTGGCTCTGGCACATCTGAGAGTTCGTCCCCAGTGTCAGAGTCCTTCTCATTTTCATCTTTGTTGTAACTCTCTTTTCTTTGCTCCTCTCGCCACTTTTGGGCTCGACGTGTCTTCTCCTGTTCCCAACTGCAAAGAGGTGGAAGAGGGGAGGGAAGGAAGGAAGGTTGAAGAAATGCATGATAGTCAAGAGCCAGCAAATGACAGACAACCGGCACACCCAGTCTAAGCTCTCAAAATAAGCTGATGGAAAACAGTGAATTGCACAACTGAGGTGCTAGGAAAGTGTCCTATTTGCTCCCTGCTGCCTGCGTACTCAGCAATGGTGAGGAGGTGGCGAGAGCTCTCAATCTGTATCTCCATGTAATTATTCTCCAACTCCATGAGGTGGCGCCGCACATCCATCTGCTCCCGAAAGGTGCTGATCAGCTGTTCCCGGAGCTGATCCATCTCCTGCCTCTCAAAGTGATTCCCACGGAGGTGTACTTCGGCTATACAAAGGGGGGGGAGAAAGGAAGTGTAACTGATATGGGAAATCCAGCCAAAGTGCAGAGAGAGAAAGAAGCTACAGAGTAGCCATGTTTTTGCTCCCTTTGTTCCATGCCTTTCTATTTCAGCCCATGCTTTCTGTCTAATTGTCTGCATCTGACTTCTACAAAACTTTCAGTGCCTCATCAAACATGTCAATCAGGAGACCCTTTATAATCTGTGAGGTAGAACTATCAAGTCTACTCAATACATGACACACACATACGTATACAATTCTTTTTCTACAGGTGTCAAGATGCCGTTGCAGGCAGATTTCTGAAATTTTTGAGAGGTATGTAATGTAAGAATTTAAACCAAACTCTGCTGGCTCAGGCCAAAGGCCTGTAGCTTTTAGTCTCTTGTTTCTCAGGGTAGCCAAGCAAGTTAACAATAAGGAAAATTCACAAGCATGAGGTGACCAATGACACCTCCTGCTAATGTTCCTTAGCAATTAATGTTCCTTAGCAATTATATGGAAGCATATCACTTCGAACATTAATGGTAATGCATAACCATGGGCTGAAGTACGGATAACCTCATCTTCCAGGAACACACAGTTATTTTCATGCTATAGCATCAACTCAGCCTACCTTGAATACTCCGGATGTCTGACCGCATTGGACGGGGCTCCTGTTGCTCAATTTTACACTGCAGTCGATGAATTTCACGATGGAGGTCAGCAATGATACTTGTGTACTGAGCAATGTGGTAGGAGACGTTGAGATGGTTGCGCTTCACCTGTCAGGCATGAGAGAATTATACGGAATGAATGTTGGGTGTGCCAGGAAACTCCGGCAGCATCCAAGACTACTTAATTATTTAAGGTTCACTAATCCAGAGTCTGACAACAATTAAATCTTTTTGTAGTGAGTAAAGAGAATGGCCTTGAAGAACAGAGAAAAGATCCATGACCAAGGCAAAAATTAGATAAATGAGACTTAAAATCCAGGCTAAGAAATTAAGTTTGAAAGCATCTCAGAACCCCTTCTCCCCTTAATTCTTGTGAAGATGTACACAAGGAAATACATTCAGCCTTGCCAGATTCTATTGCTATAGCTATTATAATACAAATAACTTTAGGTCTGTGCAGTGTTTCTCGATGTCGTCTACTTTATAGGGGTGATACATTTCAAATACTAGATCATTCCATAAAATAGTAATGATACAAGAGTTAAAATCAGTGTATAACATAAAAACATTGGTTAGAAAATCAACTGTTTAATTAACTAGAGCCGGACAGATCAAGACTCTCTATATCTAATAAAAAGGCAAGAAGGAACGAAGCCTCATGGGGCAAATAATTCTGCAATCTGGTTGTGATTACGAGGAGGCTCTTTCTTTTGGTTATTTTTGCAACTGAATCTGAGCATCAAAAAGGGCTTCTTTGCCAGATTTTTGTTGTAATTATCTATGGCATCCTCCTCAATCAGCTCCATAGACCAGGCAATGTTACAAAGAGTTTCTGCTTAAGTCTTTGAAATATTATGAGTCTCTAAAAGGTTGTTGTAGAGCAGTGGTAGCAAACCTATGGCACATGTGCCAGAGGTGATACTCAGAACCTTCTTTGTGGGCATGCACGCCGTCACCCCAGCCCCGCCTCCCCCCACGGCCCCCTCCTCACCAGCAGCCCCCCGGAGAAGAGTCGCCCCCGAGCGCGGGCCGTGCAGAGCAGCGCAGCCAAGAACATGGCAGCTGGGCAGTGGGGACAAGACTCCGCCCTTGTGCCCCAATGCGTACAGTTGATGCGGAGTGCATGGCCACTATGGCACTGCTGGGCCGCCTGGGTGATCTGCATTGGGCCGTGGAGGCGGTGAGTGGCCCTGCAGACAGGTGGGGTGGCAGGGTGGGGGCTGCAAGACAGAGGACAGAGCGGGGACAGGCAGGGGTGGTTTTTCGGCACTTGGTCTCTAAAAGGTTCGTCATCACTGCTGTAGAGTATTTCAAGCTATTGCCATGTCTCCAAAGCGATTTCATGTTGATCTGATGACTCTTAAGGGATTAGGGAAGAGGACTTCCGGTTTTGCAACGTAGCAACATGCCCAATTGATTGTACAGTTCTGCACTCCACAGCTGGTTTCACCCTGCCTGGGAACCTAAATGGGTCTAAATTCGCCCCAGAGGGAGGGTCTCCCTGTCAATCACGGAAAGATGATGGTCGATCCATTTGATCTGGAGGAAGCCCTCCAACCCGATAGGAGAAAGGGTAGCTGCACTCCGGTGACTAGCTCAAGCTACTGGCATCCGAAGTCCAAAAGCACCAACTAAGAACAACTGTAAACAGCGTGTTGGAGCTGGGTGAGAATATTGATTTTCTGTTCTCTATTTTGAAATTGATTGCCTGGAAAAGATCCCCAAGAAGCAAAAAGTCCTCCAAAAGTGAGAAGGAAGGGGACTATAACCCCACCATTCCATAGACGGAAGCGGCAATTTAATTTTTAGGGGGGACAAAAATACATTGAAATGGACTAATGTAAAGCTAAAATTTGGATAAAACCGAAAACTATGGAAATTGTTAAGATTTTCCATTTAAAAGAATACTGATGAAATTATAAGAAAATAATCTTTTTGTTTTAAAAGTTGGGAAATAAACAGCCACTGACACAGTGGTGGAACACAGTATAGAACTACAGCTGCCCTGCTTCAGAAATTGGCAAGAGCCCAGAAACAGAGTACAATTCATGCCTTTAATCCTCAGTAATTCTTAGCTAAACAGAGAACAGCTGGGAATAGAGGAAAGAAAACTCTACTGCAGATCAGAAATACAATTGCTATGAAAACTGCTGACCTTCTTTGATTATAAACAATTACTGAGCTGTGATATTAAAGTTTAAGAATCATTTGCAGAGAAAGAAAAACTGACTTTTTGGCTATACCTCTAGGGGGAAAATTACTGCATTGTTTTTAAGTGGTTGAACATTTTGGACTATTCATAAAGATAAGAAACATATAACATTATAGTATTTTGAATTTAGGACTGGTTGGTATGATGAAAATGGAGGTTGCGTATACAACTAAAAGTGGTAAGAAACCACACACAATACTCTTTTCTAAAATCCCCAGTCTGGAACATCAAGAGATCTGCAGGAGTAATGCTTCAAGACAAAACAAATATTTTCCAGGAGGAAATGTATGCTATGCTGCAACTAATCCAAATAACAATGTTCAAATCATAATGAGATTAAAAACAATTTTGATGATATAAATGAGCATATCCCTGACCTAAGTTCACAATTAAAAAATTCTCAGAAAATGGTGACAAAGAATGAATTCCTCAGGGAAAGGGCGGTATATAAATGCAATAAAATAAAATAAAAATAAAAATAAACAAATAAATCAGATAATAGAACAGAAACCAGAGAAAAAGTGATCTAAAGATGGAGGCCACACATGAAGAAAATTACAGCTTAACACAGACAAAGAAAAATCTGCAAGATTTTACTATAATATTGGAAATGGAAAAGACACTTTATCTTTCAGAACTTCAAAAGAAACCTGAAGATAAGAAAGAAGACTTGATAAAATGTAAAATAGAGCTGTCAGGAGAACCACTAGAGTTTGGGAGACAAAAAATGAAAAGAGAAATTGAGGGAGAAGGGAAATAGCGAATATAAATGGGCAAAAATCCTGCTCAAAAATACCTTACTCAATTTGTCTTTCCATTAACAACATCTATAAAAACACAGGAAGAATCCCTTGGCAAGCTGAATATACAGACTTGGAAAGTTGCTAAGCAAAAGAAGAAGGCGAGAGCCAGACTCAAGAGAGATTATTTGACCTACCAGATGGAGTAGTGCATGATTACACATCTGTTTGAATACGTTAAAAGAATAGTTAAACTTTGGATATAAATGGATTTTATAGTAAGAGAGATGTGATTCATAAGTACTATATTATTTTTTATGATACTGGAAATGTAAAAATAATGGGATGATTTAAATGAAAGAAATGTTTTGGATATTTAAATGTAATCAACTTGGAGAAAATTATAACTGATAAGAAATGTTTTGAACACTGAAGGGATACTTAGCTTAAATAAGAACAGGTGAGAGCCAGACTCAAGAGAGAGGACTTGACGTACTAGATGGAGTATCATATGACCAAACATTTGTCTGAATATGGTTAAAAGAATAGTCAACTTTTGGAAATAAAGGGATTTTATAGTAAGAGACATGTGATTTATAAGTAGTATAGTATTTATTTTTATGATATGGGAAATGTAAAAATATTGGGATGTTTTGGATAGTTAAATGTAATCAATTTTGAAAAAATTATAACTGACAAGAAATGTTTTGAATATTGAGGGGAAAATAAGCCTAAATAGGAGTTCTGAAAACAGAACTTATAACAATTTACATCAGATGAATTTTTGCAAATGCAACTGTAAAATAAGCTGATTAGAAATGACATTACATATTGATATTTATTTATTTATTTATTTTATTTTAATCCCATTTATATCCCGCCCTTCTCCGAAGACTCAGGGCGGCTTACAATTTAAGCACAAACCAATGTGCTTAGCAATAGCCTTCATTCTATGTATATGCCTGCTTATTAGGGCTCTGATGTTATTGTTAAATACTAGAAAAATGTTTATATTTAATTTTGTATGCATTGAAAGTACTAAAAACTATATCTGCTCAATGTTGGTAAAAGGAGAATACTATTGGAAGAAGAGAAGACCAAGGAAAGGTATTTTTAGTTAGGATGTTGATTATGAAAGCATAGAAATTAACTCTTATTGATTGTTGTTAAATATATAAACCCAGACAACAAGTTGTTTACTAAGCACTAAAGATTGTTATTCTAAAAAACCAATAATATATATATATTTTTTAAAAAGGGATTAGGGAAGAGATGTCACTATTATACAAATAAAACTCTGTTTTTATATTTCAGTTAAGAGAGCCCATGTATAATATATATTGGTGCTTAAGCACTGTGAGGGTAACCTATTATCAGCAAATAAAGATAGTTTGTCTTCTGCCAAGCAAGTTAATGGCAAAGGGGAAAAACCTGGGAGATTGGCTTCCCTTTCCTTGTGGCCACTCTAGAAACAAACAAATCAACAGAGCAGGGACACAGAGATTCATCATCTCTCCAAGAATCTATATGAAATACCTACGTTCTATGGCTACTTTCTGACTTTGTGTCATGGCAACAAATCTTGACTCCTAATTCTCAACCCCATACTCAGGAACATGCTTAAAACAGAGGTTGAGTGATATAACATAGCTAGATAAATTGCTTTATCACAGATAAGACAGAAGCCACACATATACATAAGATCTGTAAATTGTAGAACACCGGAATATATACCTCTGTTCTGAGATTTCAATTTTAGGCCTTTTCTTTCTGCCTAAACTTGAATCTCTTCAAATTTGGCCATTGATTACTTATCCTTATGATTGGAAAGCATTTGTTCAATGCTTACATGCTGTTATGCCAATTTTGGTTCCTGCCTTACCAGATCCATTAGAAAATACAGTATACCGATGGTAAGGCTAAAGTAATTAATGTTTCAATGACCAGATCTGAAAGACTGGAGAACCTGCTGGATTCAGGTGGAACAACTTCTGTTATCTGAATAACCTCCAAGAGTTGGAATTCTAGACAAATCAGTAGTAGTAATAAAATGGCAGGAATGCAGCATCCTACTGTGGTGCGGATATTCTTGGCACGTTCAGCATAGGTCAAGGTGCTGCGTGACTCCTCAAAGGCATTACTTGCAGGGCTGATGTGAGCAATCATGACTGTACGGCTGTTCCCACCTAAAGAATCCTGGAAATAAAAAACACAGGACTGAATATAGATGCCAGGAAGCCAAGCCAGACTTTCAGCAGCATTCTATCTACAGAAAAGGAGGAACCACGTACACCAGGTAGGCCATGGATTTGAAATCCAAGCTCTAATACTAAAACTGATCTGTCCAGTCAGGAGCCTTCCTTCAAGCCCAATCCCATCGAAGCAGGTTCCTCAGTACACATCTTTTAAGCCACGTTTGCTTAGGGAACCACAGTCTTCATACTAGGTATTTGACTATTCAGCTCTCACCTATGGACTCTTTGGGATTCTGGATCAAGAAATATAAAAGCTTTATTTTGAGCTCTTAAATTGTAGACATACAGTAGTTGTCTGCTTGGAACTCTCCAAGGTCCTGAAACTATAGCCTGACACATTATGACTATGCTATACAGTAGGAAAGTGTGAACATTGCCTTGTCTTACATAGGTACACTATATCAGCCCTCATCTCTCCCCATCTCCCTCAGTTACAGTTTAAATTATTCTTGGCATACATGCTTCCTTTTCTCTGTTCTACCCCAGAAGAAAGCAGACTGTATCAAACTTATGACCAAACAAAACAAACCGGATTGCTATTTTGTTCATTGGAACATTTCATCCCATTTTTAGGGATTTTTATTGACACAAATTAAAGCCCCCCCCCTCAAATCTCTCTACTCTGTTTTGCCTATCTATAGAAAATACATAGCTTCTTTTAGGCTATTCGCACCCTCTGCTTTTTTGCTAATCCTGCCCATAGGAACAGTCTACCTTTAGAAGGCGGGTAAGCTTGCTGTCCCGATAATTAACATATTTGACGCCTGTCCTGTCACTGAGAGCATTGATGCAATTGCCAAGAGCCAGCAGAGACCGGTTGATGTGGGCGCCCTCCTTCATACGCTGTCCACGATTCTGAGTCTACGGAGCGGGAAAAGTAGAATGGACATGAGAATGAAACTGCTGTTCCAACACAGACAACTCTTGAGGCAAGCCCTATTTTTCTGAGATATAATTCTGAGGTCAGATTGAAATATACTTTCCCTGTGATCATACTGCTGTCACTAACATTTAAGCTGCTTTCACCAAAGAAAAAACTGATGGAAAAAAGACCTTATCTGGAACCAGATTCAGTTCCTTATTTAAGATGAAATATGGCGAGCCAAAGGAAGAGGAGATTCAGGCAAAAAAGGTCTTGATCAAAATATTGGATGGAAACTATATATTAAAGACATTTCCATTAAGCTCTAAAGAATGACACTTTTGGATGATTGAGAGTCATTCTTGCATGTAGGTAAGGCTGTGTTCACTGAAGAGAGGCATGAATGTTCTACCCAGTTCTCAGTTCCAATAGAGTTTAATTACTACTTCTCATTTCAAACTGGTCATTTAGAAGTGGCATCAGTGCCAGATAAATAGGACTGATCCATAATGGCATTATTATTAAGATTTGAATGTATGACTGAGAGTCCAAGGTGTCCCCAGTTGACTGGACCATTAGAGACTCTGCTGATAGCAAATTTCATTCCAAATGTCATAAGCCTGGTTAATTCTCTGGATGTTTCCCTTCTTTCAAGGAAAGATTGTCTTTTTCTACATGACTATAACCCAACCTTGTTCAAATAATAAGAGAATACATGTAACTCAGGGTTGAACTGTTGGGTTCTATGTACTCTCTGACATTGGTTGTTTTCTTATAGATGTTTCACTACAGGCCAAATAATATTATCAGGGTGAGGGAGAATAGGGTTTGATGACTGTTTACATGAAGCAGTTTGCCCCACCCATCTTGATATCTGCAAACAGTAACACTATTTAGCAATACCAGACAGACTGTATTAATTCTAATTGACAATAAATAACTGGATAGCTTGGATAATTTTCTATTAATGGTGTCAAATAGCATGCACAAATATCCTGATAAAAGGGAATATGTAAAAGAAAATGAGCAGTGTTTTCAGTATGGTCAGGTCTACCACGGCAAAACCTTTCATTAGAAAGAATTTTCTTACATCTCCTTACCATGGCAACTGTAGGTGAAACATTAAATTCTGTTAATATCATAGCCTGTATTTGGCTATTTCAATCTGACTTGAATATTTGGTCAGCTGATAGCAAATTTCTTTCCAAATAAAAGATAAGACTTCTACTGGCACAAGAATTGAGCTTCCTGCTTTCTATACAGTAATTATTGTTCTCTGTGTTATCCTTGATTACAATAAGGAAGCTTATTTAAGGAACCATCAACCATCACCAAGATAGGCAGGGAAACTGGGACACACAGGTAAGAATTACTACCTTTACAGTCTCCTCCTAAACTTTTTAGAATAACCAGAGTGGCCTCAATGGGATGCCAGATTCCTGCCTTGAGAATTCTTAGGCCTGAACCAAGTGTCTTCTTCTAACTGCATTATACCTACTGTAATATAATTAGATATTATATTGTGTGTGTATTCCATCCTATAAAACAGCACCCGTTGAATGGGGATTGGAAAGAAGGTTTGTAAAATTTAATTAGCTTTTAGGAAAGGAAATGGGAATTTCCATGAAAGAGAGATACGGAATCCTAAAAGTATAATAATATTTGGAAATATAAACTTTCACATTTCTGGTATGAATAGCTTTTTATAGAATAGAGATGACTGTTTTCCCACCAATAGGTACTGTGCAAAAGTGTTAGTTGTGCAAAAGTGTTGCAAATTAAAGAGTGCTTTCAGAAATAAAAGTGTTAATAATTTGTATCAATTAATAAAATGAAAAGTAAATGCACAAAAGTCCAAATCAAATCAATATTTGGTGTGACCACCCTTTGCCTTCAGAACAGCTTTAATTCTTCTAGGTACACTTGCACACAGCTTTTGAAGGAACTTGGAAGATTCCTTCAAGGTTGTTCCAAACATCTTGGAGAACCACAGATCTTTTGTGGATGTAAGCCACCTCAAATCCTTTTGTCTCTTCATGTAATCTCAAACACACTCAATGATGTTGAGATCAGGGCTCTGTAGGGGCCAAACCATAATTTCCAGGACTTCTTGTTCTTCTTTACACTGAAAATAGTTCTTAATGACATTGGCTGTATGTTTGGAACTGTTTTCCTGCTACAGAATAAATTTGGGGCCAATCACACACCTCCCTGATGGTATGGCATGATGGATAAGTATCTGCCTGTATTTCTCAACATTGAGGACACCATTGATCCTGACCAAATCTCCCATTTGCAAAAATGCAGCCCCAAACTTGCAAGGAGCCTCCACCATGCCTGCAGAAACTCATTATTGTCTCACTCTCTAGCCCTTTAGCGAACAAACTGCCTCTTGCTACAGCCAAATATGTCAAGTTTCTGACGTATGGGCTTTTCAAGTGACTCCCAGGCATTGTTTACCTTAAAAGTCCTTTATTAGCTTAATATACCGGCAAATGCTTGCTCGAAAGAAGCTAGAATCTGAAATCTCCGCCCCTTGCACAATATATTAAAACACAATTCTCCACCTTTCTAATTTTGTCATTAATCATGGTCTCCAATTAATTTAAAGAATCAGTTTCCCTTCCGTTAGAAAAGCCGCCAAGGCCTTATCTTCCTAGTGAGAGAAATGGCCTCGAAAGGTGCAATCCTACTCATCCCCCCTCCTAACCTTAAACTAAAGCAATACACAAGTCTTTAAGCAATACACAAGTTTAACATATGAAATAGCTACTTCTTCATCTCTTGTCAAGCAATAACATTCGATGTTAGCAGCGTTGACAGTCTCACTCTCTAGCCCTTTAGCGAACAAACTGCCTCCTGCTACAGCCAAATATTTACAATTTTGACTCATCAGTCCAGAGCACCTACTGCCATTTTTCTGCACAGCAGTTCCTGTTTTTGTGCATGGCTGAGGTGCTTAGTATTGTTTCCGCATTGAAGGTATGGCTTTTTGGTCGCAATTCTTCCATGAAGTCCACTTCTGGCCAGACATCTCCAGACAATAGATAGGTGTACCTGGGTCACATTGGTTTCCACCAGTTCTATGCTGATGGCACTTTGCTGGACTTCTTTCAATGTTGAATGGAAGTAAGCATGTGTCTTTCATCTGCTGCATTAAGTTTCCTTGGCCAATCCTCAATGTTGCCTGTTTCTTTGTGCTTCTTCAAAAGAACTTGAATAGCACATCTTGAAAGCCCAGTCTGCTTTGAAACCTTTCCCTGGGAGAAACCTTGCTGATGCAGTATAACTACTTTTTATCTTGTTCCTGTGCTGTTTTGCTATGATGAATGACCTACGACATGAAACTGTCTTCCACAACCTCACCAGAGTAGCAGAGTTTGGCTGTTCCTTGCCCAGTTTTAAGCCTCCTACACAGCTGTTTCTGTTTCAGTTAATGACTTGTGTTTCAACTTACAAATTGATGATCACACGGCACCTGCTTGGCATAATTGGTTAATTATACACCTGACTCTAATCTTAATAAACCCCTGACTTTGTGCAAATGTACAAACATAAGAATTGATGTTGTTTTGAAAGCAAAGAGTGGTCACATCAAATATTGATTTGATTTGGATTTCTCTTTTGTTCATTTACTTTCCATTTTGTTAATGGATAAAAATAAACTATTAACACTTCTGTTTTTGAAACATCCTTAATTTATAGCACAATTGCCTAACACTTTTACACAGTATGGTTTTGGAAATATGAGAAATATTGGCTATCTTGATAATTTCCATGCAAATAAAACTGTGAAAAATGGATGCTTTAAATTTGCAACTTGTCCTCATTCAAAGCTCTTGGGATAGTGTACATAAGATTTGCTTCTTTTTCTTTGCAAGATAAGCTAATTGTCTGAGCCGAAACCATTCCGGTGAGCTTCTTGGTTGGTCATAGTTCAACTACTCTATCACTGTTTAAAGAGCTGTTCTCACATTTATTCCTATTCCACACTCTTTGACAATTGATTTCTGGATGAATACCTTTTGAAGCAACTCTCTTCACCAAATTAACTTTCTGTAATTGAGTGCATATACCGTATATACTTGAGTATAAGCTGACTCGAGTATAAGCCGAGACCCCCATTTTCACCCCCCAAAACTGGAAAAAGTTCGTGACTCGAGTATAAGCCGATCCGCCGTTCTGCAAGCCTCCGCCGCCAGCAGAGGCTCGATCCGCCATTTTGCAAGCCTGAATACACAGGAATACCCTGTGTGGCCGCGGCTCTCGGGGAAGCCCTGGCTGTCCGCTTCCTCGCTCCACGCTGCCATTCGGGCCCGCGCGTTCCCCGGGCAAATCGCGGCGCCCAGCAGGCGAGGAAACACGCCCACTCCAGTCGCCCCCCCTTCCCTCAGGAGACGCGAAGCAAGTGACCGCCCGGAGCTTACCGAGGACTTGCGCGCGGCCGAGGCTTCGGTGCTTCCAGGATCGCGCGCACCTCTCCCAAGCCGCCGCCGTCCGGAGACCTGCCGACGTTTGGGGAGGTTTGGGGAGGTGCCCAAACCTCCCCAAACGTCAGCAGGTCTCCGGATCTCCGTGCCTTGCCTGCCTGCTTCTTTCCGCAGCGGAAAGAAGCAGGCAGGCAAGGCACGGAGATCCGGAGACCTGCCGACGTTTGGGGAGGTTTGGGGAGGTGCGCGCGCACCTCCCCAAACCTCCCCAAACTTCGGCAGGTCTCCGGATGGCGGTGGCTTGGGAGAGGTGCGCGCAATCCCGGAAGCACCAAAGCCTCGGCCGCGCACAAGTCCTCGGTAAGTTTTTTTGTTGACTGGAGTATAAGCCGAAGTGGAATTTTTCAGCCCAAAAAGTGGGCTGAAAAATTCGGCTTATACTCAAGTATATACGGTAGCTGCAATTTTCACTGATTCCCTAGTTAAATGTGTTTTTTTCATTTGCCTTCTGTCCTTCATTCTTTGTGTCTATATTTTAGAATGTAAATCCCTTGGAATAGGGTTATCCGTTCAGTCTTGTGAAACAGACATGGAATATTTTACTGTCAATAAAACATTTATCAGTAACACTATTGCACTTATAGGACTTTAAGGAAAGTAATCATGCAAACACATCTCCAAATTTGGAAATTAGCCAATTTCCAGTTTGCCACTGAAAAGGCTGTTTCACTACTGTGGTTTCATCACCAAGCTCTTCTTATCTTACTGCTTCCCTAATACTTCTCCCTCCCTCTCTCTCCCTCCCTCCCTCTCTCTCCCTCTGTGTGTTTTCACTCTTGAGGTGATTGGCTTTTTCTCCTCCACATCCATACCTGAGAAGCCCGCTCTGAGCCTGCTAAGTCAATCATGAAGAGTCGGCCTATGCGCACCTCCTGCATAATATTTTTGATGCGGCTCTTTTGGCGCACGGTGACCTGCAGCACTGCATGGGAGCGTGAGGATGTTCGGTTGGCTGCTGTAGGCTCCTGGGTCCGTTGTTTATTGCCCTTCATCAACAACTGCATTATCTACATGAACAAGAAGAATGTAACTCTCCAAGTCTGACCAAAAATATTTGGTTTAGGTTAAGGAAGCTGATGTTACCAATGTGCCTCTGGTAATGACCAGAGAGAGAAGGAACAGAGCAAAAGAGCAATTTTAGTCTGGTCTTCAGACTTTCTAAACCTTATGCACGTGAACAAAAGCCAAAGAGTCAGACATATTTTTTGGGGGGAATATGCATTTTACTTCTGAAATTTTATCATACCTTTGTACCTCATAGTATATTATTTTTGGTGAAGTCACAAACCTATATTGTGTAGAGAATCTCCTGTCTTCTCTGCTTTCCAGAAAGAAGAACTATCTCTTCTTTTTTTCCTGACCGGGCTTAGTGCAATAGATTGTGCCCTGGTAGCAATAGTTACATAAAGGGACAATTCTGAAACAGAAACTCCTTTTCCCCCCTTCCTCAGTGAGGGCAGGACATGGGTTAACATAGTGAAGACCTGCTAATGGAAAGTGATTCTGGGCATTGATCAGTCCTTAGTTGGCAAAAGGCCTTCTAACCCTAATACTTTTTCAAGCCAAAGTGACTTCCATCTAGATCTAGAAGATAATGGGGAGCTGTGGATGGAGAAAGAGAAACAGGATTCCATCACCAGGGAAAGGCAAAAGGGAACTTTGAGTCCCAGTATGGAGAATTTTAGTTCAGTGGGGCTCAAAGCAGAAGAAAATGGGCAACTCAGCAAGCTAAGAGATACAGACGACCCATAGACACAGAATAACAGAGTTGGAAGGGACCCAACCCCGTGCTCAAACAGAAGACCCTATACCTGTGGTGGCAAACCTATGGCATGCGTGCCACAGGTGGCATGCAGAGCCATCTCTGTGGGCACACGCACCATCGCCCCAGTCCTAAGCCTTCAGCTGGGTTTTATAAAACCTTTTCACTCTAGGCCTCTGCCGCCATGTGCAAAAAAAAAGTTTCAATCAATCAATCAATTTCAACTTCTCGCGGGGGAAAAAACCATCTCTCAAAGTTGGAATTGATTGAACTTTTTAGTCCCACCCGGTCTGCCATTACCACTGCAGCCATGCCCACGCAATGGGCCACACCCATGCAATGGGCCACACTCACCCAATGGGCCATGCCCACCCAGCACCTGACAATACATAAGTGGGTTTTGGGTTGCAGTTTGGGCACTCGGTCTCTAAAAGGTTCGCCATCACTGCCCTATACCATTTCAGATAGATGGTGTCCAGTCTTTCCTTAAAAACTTCCAGTGATGGAGCACCTACAATTTCTGAAGGCAAGCCATTCCATTGGCTAATTGTTCTCACTGTTAGGAAATTTCTCTTTAGTTCTAGGTTGGTTCTCTCCTTAATTAGTTTCCATCCATTGTTTCTTGTCTTGCCTTCTGGTGTTTTGGAAAATAAGTTAACCCCCTCTTCTTTGTGGCAGACTCTCAAATATTGGAACATTGCTATTATGTCACCCCGTGTCTATATTTTCACTAGGCTAGTCATACCCAATTCCTACCACCGTTCTTCATATGTTTTAGCCTCCAGACCCCTAATCATCTGTGTTGCTTTTCTTTGCACTCTTTCTAGAGTGCTAACATCTTTTTTATAATAAGGTGACCAAAACTGGATGCAGTATTCCAAGTGTTATCTTACTAAGGCTTTCTAAGGCTTGTTAACTAATTGTTAAGAGAGCAATTCCTTGCAAAGATTTCTTCACATAGTACATCAATATGTTTCTTCCAAAAACCTGTTGCAATGAGATGAATATCAACTAAACAAATTTTCCTTGATTTAGTGTCACGTGGTACATTGGTCCACAATGCCCATTATTTTTAGCTCAAATGGCTTGGGGAAGACTGCCCCAAACAATCTTCTTTAACTGAAGAGAAGCTACCGTAGGACAAGGGACTTGGAGCGGTGGTTTTTGTAACTAAATCAGTTAAAACTGCAGAGTTATGAACATTTGCTTGGGATTACTACTTGTGAGATGGACTTTTGAAGAAGCAAAAATTACACTTTGGCTGTCTGTTCTTTGAAATCTCTGTGCTATTAGTTGCTAGGGAATATTGATCTGATTTTAATTCCTTTCACCAATATCGAGTGAAAAAGACGGAATTTCTTGTTCATCTCAATTGTGTTTCCTCTTATGTTTCTTCTTCTGCCTCCAAACACAAAGAAGGCCAGTCATATTTCCCAACTTAATTCTGGTCTTACATCCCAATAAATGACAGACCAAACAAGTGAAGCTCCTAACTCTAGTCATGGAAATATAGTACAAGAATTAAAAAGAAAAAAGAAAGAAGAGATTTTGATTTTATTTGTGGGAAGTTAAACAGAATGCTTTCTGGGGATTCTGAGTTGACGGCGTTCCTCCAAAGACAAGTCAAGGAGTCACAGTCATTGTGAGAAACAAAAAAACTGGGTTAGGAACTGTTACTATAACCATATTTGCCAGTTGTTTAAAACAAATGGACTGGATGTGGATTTACAATCAGACCAGACTAGCTATCCAGAGTGACAAATCCATGGTAGTCTCTTGAAAAAACAAGTTAAATTAACAGTTAGGATCACTGTCTTGTAAGACTGCATTTGGCAACAATGAAATTTATGTTTTTCTGAACCTTTGCAGGATTTATTCCGATTCACCTCCTTAGCATTGATGGTTGAAACTTCTGTGATTCCGGCCACTTGGATGAAACCTTTAGCATCCTCCCGCAGATCCAGATAGCCCAAGGAAGGGTTCAGGAGGTCTCGGATCATCTCATTGTAAATCTAATTAAAAGAACAAGAGAAAAAGTCTACAATAAGGACTGGGGAATCACAAACAGCTTGACAAAATTTTATATAGTAGCAGGCTTCAGAATAGACAGGAATTGGTTTCTTGGTCACTGCCTTCTTAGATGCTTGGGACATGCCCCACATATTCTCCTAATATCGGTTCGTAGATGCCTCATTAACTCTACTTGAAAGGCATGTCCTAAGAACACAGTCTTACTCTCATCCCCAGTCCAGAAAAGTTCCAAATCTAGTGCCATTTTCTATCTTCTCCTGAAACAAGCTGTGCTGCCTGCACCCTGAAACAAGCTGTGCTGCCTGTTGCGATGATGATCCACTCAGATCCTGTTGGTCTTTTCTGGCTGTTGCAGGCCTAAGTCTGCTGTCCGATCACTGATGATTTTGTTTCATGTTTATTTTCCTTGAACAGCAGGAGTGGTACCATTAGGCAAAGTTCAGGGAACATGGGGACAATCTGACCTAGTTTTACTTTGAGAGTTCTATGGTCTATTGTTATTTAACGGTTTGGACACTTCCGATTTATTTTTTTAGACAACTGGCATTTGTTTTCAGCAGAATTGTAGCTTTTCTCCACTTTCCATCAAATTCAGGTCTCTTTTGCATTGTTCCAGCCAAGTTTGCAGAATCCTCAGAGAGACAGAGCTTGGCCATTCCGCTCTTACAAAGAATCAAGATACATTCCTGTGTTTTGGGTTCTTGTAAGTTTTACGCATGCTGTGAAATTTTTACAAACTTCTTTTACTAGAAATTTAAGGAAACAATACTTAAATGTATTTGCTTGTATTTTTTATTCATATACAGTACTTCATATGAACTTATGAATAAAGAAGAGGTATTCGTTGCTGTTGGAAATACACACACTTAGGAGTGAATGAATGATTTACAGTTTGTAGGATTAAGATCCTTAAACACCCAAGCCTTTGCTCCCTAGAAAGAATTTAGAAATTTAAAATGTTTATAGTGATAAATGATAATAATATGCTAATGAAGCTGAGCTGGATATTTATTCTGTATTTAGGGATTTGTTGCAATAACCAAAGAAGAGCATGACTATTCTTGTTGCTGTGATAATCCACGAGCAAGCATGATCTAAAGGCTTGCCTTTTTAATGGCAAATTATATTTTGCCTCAGCACGGTTGGCCATAAGAACAGAGTGGGAATTGGGAATATTAAGGAAGCTTATGAATAAAGGCATCAGAGCTGGCAAGAATGTGCAGGTGATAAACTGGGAAACCTCTCCACACAGTAAGCCTCAGCTACTTGCGCTGAGGAAAGGAGCTCTGGAAGAAAAGGCAGAGGGTCCTATCGTTGGATCCTGTCATTGGAACTGGGAGCTGGCTGAAGGATGCTCCAGAGTTTTTGATGTGACTGGGGAAAAGAGGGAAATGCTAACATGGACTATGGCCTGAAAGCTAAGGAGCACAATGAAAGAGAGAAAAAAAAAGCTTCACAAGTCAGCACCTGGGTGGCAGGCAGGCAGGTGCCACTCAGCCACCATATACAACCTAGAGGACTGGAGAGCCACTTTCAAAGTCTACCAAGCGTATTTTCCCACCCCATCGCTAACTGTGCCTCAATCATGGAAGATACCTTGTTCCTGTCTAAATATCTAACATCTCCCATCTATGCAAAAAGAGACTCATCCAGAACAAGTGAGTAGAGATTATGAGAAGTGGGACATGGTGATAAAGTCAGGATGAAAGAGACACAAACCTGACTGAGACAGAGCAGGATAAGAGCAGAAGGCAGAGATAATTCATGGAACATCTTTGTGATGGGTGGGTGCTTCCTGTTGAGGTAGAGGAAGTAAATCTTTCCTGCTTTAGTGGGAATGAGGAATATACATTCCTTCTCTTCTCAGAGATGGGGGGGAAAACACCTTGTTGGAGGTGTAGGGAAGAGCTCAAAATGTTAGTGGCTTAAACACTCTATGAAGTGAAATCACAGAACAGAAGCATCTCCACATTCAGGTTCCACGTCCTAGTACCAACTTACAACACCTGGAATCCCATCAACAATAGATTACTGGATCGGAGAGATAAGGTGGCAATCAGGCTGCGCCACCTCATTACTTCTTCTGTGCATTGAATGCAGCCTGGATTTGGTATCTGAAATGCTGCTGCAAATGCTGAACAAAGGTCACCGTCTGAGCCACATCACCGACTGGATTCAATGTGGTGCAGGCATATATATTGCTAAGCACATTGTGCTTTAGATTGTAAACCGCCCTGAGTCTTTGGAGAAGGGCGGGATATAAATGGGATTAAAATAAAATAAAATAAAAATATATAAGTGACTGGTACAATGAGCTGTATGCCAAATCACAAATAGCATGGTTTAATTTCTGAGCAAACACAAGAAAGTTGGTTTGAGAGAGAAGAAGGTAGGAAAGACTGGATTTCCAAAGTAAAATGGAAGCAAAAAGGAAAGATGATCACTCCACTTTCAAACATTTGCACAGAGTTGAGGAGAAGGAGAAAGAATCCTTCATTTCTTCAGGAAAGTCTTGTTGTGCTCAGGGTTTTCTTCCAGCTACTCCTTCTTGCCTTTCCTGTTTTGTTGTTGAGTGCTGCTTGTTCCATGCTGCTAATGTGAGTCAATAATATATAGCGTGAGTCCTAATGGGTTGCCATGGAAATTATCTCTACATACCATATGAAGTATACATCAGCCATAAAGGCAGAAAGGTTGGAGAGGACAGGATATGTTGGACAAGGAGACAAAAATGACAGGGTCCCATGTAACCTTTCCCCATTCAGGCAAAATAGGAGGAGATACACACCACTTAACGTGCAAATAAATATGAATTCAATACATGCCTGGCATACTAGCTACTGGGAAGTCTGTCCGTTGGTATTCATGTCCCCAGGGCTTTTTTCCTCATAGAACGCTCAGAACGGAGTTCCGGCACCTTTTTTGGATGGAACCTTGTAGGGTAGGCAAGGCGGGTTGTATGACATGTGTGAGTTCTGGCACCTTTTTCTTTTACAAAAAAAGCACTGCATGTCCCTTTGTATAAAGGTAGCCTTCAACTTACAGTTGGAATTGGGACCAGAATTTCTGTTGCTAAGCAAGGTGGATATTAACTGAGTTGCACCCGACTGCACAAAAATCAACACTGAAGTACTCAAACCTTAGGAGCATGCTAAAACACTTGTATCAATTAACAGAAATTGGGAAATTCTGTGTAACTGAGTGATTGTCTCCCTGTTCCTGAAAAGATAACTGAGCAATTTCAGACTCATTCATTTATTCCTTCATATTCCTTTCTGACTCCTTCAAAGTAACCTACCTCCAGGTAGGACATGGACACTTCATACTCCATGTCATTGCTGGTCTCCTCAATCGCATGGAAGAGGTCATTGAGTGTCTGGACATAAATGCCAGGCTCATGATCAGTGCCAAGCATGGTGTAGGTCTTTCCACAGCCTGAGATATAAAGAAAGAGATGAGGAAAAATGGTTGATAAATGGGGGAACAGTTCCATTCTGGGACTATCCAAAACTGTCATTAGATTTACTTTGACAGGAGCCTTGCATTCTTTTTATTTTTTTTATCCTGCATTTATTATATTTATAAAGGAAGACAGTGAACATACTTAATATTCCTTCTTTCTCCTATATGCCCCCTTCCCAACAACAGCCCTATGAGATATGTTGGGCTGAGAGAGTTTTCTTGCCTACGGGAAGACTAGATCTCCCACTTTCCCGATTTCTAGCCTGGTGCTTTAACCACTAGCTGCTAAAATGTGTTTTCTGGGATACGCCAATCTATGAATGAAGTGGAATGGAACAGAATAAAGGTTAAATGAACAAATGACTTTGTTTATGAACTGACATTTATAGCTTTGTGCTTCCAATTATCCTGCAGTTAATCAACTAGGGGATTCAATTTTAAAATAATACTGAGGTACCACATGGTTGTTACCAACTCATTGGAAAATGAAATAGACATCTTCAACTAGAACTGAGCCTATGTTTTTACCCGTTGGGCCATAGGCAAAAATGGTTGCATTGTAGCCAGAGATAATCCCTTCTATGAGTCCTTTAGTAGTGGCACGATAGACCATTTCCTGCAGAGAGAGAGAGATGAAGAAATATGAATAGACGAAAAACGTGAAAGGACTTATTTCTAGATAAGAAATGGAAGCAATTGCCCTAAAGGTGAAGGGATGGATGGCAATCAACCTTATCAGAGGCTTGTACAAAAGGGATAGAAAAAGTCAAGGTGGCAATTACAAGTGCACAGTTGAATACCTGTGTGTGAAGTTGACACATGTATAACAGATGTGAGTCTTCAACTGCACAGTCATGATTGCCAGCTTGACTTTTTAAACTCCTTACGATGATATCCTTGAACTTATCTGTTCCTCTTATGCCAGCAGCTCTTCAGTTTGCTACTGCCTTACTATCTGGAGTAAAATCTAACAAGTCTTCTCATGGATCACCGACTGAAGAAGTTGGAATGTATCTTGAGATACAACTAAATAAGTAGCACACAGAACAAGTACTTGGGTTAGTCCCATATGTCAGATTCATTGCTCCAGGCTTGACAATGGTTAAGCAGGCCAAAACGAACTAGATTTATAGATCTGAAACAGATGAGTTAAAACAAGGCAATCTACCCACACTTTCCTTTGGTTGGGAAGGTAGTAAGCTGAAACTCTGCTTCTGAGCTAAATCAATAAAATAAAAGGGACTTGATTCTCTCTCCCCCTTGGCACTTGACAGCTCTTCTCCTTTTGAAATACTCATATCTCTACTTTAAAAAGATCTTGGTCTAAGAAACATAGCATGTTAATATCGGCTATACATCCACACAAAGTGGGCCATGATGACTCATAAAATGAGAACTCTGTCTTCTCTTCCAACATATTCTAAGAAGTGATGATGCAAAAATATGTTGATCCAAAAAGTAAGAGATTTTGGTTCTGTATTTCCAGTCATTTATGTGTCTCAAAACTCTTCTTCTTACTCTGCTTCTTCTCTGCTCCCTTTTCTAATTCTCAGTCCATGAATAACACCTGGCAGAGGAGGCACAGATCTCACTCAAGAGCTTCAGTTTCAGTTTATGTGCAAATTACTTTGAAATAGAGCTGACAGTTTGGTCTAACCATCCCATCAGACACTTGTATTGCTTCTGACCCAAGGTGCAGCAGACGTTAGATAAGCATCTTAGAGCTGAGCAAACAGAGTACAGCATGGAGTTAGGATTATTAGGGCATCCTTGGCCTTGTTTTGAATGAAAAGAAGGTTCGGAAACATGAGATTTTCTCTGTGTGAGAAAATGTTTCTCTCTTTTTCCCCTAACAATGTCTCGATGCACTTCTTCCCATTCCCACAACTTAGCGGGTTGAACTAGATGTTTTTCAAAAAGAGGAGGGTGATTTGGCTCAAAATTAATACCTCTCCCCAAAATAACAAGCATAAACATCCACATATTGTAGAGTGGGGGGGGCAACCATGACCCCTTTATGACCTGTGGACACTAACTCCCAGCTATAGCTGGCTCAGGAATTCTGGGAGTTGAAGTCCACAGGTCACAAAGGGGCCATATTTGCTGATCCCTGCTTTAAGGTGACCTTTAGTTATTCACTGAATTCCTCTTTCTGCCAATCTGCTGTCACAAGTTCTTGGCATCTCAACATTACTTTTCATCTATATATTTTAAAAAGTCAGGGTTCAAAAAAGTTTCTGTTCAATCCGGTCTTAAGGGCCTGGATATGGATGCCTGGGGTGGGCCTCACCTGAGTAGCAGCAAAATCAAAGGCTACATCGAACAGATAGGATTTCTCTCGTGACCGATTGGCACGGAGCACATCATCAGGGTCCTCCATTGGGTCCATTAGCACAACCATCTGCAGAAATGGATTGGGATTTGGATAAATTGTGTTAGGCGTTTTACTGAAGAGGTAGAAAGAAAGCTTAACAAGGGAAATAAATAAATGAAGAGTAGGCCAAGCATTTTCATCTAAGGGAAACATTTTGCAGTCACATCCCATTTTCAATTCCTTTCTCTGACCCACTTTTGCAAGGCAGCAACAGATAAGATACATGCCAGAACTCATGGACAGCAGACAGGAATCAGGCAATAACGTGGACATCAAAGAGTAAAACCTGAAGAAGATATAATCACAGTATTATTGCACAAGGTAGGATGTTTCCTGATAAATTCTCTCCCACCTTTGTCCCTGCCCAAAGAGAACTGGCAGTATTTCAAAACTCTGCAAATTTGTTGGCCGCCAGAAATGAGAAATAAAGAAAGACGCACATTATACTGGCAACAATGTGTCGGTCACACATTTGGATTTTATACTATATTTGTCTCTGGCCTTATTTTAGAAAGATTGTGCAAAACATCACCTTGCTTCAGGACTCGTTATCTGTAACCATGAATGTAATACCCTCAATTGCAAGATTTTCCCTCAAGCTCTACACTAGTTGCCTAGTAACTGATTTGTTAGCTCAAAGGGAGGCAATTTAATGTACTTCAGTGATTAACCATCACCTATCACGTTGCTAGGGATTTATGAAAGGCATAATCCGAAACATATGGGGGGCAAGACTTGCCTACCTTTATGTTAATTCTTTCTAATCCAATACTAAATATACCCTACTTTAGGACTCTATATTTGTTCTTTAGCTTGAGGACCTTATGACCTCAAGGTGAAACAAGTCAATAGGTAGAGAAATAGAAATCTGAAAGGATACTGGGGCAGAAAGGAGCCAGTGTTGTCCGAAAACATTTCTGTGGTCATATGGCCTGACTGTATGCCGAGGTGCATTGAGCGCTGTTAGTTTCCCACCAAAGTGGTACCTATTTATCTACTCACATTTGCATGCTTTCAAACTGCTAAGTGGGCAGACTAGATCAGCATCTTTAACTGCTGAGCCAGCGCACCCACTTGGGTTCATATAAATACAGTAATCTTCATTTAGCAACTGACTTCTTTAGAAACCATTTGCAGTTACAATGGTGTTGAAAAAGTAACTTTGCAACTACTCCTCACATTTATGACCTTTGCAGGTCTTTACAGCAATGGAAAGCTGAAGTAAGATCATAAGCACAGTCATGGTTTCTCTTCCCAACCACTTCACTTAACAACCAAAATGCTGGTCTCAATTATGGTTGCTAAATGAGGATTATATTTACATTAAATAAAAATCAAACAAAGGCACCAAGCAAGAAAGAGGGAGATTGTGAGTTCAAGTCCCCACCTTAGACATGAAAGCTAGCTGGGTAACTTTGAAACAATCACTCTTTCAGTCCAACCCACCTCACAAGGTTGTTGTGGGCAAAATAGGAGGAAGGTGTGCTGGATATGTTTGCTGCCTTCAGTTATTTGTAAAAATAATAAAGGTGGAATACATAGAAATAAATAAATAATCTACTGCAAAGTGCGTACCTAGCCTCAGTGCAAGCTTTGGTATTAAGTTAATTTAAGAAGCCTCTGGCTAGATGACATTCTATCCAATGCAGCTATATAACTTACATCTTCTCTAGTAACTACCTGTATTTTCTTTGTCTTCCTTCCTGACATCATCTCCACAAGGTATAAAGGCTATTAATAATCAGGCAAAGGTCCCATGGATCTCTTGGGTACTCAGACTGTGACTGTGAATTGGCTTATATCTAATTAGACAACCTAGCTATAATAGGGGAAGATGTGCTGGGAAATACTCAGAGGGAGGAAGATCAAGTAACTGGAAACTGGGATGATATTCCATTGCACCTCAGAGCTATGGGTAACATTGAAGATGCTGATCCTCAGATCAGGTCTCAGCTGAGATTATTTTGATTGGGGGATGTTAACATCAGCCCCTTGTCACAGACAGATCACTGTCTCTTGGCTCCAGGGTTCTCTATAGCTATTCCTCACTTCAGGAAGGAAGGGCCAAAGCCCACTCCAGGCATTTGATAGACTCAGTAGTGTTTCAGAGGGGTTTGCAGCTATTCCTGAGCCTCTGGCACAAGACCTTAGTTGCAGCTTGGAATGAGTGTGTAACAAGGACCTTAGATTGGATCACACCTGTACACATTCTCTGTGATTATGAATCCTATACAGCCCCCTGATTTATGGACATCTGGGAGATTAAATGATACATCTATATATCTAGAACAGTGTTGGAGAAAACAGAGTGAAATCAACCAGTCTTATTTGTGACGATAAGAGTGGCAAAGTGTGCTTGTTTTTCTGCTTATTGCAACCATAGATAGCCAGAGGCCTTGTTCTTGGTGACCAGGTCTTTCTGTTTAACACGGGGATCCCTCACAGAAGTGCTTTGAAGGTTATTCTAGGTTTCTGTTGGACAAAATCAATTTCACTTGGAGTTTGACTTTGGTTGGGCATGCCCTAGCTCAGACATGTTAAACTCGCGACGTCACGTAATGTCGCACAATGTATCGGAACTTTTTCCCATTGCCGGCAATGGAATGGGCGCGGTTTCTCCGTGACGCTCCGGCCTGCAGGCCGGCAGTTTGATACCCCTGCCCTAGCTCATTATCTGGGAAGGGTTTGAGCTGATTGATCTTAAAGAAGTAGCAAGTAGCAAGTCCTTGTTCTTGTGAGCATAGCCACCTGTGTTCTGGAGCCATGCTCCTCCTGGTTGAGTAAAGCTTCCCAGAAGATTGCATGAGGTTGGGTCCAAGTAGTGGTCAGTGCTTCTTAGTGGGAGAGCATGGTTCTGCCTGCTTGGAAGAATATGGTGGTGGATTCCCTTCTCAGGAAGCCATTCTTGGATCTGACAGTTTTGAACAACTTTTGTCCAGTTCCAACTGGAGATGGTGGTAAGTGTTCTGTTTCAGTTCAGGAAGCTACCTAGAACCCTCTTCAGTTAAGGTTCAGATTCAGTTATAGCATTGTGATAGCATTGGCCTTTGAAGAGATTGGGATGAAGGTGATATGTCCATCCTATAATATTGACCATGGTATCCTTCTAGATTGGTTTCACCGTTTGGAAGTGGGGAGCACAGCACTATTCTGCAGTGGTTTTTTCCTCTCCATAGCTGGTTCCAGTCAGTGTTAATTGGCACAGGGGAGGTCTATCCTGAGGCCCTTTTATGTGGGGCATCTCTGGGCTTGGGCTTCTCACCAGTCCTGTTTATCATCTACATGAAACTTCTGGGTGAAATCATTCAAAAGCATGGGGACAATATCATTAGTAAGCAGGATATATTTTATTATACATCTCCACCCAGGCCAGGCAGGTGCTGCTCTTAAAATGCTAGTACCTAGCAGCTGTAAAAGAGTGGGTGGGGAGGAACTTTCTGCAATTCAATCCTAGCAAGATGGAGTGGCTTTGAGTGTGGGGCACCCTAAGCTCTAGTTACTTGTTACCTTTGTCTCTTAAAGAGGTAGTATTCCCCCGGGAAAAGTTGGGATGCAACTTGGGGGGAACTCTTAGACTTACAGTTCCTGCTCAATGAGTAAGTGGCACCTGTGGCCAAGAAGTCTTTGGCATGAGTTCATCTTATGTGCCAATTGCATCCATCCCCGCACCAAGAGCTCTTGCTCACAGTCACTGATGCCTTAAGTTACTTCTCAACTGGATTACATACAGTCCAGAATGTAGCAGAGAGCACAGTCACTCCCTCTTAGTTGAATATACCGTACAGCAAGGATGAAAGAAGGAAAAACCCCATGTTGTAAACTATCTAAAACTCCTGGAGTAAAAGTAGAACATAACACAATATTTACACTAAGGATGTTAGTCTTGAAAAGGAGGCAATCCCATTATGGGACCATGTCAAATATCTGTAAGTACCACTTAGTCCTCTCAAGAATCCTTCAATGAGAGCATCCTTATACTTGATCAGGTTTGTTCATCACTGATAATGGCTTTCTGGATGGACCCTACTTAAGACATTAACATAATGCAGTAAACATAGAACACAAAAAGGCCCGTGAGATATTACAGCCTGCATTAATGAATGGATTAATGAGGTGTCTCTACCTATCTAATCCTTTTAGGGATAATTAATTTTCTTTTGTGCTGCTCCAATTCCTGTCAAATTTAATCTGGAATGTCAGAAAGGACAGGTCCATACTAGCCAGGGGACACTACTGATCAAATGTCTGTTTATTAGGCTTAACTCCAACAAGATCAGCAATGAGAGAGAGCGAGAGGGGGCAGGAAAACAAGGGCATACATTTAAGTTGGAGGGTCAACAGTGTTGCCATGGGACACAAGTGACTTCCTGATGCACAGTTGGGGTTTCTATCAATGCTGCATATTTACTGTGTGTTTTGTAGTGAAACTTCAAAACATACAATACAATGTAAATTTTAATATATTTGAATCTTGGGAACTTTCCCTATATGGCTGTGGCTGATCTTTTGGAAAGAATTCTTAGATTCTTATCATAAGGTTTGTTCCAGTAATATCCCCAATAGCTGTTGAAATCGATTCTATGCCTATGTTCGGTAGATGTTGAGTGCTTTCACTGAGCCACAGAACTGGATACCTGCTATAGAATCAGCTATTAAAGACATAGCAAATGTCAGCATGTCTCCCCACTCCCCCTTACACCCTGTGAGCACAGCCTGTTGTCTTTGTGTATATAGAGATCAAATTGCCTTTGATAGCAACATTGGATTGGGTTTCACCATTTCCAAGAGGCCTTTAAAGGGACTCTCTGTAAGACAGTCATTAATACCAGGGACCAGAGAGGCTGGTTTTAAAAAAGCACAAGAACAGATTAACCAGTGGAGCACAGTGGTTAGACCTCAGAAGAGTATTGTAGAAACCTGAATTCATGATACTATTTAGTCTTAAAGATATCTCACAAGGATTTTCAGTTCTTGTGAAGATTCCAAATCAAATATGTGAAGCAAATGATGAACAATACCTTACACTCCCTGGAGGACAGGTGTAGCTGGTAAATTACTATGGAGGATATCCTGGGACTTCCCCAATATTTTATAGCCCAATAACTGCTATAGTCAACAAAGAGAAATAATCAGTTTAAATAGTCAAAAGCTCCACCTTATTTACACTAAGAGCTAATAAATAGCATTTCAATAACCATCACCTGATTTAAAGTATGAATGAATTAATATACAGTATTTTAAAGGAGGGAGGTTGAACATTTGGCTGGGCTGAATACCTCTTGTTACCTCAGGTTTTGTGCTACAAAGGCAGTAACAGATAACTTACAGCTACCAAAAAATTTTTCGAGTCCCCAAGCCCCACAAAAACACGCTGCAAAGCAGCCCAGCTGAGTTTTAGAGAATGGCTGAAAATCCCAACCAGGTATTATTATACAGTACAATTGGTCCCTCTCCTTTGGCCATTGGAACAGGGGAGATGGAATTGCACAAACTGACTATAAAAGGGAAAGGAGAGGTTGTTCTTGATAAAGGGATCCAAGGCTGCTTTAGTTTTCATCTGAAGCTAAACATTGTTCCATGAGAGTCATTTCATTCTCTCACCACAGGTGTGCCAAGGACAGGATTTCAAGAGCAACACTGCTGCATGAAAAGGAATAATGCACTTCTTTGTAATGAATAAAAGGCTCTATTAAAGAGAAGTAAGAGCTAGTTTATGGCAGCGGTTAAGGCATCAGGCTGGAAACTGGGAGACTGGGAATTCTAGTCCTACCTTAGGCATGAAGCCACCTAAGGTGACCTTGAGCTGGTCATTTTCTCTCATCCCTAGAAAGCATGCAATGGCAAACCATTCTGAAAAACCTTGCCAAGAAAGCTGCAGAGACTTCTTCAGGCAGTCTCTGAGAATTTGACATGATTAAAAGGGAAAAAAGAGAGAGAAAGCATTTTTGGCAGGGTATGTATTTCTAAACACTCAAACAGGTATGGCACCTGCATTTCAAAAGCAAACAGTAGAAAGGAACCAAAGAAAGGCTTGAGGGGTTGAGAAACTGATCTTTTCATGTGAAGGCTTAATAATAATTGACTCTACGTAGAGAAAGTAGAATGACTTAATTTCTATTCATTGCATGTAATTCAATTCACATGGCAATTCTCTAATATAAATAGTAAGGACACTGTAGCAGACAATAAATAATATGAAGCAAAGGATTCATGCAACTACTTCTGTTCCCCCCCCCACCTTCTGCTCATTTACACTGCAATGTCTCTTGCCCCATAAGTTGTAGCTGACAACTATGTGAAACCAAAGATTCCATATGCAATCTGCAAACTTCAAAAATCTGGTGCAGCTTTTAACCCATAGAAACAACTTTTCAAAACCAAGCAGACTATATATTTGTAATTATATAATTACTTATTAATCTTCATATACTAAAATTTACACATACACCGACCTACACATACAGGTTACATAATTGATACTTCACAATATTTGTGACATTGCATTCTAGCAATGCAGTCTTCTTGTCAATAGCAATACCACTTAAACTTATATAACACTTCACAGTGCTTTGAATCCCTCTCTTTACAGAGGGGGTTTACAGAGTCAGCATATTGCCCCCAACAATCTGGGTCCTCATTTTACCCATCTTGGAAGGATGGGATATTTTGCCCAAAAGTGTGAAAATGGAGCAGATCTGTCTGTTTGAAGTTGATCCATCAGACTTTCTAACTGATCATACAATCTAGGAAGAGGCAAGTGCTTCAGGCAGATTTATAGAGTCTCAGCTATGTTTTTTATTGGGCAGACAAGACACCAAGGCTGCTCCCCAATTTTCTGGAATAATTTCATTTGCAAACAAATACAAGTCCATCTCAGGTGTAAAAGCTAAACTAAGATTATTACAGAAAATTCTAAATATGTTGGAAGTATTTTTTCTATTGAGTATAATAATTTCAACATTTTATTCATTAATACAAAATATTTAAAAGCATTTAGTGATTAATACCATTTTCAAAGCATTAAGTTAACAAAGGATCAAAACATGGAATTCCACAACCCTAGATAGCCTTCTACTTACATGAACAATTCTTACTCTTATGCCTGAAAATAAATGTATTTGCACACTAGAATTTGGGCATCTTTTCTGCTATTAGGGATGGGGAAAATAATTTGTTATGTTTATATTTTCATATTAACTGATGTAGTTTGTGCTTCTAAAACTAATGTACAATTATTCTTTGGTATTTATACTTCTTCAATTGGGGTGATTTCATTCTTTGATTAAAAAGTATTTTAATCAAATGGCTCAGATTATGGACAATTGTCTACCAAAATTAAACAAAGTATGGAATAAGGCATTTAGCATATATAAAAATGAATACAAAAAGACTTATGCATGTTCATGGATACTAATACATATAAAAGTTGAGCAAATGTGTTAACCTTGAGGTCAATGTGCATATTAAAAATCATAAATTGAACAGGACTTATTCTTTTTGTGTAGATATAGTGATAAAATAAGCAACAGAAAGACCAAGTTGAGGAACGCCCAACATATTTTCTTAATTTGGAAAAGGGAATCTGATACCAGTTGACTGGAAATAATTTCTACTGTAGATATAGTGTTAAATGTGTTCTGACACTTTAGAATGAAGCTGGCAAGCACCAACAAAGACTGCTTGGTAACTTTTATTTTGTGGCCCTGAAAATTACTACTGATTAAAATGAAGTCTTGGCTCATGGCCAGAGTAAAAGGCATTAGTCTTGAAGAAATGCACTTTAGCTCCAGACAGGGATGTGGTTGTATATCTACTTCTACTATCAGGCCCGGAAGCAATTCTGATGTTGTTCCTTCTTACTGCTTAATTCCAACCCTGTTTTGAATCCAATACCTTATTGTCATGACGACAAATCACTCCTGTAAACAATTTGCTGGCATGGTCCATAAAGCACTGTCCTCAGCTGGATGGGGCAGTGAGAAAGCTGTCTCCATGACAACCTTAGTTTCAAGAAATAAGAAGCGACCCCGTCACACTGTATTAATAGGGGTACTATAGTAATCAATTCAAATTTGCTTCTTTTTTTAACTACACCCTCCTATTCTTAAAACAACAACAAAGATCTACATGGTTTCTTTTCATAATGTTGTCACAGAAACTCCCTCCCCTCCTCCACATACACCGGTCAAAGAGCCAAGGAAATACTAAGGCACAATAATTGAATATCTTGGAGGAACTGTTAGATATTTGCCTGCTAAGATATCAATTTATCTTTGATTCATTACTTTCAGACTTGCCCCAAACTTTGGCTACCTCACAACCATCAGTTTTGCTAATTATTTCCATGATACATCTGTTTCATTTAGGCAAACAGTGTGGACGTACAATGGGAAGCTATAACTAATCAGAATATTCCGCAATGTTCTGATTTTAAAAACTCTTAAATACATCAATATGGCTGAAAGCATGTTATAAACATGCCAATTAATTTTGAAACTGTATTTCTTCTAATTCTCTAGAACTGAAACTTCATGGCAATTCTCCATCTTTAATTTCTTCTGTGGTAGTATTATTATGAATAAATAAAATATCTGGATGATGTCATTTAGAACAGCTGCCTTTTTGATGACTGATCATTTGTACTAGTCATAAATCTTAAGTTTGGAAAATGATAAAATAATATAACATTACATTATTCTGCATCTTGTTAACTGCTGTTAGCGATCTTCTGAAAGCATTAAATTTGAGTCATCTAACGCATCTGTGCAATTTTTATCTTTTTCAGTTGCCAGCATTTTTATTTAACCAACTGTTTATTTTTGTTGTTGTTGTTTTTATTCATCTACTTTCCTAATTAACAGATTGCCTAACTATAGAAAGGTGTGGTCTGTTTGGAGAAACTGGTACTTTTATTGGTATCTTTTAGATTTTTAAAATGCTGCCTTTGCTTAATTCCATTCTATTTCTGGTTATTTTGTGTATATATTTGTAGCAAGACTATATAATATGACATGTTGCCTCTATGAGCCAGAAATTTAATCACATAGTTTTGACCTGTAAATCTTAGCAGTAGCATATTAAAATGCTCTGGCCCTCTGCAGTGGACAATGTATCAGAAAACTACGGTACCCTTACTCTTAAATGACAAGATTTAGTTCAACTGCCTAACTCACTTTCTGTTCTACAAGGAACTCAATAAGCATACACAATATTCTTGTTTTAATCTATTGCTGCACCTACAAAACCAGCCAAAAATGTATATCTCAAACAAAATCTACAATTTAATCTCAATTATTAAAATCTATAGTTTAGTCTAATTTTCCCTCTTCATGGTAACTGGGATTCAGCTTGTCCCTCCTCCCTAAATATTGGGTCAAAATCCCCACATTTAGCTTGCTAGATATGGCAGAAGAGGAAAGCAATAGATTCCCCCAAGAGATTAAAAAGATTGATCCATGATCTGATAAGGTCCAACAGTGGCAGTTAAAATTGTTTTTAAGAGATTTAGAATCAGCATACCATGACACACGCACAATAGGTTTGTCTGACTATCAGTTCAGTACACTAAATACAAAGTACACTTACAAAAGTCATATCCCCAAACCTGCAAAAACTATCTGTCACAAAAGCTCAGCCCTGATGTAATTTCTCAACCCTAACAAATATAGCATATAAATACAACATCATGGCTCCCACAGGAGACAGTCTGGGTCTCAGGAGTCAGACTTGTTGGGTCAATCATAGTCAACTTTTCTCATTAGTTCTCAAGAGAAGAGAAAATACATCCTTTTAATCAACATACTAATTTCCCTCCTGACTTCAGCAAATGGGAACCGAGCAAGGCTACTTAGCAGATGCTAATAAGATATATTTCCGAGAGCTTTGGTGGCCAAGAAGAGCCTCAACTAGCCAAGTTGAGTTTTTGAAAGTGAGAATCAGCCTTTAACATCCATGCTCTGAAGAACTTCAAACAAACTTGACAGCCACCCAGAGCTAAAGAGGAAAGCTACTTAAAAGCTTAAAAGTAAGCTTTTTGAAAGTTACAGATGGCAAGTTATTTCCTTCAAACTCCAGTTCAAAGAATCAACTTTTATCCTTTTATTTGCCTGAGACCTGGTTGCTGCCAATCTGAGTACACAGGTTAGGTGGATGCATAGTCAGAGATCTATAACAGGGCTTTTCAACCTTTTCACCCATTTTACCACTTTTAGGATATGGCAACATCTGAGTACCATCAGTTGCCTAGCAAGGTGTAAAAAACTTGATGACCCCCCCCAAAGGAAAAAAGTGATGAAGTACAGGTAGTCCTCGACTTACAACAGTTCGCTTAGTGACTGTTGGAAGTTACAATGGCACTGAAAAAAGTGCCCCCCAAGCCACAGCTGAGCAAGACACCTGCCTGCCTGCCTGGCGGCGCTCTTCCTCCTGTCTGAGGTTTTCATTGTTGTGAGCATTTCTGTTGAGGATTGGCCGTGCGGGTGGGGTGGGGTGGTGTTTGGTTTTTATTCCCCCCCTTCTCCTGGGTGGTTGCAGCAGGTTTTGGTCACTTCACATGACCCCGGGACATTGTGACCGTCATAAATATGAATCAGCTACCAAGCATCTGAATGTAAATCAGAAGACCCTGGAGATGCTGCAACATTCCAGCTGATTGGCGCTTCATCTAGGCTCAAAAATGTCAGGATCAGTGCCGAGCTCCAGCTGGAGCCAGGCGCTGATCCTGGAGCTTCTGCTGAGCCCTGACAGCCCCGAAGAAGCACTGATCCTGGCGCTTCCATTGAGCCCTGACAGCCCTGCAGCTCCAGCCATCTCTCGCTCAGGCTTGTGCAGTGCTGCCACAGGTTCAGCTCATTCCCCTCCCCTGCTACCACTTTTCTAGGATGGTCGCGTACCACCTGCCAGGTGCCAATGTACCACAGGTGGTACCCATACCACTGGCTGAAAAGCCCTGATCTATAATAAAGGCATTTTTATTTTTGTGTATATGCTGAGATAAGCAACCTACTACCAGCTTTAGGACTTTATTCCATTAAGCCTTGCCAGCATAGACAATGGCAAAAAAAAATCTGGACTGTAATTCTGAGCTCTGAATAGAATAACTTCTTTGGTTAGAATGCCTTTTCTTTTCTCATCTCTGCGATTCAGATCAGAGGATGCTGACCCAACCAACTTGCTTTATGTTAATTCATAATGTCTCCCCTCACTACCGGTTCCTGTTTAAAATCTGAACCAGAACCTCAGACTTGCATCATACTGCATTGATGTGAATTTTAAACAAATGAAATGTGTTTCTCCCTCGTGTGTGAGGGGGGAACATTTCCAGAAATTCATTTTAATTCTAGCTTCAAAGATCAGCTCATAAAATGAGGCTCAACTAAATTCTACCCATTTACCAGAAAGGGTTCTCACAATACCTGGTCATCCACTTTGTGAGCAATGAGTGTGGCTCCTTCTTCCAGCTCTGCCATGCTGATTGGCCGTATGCGAAGTGCCACCTAAAATACAAGAAGATGGATGAGTGACTGAAGTATCTCACAATTCGTGAAATAGCCAAAGAACAACAGAGACAAAAACGAGCACCTGCATGGAAGTCCTCAATCTCCGTGCCCTGGCCATCCAAGGCCCAAAGTGTAAGCAGAGTTTCTTCAGGTCCCAAGTTCTTCCCTGCCCAGTGTGCCTCACCTGAGTCTGTCACTACAGAGAGAAAATCATCTGTGTCTCTTTGAGGCTCAGGCACGTAGCCGCAAACAGACAATGAGAGGCTTTTTCCTTGGGAGGAAAGGAAACACCACCTGGACAGCAGCATTTCTGGAACAACATATCCAGCTACAGCCACGTCAGCCTATGAGATTCATTCCATTCAATCACTAAAGCCTCCAAAGATTTAGTGACTTCAGTTCACTGTTTTCCATACGGACAACAAAGGGGTGAACGCCAATGCACAGCTCCCTCGTCCTATCAGCAGGGCTTCATCTGTTATCCTGAGATGAATTTTAACACAGGATCTGAACCCATGAAAAACATCTTGCTTTCTGTTCCTCATGCTGCTTGAGCAGAAACTGGGAACTTTTGGCATCATCCAAAATTTGCTAAACCATAACTATTAATTTCGCTCACCATTGGCAATTCTATAATATCTGTTCAGAATTGTTCCAAAATTGCAATACGGGGGTCAGATACACATCCCATGGCACTGTTGATTTCAGAGACAGTTAAACTATTCCTTGTGAAGCAAGGCGAAATTTATATGATGGGTTCATTCTCCAAGGAAGATTTCTTTCTTGTTGTACAAGTACCTTTTTGCAATCTATTTCATATACTTTTCTCCACCCACCCTCCAATCATAGCACTGACGACAAAAGAAATCACTTCTAATGCTCCAGTACAATAGATTTCTATTTCAATGCAATATAGTTTCAAAATAGCTTTACAAATGTTGTCCTTGCACTGAATGTTTAATTGCACATTAATGTGTAATATTTACATACAACTTTCATTAAATGGTCACTGAGTGCTTTAAATTGTGCAACACACTTTATAAACCATATTTGAAAAAGCTATATACATTCTCAGCAAGTGATCACTATTTCTAATTTATACACTTTTTTTTACTGTAGTAAGCAATCAAGGCTAACTACACATCCCTTCTATTCATATTTCTAGTGTATTCTGCTGCCTCCCATAACTGCTTTATTTTACATTGGAAATTCCAGGGAGTGGAAATCTGTTTTATTTTTCTTCATATTGTTCAACTCTATGTACTAAAAATGCAAAAAATAATAAACTGTATAAGACAGCAACATTGAATCTGACCAGCCCTTTCTTATCTGAGCATCAATTTATAAAGATAAAATTGTACAATTAACATTGTGCTTACAATATACATTCAATGAACACAGAATTATGATCAGAAAACACCCACTATTTTTGAAGGGCCCAGCTAGGGAAAACTTTAAAACAAAGAAGCTGAGCGTCACCGAGTCCCATTTTCTTTGACAGTAATGACAGAGAGCATTGATTAGCCAATAAAATCCAAACAACTGTATCTAAGTAACAAAATATCATAATATGGAGAAAATGCCAGTATTGCTCTCTTGAGTTGGGTATTATTGGTAGTGCAGTTTCACCACTTCACAGCATAAGATTTAATTGAATTTTATGTATATTGCTATTCCAATCTCTGGGACAGAATATGTTGATGGAAGCAGGTAAGGCCAGATCCCGAGTTGGGACAGGTCCCTTATATCCAGAACAGTCTTACAACCATCTACTCTCATATTTTGTGTATTTATTGACAAACACATCACATAATCCCATTTTGCCGCATTTGGTAGTTTCTTCTTGCCACTAGAATGGAAGAAACCCCCATTAAATGTTCCTCTCCAATTTCTAATACTTCCGCAAGGGCTTTGCACGCTCTCTTTCTAAAGCAGCAGCGCTAGCTTCTTGCTTTTATTGGTAATGCTGGCTGGGAATCCTGGGAGTTAGAGTCCGATCCTTTTGGGTCTCACCCTCCGGGCTTTTACCCTGGTTCTCTCTGCTGCCCGAAAGAGGCGAGAGGTCACTTCCACTCACCGTGAGCTGCTGATCCTTGGACTCTCTCGTCTCCTTCATGATGGTGAACAAGGTCGCCCGAGAAGGCGGGCTCGGGCAAGCGAAGCTACAGCACGTGGGGATCCCCCGCGCACGGCCAGATTCACGGGACTCCTGGGTCTCGTTGGGTGCGTGTTCTGCTCTGAGCTAGGTTAACTCTCCCCGCGAAACCAATGACAGGTGTTTGGGTGCCGCCATTCAACGGGTACTGGAATCCCCTAACCCAATTACGCCCCAGTTCCTTTGGGGAGACAGCTGGCAAGCGGGCGCCCGGGCTGGGTCTCCCCTCTGAGGGCTCTGCCGCCGCCGCCGCCGCCGCCCTCCATCTGGGACCGGCGTGCAAGGGATCTGCAGGTGGCCGGCCGCCGCCTCTCCTCGCCTGCCTCCTGGTGTTTCGAGTCCCCTGGAGATCTTTCCAAACTGTACACAAACAACCGGGGCCGCGGGAAGCTTCCTCCGGCTGATTCGGTGGCGCACCATTGGCTGAGTTGGGGCTTGCGCGTCTCTCCGTCGCTCCCTGCCGGCCGGCGTGGAAGGTGGCCTGGCTGAGCCGGGAGAATGCGCGCCCGACGGCCGAGGCGCGATTTTTGCAGTGCGGGAGCCGAAGAGCGGAAGACTTGACGGTGCCCTCGATAACATAATTAGTTTCTTAACTCTTAGCAGGGCGCCCTTATTTCCCACTTAATCCGGAGGAAGATTCCGGGGAAGGGATGGGATTACGGGTGGGGGCTTTTTTTTTCTTTTATGTAATCGACGCTAAAAAGATGAATGGCTTCCATAAATGCCCGTTCATTTGTCAGCTGCATTCTCTCTTGCAGTTATCTAAAGGTTTGGGATCGGAAGGATACACAGGTAGTCCTCGACTTACAACCGTTTAGTGACCGAAGTGACAATGGCAATGGAAGAACAACCATTTTTATGACTGCAGCATCCCCACGGTCATGTGATTCACATTTGGATGCTTGACAACTGACTCACATTGTGCCGGGGTCATGTGTTTGATCCCCTTTTGCAACCTTCTGACAAGCAAAGTCAAGGGGGAAACCAAATTCACTTAACAACCATGCTACTAATTTTAACCACTGCCACGATTCACTTAACAAGTGTGAGAAGAAAAGTTGTAAAACGAGGGCAAAACCTTTTTTTTCACTTAGCAACATAAATTTTGGGCTCACTTTTGGTCATGAATTTAGGACTACCTGTAGAGATTTAGGGAAATACAGTTCCACCCTGTATGACTTGTAGCAAAGTCAGGGAATGATGCGTGCTTCCAAAACTGCAAAGTACTGTCCGAAATAGAGTTGAAGAGTGAAAGAGCCTTTAATGAACTTCTGAGCTTGCAGATATTTTAATATTTTGAGAGGGAATTGTTTTGTTTTATATTTCCCACTGATTATGATTCTGGAGTCTGCACTTCCCTGAATTCTCCCTAGGGCTGATTCTTCTCTACTGGTTTAAACTGTCAGCATCCAAGGATTGCTGTGCTAATAATATATGAATACTGTAATTTATATCTTAGCTAAATGTGCAGCTCAGTGAATGATTACCGGGGCTGTGTTAATAGGCAGAATGGAGACAATACTCAGTACAGGTAGTCCTCGACTTACAACCATTCGTTTAGTGACTATTCAAAGTTACAACGACACTGAAAAAAATAACTGGACCAGTTTTCACAATTACAACTGTTACAGCATTCCCTGATTACATGCTCAAAATTCAGACCTTGGCAAGTGGCGCATATTTATGACAGTTGCACTGTCCTGGGATCATGTGATCACTATTTGTAACCTTCCTAGCACCACTCTTTTTGTAGCTACTTTAGGCTAACTCTATCATACAGCGAGTCTTGAAGAACTTGGGAAAATTCTGATACAAGCAGAATTCAAGTTATTAGACTTTTCAAATATGCTCAGAATCAAATAGGCTATAAAATCTTTTAACTTTATTACATTGAATAAAACGGTTCATCTATACACTCACATTTTTCATTATAAAAGTCAATGGGGGAAGGCAGATTTGCTTAACAGCTGAATGTTTCACTTAACAACTTCAGTGATTCTCATAACAACTTTGGCAAAAGATAAAATGGGGCAAATCTCACTTAACTTTGTTTAGTAACCGAAATGTTGGGTTCAATTATGGTAGTAAGTCAAGGACTATCTGTACATTACTAATGGGAAAAAGACCTAGGCCTGCCAGAATATCCAGAATCAAGACTGACTGCGAGTTTAAAGATGTGGGGCTTTTAGTCATTTCTAAGTAGTTTTAGTAGCCAATTAACATATGAGTACTTGGATCAGAAACAACTAATGCAAACAAGGAAGTTGAGGGCAAGGGAGGCCACAATCTCAGTTTCTATGCGTGAACTGGTAGCTCCTGTCCTATAACAGTGTTTCCCAAAGTCTCACAAGTACATTTATCATTGGACACAAAATGTCTGAAGAGTCCTGAGCAAGAACTGTTGAAGGTCTGTAATAATGGGAAAACAAAATGGCCGCATTTCAAATAATATAAAGAGTCCTTTGTTCATTAAGGATAATTTCACTATGTATGTTTTTCCTTTGAGGCATTGTTTCTCAGACTTTCTTCAACTGAACAAATATTTGTAAATGCTGGGCACATCCAGTGAAGCCAAGACTCCTCCTCCTCCTCCTCCTCCTTCTCTCTCTCCTCTCTCTCTCTCTCTCTCTCTCTCTCTCTCTCTCTCTCTCTCTTAAGAGCATGGGAGTTCTCACTTTGGGGCAAATAAAATGATTATGATGGCATATATGTATATTTTCTTTAATTTAAAGGCTTTTTAAAATAGATTTTGTACCCCAAATGTAATCTAAAAATAAGTTTATATTATTATTTTGAATTTGAATTATTTTATGTACGGTACCTCTTGGCATAACAGCAATATCTGTTAGTGCAAACTTGCTGGTGGTAATAATGCCCTTCAGTAAAATTTCTTGAGTGATAAGGAACCAGGGGCAAATGGATCCCCAGGTCAGTGAAATCCCCATTCATTATATTTTGTATTTGTACTTTTTTTTGTGTTTGTGGAAACAGGATGCTATACATAAAAAGCATTCATCATATGGTTGATAATAGTTTCATTTGAGAATCCCTACTCTAGGAGTTTAAGGTATACATGGCACACACATAATTTTGATTTTTTCCTCAGGCTGAGATAGGATGGACAGAGAGATCTGTGTTTGGTCTAAAGTCCCCATGAATTTCCATGGCTGAACCTAAGTCTCCTTATCCTAGTGCTGCAGTGGGAATCCCCTCAATTTATGCTAATTCAAGAAAAAGAAACATAGAGCAAGAAATGGATACCCGAGGCGGCAACATGGCAGTTTGACTTAACATCTGACAGATAAGGGTGGTGTGATATAATCTGAGGCAGGGGTCCCCAACCTGTGGGCCTTGGCCCACTACTGGGCCGTGGCCTCTTGCCCACCAGGCCGCATGAATGGCTGGCCAGTGTGTACACGTGTGTGCGCGTGCACTCTTCCTCACTCACTCTAGTGCTGCCCTGAACAATATCCCCAGCCTGTCGCGCAGACACTTTACATGTCAATCTTTCAGGGTAACATTTATAAAGTAACAGATGGACACCGTATAGATTGCCAAACTACTCCTCTTCCCATTGCCTCTGTCATTCAATCCTAGAGAATAATAGAGATTATCTTTCTCTTCTCATTTTCTGAAGCTGTGCTCTCTTTAAAGGAGTTTAAATGCAGTAATAATTAATACAAATAGAATAACACAAAAATAATAAGCATTTTTCTATCTGTCACGGGGAGAAAGATTCACCAGCTCCACATCTCCAGCTAGCAGAATCCAAAATAAATTTAGGGAGCTCGGGATGCGGGTGGGGTAATGGGCGACTAGCAGTCATTCTGCTTTCAAAAGCTGTTATTCTACCTGTTGAGAGAATCGGCTCTGGAAAGAATAATGTGATGTACAATTGGTGGGAATTGGTAAGGGGGCAAATAAAATTCAAATCATGGCTTGGGGTTACAGTTTAGAGGGCAAGTCCAATTCACAGACTTCCGTTTTGGATGTGATAATAAATTACAGTTTGCCACAAGCCAAGAAGTACATAATGAAGCAGAGATAAGGGGAAGCATTAGTCACCAAGGGCTAACTAATTCTATGACTGGGTTTATGTATTACCCTAAACAAATTATGAGATTTGTATGGTTTTAGCTGAGTATGTTGTGTGAATGCAGCACTATGTTTTGTAAGCCTCTTTGCTCTGGTGAATAGAAGAGCTGCTAGGTAGATGAATTGTAATCACATTAACTCATATTCAGATCACTTTTTTCTCCCACTCCACCCCAACTCAGAAGTTCTAGAAAATAGCTTATTTTCCTATTTTGTATGCGTATGAATGTGGACTTATGAGGTGTATATTCATGTGGATATTTTCTGACCAATTGACTAATTAGCTTATTTTTATTTTTTGTCCCTTTCAGATTGAGAAGTACAATGTATTTCCATGGTAGAGACATTTAAAGCTAAGTTTGCTAGTTCCCATTAAGAGTAAATGGAGCAAAAAGGAATACAAATGTTATTACTTTTATTGAGTGTACTTTTTATGTAGAAAAAAATAACAAGAGAGAAATCAAAGCACCAAAGGTAATGAAAGCTTCATGCAGGCATTTCAACATTCACTCCTCCTTGTCTTCATCCTGTAAGGGTGTGGGGGGGGGGGCAAGAATGATTTTTTTTACAAATTTTGACTAATCATAATGACCTGTCAAAATGCCATGTTTTGAGTTCTATATTAGTCATGAACTTTTCTAAATTTCCCATCATAAAAAACTCATTACAAAAAGAAAATTAGAAGCCAGAAATGTTTTTATCAACTTTTAAGTGAGAATTTCCAAATAAAATTGTTTTAAAATGTGAGCAGTAACACACTGAAAAATGAAATATCTGCAGCCTTAGATAATACTGTCTTTGATGGTGTATAGATGGATCCACCTGACTTAGCTGAATGTGCAGCTCACACTTGAATGATCACTGGGGCTATATTAATAGGCAGAATGGAAACAATACTTAGTACAGGTAGTCCTTGACTTACAACCATTCATTTAGTGACTGTTTGAAGTTACAATGGCACTGAAAAATGTTATGTTTTTCACATGACCATTGCGGCATCCCCATGGTAACGTAATCAAAATTCAGGCGCTTGGCAACGGGCATACAGTCATGGCCGAAATTGTTGGCACCCCAGAAATTTTTCCAGAAAATCAAGTATTTCTCACAGAAAAGTATTGCAGGAACACATGTTTTGCTATACACAGGTTTATTCCCTTTGTGTGTATTGGAACACAACAAAAAAGGGAGGAAAAAAAGCACATTGGACATAATGTCAAACAAAACTCCAAAAATGGGCCGGACAAAATTATTGGCACCCTTTCAAAATTGTGGGTAAACAAGATTGTTTCAAGCATGTGATGCTCCTTTAAACTTACCTGGGGCAAGTAAAAGGTGTGGGCAATATAAAAATCACACCTGAAAGCAGATAAAAAGGAGAAAAGTTCACTTAGTCTTTGCATTGTGTGTCTGTGTGTGCCACGCTAAGCATGGACAACAGAAAGAGGAGAAGAGAACTGTCTGAGGACTTGAGAACCAAAATTGTGGACAAATATCAACAATCTCAAGGTTACAAGTCCATCTCCAGAGATCTAGATTTGCCTTTGTCCACAGTGCGCAACATTATCAAGAAGTTTGCAACCCATGGCACTGTAGCGAATCTCCCTGGTTGTGGACAGAAGAGAAAAATTGATGAAAGGTTGCAACGCAGGATAGTCCGGATGGTGGATAAGCAGCCCCAAACAAGTTCCAAAGGAATGCAAGCTGTCCTGCAGGCTCAGGGAGCATCAGTGTCAGCGCGAACTATCCGTCGACATTTAAATGAAATGAAACGCTATGGCAGGAGACCCAGGAGGACCCCACTGCCGACACAGAGACATAAAAAAGCAAGATTACAGTTTGCCAAAATGTACTTGAGTAAGCCAAAATCCTTCTGGGAAAACGTCTTGTGGACAGATGAGACCAAGCTAGAGCTTTTTGGTAAAGCACATCATTCTACTGTTTACCGAAAATGAAATGAGGCCTACAAAGAAAAGAACACAGTACCTACAGTGAAATATGGTGGAGGTTCAATGATGTTTTGAGGTTGTTTTGCTGCCTCTGGCACTGGGTGCCTTGAATGTGTGCAAGGCATCATGAAATCTGAGGATTACCAAAGGATTTTGGGTCGCACTGTAGAGCCCAGTGCCAGAAAGCTGGGTTTGCGTCTGAGATCTTGGGCCTTCCAGCAGGACAATGACCCCAAACATACGTCAAAAAGCACCCAGAAATGGATGGCAAGAAAGTGCTGGAGAGTTCTGAAGTGGCCAGCAATGAGTCCAGATCTGAATCCCATTGAACACCTGTGGAGAGATCTTAAAATTGCTGTTGGGAAAAGGTGCCCTTCCAATAAGAGAGACCTGGAGCAGTTTGCAAAGGAAGAGTGGTCCAAAATTCCGGGTGAGAGGTGTAAGAAGCTTATTGATGGTTATAGGAAGCGACTGATTTCAGTTATTTTTTCCAAAGGGTGTGCAACCAAATATTAAGTTAAGGGTGCCAATAATTTTGTCCGGCCCATTTTTGGAGTTTTGTTTGACATTATGTCCAATTTGCTTTTTTCCCTCCCTTTTTTGTTGTGTTCCAATACACACAAAGGGAATAAACCTGTGTATAGCAAAACATGTGTTCATACAATACTTTTCTGTGAGAAATACTTGATTTTCTGGAAAAATTTCTGGGGTGCCAACAATTTCGGCCATGACTGTATATTTATGATAATTGCATTGTCCCCAGAGTCATGTGATCACCATTTGTAATCTTCCCAATTGGCTTTGAACAAGCAAAGTCAACAGGGGGAATTAGATTCCCTTAATGACCAAAAGATTCACTTAACAACCGCAGTGTTTCACTTTACACTGAGGCAAGAAAGGTTGTAAAATGGGGTGAAACTCACTTAACAACAGTTTTGTTTAGCAACAGAAATCTTGGACTCGGTTGTGATTGTAAGTTGAGGACTACATGTAAGGCAATTCATTCCAAACATCCGATAATGAGAGCACAAGGGGGCATTTTCCTCTAATGTAGCAGTTAAGGTATTGGGTCTGAACTATATACACAAACCCATATACATAATATATGCATCTGTGCACACCTATAGGTGTATAAGCTTGTAGATACACATGTGCATGGGCAAGCATATCAATTTTGTAAAAGTAATTGGCACTATTTTCCTCCCAGCTGCTCAGGAAAATTCAACAAAACTTGCCCTCAGAAATCCTGGTCCTGCCTATTAACACCAGACTTTAAGACATGTTACCCTTACTACCAAACAGTTGTCTCCTGTACCAATAAAGGAGAATATTTGTAGCTCAGGATTGAAATGAGGGATCCTCAGTGCTCACTGACGATGTTTCCTATTTTGGGTCAGCGCCGGTTGTCTCCTCTACTTTAGAATATCCACCGACTGATACGAATGAATCTGTACCCTAATCAGGGTAACATATAGCATGCTGATTCTACTTGAAGTGAGTTTTTATTATTTGGTTAGTCGGCCTGTCTTCTAAAATTCTGAAGCTATTTTTGAGCATTCTGGAAATTTGAAACATCTTGAACAGAATCTACAATCTGCCTCAACTTAGTGCCCTTCAGAAGTTTTGGAGTGATTTTCAGCACAGGTAGATTGAATTGACCAAGGTTATGATTGTTCGGGTCTTAATATATTTGAGATTCTCAGTTATTGGAAGACTAATTCCCCCCAAAATATCTAAATGTGGAAAAGCATACCAACCTTAGGAAGAACTATTTCATTGTCATCATCTTCAAACTCCCGCTCCTAAAACATAAAGAACTTTCAATACAGGAAGTAACATTTTTCTTCATATACAGCATTTTGTTACCTTTGAGCTCCCAGGAACCTCACTGCCTACAGGAGTATCTTTGCCCAGATGAACTTGTCCAAATTTTAAGACTGCAGTTCATGTTCTTTGATCCCCAATAAAATTAGACCTGTTTGGTGAGACCTAAAGAACACATTACCCAGATTGCAGAACTAACTGTTCGGGAAATCCAGCCAATCCATTACTTGGTGCTTTTAAGCAGGCATGGATTTAAATAAAACTCCAAAAGATGCCAAGCATAAACAAACGAACAAATAAATAATTGAATATAAAGTATTTGCAGTTTTGTTGAGAGAGATGACGTTTTAGCTGATACATATTGATGTTTTTTATAAAGTTTATAAATCCTTTGATACAGAGGTACCATCTTCTGTCATAAGAACAGTTGCCAAAATCATCATTGTAAGCCAATCATGTTTGCAGTATAGGAGGATGGCTACTGGAAATCTGGTATGTTTTTCTGGATGCATCCTGGCTTTAGAATTCCATCCAAAGGAGATTTGTTTGATGGTATCATGCTATATTTATTTTTATTTATTTATTTAATTAAATTTCTATACCGCCCTATTCCCGAAGGACTCAGGGCGGTTTACAGGGCAGCATAAAATACAATATAAAAATAATATAGAATTAAAATACATTACATTAATTAAGCCCAATTAAAACAATATTTAAAAAGCTAAAACCCCTTCAGTCCAGGCCTGATAGATCGAAAAACCAGGTTTTCAGGTCCCGGCGAAATGAACACAGATCGGGGGCGGTCCTAAGTTCCACGGGTAAATAATTCCAGAGGGCAGGCGCGCCCACAGAGAACGCTCTTCCCCTAGGAATAACCCGCTGGCATTCCTTAACCGGCGGTATCCTGAGAAGGCCCTCCCTGTGGGAGCGCACGGGACGAAGGGAGCTTGATGCCGGCAGCAGGTGTTCCCTCAGATAACCCGGACCCAAGCCATTAAGGGCTTTATAGGTCATCACCAGCACCTTATGCTAACAGACAAAATACATCCTGTTCTTCTGAGCTTTAAAGTGATTAGTTGTGTGATTTTAATTACATAATGATTTAATAATAATGTTCTTAAAATGTGTATGTCATCCAACTCCCAATGACTCTGGGAAATTCACAACAATCAATAAAAAAAACACATAAAAGCTGGCAACTGTGATGAACTAATAGATTACACGGATTATATCTCTGCCATTGCTTTTGCCATTGGTTTGATTTCTGTTCTATTATTAATTTTAGATTGTTGCACAAATCTATAGAAAGTGTGTTTGATTTTATAATTTTTCGTATTTATTTTAACTTTTTAATTTTCATACTGCTTGCTCACTACAAAATTTCTCTCTTTCTTTGGGCCCAAAAAGGTATTTTTTCTTACTGTTTTAACCATTTGTTCTTTAATAGGAGAAATAAATGGAAATGCTTGGAGGCTGGATATGAATCTTTAACAGGAATGAATTGATCCCCTAGAAATAACAACACTCTGCAATCCTACACAGTTAAGTTATTCTTCTGATGCAGAGGGCATGCTCTAACACAATCTAACAAGGTAGTCCTTGACTTAGAACAATAATTGAGCCCGGAATTAGGGTCATAAATTATGCTGGTTAGCAGGTCATCATGTGATTTACCCAATTTTTGTAGAGCCATTAAGTAAATTACCATGGTCGTTAAGTGAACATGGCAATCATTAAGCAAATGCCACAGTCATTAAGCAAACCCATTGTCTGCAATGAGCATGTCATGGTTCCAATAGATGAGACCAGTAAAAACTGGTGGGTTTTTTTGTCAGAAATTGGAAATAAATGCTGGTTTTGGGCAAAAAAAAACCCATAGTAAACCGTGGTCACATGATCGTGGGATGCTTCAAATAGCTATAAATGTGGGCTGATTGGCGGGTGTCCAAAATGCAATGACATAATAGTGGGTTGTAAGTACCTTATTTTTAGGCCCGTTGTAACTTCAAATGGTTACTAAGCAACCGATCATAAGTCGAGGACTACCTGTATACAAATCCTCACCTTTCCTCAAGAAAATAACTAACTAGTCATCATAATATGACTGTTTACTTTAGAGTTCTATCTCTTGTTTTACAAAAATGTTCTTGTATCATACAGTAATCTAGAGTATTGGGAAACTGTCTTTCCCATCCTCATTCTGAGATGGGAATAATTACATTATAAGTACCACCTACCAAACATCTTTAAGACTCTCCATCCTTTCTTGGTGTTTTGTTTTGTACCCCTGCCACTCAGGAAGGCCTCCTTTCCCCACATCCCACCGAGCTTCCTGTTACTGGTCTCACAGTTACCTGTTCCACTTTTAATTTGGCTCGAGCTCGTTCCCGGCGTCGCAGTTCTCCTTCAATTACATCAAAGAACTCGTTACGCACTCGCTTCAGAATTTCCTCAGGCTTTTCTTCCTCAACCTCTTCTTTGGCCTCTTCATCCTTGCCTTCCAGCTTGGTTTTCTCCTTGAGACGCATTTCACGGTGGCGCGCCTCCAGAATCTTCTCTCGCTTCGTCTCCCGCTCAAACATCTAAAGATGCACATTAAGTCTTATGAGTGAAAGGCATTCAATTAAGTTCCACCCATAGTTATTATGGTAGCATCACTCTTATATTCTACAGGGTACCAACAACAGCTAGATAGTGGAAAAAATGGCCTGTCCCAATAATATATTATTGAATGTTTGTATTCCACCAGCAGCAGCACTCTACTGATGGAAGGGGTCTTCTGCTATCTCATAAAGCAATAATTTGATGAAACACTATTGCTAATATACAGTGGCTTAGCTCTTTTGAAGGACAGTATTAACAGACTACCTTGGCCGGTTTATATCAGGGAAAGTAAAGGCTTCCTTGGCTTGAACTTGATACCTGATGGCCACATTCCCTTTTTTTTCCTCTTAGGATCAAGATGGAAATGTTTGTTTCTCTTCCAAATGTTAATCAGGTCTGACTCTAGTTAGCTTTTTTTTTTGAGATTCAGTCCAGATTCGCTACAGACTATCATATGTTGTTGCATTTATGCTAACAATATTTTTTAAAAAAAAACAATATAGAGAACAAAGATGGAAAACTAGAATTCAACCCAGAGAAAGAACAATCTCATCTCAATTCTCAGAGGAGGTTTGCTGTTTTGGCACTTTGCCCATTGGTGAAAGGCAGGAGATACTCACTGCTGAGGCCAGGTTCTTCTCATTCCGTTGCAAAGTACAGAGGCCAGAAGAAAATTCCAGAAGTGTTACTGTGCCCAGCTTGGAACCACAGCCAATAAAACGCCCATTATCCTGCAAACGCAGACTGAAGAGAGGCTCATCACAAACCTGGTGGGGGAAGACCCATTCAGGAGGCAAACAAATATATCCATGTCAACTCGTTCACATCTTTCAGACAACATGTAGACTATCGTAAAATATATGTAAACTTCATAGAAGGAGCTATTGAGATCATTGAGACCAACTTCCTACCCAGTGAAGGAATCCTAATTAAAGGTATCCAATCTGTGTTTAGAGATAGATAATTCACCTCCTTCTTAGGTAACTGACTTGACATTCAGCTAGAATTTGACTTTCTATTAACCTTAGACTTTTGTGCACTGAGTACTAGAATGCAATCGTAACTTGTTTTGAAGACCTCAGATCTTATTCTAATTCAATTTTCCAACAAAAGGGGTGTTTTGTTGATTTTTGTATTGTCTCTGGATAGTAAGATGAGCGGCATATATGCTTAATAAATAAAATAAATAAAAATAAGGAAGAAACCCCCCCCCCCAGATTTATAAATTGGCATTTCTATTTCAGCAGTGATTATTATTCTTCGCAAACAAACTTACACAGAAACTTTAAACATGCACACCCTTATTAAAATATGGATTGGGGCTAGTTTCAGCTATGATGATGCATACTGGGCTGCATAATTTCCAGGATCCAATCTTGGTTGGTCACCAGGACCAGAAGTTTAGTCTTCTGAGCTTTCAGACTTGTACTGGAGCCCATTTTCAAAGAGAAGTTCCCTGAGGATGGGCTCCAGCATGACTCTAAAAGTTTGGAAGATTACATCTTGGGTCCTAGTGACTGATCCAAGATTGAATCCTGCAACATTATCCTGGGACACGTATATTTGCCTCATTTGTGCAAAATTTCCCCTCAGCGAGGAAGTGGAAAATAGTGTGGTTGAAATGCCATTACAGCAACATCAAAACAATTTTAGTGGGTATGAACCCCCTAGAGCAGGGCTTTTCAACCTTTTCACAGTGTACCACTTTTAGGACATGATAATATTTGAGTACCACCAGTGGTTAGCACGGTGTCAAAAACTTGATGACTAAAAAAAAGGGGGGGAGGGATTTTGGGAAAAGTAAAAAGTTGTTAATGCTTCCTTCTACTGCAATAGAGGAAGTCTGTTCTTTTTCCCTTCTCCCCCTCACTTTCCCCCATTTTCCTCCCCATTGTGTCCAACTATTTGCTTTTGTATTTTTGTATTTTATTCTATAATCTAATAAAATATTACAAACTGTAGAAAAAAGTAAAAAAGTACCAGTTTTAATTTCTTTGGTGGCTGTTCCTTTGCTAAATCACTTTCCTTTTGCACTGACAAATGTATGATGAATTTATCCATGTTTATTAATATGCACCACTACCAGCTACCTCAGGGGTTTTCAAACGTGGCACTTTTAAGACTTGTGGACTTCAACTATTCAATTCAACTATTTAATTCGTTTTTTGCATCTGTCTTTACACAAAGGAAAAAAACAGTCCAACCTACCCAAACCAGTGCCATAAAAACAGAATAGAAACGCAAGTTAAGATAGACAAGAAAATGGTAAGTGAGCACCTGTCCAGCCTAGACAACTTCAAATCACCAGGACCAGATGGATTACACCCCAAGGTTCTCAAGGAACTGGCAGACGTGATCTCAGAACCACTGAACTATATTTTTCAAAGATCCTGGAGCACTGGGGAACTACCAGAGGACTGGAAGAGAGCTAATGTAGTTCCCATCTTCAAAAAAGGGAAAAAATAGATGCAGGAAACTACAGACCTATCAGCCTGACCTCAATACCTGGGAAGATTCTGGAAAAGATAATCAAACAACAAATCAGCGAACACCTTGATGCAAACAAAGTCATCACTAAAAGTCAACATGGGTTTGTCAAAAACAGATCATGCCAGACAAATCTTATTACATTCTTTGACCAAGTGACAAAACTAGTGGACCAGAGGAATGCTGTAGATATAATTTACTTGGACTTCAGTAAGGCATTCGATAAAGTAGATCACAACCTACTACTTGATAAGATAGAAAAATGTGGGTTAGATAGCATTACTACCAGATGGATTCGTAGCTGGCTGACAGGCCGTACTCAGTGTGTGGTCCTCAATGGAACTGCATCTACATGGAAGGAAGTGTGTAGTGGGGTGCCCCAGGGCTCTGTTCTGGGCCCAGTGCTCTTCAATATCTTCAGTAATGATTTGGATGAGGGGATAGATGGGGAACTTATCAAATTTGCAGACGACACCAAGCTGGCAGGAATAGCCAATACTCCAGAAGATAGGCTTAAGATACAGAAGGATCTGGACAGACTCGAACACTGGGCACTATCTAACAAAATGAAATTCAATGGTGAAAAAAGTAAGGTTCTACACTTAGGTAGGAAAAATCAAATGCATAGGTATAGTATAGGTGGTACCTTGCTCAATAGTAGTAACTGTGAGAGGGATCTCGGAGTCTTAGTAGACAATCACTTCAATATGAGCCAGCAGTGTGCTGCAGCTGCCAAAAAAGCCAACACAGTGCTAGGCTGCATTAACAGAGGGATAGAATCAAGATCAAGTGAAGTACTAATACCACTTTACAATGCTTTGGTAAGGCCACACCTGGAATACTGCATCCAGTTTTGGTCACCACGATGTAAAAAAGATGTCAAGACACTAGAAAGGGTACAGAGAAAAGCAACAAAGATGATTAGGGGGCTGGAGGCTAAAACATATAGGGAACGGTTGCTGGAATTGGGTATGTGTAGTTTAATGAAGAGAAGGGTGAGTGGTGACATGATAGCAGTGTTCCAATATCTCAGGGGCTGCCACAAAGAAGAGAGAGTCAAGCTATTCTCCAAAGCACCTGAAAGCAGGACAAGAAGCAACGGATGGAAACTAGTCAAGGAGAGAAGCAACCTAGAACTAAGGAGAAACTTCCTTACAGTTAGAAAAATTAACCAGTGGAACAACCTGCCTCCAGAGGTGGTGAATGCTCCAACACTGGAGGTTTTTAAGAAGAGACTGGACAGCCATTTGCCTGAAATGGTATAAGGTTTCCTGCCTGAGCAGGGGGTTGGACTAGATGACCTCCAAGGTCCCTTCCAACTTTATTATTATTATTATTATTATTATTATTATTATTATTATTATTATTATTATTATTATTATTATTATTATCTCCCAGAATTCCTCAACCATCATGGTTGGATGAGAATTCTGGGAGTTGAAGTCCACAGGTCTTAAAGTTGCTAAGTTTGTAGACCCATGAGCTAGCTGGTCAGCCCTTCTTAGCTCTCCTTCCACAGTGTAATAAGAATGCACCCCCTCCCCCATCCCTTCCCTCTACCCTTAAAGACACAGGAATCAAGTGCAAAGCAAGAAAGGCTCACAAAATAAAGAAACACTTAAACTTTGATGGGGGTTTTCTTTAAGCTGCCTCAGACCTGTCACAATGTTGCAATCCGAAAGGCTCCGGCAATTGCAAAAAACTTTAGCTTTAAATTAAGCCTGTTTACCTTCAAAGAAAACTTACTAAAAGCCATAGATAGACTCAAGATAAGGGGGTAAAACTAATTACATTTGTTTAAAGAGATTAAACCTACGGAAGTCAACACTTTGGACTCATTGCTAGCCTAAAATACACTTAAAATATTCCAGTAACCAAAGCACACAAAGGAGCCTCTGAATTACAAAACGCTGTAAAAACTGTACGCAAATCCTTACGGTAACCCAATCAAGCTGCCAGCTGATCCAGAAGTAAATAAACCCACCTCCTTTACAACATGCTGGCTTTTCATTTCATCAGCACTGACTGCATTCTCCTGGCTGGAGAAAACGAACCAGGGGACCTTTTCTTCCAGCAACAGCTGTTTCTTCTTCTCTGTCCCTTTTTCCTCCCTGGTGGCTGACCTCTCCTCCTGTTTCTCTGATGTCTTTTTTTTCTCCTTTCCCACCCAGACCACCTCCTTTTATAGCCTCTCCTCTTCCCCCCCTCTTTTTCTTCAGTTTACCTCCAGCTCTGTGCTTCTTCCTGAAGCACCAATCAGCTGGAGCCTTGCTGGCTCCTGGGGCTTCTGCTGAGCCCAGACAGTCCTGCAACTGCAGCTGCAGCTGCCTCTCCCTCTCCTTGGGTCACTTTGGCTCATTCCCCTCCCCTGCTACACTCGGCTAGCAGTGGCATACCACCTGCCATGGGGCAAAGTACCACAGGTGGTATGCGTACCACCGGTTGAAAAGCCCTGCCCTAGAGAGCCAGCAAAGTGACCTCAGTGGTATGAGTTGATACATAAAACCAGAGAAATGTTGTAATCCAAGGGTCTTCAAACTTGGCCCTTTTATGACTTGTGGACTTCAACTCCCAGAATTCCTCAGCCAGGCATGCTGGCTGAGGAATTCTGGGAGTTGAAGTCCACAAATCATAAAAGGGCCAAGTTTGAAGACCCCTGTTGTAATCAATGCAACTTGAGAAAGAAGAGAGGAGATATTACAGCAAAAAATTGGGATACAGAAACTCATGGGGCAAAGCATGCATGGTTTTCCATTTCCTTAAATTACCTTCAGGTGGAGTGTAGGATCATTTTGTTTGAAAAGGAAGTCCCAAACATCAAGGGTCCCATCCATCTTAGTAGTGAAGAAGACGGCCGGTCGAGTTGTGCTCCAACAGCCGTCTGTCAGATAAGCCATATGGTATCTGCCGAAAACATATTATTATTTTTTTCTGTGCTTGTCTCCTTGTGACAATCCTATTTTAAAAGATGGCCTGGAAATACTCTAAATAAATAAATGTCTGTTCCCTTCTATTACAAAGGATTCATTTAAGATAGCTGCAATTTGTAAGACCTTTTGTACAAAGTACATGAATCTCACTTGTAAATGTTGAGGTCTGAGCTTGAAATATCTGCATGTACAGGTAATCCTCGACTTACAACAATTCATTTAGTGACTGTTTGAAGTTACAACAGCACTGGAAAAAGTGACCCATGACTGTTTTTCACACTTCATGACCGTTGCAGCATCCCCATGGTCACATGATCAAAATTGAAATGCTTGGAAATGTACTCAAGATGGTTGCAGTGTCCCGGGGTCATGTGATCACCTTTTGTGACCTTCTGACCAGCAAATCAATGGGGAAACCAGATTCACTTAACAACTAGATTGCCAACTGTACAACTGTGATGATTCATTGAACAACTGAGGCAAGGAAGGTCATAAAATGGGGCAAAATTCATTTAACAAATTTTTCACTCAGCAACAGAAATGTTGGACTCAGTTGTGGTCATAAGTCAAGGACCACCTGTACCAAATACTTTTACAGACATTTCTTTATTTGCAATGTTTATAGCTCTCCTTAATCCTAACAGAGCCTGGCTAAGTAATAGCAAGAATAAAACATACAATGTAAAAACTAAAAGGGTAAAATTTGTCACAAAAGTCAACTATCAGCCAAAAAACCCACATTGAAACAAGATGTTTTTAATTTGTCTATAAAATGCATGCGGGGTTGGGGGTGGGTCATCTGCTCTCCCAGGAGTGCATCTGCTCTTCCATCCATTCATCCTTTTATCTAACTAACCATATGTGTATAAGTGCATCATCTCTGTGTGTGGATATGAGAAAAGGGAGAAAGAGAATGAGGCAGAACTTGCTAAATAACAATGAAATAATAACCTCTGTAATACCAAGTGTTAGGGGTGGGGTGGGGAGAAGTTTGGATAAAAGAAAGGACAAACCATTACTGCTACCATAGTTCTTCCTAATCGGAAGTGTTGAAATTTATATAAAACAATAGCCTTCCATGTGTTTTCAGTTTTTTTAAAAAAAAAACAACATTTCTGATGGAATAGTTGTAACAGTTCTTCATCCAAAGCATCTCAACGTCTGTAACCCGAGTTTCAATTCAAGAAATCAGCCTAATGGTTAGCTTTGGTTTGGAAGGAAGGCCTTTTTTCCCCTCAGCCTGGCTTCTGGTTTCTAAACAGAGGAGAAAGATTGAAAGATGGTTGCCATAGGGATTAGGCTTCAGTCAAGCTATGAGACAATAGGCCAGTATGAAGAAGATACAAAGTTGGAGAATTCTGATGGCTCTGAGCCCAGAATGTACTCTGATAAAAAAAAAATTAGGATTATATGACTACTGCCCAGACAAAAGGGAAGCTATTTTGAAACAGTGAAGAAAAAAAAGTGATATGTTGTTTTTCTCCCAACCTACCATCTGCTAACACAGGACCATCTTCTTTTTAGTTACTGTAATACAGGATGAGGGGTGAGAGTAATGAAAAAGCAGAACGTATCAGAAATAGAAAGAAATTAGGGAATGTGAGACATAGAAATTATCTCTTCTTTACCAGCTCTTTTCTCACTCCAATTAATGTGTTAATTATTTTTGCAGATTTCAGTTCGTTATGGTAACACATGCTTGTGATTTTTACCTAAAGGAGCTTTTCTTTATTTAAATCTAACTTGGCAGATAGAATCCATCTAAGTTTAATTGCCTGTCTCACTGTTCCGTTTCTTATCCTTGCAGAATTTTCAAGTGAAACTCAAAATTGGCTATTTTATTCTTAAATGGTTTCTTCATTTGCTACCTGGATTAAGGTGGATACTTTGCTTTGAACCTCCATGTAATGCCTCCAGAATATGCCTTCTTCCCTTTAAACAGGAATGTATATAAGACAAGGTTATATCAGCAGGCCTGGAAACCCCAAGGGATGGGGAACTAATGAGGTGGCTGCATTACTTTTAACATTCTCCATTCATTATTCCCGTTTAATTGTTTTTATAGTTTTTAAATGCTTTTAATATTTGTTGATGATAATTATTTGTTGTATGATGCCCCAAATCACTTGGAGATGAGATGGGCAGCTCTAAACATTAGAAAAATAAATAAAATGTAAGAACTATTTCATTTTGCTCTTTAGTGCAAGCAGTTCCCCACTTTACTTTTCATTTAATATCACATTATATTTTATATGAAACATTCATATATAAAGATGCTAATAACCCCTTTGTGTTTAAAAATGTATCATTCCATATATTTTTGAGAATTAATTTCAGTCCATTTCATCAGGGGGGCTGTGATCCACAAAACCTATGCAATAATAAAATGTTAAGATCTTTTTGATATTCTGATAGAAAGTATGTGAAACAAATATTTCACCTGCTTTTTACTTTATGCTATCAGTATTATTGGTAGGGTCTAGGAAGAGGCCCTTTTCTGCTGCTACCCCTGCATTGTGAAATATCTTGCCTGCAGAGTTGAGGAAAGCCCCCAATTTCTTGGCCTTCTGCAAAGGGGTCAAAACTCAGCTGTGTAGCCTTGCATGGGGGACACAGGGACCCACACAACCATAGGGCTGGTTGGCCTCATGAGAACACCTCCTCCCCGTGCACCTGTATTAACAACTGCTAATCCTCCATCTTGGAACTCATCTTTTAAAATTATTTAAATGTTTTATCATTTTTTTAAAAAAATAATCCTAAATTATTCTGATTTTATTATATAATTTTAACTGATTAAACTGTAACACCACCCAGAGCCCTTCTCCTAGGAAGATGAGCGGTTAAGAAATATGAAATATAAATAAAGTTAAGTAAAAATAATGGCTTTGTGGAGTTACCTACTTAGTCCACATGATGCTTGATTCTCTGCTCTCTTCTGACCAAATGCGTGCTGTCCAATCCCCAACAGTCAAAAAGTTCTTGGGGTAGAAAGGATTTCTTGACAGAGAATAGATGGGACCGTGGTGGCCACTGAATGTGCAGACAATTTTTTCAGCAGGTGTCTTTGCCTTGCGGTTGCAAGAAATTACAATCCCTTGCTCTGTTCCCACCATGAATTTTGTTGGCTGCGGAAGGCCAATGAAAAGTTATAATTACTTACATGTTTGGAACTTCTATTTGCTGGACAAGTAAAACTTCCTAAAAAGGAACAATTTACCCATCTAGTCTGCTCGCATGTGATGCATATGGAGAGGAAAGATAGGGGTAGTATTATTTTCAGAATTTATTAACAAAGTCTAGACATGGCACTCACAATATTCAAAATGACCTATGATTTTATTTTAGCTGGTCATCATGTGATGTACAAACAGGATGTACACATAATTATGCATTTATGTTATGTTCTCACCTGCATTGGCCACAATATTTTAATACCTTCTTCACAACAGGGCACAGCAATAACCATTTAATATGAAAGACAAGCTCTGTGATTTTGAAAATACAAGTATACCTTTCAAAGAAAAATATCAAATAAAGTTCATACTTTAGAAGCAAAAATGATTGGAGAAATTATGTCTGTTACCCTAGACAGGCAGCTTCTAATTCTGCAGCAAAACATGGATTTTTGTGTGTGTGTGTGTGAATATTTTTTTTCAATGCAGGGGAAAATAAATCTGCTTCCTTTATGAACTTTGTATGAACTTACTTTCTTTCAAAACTCTGATGTTAGATCTGGAGTGCGCATGGGTGTTTGTATGTGTGCTCATGCATTTGTGCTTGTATGTATTTGTGTATGTGCATTTGGCACAGAAAAAGAGAGAGAGAATAAGACCACATGTGTCATGGAGAGAGATGTCCTTATCAATTTAGGCACCCTACTGTTTCTCAGAAAACTACAGTCACCTTGATTAGGGACTTGCTTGACCATATAACAAAAAGAAAAAAGGTGTTTATCAAGATCTGTGCCTACTGGCTATAGCGATAAGGCCACAGCAATTAGCTCCCTGGTAAGTTGTAACTGGTTTCCCTCCCCACACCTCAAGTAGAAGTCTCTTTGGAATAAGATTTAACATAGTGTTGAAAAAGTGCATTTGTCAACATGAGCAATATGTGGCCTGTTGGATTTGCAGGATAAATAATTCCATTGGTACTGATTATGCAGTTGTCGAGCTTCATCTGTAGACTTCAAAAAGGGAAGTTAGATAAAAGTGATTGTATACAGGCATCTTTGAACAGAAGGCCCTCTGGAATATGAGCTGAGTTTTTGGTTATAATACATAGTTCCATGCAAAAAATTTTTGAAAGAGGGCAGCAGTTATCCACTAATAGTATCCACTCATTGGATCAAGCTCCTTCGGTGCCTGTCAACTCACCCAATAAAGACCAGCAACTTGACACACTGCAAAATATTCATAACCATGCCATTAAAATAAATTGTACATCTAACTGCGTATTTTTAAATTGATATGTTAATTGTTCTCCATATTATTCAAACACTTTTGCTGCCATGAGTTTCATCTCCAAGAAGCATTTCCCTCTCTTATAACTAACTGTAGCCCTTGACCTACAAGCATTGGTTTACAAAGTTACAGAAGCACTGAAACAAATTTATTTATTTTTATTTTAATTCCATTTATATCCCGCCCTTCTCCGAAGACTCAGGGCGGCTTACAAGCTTAGCAGTAGCCTTCATTCTATGTATATGCCTGCTTATTAGGGCTTTCACACACACACCCAAGCGGCATTATTACAAAGTCAGCTTAATTGCCCCCAACAATCTGGGTCCTCATTTTACCTACCTCGGAAGGATGGAAGGCTGAGTCAACCTTGAGCCTGGTGGGATGCGAACCTGCACTAATTGCAGGCAGCTGGTCTTACTTAAGGAGGCATTAGCCCACTGCTCCACCAAGGCTCTATGACTTACAACTGGTCCTTGCGCTTACGACTGTTGCAGGATCCCCACAGTACGTGATAAAAATTAGGATGTTTGGCAACTGGCATGGATTTATAATGGTTGCAGTGTCCTGGGTTCATGGGATCTTCCCAGCCAGCTTCCGACAAGCAAAGACCTTGGGAGAAGCCAGGTTTGCATAACGGCCGCATGATTCAATTAACTGTAGTGATTCACTTAACAACCGTGGCACATAAAAAAGGTTGTAAAATTGGGGGCAACTCCCTTAACAATTGCCTTGTTTGGCAACAGAATTTCCAATCCCAATTGTGGTTGTTAAGTCAAGGACTTACTTGCACCTAGTAATAACCAAGAACAGATCCAAACTCTGTAGGATCTTTAAACTCAGCATATTTTTTTTAAAAGGGGAAAAACAGTCAGACACCTTGCATTTTTACCTTGTTCTTACTTAATAGGCATTATAATTTAAAAAGTCAAAAAAGGAAAGAAATAAAAAGCAATACTAATAAAAGGACAAGATTAAAAAATATTAAAATTTATAATAATGACATACAAAAAAAGCAATATAAGCAATGAAATATTGATGGATCAAAAAATCTCAGGTGACCAACTACTATATCATACTGCTGATATATTCTAATACACCTTTAAAATCTTAAAATATTTCATATTTAATTTTTAGTTGAAATATTTTTCTATTGAACTTTAAAATATGAGTACACATATTGCTATCCTTAGTTACTTTCTGAGGCAGTAAACAAAGAATTTCTGGCCAGGACAGGGCCTGAGAGGTTTGGATTGAATAAAGACTGGATCATATACATGCTTAGGTTTACTGGAAGTCAAGCGTGCTGGAAGAGGGAACCTTGCAGAATCTGAATAAAATAAAGCTGAGAAGAGGCCTGAATTGGAGATTTATCTAAATGAACTTGAAATCTTCCTTTGCAAAGTCAACATTTAAAACAGAGATTGCTGTAAAGACTCCCTAGTGCTTCTGTCTATTGAGCAGCAAGATCAGAGCAATGTAAATAAAAGCATGTGGTTTATATTCGTGTCAGAATTTGATAGACAATATTTAATCACAGAAATATATACTTTGAAGTCTGAAGTTAACATACCTACCCTTCCTTATAATTAAAGTGAACAAGTGAAATATATTTTAGTTTATAGTACCTCCATTTGACCATGGACGAATACTAAATTTGCTAGAATATATTGGACTAATACTAACAGATAGAAAAAATGTTAAGAATTTACATTTACATTGCTGTTGCTAAATTATGTTTAACGGTGTGTCAACACTGTGAAATTACTTTTTTCATATTGTTTTGTAGGATTCTAATACAGAGTTATTTTAATAGAACATTAAAAATACAAGTGTAATTTCATCTTCCTTCAATAACTTTAAAAGCCTTAGCTTTGTAATGCTTCTCTCATAAGCAATCCATACCAACTCATTGCTTCATTGTTCTATCGTGCACGTTATTTTTAGTTTTAACTATTACAGTCTGAACAAGGCAAATTGAATGAGGAGAGTTTGAAAACCAAAGACAAACCAAACTAGATTGCAGTGTTTCATTTAATTAATCTTGCTTTGCAAGATTATACAATATTCTTTACTGAATACATGATATTCTTTATTATGAACACAATATTCCTTATTATGAAATCATGATTTTCCTGACTTGCTACCAGTTTATATAATGTTATTCTCTTTTGATGCCATCTTAATTCAATTTTATTTTATTTTTTAAAGGAAAAAATAATACAGCTTTCATTTATTGCAATTTCACTCAAGGATGATAACTATGTCTTTCCTGTTCTAGTCACCTATGCTTTTACTACAACCTAGGAATTATGATGGCTGTTCTACTGGCATCCAAAGCCTAAGAACTGATGAAAGAATTCAGAGGCAACATATAGAATATCCAACAAATACTTACCATTGTTGGCTCAAACTCCAATGCAATGGCTCCTAAAGCATTTTCTAGGATGCCTTTTCTACTGATATCCATAACAAGTGTCTCAGTTGGCTCAGATAGTTTACGAATGTCCCACCACAAAACCTGGCCAAAGAGAAAAGCATGTTAACTGCTATCAGATTTCTTGAACTGGCCCATGTTTATGTGGGTAGTTTAAACTAAGGTGGCAACAATGTGACTGCATGGGAATTGTTTGCTACCCTGTACCTACCCATTGATTTACTCAATTTTACCATCTGGAACTAGGTTGGAAGCTGAAATTATTATAGCCTATTGCTTTTAAGGTTGGTTTAATTATTTTCTATATGACTATCATCTTAGATATAAAGTAAAGGTAAGGTAAAGGTTCCCCCGCACATGCGTGCTAGTCGTTTCCGACTCTAGGGGCCGGTGCTCATCTCCGTTTCAAAGCCGAAGAGCCAGCGCTTGTCCGAGGACGTCTCCGTGGTCATGTGGCCGGCATGACTAGACGCCAAAGGCGCACGGAACGCTGTTACCTTCCCACCGGAGTGGTCCCTATTTTTCTACTTGCATTTTTACATGCTTTCGAACTGCTAGGTGGGCAGAAGCTGGGACGAGTAACAGGCGCTCACTCTGTTACGCGGCACTCGGGATTCGACCCGCCAAACTGCCGACCTTCTGATCGACAAGCTCAGCGTCCTAACCCACTGAGCCACCGCGTCCCTTTTGTCTTAGATATAGCTATACTTAAATTCACATTTTCAACAGTCTAAACTTAAGGAATACCGACTGTATAAAACTAAGATATACAACGTGGTTTATACCCCATAATTACTCTAGAGTATTTTATGAGCTTATCAGTTACCCTAGTCTTTACTCCAAATCTAAATTCTGCTATTACTCTCCCAGCTCAGATCTCTATATGAAAATTTAATGTTCCATAGCTGGATATATATATGATGGATAAAGACACAGAAACTTTATTTACTGCTCTTGGTGTGTACAAATCAGCTATATTCTCCTAGATACTGGTATTGCAAGTAACTTATCAAACACTGAATATCAAATTATCATCAAATGCTGGTATCAAATTATTAAGAAATGCCATTTGTCACCAATTAGCCAAGACTATGTAATGAATAATAAGTGCACAAGCTATTTTTAAAATATCAGAGCAAAGAGTCAAACCATTGCAAACCAACGTGGCTCTTATTTCTCTGAGATCTAGAACAGTTGTTGCACCAACTTTCTGATGCAAAGGCTACCAATTATGTTATAGGTAGTTGTGACAAGCCACATTATCTATGCCTAGCCTTCTTTATTGTAACCTGTCCGTCAGTGGAGCCTGAGAAGCAATCGGTTCCTGTTTTTGACTGCAGCCAGATAGCATTATACACAGGATCTCGATGACTAAGCTCAACTGTAGTTAATTCCACAGGTAGTGATCCTTTCCGGGTGTCCCAGTAAGCTAAGGGATAGTGAAAGACAATTGAGAAACATTACTAGTGTTTCACTTTTATTTATTCATTACATTTGTTTTGAAATAAAAATAATTAAAAATTGAAAAGTAACACAAACAATTGCAGCTAAAATGATTAACAGCCATAGCACTTATCTACTGCTTCACAGTGCTTTTACAGCCCTCTCTAAGTAGTTCACAGAGTCAGCATATTCTCCCCAACAATCTGGGTCCTCATTTTACCAACCTCGGAAGGATGGAAGGCTGAGTCAACCTTGACCTGGTCAGGGTCGAACTCCTAGCCATGAGCAGTGACCACCACAGCTCCTCAAAGGAAGAAAAAAAACCCTTGAAAGTGTCCTTTTTACACAACTTTGGTGGAAATTGCCTAATGGATCAAGTGGCAGGGATGATGGTATGAAGAACTCAGCCAAGCAGACTCCAGGAATGATCTTCATCTTTCTTCTCTACTACCCACCCTCAATCCCGTTACTTAATTTATTTATTAAATTTATATGCTACCCATCTCACCAAGAGGTGACTTGAGGTGGCTTACAACCAAATAAAACCAAACAAAACAGTAAATATTAAAATAGTAAATATCAATGTTAAAATGTATTTATTTAACAAAGATGGCAAGGAAGAGAGCAGGATTAAAGCTGCCCCGTAGATTGCATCTGGTTATTTCAAAATAAGTATGTCAAAACATGGAATGAAGTTAAAAAAACATGTGTCAAGATGGTACAAATACAATTGTCATTATGGGAGAGAATTTCTGTGACCAAGATGAATATTTTACTTAGAATGTTGTTGGTTTTTTGCAAACACTTGTTTTGATAACTGATATAACATTTAACCACTGGTAGGAGGATATATCTATATTTGAATGGCAGAGGGGAAAAAATCCCAGAGTTAAATATAAGCTACTACAAGATGTGAAGGAAAGAAGAAGATTGGGTCTACTAGTAAAATTCTTGCATTAGAGAAATCTTCTTTTCTTCTGTGATGCATGTAAGCTGGGTTTCTGCAGAGGCCGCACTGAAATTTTTTTTGCTATCTGCAACTTATATATACTTTGGCAACTGGAAGGGACAGAAATCCTTCTCATTGGGCTGGTTGTGTGGGGAGATCTATGAAGAATGAAGTAGAATCATTTCTCTGTTTCTAATGGTAACAATAACTCTATAAAATGTGATTGCAGTTGAACATGGCAAATAAAACATTATAGGAGGCATCTTTAAGTCAAAAGCCACATGTAAGTAAAGAATTGGATTGAAATAGATACAGCAAATAGGGGCAATTCATCCTGTTTTCAGCAATTCATCAAGAAAGAGTAAGGTTACTTTCTTTTTTACAATCATTGTCGATTTCCCTTACCAATCTGTCCATTGTAACATCCTCCAATTAGGATATGTGAATCTTTGGGGTTGTACTCTAAGCAAACCAAAGGCGAAGCAGGCTGGAAAACCATATCTGGTTTATTCGGGACTTCTAACAAAAGGGAGAAAAAGATTGATATATGAAAGAAAAGAGACAAGCATGGCATATTTGCCTCTAAGTTTCCAATTCTCATGAAACGAGGGATGAAGTATTTATTTTATTCTTCCTCTTTTCACATTTCATCTTTCCTACCTAGGTGCAATAGGTAAGTCACCCCTGCTCCCCGGTCTGCTTGCACTAGAAAACAGGGAAAAGTCATCCGAAAAATGAATGTGCTTCAAAAGGCAAAAAAGAAAAGATGAGACTGGTTTGCATGAGATGAGTTTCTACAATACAGGTAGCCCTTGACGTATGACTACAATTGAACACAAAATTTCTGTTGCTAAGCAAGGCAGTTGTTAGGTGACATTTGCCCCATTTAATGACTTTTCTTGCCACAGGTGTTAAGTGAATCACTGCAGTTGTTAAGTTAGTAATGTGACTGTTAAGTGAATCCGGTTTCCGCATTGACTTTGCTAGGAGTGTGGTGGCTCACGTTGTTGGGTCGCTGGGTTGAGGTTAGCAAGCAGCCCATGTCTGAGACCTAAGTAGTGCTGTGTGAGCTCCTGTCACTTGCTCCAGCTCCTTGATGGGGACATGAAAGGAGCCCTCACGGGTGTCTCCCCCCCCAAAAAAAGTGATGTCACCCGCTAATCCTTTCAATCTGGAAACTCCTTAAATGATGCCTCCAATATGAATGGGATGGAGATTGACTTTGCCTGTCAGAAGGTCACAAAAGGTGATCACATGACCCTGGGGCATTGCAACCAACATAAATACATGCCCGTGATCAAGTGTCTGATTTTTGATCACATGACCATGGGGATGTTGCAGTGGATATAAGTGTGAAAAAATGATCATAAGTATCTTTTTTCAATGTTACTTCAGATGGTAACTAAACAAATGGTTGTAAGTCAAGGATTATCTGTATATACAGCCATAAAATCATTAGCTGGTTGAGAAGTAACATGCATTTCTGTACAAGCAAAAGAAGTACCCAATATGGAAATCAGGATATCAGCCTCTAAGCAGGCCTTTAAAAAAAAGACCTGCCTTCTTCCAATGGAGCTGTGAAAGAAGGATGAAGTGATCCAATCACTCCTTGTCTTTCCTATTGCTTTTTGGAGCATTGGTTACAAAGAAATATTTCCTGCTGTCTGCTTTCTTTACACCAGGTAGGGTGACCATAACAAGGAGACAGTATTCATTCCTGGTAGTGAAGGAATGGCTCGTTTAATGCTGTATACAAATCATAACAGCAGTCTTTTCACCACTTACCAAGGTCCCATATATATGAGTCATAGGACATATCTTTTGAACTCCGTTGGAACTCAAGGTTGGAATAAGCTACGGCCAACTTCCGGCTTCGGTCAGGGTGCCAAGAGAGATGAGTGGCAGTTCTTTTAATCGGGTTTGGGTCCCTTTGATATAAAAGCCCAACAAATATACATTTAAGGTACATCCATTTGCTAAGATGGGTTGTATTGTGACATTTCTCTGAAAAATGGGTTCCAGATACATCTGTCATCCTCTCGCCTCTCCTGTTCAACATCTATATGAAGCCGCTGGGTGAGATCATTCGTGGTTTTGGGGTGGGGTATCATCAGTACGCTGATGATACCCAGCTTTTTATTTCCACCACAGATCAACTCAGTGATGCCCTCTCCGTGATGTCCCGTTGCCTGGAGGCGGTGAGGGTCTGGATGGGGAGGAACAGGCTTCGTCTAAATCCCAACAAGACCGAGTGGCTTTGCGTACCGGCATCTCAGGTTGTCCATTCTATTCCATCTTTATCTATAGGGGGTGAGGTGTTACCCCCCGTAGATAGGGCTCGCAACTTGGGTGTCCTCCTTGATTCACAGCTCAATTTTGAAGATCACATAGGAGCTGTGACTAGGGGGGCTTTTGCCCAGGTTTGCCTGGTGTGCCAGTTGCGGCCCTATTTGGACCGGGATGCCCTACGCACAGTCACTCATGCGCTCGTGACCTCTCGGATAGACTACTGTAATGCTCTCTACATGGGGCTGCCCTTGAATACCACTCGGAGGCTCCAGCTGGTGCAGAATGCGGCCGCACGAGTTGTGATGGGGGTCTCCTGATACTCCCATGTAACACCTCTGCTCCGCGAGCTGCATTGGCTTCCAGTTGTCTTCCGGGTGAGATTCAAGGTGCTGGTGATGACCTATAAAGCCCTAAATGGCATGGGTCCGGGTTATTTATGGGAGCACCTTTTGCCGGCGTTAACGTCCCATCGCCCTGTGCGCTCCCACAGGGTGGGCCTCCTCAGGGTGCCGTCGGTCAGGGAATGTCGACTGGCGGCTCCCAGGGGGAGAACATTCTCTGTGGGTGCACCTGCCCTCTGGAATCAGCTTCCGGTTGAGCTCTGGATGGCTCCCAACCTTCGCTTGTTTCGCCGCGACCTGAAGACTTGGCTATTTGAACTTGCCGGCCTGGACTGAGGGACTGGGATTTTAGATCTTAAATTTTTTAAAATTTTAAATTTTAGAATGTGTTTATTTAGTGCTATTTGATTTAATCTCATTTTAATTTTTATACATTATCTGTTGTTTATAGTGTTTTGGTTGCCCTGTACACCGCCCCGAGTCCCTTCGGAGAGGGGCGGTATATAAATCCAAATAATAATAGCAGTTCATGCTTTAAAAAGACCCCTGAGAGTACATTCAGTGGAAAAAAATACATAAAAATGTCCTTTTTAAAGTCCAAAATGCCTACAAATCCTTTCACTGAAAAGTATTAGTTACTTTAAGACCGCATGACTTGAACATAGCATGCTGCCATATAAAATAAGAATATTGATGTATGTTTTCAATATGCTGCCAGCAACTCTTTTCTGTAGTCTATACTGAGTAAATATATATGAGATTTTCTGTTGCAATAAATTAGCACAAATAGGTGCCAAAATGGAATTTTTTTAAAAAAAAATACCAAATGAGTTTAGAATAATTATCTCGAACAAGGGAACTTTCCTTAGTTGACTGTAGTACAAAACAGCTGAATTATAGTTTAAACACTGAACAGCTGAAGTACAGTTTATCAAAAGCTTCAGCTCTACATTCAAGGAGCTAAATTTAAATAATGCAGAGTTATCCCACTGTATGTGTCAATTAGTCTTTCATTGCAATACAAGAATATAACTAGATCCATTCTCCCACTGCTGGCAACCAAATGCCAATAGAAAAATCTCAAGCTGGCACCCTCATTTTTTTTGCAACCAATATTAAAAAGTAGGGCCTGTCCTACTTGGAGGTAATACCTAGGCAATTTGACCAGTAGGCTATGGTTTTTCTAAAATGTGTATGACCAATGTGATGTTATTGATTATTACTATTAAATGATCTGTTTAATAGGCTACTATCTTTTCTTTCTGCATTTCATTTTCTTCTGGTCTCATTCATAATCCATCTGGGTGGCAGCAACTAGCTGACCTTGACTGACCTGGAAAAGCTAACCAGAGTCAGATCTAGTAGTATTTGGAGGATGAATCATCAGGAATTCCCAGCTGGACTGGGAAATTGAAAAAAAAACCAAAACCCTGAAAGAAGGAGTAGGTGTTTTATATCATTGCTAAGAGAATGACATGAATTAATCCATGCGGTCACCAGGAAATAAGCTCAGTTTGAAGGAAAGTTTATCTCTCACTGTTCACAATTTCCTCCACCCCACATGCATTCTGCTGTTTGTATCTATACATAAATTAGTCTTCAATCCGTGAGAGTTCCTTGCATCTATAAATACTGAGTTCACAAATGCTTGTGCTACTGTTTGTTCATCTGTATAGGGTCACTTTTTTGATTACGGTAGATTAGCATGGCTCTCTAACCTTTAAAAGAAATAGCAGAGATTCTTCAACTTCATTTAGCTGTGTATAGAAAGTTGGAAGGAGGATAAAGGAAGAATCAGACTCCAGTCTGCCATTTTATATCTTCCTTGGTTGCTTTGAATTATTTGCTAGTAAAAAAGATTTCCAATGTCACATATCCTTAGGGCATAGGATTCTCCTTTCAGACTATCAGAAAATTAACAGTTTGAAGTAACTTGCATTCTACAACCAGAGTGTAGATAATTTAGTATGATCAATGTCCACTATACATATTAGAACAGTCTGCTGCTTTTTTCATGATATCAATAGCTATAACAACCATTCTAGCAACAGCTTCTCTGACTGGATTAAAGCAAACTTTGAAAACATGTTTTTAGCCGTTACCTGAAAAGATTAATAGTTTTTGCTGATGGTGCCTCTTCAGTAACTGCTGCTGTCTCCTCCTCCTCAAAATACTCCTCATATATATTGATGGCATTGTTCTGTTTGATGCAATGATCCATCAACTATTTAAATAAAGCAACAGAATCAATCTCTGGATGACCATGTGATTATTTGGTAAATGCAGGGCTTTTTTTCTCATAGAACGCTCAGAACGGAGTTCCGGCACCTTTTTTGGATGGAACCTTGTAGGGTAGGCAAGGCAGGTTGTATGACATGTGTGAGTTCCAGCACCTTTTTCTTGTACAAAAAAAACACTGGGTAAATGTAATAGGAACAAAGATGGAAAATAAGAAAAAAATAAGAAAGGCAATATTCAAGGTTTTTCCCCCCCAGACCAATATATAACTAAATGGACTCAAAGATGCTTACACTGCCAAGCTGTGTAATGACATTGATATAATTCTCATCTTTTTCCACTTTTTTCCGGAAACGAATAGTCTGTTCCATTTCTTGTGGGTTGACATCTTTAGGCCAGCCACCTTCCACGTGGTTAATGCCTCGGGTTTCCATTTCAAACCTTTCTGTGTTAACCTAATACAGAGGAAAGTCAAAGCTATCTTTGGATTGTGGTTGTTTTTATATTTCATCACGAAAAGCTTCAGATCTAAAACTGTTATCAAGGGTGTTAGTTAATACCACTATCATACTATATATCACCAGCACTTTTGCTTCTTTTTTGAAGTGTACACATACAGCAAAGCTTTATAGTGATAGTTATAAATATTGCAGCACAAGTAGAACATCTTGACGGCTGATTGAATTTTCCATGCATCGTACCTGGAGAAGGAACAGCAGTGTATAAAGAATGAATTATTAAGGATGTGAAAATAATAGATACACCCAAACAACACATTACAAAAATATTTATCAGTTATTATCAAAACTGCCTTTCATCTTAGGCAGGTTTGTACCCAGAATTGGCTGTTTATTTTTGGAACCTGACCTTCCAAAATAATGCATGGAAACTATTCACAAAGGCTTTAGCATGGAGTGTGTCAGATTATTCCTATAATTTCCTATCTGAGATTCTTTAATAAGATCGGGCACAACTATAAATGCCGAGTATGTATTTGGCTACAGAGTTGGGGGTTCTCTCCAGAGATATGTGATGTACATGGCTATGAACAGCCACATGAATGAAAGGAATCCAATGAAGAAAGCAAATTGTCAGTTTCTGCAAGTGAGTTTATACTGCATATGAGGGTAAGAATTACAGCTTTTCTAAGAGGAATTTGTTTCTCTGTGTTTTTGTGTTCAGTATTAATAAGCTGGTTAGGTCTCATTATAATACTTTGTTGTTGTTGTTAGTTGCGAAGTCGTGTCCGACCCATCGCGACCCTATGGACAATGTTCCTCCAGGCCTTCCTGTCCTCTACCATCTTCTGGAGTCCATCTAGGCTCACACATACTGCTTCAGTGACTCCATCCAGCCACCTCATTCTCTGTCGTCCCCTTCTTCTATTGCCCTCAATCTTTCCCAGCATTAGGCTCTTCTCCAGTGAGTCCTTCCTTCTCATTAAGTGGCCAAAGTATTTGAGTTTTAGCTTCAGGATCTGGCCTTCTAAAGAGCAGTCAGGGTTGATCTCCTCTAGGACTGCATTATAATACTAGGTCTCATTATAAATGGAGTTATTTATAAAAATAATGAAGGTGGGTAAAATAAATGAACAATATCCATATTATGGGTGCCTGTTCATATACAGAGCCTTGGTGGAGCAGTGGGCTAATGCCTCCTTAAGTAACACCAGCTGTCTGCAATTAGTGCAGGTTCGAGTCCCACCAGGCTCAAGGTTGACTCAGCCTTCCATCCTTCCGAGGTAGGTAAAATGAGGACCCAGATTGTTGGGGGCAATTAAGCTGACTTTGTAATAATGCCGCTTGGGGTGTGTGTGAAAGCCCTAACAAGCAGGCATATACAGAGAATGAAGGCTACTGCTAAGCTTGTAAGCCGCCCTGAGTCTTCAGAGAAGGGCGGGATATAAATGGAATTTTAAAATTTTTTTAAAAATTTTAAATTTTTTTAAAAAAATAATAGCAGATAAATTCAGCAAATGGAGATCTCAGTTTTGTGTTAGAATAAGCTACCTATCTTGAATGTATTTTGACCATTTTATGTTTTAAAAGATATTCTTAGTGATCATAAAGGTCGCAAAATCCAGCAGATAATGCTGGAGAGGACAAGTAGTCGTATATCTACTGAAATAAGCAGCTTCTTGACTTTCTTGTCTTTTCTCTTTTCTATAGTTTCAAACTTTCTCAAATGGAAGGTCTTTTTCATCTTCACAGACTGTTTCTTATAGGGAGCCACAACACTTATGGTAACAATTAATTGAGGGATGAAGAATTTATAAAGTTGCTTTTTTTGAGGGTAGCCATGTGGCTTTCTTATCATTGAGTTCCAGTCTAGATATTACATCATTCCTATTCTTCCTGATATTCTTCCTGATATCTAAAAAAGTGCTTCTAGATGAAAACTGCTTCTCCAGATGGACATTTCTACATATGTGGAATACCACTCTTATAATCTCATCCTGCATTAGTCTACAGTATCTGGAAATTATGGAAAACCATCACATCTAGGAAGTGCTTAGATAGGGCTGATCAGATGAAAGATGGATGAAAAACACATATTTCTGTTCTGCATGATAATGTTGTAAAATGTTGCTATTTATTAAGAAGGCTAATAAAGAATTAGAATTTTATGGTCCTGTCTTTTGAGTAATTCTTTTGTTTCAAAAAAGGAAACCCCACATTGTACTGTCTGCAAGTTTACAGTACATAAAGATCACCTTTTTACAAGGAGAAAATCTATCTATGTGGTCACTAGAAATTGAAAGCAACTTGATAGGATATTATCAATTTTATATTCATTGGTGAACAATAACCTTACATTTCTTGCTTATACAAATTATACAGATAAGCCATTGATCTCATCGGATGGTTTCCTTTTAGACAGAAACAAATATACTGTAGAAGTTGCAATTTACCTCATGTTCTGACATGTCACCAGCACACTGCACTCCATTATCAATGGGGTCTCTTTCAATAAAATTTGTTGTTAATATTGGATCTGGCTGAATGTCCACACTGATCTCTGCTGCCCGATCAGAAAAGTTGCATTGTCGACCAAATTCACTGCGCTTCTTCAAGTAAACATAGACAATCTCCATGCTGCTCACTTCAGATGAAAGAAAAAAGTTAAATTGTTTTTCTGATGTTACTTGGAGAATTTACTACCCAAAAATTTGTCAATTACTGTGGTACAGGAAGCTTGGCTTAAGGTTACGGTACACGCTGGAACAGATATGAGGGATATCAGTATAGCGGGTTATCTTGACCATTTTTCTGAAATTATTTGAAATGGTCATAACACCGCTCTTAGCATCTTCATCCAAAACATCATTTCTGTTAAAGGAACTCTGTATTTCCCCAGCAGTCAAACTACAATATTCTGTTACTAGGAAACAGCTGGAAAGCCAATTAACCTAGCAATGTCCAAGGGAAAGGGTTGTTATTTGTAGGCATCACCTGGATAATGATTATGACTTCATTGGCAAATAATGATGCAATAACTTTAAAGATGCTCCTTGAATACTTACATACAAGAGTACAGTACTCTTGGGAAATTAAGAATTTTGATAGCAGCTGAGCAGGCGTATTTTTTTAAGTTTACTATAAAAAAGAGGCAGAGCAGAAATCCCTGAAGCAACTAAATCTTCTAATATTCTTATCTTGCAATGAGACAACAAATGTAGGAAACAGTATGGCAGAATGTGGAGGCAGAGTGAAAAGAGGGATCAGCCTAGAATCCCTATGTAGCCACAAGTGAACTAAGTACAACCCTCCCCCCCAGTGCTATTGACCTTATCTAACTCCAACCAGATGCTGATTGTTAGTTGAGAAGATTCCCATGCATAGGCTTTAAGCAATAAATCAATTATAGAACCTACAATATATGCATAGATCTGATCTTTTGCACCTGACAACAAAGAAACAATGAAAAGGATAATACTTTTTGTCCTGGAAAAGACAAATCAGGCTAGAAGTCCTGGAAAGAAAAGTTTCAAATTTGGACAGGTTTCTTAAAACAAAGTTTTTCAGAGATAGTCACTAGTTTTCCTCTGTTAGCAATGGCAACAACCTAGTTTGGAACTGTTGCCAAAATAAATGTATGCATGTGCTCATAATCCAGGAGGAAAGTAAACTTGAAGATCTATTATAGTTATACTACTCAGTTATTGAAACTCCCACAATCTCCTGTTTATTATGGCATAATGTTTGGTGGATCACTTCAAGTCCATTACTACATGTGACAGACTGTGATCTTCAGAAGATTACATCATACTAAAAGTGTTAATATTTAAGAAGCCACAATACTGTACTTGGGTACTGAAATCTGTTGTCTAGATGCAAACATTGTAGTGTATAGGATACAAAGCTAAACAATACTTTAAAAAATGCTTCTTGAGACATGGTAATCAAAAAGTCTAACTTTAAAGAAAGACATAAGTAATATAAGTTAAAATTCTAGAAGTTCCAGAATTATTTTGTAAGAATAATTATATAATACATATGCTTAGCAATGGATAAACTTTGAAAATGAAATATACAAATAAAATATAGAAATGAAACATCATAAAAGTTATGTCTATAAAAGTAATTTAGTTCATCAATTTCATCATGATTCTCAAATACTGAGAGGAAGAAACTACCATTATCTGAATGCAACCTCCCAAAGGAAAGAAAAATAGATAAATATTATATGGATATGTGTGTATGTGTGTGTGTATTTTATTGCATGCAATTAATAGATAGAAAGTGAACACTGTATTTTAAAAGTTACAATGTGACTAAATAATAACAAAGTCAGTCCATGCTACTTCTTGAATGTCATCTGAAAATATGGAAATCACAAAAGATAAGGTCTTCTTTTTGCTTCATATGAAGTGAATATTTACAGTATGTTTTTCAATCCTGAGGGCTTTTCATATTTCTTTCAGATATTGTGCTCTCAAAATGTTTAATACTTGTAACTTAATGCCAAGATCTTTAACCTGATTTGCTAGCAAATCTTACCAATAGTCAAGGAAGGTTTACACATGGCATTACCATGTCGCAATAAGCATTTTTTCATCTGCATTAGTTATGGCTTCAAAGCCATTGCATAATGGCAATTTCCTATAGTGTACTATATTATAATCAAGAACAATTTGCAGAGGCTTTAGGTCCCCTTATTTTCATCTCTTGGAGCTTTCCAATATCATGCTGCCAAAATACCAAATAATGCAATTTCCCACCAATTCCAGCAGGAAATGCAATAAAATTAATCTCCCAATAGGCCCAATACATCTTTTATATCATAAATAGGCCCCCAACTTCCATCCTTTGCCCCCTGTCAAGTGACATCATAACATCTCTTGCTGCTAATGCAATGACTGTCAGTGGGCAGTCATTTTAAAGAAAACCTCATCTGCGCCTTCTTTTGACTTTAAATGCACTTGAGGGCCAAAGGAGAAGGCAGCAAAAATAGTTTAACAGATAGAGGTATGATTGCACAAAAGAAAGATTAGGATTTTTTTTTTTTAAAAAAATCTTATTGTAATCATAATATAGCATCCTGTTTCCACCCCTGATCTGTCAGACAAATTCCTGTGGGAAATGTACAAAATGGCAATGATGCAATGGCTCTGTTTTTGTTCACCAGCATCTGATGTTGTGAGGCATATTGCCTCACCATGAAGATCCAGTCAGCACATAGACATGGTTCATGTACTGTAGTACGCAACAAAAGCTATTAAATTTGGAATATCTGGTGAGCAACTCTGATAAAAAAAACAGCAGAACAAGAAATGGAGGGATTAGAGAATTGGTACTGAAAAAAAGACAAGGCTACTGAAGAAAAAACCCCTAGAGATAGACAAATGATTTGTTGGAGGAGTTTTTCAGAATTTTAATCATTATAATCATTATAATTTCTCTGTTTGGAAGATCATATAGGAGCCGTGACCAGGGGGGCTTTTGCCCAGATTCGCCTGTTGCGCCAGTTGTGTCCCTATCTGGACCGAGATGCTCTACGTACAGTCACTCATGTACTCGTGACCTCCTGGTTAGACTACTGCAATGCCCTCTACATGGGGCTGCCCTTGAGGACCACCCGAAGGCTTCAACTGGTGCAGAATTCAGCCGCGTGAGTTTTGATGGGAGCTTCCCAATACTCCCGTGTAACACCTCTTCTCCGTGAGCTACATTGGCTTCTGGTTGCCCTCCGGGTGAGATTCAAGGTGCTGGTAATGAACTATAAAGCCCTAAATGGCTTGGGTCCGGACTATCTAAGGGAACACCTGCTGCCGGCATCATCTTCCCATCGTCCTGTGCGCCCCCACAGGGAGGGCCTTCTCAGGGTACCGCCGGTTACTGAATGCCGGTGGGTTATTCCCAGGGGAAGGGCATTCTCTGTGGGTGCGCCTGCCCTATGGAACCAACTACCCACAGAACGTAGGACTGCCCCCGACCTTCGCTCATTTCGCCGGGACCTGAAACTTGGCTCTTTGATCTGTTTGGTCCAGACTGTGGGGTTGTTAATTTAACTGGGTTTTAGATTTACTCTTGGGGCTTGAATTTAATTTAATTGTTTTAATTGTTTTAAATTTTTTGTATTCTTGGTTTTAACTGCCCTGTAAACCGCCCTGAGTCCTACGGGAATAGGGCGGTATACAAATCCAATAAAATAAATAAATAAATAAATAAATAAATAAATAAATAAATAAATAAATAAATAAATAAATATATGCCTGATAATTTTGAGATGGGCAACTATATAAATCATACACCTTACTTTACTTTCCTGAGCTTCCTGTATTGTTTTTCTTAGTTATTGTGAGTACTATAGGATACTGTCAATATGCAATGATCTCGAAGCTATAGCTAATGTAAATAAAAATAAATAAATCTTACAAGATTGAATCAGGGTTGGCCACCCAGACTAGAGGTTTATTCTTCCATAAATCTTAAGTTGACTTAATTTGACTAAGACTCCCTTGCAACTGAATTCTGGTTATTGTGTTTGTTTGTTGAAGGCTGGAGTTTAACCTTGAAAGATGTAAAGGATAAAGACAGCACCCCTAAGCGTGTACGGAATCCATATCCTTCCATCGCACGGAAACTGGGGTCAGCATTCTGGGATCTGGATAAGACAGTAACAAGATCTGATTCTGGAGACCATCATCCCAGCTAGCAAAAACCCTGGAAGGAGGGGAGTTTCGCATGTGGCGGGTTCAAGGAAGGAACCCCGTGGGAGAGAGGCAGCCAGGAGGTAGAAGCGTGTTCCCTTCTCCTCCGGGATCAAACCCTCCATCAACTCCCGCCACCCCAGTTCCCGCCTCCTTACCCCCGCTCTTCTCCCAGACAGTCCAATTCCACCTCGGACTGTAGCGTTTACTCTCGTCTCCTAGCAACGGGTCCTTGTGTCACGTGTCGGCGACAATTCATTTTCCTAGAAGCGAGGAGAAACCATCTGCCAAGCCTAGCGGGGGAAATGAACAAAGCGGAAGAGAAACAATACATCCCATTCCTTCCCCCCCCCCCCGCCACCATCAATCCTCTCTTAAATGTGGCCATCGAGAGAATGGGGATTCCCAGATTCGATAAGCAAAAAGTAGGTCTTCTGAGTAAGTGCAGAGTGCGTTAGCACTATAGTCCAGACTCCTACAACAGAAAATGGGAGAACGCCCAATCGGATAAAAACGACAGATACGTTGTAGCATTAGCTTCAAGCTTAGTGCCCGGGCTTACCCAGATCCGGACTGCAAACGTTAAACAGGGGTCTTCAAACTTGGCTCTTTTATGATTTGTGGACTTCAACTCCCAGAATTCCTCAGTCAGGCATGGGAGTTGAAGTCCACAAGTCATAAAAGGGCCAAGTTTGAAGACCCCTACTTAGGACGACCGTACAGGCTTTTTGTCTCACTTTCTTATTTCTCTCCTTTTCGCTGCCCGGGTTATTGCAGTCCGGGAGGTGTTCCCCCCCCCCACACGTTACTTATTTTCTTCTTTTCCCCTGCCGTCTCACAGAAGTATGGAAGGGAAAATGATGCCCAACGAAGCGGTGACGGAAGAGATAGCAACGCTGTGCAAAACTCAACGATTACCGCAATCCTCTCACCTTTACAAACTTGATTAAGACCGGAAACCGTCGGGTTCCTTCCAGCCTCAGCAAACCGAACGAATCGCCAAGTCTGATTATGTCGCCTTACGCTGCAGTTCCCCTTCTGGATTTCTTGGATAGGGGAATGACAACTTTCGGGTTAAGCAGGGGTGTGCCGCTTAAAGAGGGCATCGTATTTGTACTGTTCTCTGTAGAAAGAGCTATTTCTGAAACAACCACTGTTGCAACAGAAGAGAATGTCAGTAGCTCAGGGTTGAAATGTGGACTTTTTGGTGCTCTCTGAGCTTGGTAGTTTGCTTGCAGACATTTCGTTACTCAACTAGGTAACGTCATCAGTGCTCGAGTGCAGGACTAGCATTGATGATGTTACTTAGTTGGGTAATGAAATGTCTGCAGGCAAAACGATCAAGCTCAGTGTGAGGGCACCAAAGACTCAACAACACTACATTCTTTTCTGTATATTGTTCTGGTACAAGCCAGAATGTCATTGCATTGGTAGCAGGCTCTGCTATTGGACATCTGTATTTGTTGCAGGATTGTGTGTGTGTGTTTTGTGATATGATCTGGTTGCAGATATAGTAAGCAGTCATCAAATCCTGTGAACAATTAGTATCATGGTTGGAATGGACTACAGATCACTGATAATTAACAGAGCACTGATAATCACCTTTTTTTCAAGTCTTGAGCAGTATGGGCATGCTGTGAACCCCGCCAGGCCAAAGAGTATCAGCTGGCTATAACCAGAAGAAGAGTTTTTTTCAGCAATGGCCCCTACCCTAAGGAATATCTTCCCTTTTGGAGATCAGAATGGCCCCAACTCAGTTAGCCTTTTGTAAGGCCTTAAAAACCTGGTTATGTTTCAAAGCCCAAGGTGCTGAATGTGCCAAGGGCCCTGTTTCCTGGCTATGTTACTAAGTGGCCAAGTATCTTGCTCTTATTTTATTTATTTATTTATTTAATTGGATTTATATACCACCCTTTCCCGCAGGACTCAGGGCGGTTTACAGGGTATTTAAAACAAGAAATACAAAAGTTAAAAACAATTTAAATAATTACAACAGTCCCTGAAAAAGTAAAAAACCCCAATTAAAATTAAAATTAAAATTCTCAGCCTGGGCCAGAGAGCTCGAAGAGCCAGGTCTTCAGGTCCCGGCGGAATGAACGGAGGTCAGGGGCAGTCCTAAGCTCCATGGGCAGCTGGTTCCAGAGGGCAGGCGCACCCACTGAGAAGGCCCTCCCCCTGGGTGTTACCCGTATATGTATATTTAATTTAGATGTTTTTTTGTGTTTTATTCCTTTAGTGTTTTTATTGTTTTTAAATGTTTTAGTATTTTTCAATATATTTTTTTGAATTGTATGCTATCCATAGTATGCTATCCCCTTGCAACCGCCAAACAGTTACTCCACTAAATTCATTCATTCACTTTCTATGGCTTCCCATTTCAGTCATAGAAATTGAATGTATGTATGTATTTAATTTAGTGGAGTAACTTTATAGGTTGCAAGGGGATTAGATTTTGTGTGTCATGACAGAATCAATGGGTGGAAAGTGTACAAAGCAGATTTTGGCTAATACATTCAAAGAAAATTCTTGTTGGGAACCTGACACTTGTGAACTTAGTTTTATTCCCAAAATGTTTCATTACCAAAGTAGAGTTGACAATGCTTTGACATTGACTTCCAAATTGTATGACCTATTAGATTATGCCATCTCCACATTCACCCCAAGATTTGACTCATCCTGATCCTGTTAGTTTTTATTTTTAAGAATACATTCAAGACCTGGTTGATCCTTTGGGTGCTGGGCTAGGATGTTCAATGAGCTTTTCCTGCAATGTATACTTAGTATATGTTGTGATTTTGATTTTTTAAAAATATGCATATTGTAATTGTGTTGTTAATTGTTGTAGGAATAATATGGGTGCAAAGAGCCAACAGAAAATTATGGCAGAGAACTTGTAAGAGATTCAGATCTAGGTGGAAAACATATTCCTTATTTTTTTTACTTTTTAAACACAGTAAAACAAAGAGTTTAAACATCCCTTAATTAGTATTGTCATTAGCATTGTGTATTGTTATTTCATTACACAATAGCTTTCCCAACCACACTGATTAAGAAGGGAGCGAGTCACCCTAAACAAGGCGGCCGGGCGATTATCTGCGGACGCGATGAGGGTGGAGAAGTAATTACACCTCGCCTCCCTCATCGCAGCGAGATAAGACCTAATGTAGGTTCTTAACCGCAATCGGTCGGGTTCAGATCGGCTGGACCTCCAGCAGCTCTCTAGGCCCCGTTTCCGACGCTTCATCTCCCGGAGCTCCGCGGAGAACCATGGAGCTCGCTGGGATCTGCACCGGGTCAGGGGCCGCAAGGGTACAACCCGGTCAAGTGCCTCAGTGGCTGCCCTTTCCCAGGCTTCCACTAAGGCATCCGCCGAGTTGTGAGCAATGGAGGCAGGTGGGGACCCCAGCGCCGCTTGGAATCTATCAGGATCCATTAGGCGTCTGGGGCGGTACCATCTAATTGGCTCCGTACCCCCACGGCGGGGGTGGCAAAATGGAAGACCAGCCGCAGGAGGTGATGATCGGTCCATGACAGGGGCATAATAAATGGAAAGCCCCCACCAAGATCATTTAAATTTTGCTGTTCACATTACATTTTCTTATAAAACAACAGAATAATTCTAATGTTCTACTGTTGTCACCAAAGTGTATTATGATATCGAGAGTCTGAAAGACATTTAAGACTTACTGATTGATAATTTATGCTCCCTGCAGATTTAAACTACTGTTTAGCATACTATTTTCCAAATCAAGACAGGTCTTTTTTTGGTGGGTAGGCCTTGATTACTGTATGAATTACACACATTAAAGTTATCGTCTTAAGAAGCATCTGCTCTGGTTATACAGTACATGCTTGCATTTTCAGGTTTTCTTTCAGATTTATAATATCGTATACTATTTAATTTAATAATGTAATTAAAATAATGCGTGCCTCTTTTTTATTTTTGTCATTTGTAGTTCTTAAAGTATATCTAATAACTAACTGCAAACACAAAATTCTGCACTGAAAGCAACTGAAATCAAACTAAATTTAAAAAAAACACAGGAAAATGAAATTCATATTTTAGTATGTGTTTATTATCAGTTTCCCAGTCAGTACATATAAATCAGGCACAGCTCTGAAGTAGCCTGTGATAGTTAATTCACATGCATTTTTTGTTTGTTTTTAAAAACAATTTTAATTGTACTGTTATCAATAGCATCACTTATAGCATAAAATTGAGATTCTCTTCTCCCTCTGTCTTAAAAATGTAGCCAGTCCCATATAAGATGAATACATAAATTATGTTACCTTATATGATAGGTACAAGTTATCCTTGATAGAAAACAGTATGTAATTGCTGTCAAGTAATTAAAAATCTCCATGTCACATTATGTATCTTGGAGGGCAACTCTCTACCTTTGCAGCTGTTAGCACTCTAATTATCCTTTCTGTAGTACTTCTCAGTGGCAATTTTGAATAATGTGCAAATTGTCCAAATACTAGATTGACACCACTGGACACATGCATTTTCAGTAGCCTGTGAAGTTATTCTGAGTTCTTTGAACTTAGTTGGGGAAACCCATTTGTTTACATGCTGCCAAGGCTGCTCACATATTGCTTTCATTTCCAACTATGCCTAAGTATAAAAAGGTAAGCTAACTCATTTGGGAACATTTAGCATAACCCAAGAAAATGTAACTTGTTAACTTTAAAAAAGGGGTTGCTTTTGGCAAAAGTTGAAATCAGACCTGTTAAGAGGCTTTGATTCTTGAATTTGACATATTGTACTTTGATTTCCTTCCTTCGGTGCTTCTCATTTCCTTGGAGTCCCTCCTGTCAAAAATGTTATTTCTTTTGCTTTCTCTCTCCAATAGTAGATAACAAGAATCGGGTTCTGTTTCAGAAAAGCCCACAAGATCTTCATTACCTGAGGGAATGATATGACAGTATCTCCTGCCCGTGATTGCTCATACAAATGGTGACTAGACCGGAAAAGAAATCTTAACACTGGTAATCGGAAATGGCTGCTGAGACAAAGGACAGACTACCTGGCACTGTTTTAACATCCGACATTTTGTCATTGCTCATCTCCTGGTGGCTAAGATAAAATGAAAGCGAGCAGTTCTCAGGGCAGATACGTCAACAACTGTTCTACTTCAAGGACATGAAGAGCAGGATTAAAAGCAGTGGGAAAGGCGGGAAGAACAGCAGTGGCTATGAGAAGGAAAATACACTCTCACAGTGAAAGAGGGCAATTACTTGGCTGCTTAATCTGGTTTCAGTCTAATTTGCAAGGAAGAATCTTAACAAATTAGATTGAGTATCTTAAAGATTTCTGCTGAGTTAAGGCCTGACTAGCTGTGTGAAGCTGGGGACTGCTCTTTAGTCTTGATTTGGGGAACCCGAAACACCTCACTTTACCCTTATAGAACTGGCCCTTACAAGAGCCAAACGTGTGCAAGTAACAATGGAAGTTATGTACAGTTACTAATTTCATGATATTATGTTGAAAAGATGACAGTATAGTTTCTTCCAAGTAATGTCTTGCTTTCTCCATCCACGAAAGAACTTCTTTCATGGATGGAGAAAGCAAGACATTACTTGGAAGAAACTATACTGTCATATTTTCAACATTACCTGCATATTAGTGTAGCAAATCCAGCCCAAACCAGTATTCTCTGGTATTGTTGATTCCCTCACATAGTAAGAAAAATGTATTTTTGAATATGTCAGCATTTGCCATACAAATACATTATCCGGAAGGTTAATTTTGCCTTCGTTTTTATTCCCCCTTTTGGGGGGGGGGAAATCAGTGCCAAAGTCAGAAGTTGGCTTGCAAAGAGCATAAAAAAGGACTAATCCTTAATAACAGAAATCTATTAAAAAAGACACAAAAATTATGTTCTTTGGATAGCCAATATAAAACATAAGACTAAAAAAATAGCAAACGAAATAATATATGTAATAGAACAAAAAAAAGTCATTTGTTCTAAATAATACCTGAGGCCACCAAAACAGGAGTTGGTGAATTCATGTCAGTTCTTGATGCAAAAGAGCGAGTGACAAGTGGTAATATTGTGCATGGATTTTGTATCACAAGATACCAAACAGGTTCTATCAAAAAAGGATGATGGATGATACAGTGCCAAGCCGACAGTAAGTTCTGTGCAGAGGCCTCTTCAGAGGACACTAAAAATTCACTCTTCTGTCAGCACTGCATGTAATTGGGAAGTGAGGAGCACCTTCTTTCACGGCAACCCCATTTCTCTGAGGTTAGTTTAGCATTGTACACCATGTGTCAAGTGTTCACTTTACTCGTACAGTGTACTGGTCTTATAATCTGCCCTAACAAAAAAAAAAAGGAAGACTGAACCACCCTATCAGGGATGAACAAACCTGCCCCAAAATTAGGGCAGAGGATAAGGAAACAGGACTCATAGCTTAATTGCAAACCCACGACAAGCCAAATCCTAATTTCACATCTCCCCAATATAAGAAAGTTTGGGAAGGCCACTGCAGCAGTGACAGGAAATGAGCAGGAAATCAACAGACCTCTGACCCTTAGCTCTTTGGATGGAAGATCCGGGTACCATCCTGGGTCTGCAATGGAGGAAGACGTAATATTGGAAGAAAAAAAACCTGCCAGCCAAGCAAACAGGATAATCCTTGAAGAGCACCTGGACTGCCAGCAGGAATTTTCTTCAGTTGATCTGTTTTCAACACCTTTTGAACACCTGACCAGTTTGCTAGGAAAGCAATCTCATTCCCAGCAGTCTATGGGCCTTCAGTTATTATTGGGTTTCACTATAGCATCGCAGGTGGCTTCTTCTCTACAATCTGAGTGCTAGGCTGGAAATTCGTTGCTAGGCTGTCGCCGGAAATCATCATTAACCGCAAGATAGGTGGCTCGCATACTTGGAGAATACTAGACAGAGGAGATAAAATGGGACAGAAGTTATACATTGTGAGTTCAATGACGAGCTGAGGATTTTACTGATAGAAACTACAGAAAAACTACTAAGATTCCTTCTAAAGTCTGATAGATGAAGTTCTACCTCAGGGGTAGGCAACCTCGGCTCTTTAATGACTCGTGGACTTCAACTCCTGAGTATAGGTGGCTCAGGAATTCTGGGAGTTGAAGTCCACGAGTCATAAAAGGGCCAAGGTTGCTTACCCCTGTTCTAGCTCTACAGAACCAACCAGAAACAAATGTGCTGATGATTTATACCATCAGGAACAGAAGAACAAGCTTGACCATTAGCAGAGGTGGAGTGGGATGAAATGACAACAGAAAGGCAACTAGGAAAAAAAAACGTTGGCCAGGCCTAAAGATCCTGTGATTCCAATGAGAAATTAGGACAGGCATCCAGCTGCCATTCTACTGAGACACAGCAGTAGTGGAGAAAAGGAGAATCTTTCACAGGAAAGTTGTGACTTGATTACACAAAACCCCACAGCAAAGTACACATTAGAACAGTATTGGGCTTTGTACCTTTTAAAATTCAACAGAAAGCATAAAAAGGTTGACTCAGCCTTCCATCCTTCCGAGGGAGGTAAAATGAGGACCCAGATTGTTGGGGGCAATAAGCTGACTTTGTAATAATGCCGCTTGGGTGTGTGTGTGTGTGTGTGTGAAAGCCCTAATAAGCAGACATATACATAGAATGAAGGCTATTGCTAAGCACATTGATTTGTGCTTTAGATTGTAAGCCGCCCTGAGTCTTTGGAGAAGGGCGGGATATTAATGGGATTAAAAAAAAAAGTTTCTTTTCCATCAGAGGTACAGAACACAGAAGGGACCTGGGAAGTCTTCTAGTCTAACCACCTGCCCAAGCAGAAGACCCTACACCAGACATGTCAAACACAAGGCCCGGGGGCCAGATCCGGCCCACGAAGTGGTTTCATGTGGCCCGCGAAGCCATCCTGGAAACAGTGAGGGAACGGCCCCCACTGCCTTGGCCTGGCCCAGAGACCCTCCTTCTTCCAGAGACCCTCAGATCTGTCCCACTCCTGCCCATAGGCACCCTTGATGCGAACGATGTAGAGCTGGCCATGCCCACCCAGTAAGCCATACGCACTTTAGCCACACCCACCCAGTAGTCCACGCCCACCCTGGCCACACCCACCCGGCCCCCTGAGGGCAACCGCAATGCTGATGCGGCCCTCAATGAAATTGTGTTTGACACCCCTGCCCTACACCATTCTGACCAAACAGCCATCCAATTTCTTCTTAAAAACCTCCAGCGATGGAGCACCTACAACTTCTGAAGTCAAGCCATGAAGGAGTAGAGTAGAACAGAAACAGAGCAACAGAATTGGAAGGAACCTTGGGGGTCTTTTAGTCCAACCCCCTGCTCAAGCAGGAGACCCTATAGTACCATTTCAGATCATCTTCAGTCCCGTTAGCAAGAAAAGGTTCCTTAAAAGGCTTTAGAGAAGACGATAGAATTACGGTAAGTTCTTTTCCTATTTGCCATAAGTCAACAAGGGAAAATTTAGAAACTACCAAGATACAATTTATCAAAGTCTGTTTTCAACTGTTAGAATTGGATATCCCAGTTTGAGTACATAAAATGGGAGATGCAACCTAAAATGCTTCATGGGAAATACCATAAGGAGTTTTGTGATCCGTGAGGTTCCTTTTAGCATTCATCTGCATGGAATTTTCTTTGCAATATGTCAGATGATTTTCAGATTTGAATTCTGCCAAAATCTGAACAGACGTGGATGAGAGAGGGCTGAGAGGATGTTGGGAGCTATATCCCCAAAAGTAGGAGATGCCTAGGACATTAAATACAATTAATATGCTTATCCTCCATATATAATTAATGATGGTGCCATTTTAAAGACTAAAATGCATTTACCTCACTTTTATTACAAACCTATGTATTAAATTTGCAAAACAGAGAATCCAGCACTTTTTAAACAGTTCAAGCACAGGAAATGTGTGGTTATTAGTCATTTTTTTTTCTGAAGAAGACATATCCTTTCAAAATCAGCAAAGATTTATTAGTTTACCAGCAGCCAGTAAGTTGGAATCTGCCAAGAACTAAGCACAGAACTATCTACGTATGCTCAGTTCAAATAGCTAGTTCTAAATTCAATTTCAGACATTCCTATAAAAAGATAAAAGTAAGCACATACAGTTAATCCTCAACTTACATTTATTAATGGTTCATTTAGTGACCCAAGTTACAATGGCACTGAAAACAGTGACTTATGACCATTTTTCACAGTTACAACTTTCAGCATCTCCATGATCACCTGACCAAAATTCAGATGCTTGGCAACTGGTTTATACTTATGACTGTTGCTGTGTCCCAAAGTCATCTGATTACTTTTGGCGACCTTCTGACGAGCAAAGTGAATGGGGAAGCCAGATTCATTTAACCAGGTTACTAACTTATCAACTGCAGTGACTCACTTAACAACTGAGGCAGGAAAGGTCATAAAATGGGGCAAAACCCACTTAACAACACCAATTGGAGGCTCAATGGTGATCGTAAGTCGAGGACAACCTGTATGGGTTTTCTGTTCACTGGACAGGTGAGACTGCCATACTTTTTTTGCACTCAGCAAACAGTGTGGTTGATTGATCTGAATAATTAAAGAAGATCTGGATTCAACAGCCAACAGCACACACTAGATTAGTTTCATTAAGTTATAAGCAAGTCACTGTTTCCCAAGCTAGTCATCTCTCGGGGAAGCAATGATAATAAAATGGGAAGTGGGAGAGAGGACATTTGCCTCAAGAAATTTGGAGAAAGATGGGATGTAAATACAATTAATTAGAATATCCAATTTTCCCCTAATCTAAGGCCACTAGCTGTTGTTAAGTAGCAAATAGCCACTGACTAAGCAGTGTATGAACCCTTAATTTTTCCACTTCCTTTATCTGTCCACCTTGGACAAATTTTATTTCCAAAATATTTCTTATAGATTTAAAAAAAAATACTCAGGAAATAAAAATGATTAATCCAGCATTATGGCCGGGTGATGGTTTCCTTGCATTTTGTTGAAATTTGTTCAGTTTCCCCTCTACATCATGCTTTCTAATTTGTGAGCCCAAGCTAGAGACAAATCTGTTTATCCCGTGTTGTAGTTCACCATTTCAGGGAATTGTTTTTGAAATTATATGTTCCTCAGCTCCTGGTTTCTTTAGTTTGCAGTCAGTTCTAATGAAATCACCCACCCCCTGCATTTATTTATCAACACAATAGTCTACTACTATCTAGAAGACCTCTAAGGAGTAGAGATAAGAGTTGGGTTTATTAATACAGACCACACACAAAGTGATAGGAAACAAATGGGATCACAACTTTTGGGCATTCTGGAAATATAGCATTAAGGAACAACTGTGTGCCTATGTGCACACACCTTCCGTAATTGTATCAATGACTCATAATAAAGTTAGAGAACAAGCCCCTTTCCCTAAATCTGTGCCCTCCAAATGAGTTGGAATTACAGTCTGTAGAAATCCCTTCCCCCCCATTGCTGTACAGAATGGGAGAAGTCGCTACAGCCAACTCACCGCTGTTGATTCGCCATGGCCAACTCACCACAGCCTGCTCGCCATGGGACAACTTGCCGTGGTTGACTTGCCATGGGTCAACTCGCCATGGGACAATTCAATGATTTTATTTATTTAAAACAATAATAATGAAATTTTTTTGTCATTGTCATTTCATTTTGTCCCCTCCTTTTGCATCCTTTCTTTAATGATTCTCTTCCACCATTTCTTTGATATTATGTAACTTTTGCCCTGAGACAAATTGGCCGTGGTGAATTGTTCTGTGGCGAGTTGGCTGCAGCAAGTTGTCTTGGGGTGTTAAACAGCTGGCCCGTGGGCCAGACGTGTCATCCAGAAGCCATGCCCACCCCTTTGCCAGCAATGGCAAAACTCTTTCGATACGTTGCGCAACATCACGTGACGTTGCGAGTTTGACATGTCTGTCTTAGACCCTTGCTGTAGCTTCAGAATATCTGGGGGACATTAGGTTAGAGAATGCAGGCCTGGAAAATATAATTGGTATATATTAGTGTAATAACTGCTTCTTTGAAGGAGGGTGTCTTCCCCACGGCCTTGAAGGAGGCGGTGGTGAGACCCCTCCTCAAAAAGCCTGTCCTGGACCCGGCTGTTTTAAATAACTATCGTCCAGTCTCCAACCTTCGCTTTTTGGCGAAGGTTGTTGAGAGTGTGGTGGCACATCAGCTTCCTCTGTTCCTGGAGGAAACTGATTATCTGGACCCGTACCAATCGGGTTTCAGGCCCGGACACAGCACGGAGATGGCATTGGTCGCTCTGGTGAATGATCTCTGGCGGGCTCGGGACAGGGGTTGTTCCTCTGTCCTAGTCCTATTAGATCTCTCAGTGGCTTTTGATACCATCGACCATGGTATCCTACTGTGGCGTCTCAGGGGGTTGGGAGTGGGAGGCACCGTTTTACGGTGGTTCTCCTCCTATCTCCTGGGCCGCTCGCAGTCGGTGCTGACGGGAGGGCAGAGATCCACCCCGAGGCCTCTCGTTTGTGGAGTTCCTCAGGGGTCGGTTCTCTCGCTCCTCCTGTTCAACATCTATATGAAGCCGCTGGGTGAGATCATTCATGGTTTCGGGGTGGGGTATCATCAGTACGCTGATGATACCCAACTTTTTTTCTCCACCCCGAACCAACCCAGCGATGCCCTCGCCGTGATGTCCCGTTGCTTGGAGGCGGTCCAGGTATGGATGGGGAGAAACAGGCTTCGTCTCAATCCTGCCAAGACTGAGTGGCTGTGCATATCGGCATCTCGGGTTAACCAGATTATTCCACCTTTAACGATGGGGGGTGAGGTGTTACCCCCCGTTGATAGGGCTCGCAACTTGGGTGTCCTCCTGGATTCACGGCTCAATTTTGAAGACCATATAGGAGCCGTGACCAGGGGGGCTTTTGCCCAGGTTCGCCTGGTGCGCCAGTTGCGACCCTACCTGGACCGGGATGCCCTACGCACAGTCACTCATGCGCTCGTGACCTCCCATTTAGACTACTGCAATGCTCTCTACATGGGGCTGCCCTTGAGGACCACTCGGAGGCTTCAGCTGGTGCAGAATGCGGCCGCGTGAGTTGTGATGGGGGTTTCCCGATACTCCCATGTAACACCTCTACGCGAGCTGCATTGGCTTCCGGTTGCCCTCCGGGTGAGATTCAAGGTGCTGGTGATGACCTATAAAGCCCTAAATGGCTTGGGTCTGGGATATCTGAGGGAACACCTGCTGCCAGCATCAAGTTCCCTTCGTCCAGTGCGCTCCCACAGGGAGGGTCTTTTCAGGGTGCTGCCGGTAAAAGATTGCCGGCGGATAACACCCAGAGGGAGGGCCTTCTCTGTGGGTGCACCTGCCCTCTGGAACCAGCTGCCCGCGGAGCTTAGGACTGCCCCTGACCTTCGCTCATTTCGCCGGGACCTGAAGACCTGGCTCTTTGAGCTTTCCGGCCCAGGCTGAGAATTTTAATTGGGGTTTTTATTTTTAGGGATTTGATTTAATCTTTTTTAATTGTTTTTAACTTTTGTATCGATCTTTGTTTTAAATACCCTGTAAACCGCCCTGAGTCCTTCGGGAAAGGGCGGTATATAAATCCAATAAAATAAATAAATAAAATAAATAATTTATTATTAGAAAGTTGTGTCTTTCCAGTCACAGCTTTAAGAAAAATTATTTACAGACTACTTTTCTGGAATGGAATAAAGCTTGAAAGAGTTTCCTTAAGGCATTTAAATCTTATTGAAATTGGACTACTTGGTATATGGAGAAGAGCTACATTTAATTTCGCCATCAGCTTTGAGGTTTTTTCAATAGCAAATATCTGCAACACTAAGATTAAAGCCTCCCAAAGTGGCACAGCCCTGACTTTTAAATGCCCAAATTAGAAATAGTTCCTTGAATATTCAAACAACTGTTAGCCCTGAAAATGGATTGTGGCAGCTTGTAATACAAATATCAGCTAGTCTCCCTGATCAATCATGAAGCAGGCAACATTTTTGCATATGCTTTCCATCTTTCAGGTAGATTGTTATTAATTTTAATAGCTCATATCACAGGGCAATTGATTCCATGAAACATATTCATTTCTTAGAATATTCGACATAAAAAACAGGGTTGTGTTTAAACATGGATTTAATTTGCATTTCTCTAACAACACAACTTAAGTCTGAGTCTGCTTGCACATCAGATGAGAATCCAGTGTCACATGACTATGCAAAAGAATTCAGCTGTGACATTAGAAAAAGGCAGCTGTTATTCTGTTTACATCCTAGTGACTGTACTGAAATGTACCCACTTCTCTATTTTATAAGGCATGAAAAGTTCATCCATACGGAATGATGTCAAATGGCTTAGGATTTATCTATCTAGGGAATTGCTTGTTTCTGGAAAACTGGTTCCATTAAGATATCTGCAGCTTCAGCTTCCTGAGCTATGGCATAGGATTATTCTGCTTTGTCACCTCAGAAGAAAAACTCAAGCAAGATCTTCACCATTTGTGGCTGAGAAGGCTGGAGGCAATCTTTCTACATTCCTTCTTGAATAGCCTCTCCATATGCACCAACTCTGATGCATTTCAAGAAGGCCATTAAAGCAATATTGTTCCATGGAGCTACTAATAGCATATTCAGTTGTCGCCATTGTGATGTAATGCTGGTAGTAGGTGGATATTTTATTGTAACTGTTTTATTGATTTGGCATTTTGTTTTGTGTAAAACCACTGGAGTCACACCTAGAATACAGTATATAAAAATTTTAAATGAAGTGTCACCCTTTGAGGTTCCTTTGGCTAGTTCTTCTTTCAGACAGCTAACTCACCTCTTTCTTATTTATTATCAGAACTGTTAAGACACACATTAACTACAGAGGCATAATTTGTATTGGATGTGTCATTAACTTTAAAATCTTATTTTTAAGATTTAAGATTTATGAGAGCCTTTTTAATACATATGGATTCGGTTTAGGCAAAAACTTTTGTGGTCCCTGCAGCTATATAACAAATGATTCACATGTGGAGTTGTCATAATGTGTTTGGTTTGTGACTTAGCATGAATACTCGGCTGTGGTCTATTCTCTAGGCCAGGGGTGTCAAACTCGCAAGTCACGTGACGTGTTGTGCCGTATCGTGACTTTTTTTGCCATTGCCGGCAATGGAGTGGAGTGGATGCATCACTATGATGCCTCCGGCCCGCGGGCCGGCAGTTTGACACCCATGCTGTAGGCTTTTACCACTGGGATGGATTCAGACATCATGTAAAGCCAACCCTTCCCCAGACTCCAACACCCTGGAAAGAATTCAGTGACATAAGGCTGCTTTGCAGGGCTCAGGAACAATGCCTTTTCTGTTGCAATTTGTGCTTTTTGCAGTGATCTCCCCACCCCAGAGATTCATATGTATCATTCAGGAAGCTATTAAGACCTGAGTGTTCTGATTGGGGACAAGGTAATTTTGTGCTTTTGTTTTATTCTGTTTTGCATACTCTGCTCTTCCAGTCAATTGTATCTTTTATATGCTATTATAAATTAGCTCTTAGTTGTAAGCCGCTCAAAGTCTTTTAGGGACTCAGGTAGCCTATATATTAAGTAAATAAGAAACAATAACTTGGTAAATGACACTCCAGATAGGGACACAGGAAGTTAGAAAGGCATTGGAGTTTTCTATTTCTTTTGTACTTTATATGTGCAACTGCTCTAGTTTATTACTTATCAAAGGCTAGGGACATATTTTACTTATTATAGCTTAAGTTGCTGAATAATTTTTCCTGATAATTTTCTTGTTCTTTTAATTCAAGTTTAGGGCTCACTGGTGTAATTATTCATTTTTATAGCAGCGCTGGCCATTTCCATCATCAGCCCAAAACTGACTGTAACTTTTTTTTAAAAAAAGAAACGTAAGTAGAACACCAGCTCTTTCAGTGCCTTGAGTCCCTTTTTTGTCTTCCTTGTAAACACTACTTCTTAATCTTTCTACTTTTGCACTTCTGTTCAAAGTGAAACTCTTTAGTCCAATGGAAAACTAAATAATGTTTGTATGGGAGGGAGGAAGGAATTTAAATTTCATAAAGATTGGTAACACAATCTCTTCTGAATGAGAACTAGGTTCATGGTATGCACTAAATATTAATTTCACTTGGCAGTAGAAGCTTGTGAGGAATTGTGATCAAGTTAAGTTTGGTCTCAACTATGCAAGAACTAGATCAAGTACTGAATGCAAAAGTAGTGCAATCCAAACAGTAAAGAGATACCAATTTATATAATCCTAGGCCTATGTTTAATATATATAAAGAGAGAGGGAGGGAGGGAGGGAGAGAGAGAGAGAGAGAGAGAGAGAGAGAGAGAGAGAGAGAGAGAGAGAGAGAGAAAGAGAAAGAATTATCCCTTTCAATACTTAGCAAGCCTAAACCTGTGCATTAAACATGTAAATAACTTTTCACTTGAGCCTCAAACATGAAATTTTTCATAATATTTTAATAGGCGGGAGCAAATCAAATTCACTCAGACTGGATCTCTTTCACACAACTACGGAAAGGCAGCAATTTTCTCTGGTGCTCTGCCTTTGTAATATTCCCCCATTCCACTTCTCTAGACAGATTTGGGGAAAACATTTCTTGTAACTGATGAAGTATACTGTAATTTCCAAAGTTGTAGGCTATGTTAAATCTGTACAGCTTCAAAGGCCCCTGATAGGGTTTTATTGAAAGAGGGCTGTCCTGTGGGAACTTTCCTAAAGGAAATCTCCAGCTGAGTAAACCATAACAGTAACAGACTATTTAGAAAGCTCACTCCATCAAATTTAAGAGCCTTTACTTACTGACTATTTAAATCAGCATGACTGGAAGTCTGGAATAAATGTTATTCACAGCATGGGTTCTCAACGTTAAGGCAATTGGGGAATCAGCACTGCTCAAGAGGGTTTTTAATTTTGCCTATTTGAAACACCACACTGAATCCATATGCAGCATGCATTGTTATGGGGAAAAACTAAATAACTTGAAATTATCAGAAATTTCCCCACAATTCTGTCCTGCAGAAACCCTGAAAAGGTCTCCGTTGCCAGTTAATGCAATCCACTCTGCTAAAAACCTTTTCAAAATATGGCATTCTCCAGATGTTCTTTGAATTTTCAACCAGCGAGACCATACGCAGGGACTTATGCACGTTGCAGTCCAAACACTTCAGGTAAGGAACCAATTTTCAGAAGGCTGCAGTGAGTCTAAATGCAAACTAATGGCAATTTTAAATGCCTAGATTCCATAGATTCAATATTTCTATATTGAGAGGTTGGGGATATTTACAGCACAGGGAAATCTCTTATGAAAAAGTGCCAGGGGAGGGGGAGGAGGAAAACACCCCATCCCTCCCAAGATATTTTAAAAATGCAAGCACCTTAAAAGGCTATATACCTGCAAAACAGTTAACTGAAAAACAAAGCAAGCATTGCAGGCAAGATTTCAAAAAATAATAATCTTATGCTAAACAAAAAAAAGTGATGCACATTATAACAACTATATTTGCAGAAAAACATTTTATAAAAGTAGAATAAGGTGGGAAGAAAATATAAAAAAACACCTCCACTCATTTTCTAATTGAACAGAAACTTGCAATTCTTGCCTCCAGAAACAAGCAAAATGTTAAAGATGCAGGGGAAAGCCAATCTGATCTAGTGCAAGAGTCTTCAAACGTGGCCCTTTTATGACTTGTGGACTTCAACTCCCAGAATTCCTCAGCCAGACAGGAATTCTGGGAGTTGAAGTCCACAAGTCTTAAAAGGGCCAAGTTTGAAGACCCCTGATCTAGTGGTTAAGGGACAAGGTTAGAAACCAGGAACTGGACTGTGAATTCTAGTCCTGTTTCAAGCATGATAGTCAGCTGGGTACGTTTTGGCCAGTTACTCTCTCTCTCTCCCAATCCACTTCACAGGGTTGTTGTTAAGGGGAAAATAGGAGGAGGAAGGAGCTATGTTTGTTGCCTGGAGTGATTTATAAAAATAATAAAGGTGGGGATAAAAAAATGTAAACCCCCCCCCAACTGAAATATAGAACTGTGTAACATGCACTGTGTAACTCACAATCACGCAAGCTATAGAAACAACAGCCAAAGTCTGCTGATGTGATAAGAATTGCAGCACAGCCTCGCACAACAGTTTGCCTGAGAGACTAGCAGCCAAATAGCAATGCAATGTAATTCAACGCAACGCAACACAATGTTTTCTACGCTTTCGCTATAGAGCTGCCTGAAGCTAGTCAGAAGGATGCCATGTCAGTGGGAGATACATTCCAAATTGTGGGCAGAAATGATATAGCCAAAACAATTGTGGGAACAACAACAACAACAACAAAAAGCTAGCTTCCAGAAAGCAGGGCTCCTGCAGCAGTTTCATCTTCAGATAGCAGTTTAGATTCTGGATTGTCGTTCTGAAAAGCCTGCATTTAAATCATATACTAACTGTTTTTTTCATCTCTAACATCAGAAAAAAAAATCCCATAAACCGGTGTTTCATATTTTCTGACAAAAGCCAGACGGTTTTTTCATCCCACTTTTTAAGAAAATGTGTTTATTAAATTGAACAGGAGTGTTAGTAAAAGCAGGGGGGGAAATAAAGGGTTTGTTATAAAAATGGTTTAGCCTCCGAAGCCCACCATACCGTGGGGGGAGGTGATCCTCTTCCAATCAGGGGGACGTTTTCATACCGTGGATTCCCACCAAAGAGCACAGCTTGGTTCCTGCAGGTAAAGAGGAGTGAGATCAGGAGGACAATCTATTAAAAGGAAATCTGTTATGGGCTAAGAAATATTCCTGACATTCTCCCAGAAGCTGGCGATCCTTGTTGGAGGCAGGCGTTTGTGGGAGTGGGGAAAAAATGGGTGTGTGGATACGCAGGCCGTTATTTATGTTCGTGTTTGTGTCGGAAGCACCTATGGTGCTTCCATGTTGAAATGATCAGCCAGTGACATCGCTGTTGCCCGGGGAACATCCAATTGGGGGTTCTTTTATGTCCCCATTAATCTGTCCTCCAAACTGGTAGATAGCTATCTACTTGTGGTTATATGCTATCGAACTGCTAGGTCGGCAGGAGCTGGAGCGAATGACGGGAGCTCATCCCGTCATGCAGCAGCTCTTGGGTCTCGAGCCATTTATTCATTTTGCACCTTGCAGCACCATGAAGATGGCTTAGAGAGGGAATCAGCAAGCATTCATAAATTCCCCGATCAATCTCTTTTGTCTTGGTACTCTCCAGGTGCGTTAGTTCGGAACTTCCATCATCTCCAGTTAAATACTCAGAGATGCAGCTGGCTGAGGAATTTTACTCCCAATGCATCTGAAGAATGCCTGATTGGGGGAAGCTACACCAGTCCTCATTAGCTGTCTCCTTGATCTGTGAAATATTGTGGGGAAGGAATTCATTCTGGAACAAACTCCTCTACATTCAGTGAGCACTATGTACTGTGAAGAACTGAGCCTTGAGAATAATAGCAGAGGACATGTGTACCCTCTTTCTTTTATGTGCAATGGGTGTGAGAGGATGGGCATCCAGCAAAGGTCACTCAGGGACAGGCAAGAAGAACAGTAGTTAACATTCTGTCCATCTCAAGCCTAGCAATGCTCCAACTTTCATTTTACAATACCCTCCAAAAAAGAAGGGTGATGGGAGAATGTGGTGATGGCTGGTTGCTTATCAGTTCAAGGTTTAATGAAGCCTTTCCTAAATGTTCTTCAGAGACGTGGGCCTCCATTCCCATTATTCTCAGATGGCAAGGACTTTGGACAAGTAACCAAGTTGACTAGGTAAAAGGCTGACAACTCAGCAGTTGCACTGATCTGTGGAACTGCAGATGAGTGTGAATATGGTGCCGGGTATTCATGGGGCTATGTTTCCAGTGGAGGACCAACTTTTCTGCAAGTCTTCTTGATGCCTGCAAAAATCTCTTGGTACTCTGCTCAGGTAGTTTTTAGGTAGCATTGTTTCCCTATGAGGATTTACTATAATGTATCTGAAAGAACAGTTCTGAGTAAGCTTCCATTTTTAACCAGTATCTGGAATCAGCAACTACAGTATGCTTCCGAGGTCACAATTAGGAAAAAATAATAATTCAGCAAAGAAATCACATAATCTGTCTTCCTACCTAAATTGGAGTCATAAAAATGGGCAGCACAATACTCTTTTCGTCAACTCTATGACTGGGCAGAAGAGACAACTTGTTTGATTGCTCCTTAGCAGAAGCACTTTGCATTTCTAAGATTTTGCAGCAAACAGTTCAGAAAGCTGAAGTGGTGGGAAGACCAGATGGTTTCCACTAGTTATAGAAACAGAAATGGGAAATCTACTTCCTGCCATTTTGGATGGACTTTCTCCTCCAATGGACCTTTTCCATTGTTAAACCTTGCTCAAATTCAGTGGGCAATTCAAGGTTAACACCATTTCCCTGAAGGAAACACTAACAACTTATGAGGGTATTGGAGATATGGGTTCAACAGCTGCCTGAAATCCAAAGTAGGAATAAGTTGTACACAATACACATCTGCATAGTCCCAGAGCTTCTCCACCATGCTCTTTTCTGGTGGGCGCTGAATCTTTTCAATGGCCAGAGAATCTTATGGGAGCTAAAAGTTACTAGATTTTCACAGAAAATTTGGCAGTAGCCATGTATATCTTCTCATGCACAGATGAAAAATAAAGACTCACTCGAGTCAAAATAAATACCTAATGAATTTATGTACATATTTTGCTTTCTCAAAATATGGAAATGATTGTCGTTGTCTTTAAAATTTAACTTCTAGCCTAGCCTTCAGCCTTCGGATTTCTTAATAATCTCCCATCCAAGGCCTAAGCAGCTCTGAGAATGCTTAACTTTTTTGACATCAAACATTCCCCTGATTTTTCTTTTTATTGCTATCCATTATTACCTTCCAAACCAAGCCAAGTCATAGACAGGAGCAAAGAGGAAGTACCATGTACAGTTGTAAATGAGCTGAAAATTTTAGGGTACAAAATACACCCCCAAAACTGGGTTCGACATCTGCAGATCAGCCTGTCATGGCCTTAAAATCATAGTTTTATAAATGCTGACATAATAATTTCAATTTTCTGTCCACTGCTGTGATTAAAAATTCAAGGATTGACTTATCCATGGGTGACCATGGATACCATTTTTCATGGTATTTTGGTTGAAGCTTCAAGGGTGTTGGCTTATCTGCAGTTATGAACGATAAATGGGCAAGACTTCCTCCATCAAAAGGCAGCACATTTTCCAACCAATCAACCAATAAATATATTTAAACAAAGATCTTTCCATAAAAGGGCATGCAAATGTACATGACAACTCAACAAGAAAAAAAACCCATGTTAAATTAAAGTATCACACCATAGCAATTAACAAAGAATAAAAGATGCAAAAAGTAGGACAACAGCTTGTTTCACACATCTTCTCTAGGGATATTTTAAGAGCTGCATCTAGACTTTATTTTTAAAAACGTTTTCTCCAACATACAGTTCAAAAGTATGGTTGCTCAGGTTTTTCATCTTTAAGGCTGTCTTCTTTCAGTAAGAAGGCAACTGTTACGAGTTTGAAGACCTAGCAGCTGTACAAAGCTGGATTTCGGGTTTTCTGGCTGGGATGTCAGGATGACGGAGGACATGGGTTGACAGCTATTAGATTGGTAAAATGAGGAAATATCATGGTTTTCAGAGAAAGATGGAATGATGGAAGCAAAGACAACAGGCAGCACAAATCTGAGCAGGGCCAGACGGTACCAGAGTATAGTAAGTTAAGGTGGAGAACATTAAATAGCAGAAGCTATCTCGGTGGCCACCTTGCGAACCTCACAGGAGAGGATGTGGGATTAAGTACTGCTAACTCCTGCCTCTTCTACTAATTTCATGCATACTTACATATACTCAGACACTGGTGCATTGGAGATGGTCTGGGCAGGAGGCTGAAGGCTTGTCTGACTGCCCAGGCTGCTACTGTAGCTACAGAAACTACGGAGTTGCCCACGGTTGGGATTGTGGGCAGCAATACGTCGAGCCTGTGGGTTGAAGGGGTCCTCTTCATCTATGTCATCATAATCCCGATCTCTAAAAGGAAACAAAACAAAACAAAACCCGGTCTGTCTTAGAAACGAAAGCCAAATCTGAAAGCATGGAATGGTTACGGATGAAGTGGCAAATGAGAAGAGGTAACACTCATTCCTGGAAGGACTGGGTATTTCAGCTGCTTAAGCTTTCCCTTGATTTTAGGGTTTCTCTTGCAATGTTAGCAGAGACCAGGAAAGAAACCGTAGTAGCTGAAAAAAAAGAGAGCCTTTTGTAGTTTGCTCCATTGCTGAAAACCCAACCCTATCAGACAGTTCACAGATTAATCAGGAGACAGGAAATGAACGTATAGAAGTTGTCCCAAAATTGCTGTTTTGACCATCAGTAAATTTACACGGCAATATTTAAAAGACAATACAAATTAAGATAAAAATAGAATTAAAAAGAATTAAATTAATAATAGCCCAACAATAAAACAATGTTAAAAACTTAAAACTAAAACCCCCCTCAGTCCAGGCCGGATAGATCAAAAAGCCAGGTTTTCAGGTCGCGGCAAAACGAGCGCAGGTCGGGGGCAGTCCGGAGTTCCACATGTAAATCATTCCAAAGGGCAGGCGTGCCCACAGAGAATTCCCTCCCTCTGGAGATCACCCGCCGGCATTCCCTGACCGGTGGCACCCTAAGGAGGCCCTCCCTATGGGAGCGCACAGGATGATGGGAAGTTGATGCCAGCAGTTCCCTTAGATAGTCTGGACCCAAGCCATTTAGGGCTTTATAGGTCATCACCAGCACCTTGAATCTCACCCGGAGGGCAACTGGAAGCCAATGCAGCTCGCGGAGAAGAGGTGTTACACGGGAGTATCGGGAGACTCCCATCACAACTCGCGCGGCCGCATTCTGCACCAGCTGAAGCCTCCGAGTGGTATGCCACCCATCTCACTCTGGGGAGCTGAAAACTGAGGAATGCGAGAGAATGCATATACGTGATGCTAGATAATGGGAAGGGTATTCTTTTGTTGCATTTTTCTCTCTCTTACATGAATTGTCTGACTCTCTTCCCCTCTTGCTACTCTTTCCACCCTCCCTCAGCAAATTAAGGGTGAATATGAGAAACCCAGGAAGACATGAGAGGTTACTATTCAACAACCGATGCATGCATTCTGTTAAGTGACATTTAAGTGGCCATAATATTACTAAATAACCTTATGTTATGCTATTGAGTCTATATCTCCTTCTGCAGTCTCTGGAATGCTTCTGTAAGTTCAACATGCATAGCTCTTAACGAGGACAGGACAATAGGAAGATCAGCTCACAACTCTGCGATTTTATTGAAGGAGAAATCAGACTGATGTTCTAGCTGTCGCCGAAAATCACCCGTTTTTATTTTATTCATCCCCTTTTTTCAAAATGTCCCTCTGCCATGGACAAGGTTATTTTGACTTTGTGGTATCCCTGGGAAACTTATTCCGTTTTACCTGCTAGCTAAATGTTTCCAGGCTCGAGGCATGGCACATATGATGATGGAGAAGGATACAGCAGCCATCAGAGAGAAGAGGGTGAGGTACAGTAAGCCTTCCACCCCATCGTAGCAGATCCCAACCAAGGCATCCAGGTAATCCTTTAGGGAAAGGAAGTGGGGGGGGGGGGAAGAGAAGAAAAGAAGCATCTTGCTAATGTGCTACCAACACCTTTGTCCCCAAAGCACAGTGTGCCTTATGCTACTTACCTTGTGAAGGCCCCTGCAGTCCAGCATGGCAGTCAGCTGGTGGAGATTGATTTCGGAGTAGTTCAGTAACTTCTGTATATCAAGCAGGTCTTTCTGCAGCAAGGGCAAAAGCCATCAGAGAAGGAGCATATATTCTATTGGAAAAGGAATAGTGTTCGCCATATCTCGAATGACTGTCCAGCAATCACGGTGAATAGATACCTACTGTATGGCTGTCGTAGTCTATCGTTCCCGGCTGGCATACACAGTACCGCCTCTCTGATTTAATCTTGTGATATCAAATTGGGCTGAGAGATGGTGAATGGCCCAGTGACTTTTTTTGGCTGACTGCAAATTGGAACTGTTGCCCTTCTGATCTTAACTTAACTGTTACCCAACATTGGTTTTTTAGAAACAGGGATAACATTAGAGCTATAGCGGTTTTACAAAGCCTCATGAAAAAGAAAAGGGCTCCTTCCCTTTGATTTGATATTACCAGGGATTCTCTCTCATTTGATTAAACATTAAAATAAAGGAAAACAGAACTACCTTATTGTTCACCTATCGGCAATAGATGTACACAGAAAGTCATCTCACTTATGCATGGAGGCATTGCTTGATTTCAGATACTGTTGCTAAAGTTCCATATGGAAGCTCAAAGGCATGCATGTCAAAGCCCATGGAGCTGGCAAAACTGAGGAAGCAAGGACAATCTAATTTTCAGGAAGGTATTTATAATGTTAGTCTGAGATAGTTTGTTTTTTTAAAAAAACCTGTCAGGTACAGTTATAGTAAGTTATTACTTTGGCGTCCCTTTGAAACACTTTCTTCTCACAACTTTCACATCTGGACCATGCAGCCTCTTCTCAGATTAAACCAATGGCTTCATCCCTTGCTCACAATCCCTCACAATGCCCTAGGACACAGGTCTGCAACTTGCGGCTCCGGAGCCGCATGCGGCTCTTTCAGCCGGCTTCTGCGGCTCCCAGTCCTCTGCCATGTGCAGTCCAAAAAAAAAAAAAAAAAGTGGGACTAAAAAAGTTCAACCAATCAATTCAAATATGCAGGGTAGGTGCATATCTCGCCTTGGCTCCACTCTTCAGTCAAACCCTGTTCTGCGCATGCGCGCATGTACCTGCATGCGCACACATTTTTTTGCGGCTCCCAGTTTTTCCTTTTGTGAGGGAACCGGTTCCGAGTGGCTCTTTCACTGTTTCAGGTTGCTGACCCCTGCCCTAGGTCCTAGGACATGGGTAGGCAACCTCGGCTCTTTTATGACTCATGGTCATAAAAGAGCCGAGGTTGCCTACCCCTGCCCTAGGACATCTTTCTCAGATGCCTGAGGAGCCCATGGGGACAGACCACCTACCCTCTGAAGCCAATATCACACTACATTTCACGCAGCAGACAAAATGTGACCTTGCAGATGTTGTTGAACTCCAACTGTCATAAGCCTCTGTTATGGTTTGCAGGCAGCTCATCCATGTTATACAGAACACTGAATGACATTTCTTGTCAAAACATTTGTTAAGCAACTGGCTTTTTTATCTAGCTCAAGAAGATTTTGAAATTTCACCTACATCTGACATATACAAATAGAGTTCCAAGTTGCTTAATCTTTCCTGTTCATATAAAATTTCACTCCATCTGTTAAAATGGCTTCCAGTCACTACAGTACTTTGCCCAATCTCATAGAATTACCATCTGGAGACACCAAATCAGTGAAGACTATGAATTACAGGGGATCCTAGACTATTTCCTCTGCTACTGTATGGCCATGGCACCTGTGTCCTGTCAACCATAAAATCATGGTTGTTTTTTTCCTGTTTGTTTTATCTTCTGGTAGCTCATAAGGATATTCAACACATCCCTGGTCAAATAAGTGCCTAAATTTTCATATTTTATCTTTGTCAAATATTGTTTCTGAAAACAGCACTTCTAAATGTATGTAACCCAGAAGCTTCCATCAAAGAGCCTTGCCTGCTTCCATAGGAAAAGACAACGTTGTGCAACTTACTTTGGCTGTAGGGAAAAAAGGCACTGCAAACTGCACAAGACCCTGAATCTGGATCTGCATAGTTGTGAGAGAACGCTGGTAAATAGTCAGGGCCTACAAATAAAGAACACATCATGCAAGGCATCAGCCATTTTTTTCTACATAAATCTTAATTTGCAGTACAGGTAATCCTTGACTTATGACCCCAATTGAGCCCTACATTTCCACTGCTAAGTGAGACAATTGTTACGTGAATTTTGCCTCATTTTACAACTTTTCTTGCTATTAAGTGGATCACTGCAGCTGTTAAATTAGTAACATCGCTTAAAGTGAACCTGGCTTCCCCATTGACTTTGCTTGTCAAAAGGTTGTAAAAGGTGGGGCTTCCAGTTTGCGCCTATGGCGCCAACGGAAGTCCGAGAAGAACTCTCTCCCCGCCGTCTGATCTTTCTTCCTTGGAGGACCCTGAAAAGGGTCAAAAGTCGCCCTGGAGGGGTGACCACCGTGAGGAGGCCTTCCCTGTGATCATGGAAGGGCGGCAGCCCTCTGTTTCATTCGGAGAAACTCCCCTGGCCCAAAGAAGAAGACATTACGGTATCTTTAAAGATAAGAATTGGCAACACTTGGCACTGAAAAACAACTTTTAGGAATAGTGGAGGTGGACATTTATTGGCTTTTATCAAAAACAGCTTCCATGAAAGACTTATCTGCAAACACCAAAGAAATGGAAGGATATTATCCACCACTTGACTATAAACTTATACTTGAAACAATCTTGGCTGAGCAAATGAAAGCCAGACTGCAAAATAAATCTGACAGCTTAAATCTACCAAACCAAAATGGGACTTCAACTGATGAATTGACAATTCAAAAAGCAAATGAAGAGGAGGAAATTAACATTAAAATAGGGGACGCTAAAGAACAACAAATACAATCTACTGAGGACCTTGATGCCCAAATCTTGATTCTAACTACAAAATCTACAATTCAAAAAACAACAGAAGCTGAATAAAGTAATACTAAGATAGAGGATGCCAAAGGCCTTCAAATAAAGTACATTGAGAAGAAATTACATCAGAAGAAATTTCTTTAGCTATTAAACAGTTGAAATTGGGCAAAGCTCCGGGAACAGATGGATTAACAGTAATTTATTATAAAAAGTTGCTGAAATGATTGAACCTTTAAAGATTTTGTTTAATGAAATTCAGACTGGAGGCGCAGTTCCTCCATCATGGAGGACAGCTTTTGTATCGTTGATCCCAAAGGAGGATCAAGATTTTTTTTTTTATTGAAAAGTTTTAACATACAATTTTTCTTTAAAAATCCCCCCTCCCCCTCCCTTCTCCCTCCCCCCCCTACCTCTCCCCCCTCCCCCCCGACTTCCCAGAGCTAAATACAAGGTATATATAAAAAAAACAATCATAAACAACCATATACTAACAACTATAAACTCTAAAATCCATCACTCTCTAGCTTATATAGGATAAAACAAACCTTAGTAATATTAAATATATATAAAGAAACTAAAATAGAAAAAGAAAAAAAGAAAGAAGACTTATTCAAATGCTACATGACACTTCTTAACCCTATACTTGTTCTGGATAAACTCAATCCATTTTCTCCATTCCATAATATAGTGTTCTTGCGAGTGATCTTTCAAATAGGCCGAAATCTTCGCCATCTCTGCCAGGTCGGAAACCTTTAAAGTCCACTCTTCTATGGTCGGCAGTTCCTCTTTCTTCCAATACTGACCTATCAAAAGTCTTGCTGCCGTAATTAAATTCAACATCAACTTGGTGTCCACAACTGTAACATCTGTAATTATTCCCAACAAAAAAAGTTGCGGACAAAACTTTATCCTCTGTTTAAAAATCTTCTGCATGTTCCACCAGACTTTTATCCAAAAAGCCTTAACCTTTTTACAAGTCCACCATATGTGAAAATATGTTGCGTCTTCATCACCGCACCTCCAACATTTAGGCTGATAATTTGGATACATACTTGCAAGCTTTTTAGGATCTAAATGCCATCTATAAAACATTTTGTAAAAATTCTCTCTTAGATTTTGAGCTTGTGTAAATTTTACGTTTCTCACCCAAATCTTTTCCCACGTGTCCATTGTGATAACTTCCTGGATGTTTTGGGCCCATTTTATCATACAATCCTTAACAAGTTCTGTTTCTGAATCAATCTCTATCAATGCAAGATATATCCGTTTAATATGTGCTGGTCCCTGATTTCTAATTTGCTTTATCAAATTTTCATCAGTCATTGTAAAACCATTTTTCTGGTCTTCTTTCCACCTGGCCCGTAACTGAGTATATTGAAACCAGTTTTGAACAACCTCCTCTTCTCGCAAGAGGCTATATGATTTCAAACACCAGACATTTCTTTCCAAGCTTAGGATCTCCTTGTACGTAGTCACATCATGTTTGAAACCAGCATGTATATTTTCTATTGCGTGTTTTGGAATTGCCCACAGTGGTATCTTGCAATCTAGCTTATGTCTATACTTCTTCCAAACTCTCAACAATGCCTGTCTTAAAATATGCACTCTAAACACATTGTCTACCTTCTTGTCATACAACAAATATGCATGCCAGCCAAACAACAAATCGTGGCCCTCAAGATTTAATAATCTCTCTTGTGTCAAATTAATCCAGTCACTTATTCCTACTAATGCAGCAGCTTCATAATATAGTTTAAAATTGGGCATTTTAAGACCACCTCTCTCACGAGTATCCTGCATAATCTTAAGTTTAACTCGTGGCTTTTTCCCTGCCCAAACAAATTTATTGATACCTCGTTGCCATTCCTCCAAATTAGAATCTTTCTTAAGAATCAGTATCATTTGAAATAAAAATAAAAATTTAGGCAGGACATTCATTTTCACTGCTGCGATCCGTCCCAACAAAGACAATTGCAATTTTTCCCAACTCTCCAATTCTTTTTGAATTTTCCCCCATAGTTTCTCATAATTATTTTTATATAACTTTGTATTAGAGGGCGACAAAAACACCCCCAAATATTTAACCCTTTTAACAATCTCAAATCCAGTTAATCCTTCTAAGAGAGCCTTTTGCGAAACTGTCATATTTTTGGCCAGAATTTTGGTTTTCTGTATATTAACTTTAAATCCAGAAACCTTCCCATATTGTGTTATTATCTCCATCAGGTCCACAACAGAGTTCTCTGGCTGGGTCACTGTAACAACCAGATCATCTGCGAATGCTCTCAATCTATAATCCTGATCTCTAATTTGTATCCCCTTAATTTTTTCCGAATTCCGTATTTTAACCAATAATATCTCTAATGTTAACACAAATAACAAGGGCGATAACGGACACCCTTGCCTTGTGCCCTTCTCAATATTACATGCTTCTGTCAGACTATTATTAACTATGATTCGGGCAGTTTGTTTTTGGTATAATGCCCTAATCGGTTGTAAAAAATTTTCTCCAAAATCCATTTTGTCTAAAACTTTCAACAAAAATTGCCAATTCAATTGATCAAAAGCTTTTTCAGCATCTAGAAAAATTAGCGCCGCAGGGATCTGGTTGTTCCTTTCCAAAAACTCTAACACATCAACTATATGCCTCACATTATTTTTCATTTGCCTACCACTAATAAACCCCGTTTGGTCCCCATGAATCACCTGTTGCAGAACCCTCATCAGTCTATTAGCCAAAACCTTAGCAAATATCTTGTAATCTGTATTTAAAAGCGATATCGGTCTATAATTTTTAACTTGAGTAGCATCTTGGTCTTCCTTCGGAATCAAGGAAATAAAAGCTGTTCTCCAAGATGGTGGCACCTTTCCCCCCCCTCTGGATTGTCTGGAACAGTTCCTTTAACGGTTTTATCATCTCTAATTGTAGATTTTTGTAGTAAGCCGCAGTCAAACCATCCGTACCTGGTGCTTTATCCACCTTCAATTCCTTAATTGCTGTAAAAATTTCTTCTTCTGTAATCAATTGATTAATCCCCTCTTTTTGTACTTGCGTAAGAACCGGGATGCTAGCATTCTCCAAATATATATCAATGTCTTTTTCATTAATCTTCTCCTTAGCATATAATTTAGAATAAAAATCCACAAAAGCATCCTTAATAAGGTCCTGTTGAAACACAACCCTTCCTTTATGCTCAATTTTGTCTATATTAGAAGCCCTTTGTTTTTTCCTCAATCTATAAGCTAACCATCTACCTGGTTTGTTAGCGTTGCAAAAGGTATTATGCCTGGCAAACCGCAAATTGGTTGCCACTTGGTCAGCCATTAATTTATCAGATTGTCCTCTTAACAGTTTAATAGCCTCCTTAGTCTTCACATCCTCTGAATTCAAAATCAAAGCCTTTTCTTTTTCCTTTATTTCATTCTCCAGTTCTTTCCTCCTAGCTTCCACAGCACGTCTATGTTTATTATTCATATATATCAACACCCCTCTCATGTAGGCCTTGCTAGCATCCCAAACCATATCCATAGAGGTGCCCTTATTCATATTAATTTCAAAAAAATCCTTCATCCGCTGTTTGCATTCTTCCACATTTCTCTGATTTCTAAACAAATTCTCATTTACGCGCCACGAGCGCCCAGTACTTTTGCTTCTAATATGGCATTCTTTTGAGTCAAATCATCCACTTTTTCATCCAAATCTTCCACACATTCCGCCACTTTATGCACTGAAGACAAAATGTCTACCTTCATCACGCTGAACTTCTGTTCCATCCTCTCTTCCATTCTCTCCTCCAATTTCTCCAATTTCTCCTCCATCTGTGCAAATTTATCACCCATTGATTCCAAAATTACCTGGGCATGTTTTTCAAGAGCATCTCGTAAGTCCTTCGGTGTTAATACATCAGGAGGATGCAACGCCTGCAATGATGATTGTTGCACCGGAGAAGTTCCACCACTCCGAAGAGTTTTAGGGGGAGGTTTAGCCGCCATCTTTTACTTTCAATTGTGACGCACTTTCACTTTAAGTTTAAAAAGTCCATCAAGCTCGAGAGTAAAATAAAATAATCCTCTTCACCTTTTCCTCTTGTACCGCTCTGCCTGCTCTTATTACTCCATAGTCCTTCCTTCAGGCAGGGGTGGTCGCAGACGCCTGGCTCTGCTCCAAGAAATCCGGAGCAGAGACGCTGGCCAGCTGGGAGCGACCCAGGCTTCGGGGGAGTTCAATCCTTCAGCCGCCCAAGCTCCAAGCTCAGGCGGCCCCGGAGAACTCGACCCCTACCTGGGGCCTCACCCCCTCCTCTTCTCCCGAGGAGGGGGCTTCAAATTCGCCCGAACAGCTGATCGGCGCTGTTTCGGGCGAAAATCACACAGCTGAGCCGCGGGCAGCCCGGGAAGGCTGTCTCCGGCGCCGCGCAGCCACCAGAAGTCCGGAGGATCAAGATCTTACTCAACCTAAAAATTATAGACCTATATCGCTTTTAAATACAGATTATAAGATTTTTGCTAAAGTATTGGCTAATAGATTAATGCATGTTTTGAAACAAATGATTCAAGTGATCAATCGGGATTTATATCTGGGAGGTATATGAAATATAATGTAAGACAAATTGTTAACTTGCTTGAATATTTGGATAAGAACAACCAAGTCTCCGCAGCATTGATATTTTTGGATGCAGAGAAAGCCTTTGACCAATTGAATTGACAATTTTTATTAAGAGTTGTTGAGGAGATGAATTTTGGAGAAGGTTTTCTACATGCTATTAAAGCTATATATCAACAACAAACTGCACAAATTATAGTTAATGGGGGATTAACAGAGACTTTTAAAATTGAAAAAGGTACAAGACAGGGTTGCCCCCTATCACCATTATTGTTTGTTTTAACATTAGAGATTTTACTAATTAAAATTCGAGAGTCCTCTTTGATAAGGGGAATTAAAATAAAACAGAATGATTATAGATTGAGAGCTTTTGCTGATGACTTGGTTGTGACAGTATCCCAACCGTTACAGTCGGTTATAGACTTGATGGAAATTATAACTCAGTATGGTAAAGTTTCTGGGTTTAAGGTGAATAGTAATAAGACTAAGATATTATCCAAGAATTTATCTATGAGTGAAAGGGATATGTTATCTAAATTAACAGGTTTTGAAATAGTGAAGAAGGTTAAATATCTAGGAGTATATATTGCAGCCTCAAATGTAAAATTGTATAAGAATAATTATGAAACACTATGGTTGAAGGTACAAAGGGACTTAAATAATTGGAAAAAATTACAATTATCATTACTGGGAAGAATTGCAGTTGTTAAAATGAATGTTCTACCAAAGTTTCTCTGTTTCAGATGATACCTATATTGAAAAAGGATGCCAACCTTGATCAATGGCAGAAGGGTATTAACGAATTTATCTGGGCGGGGAAAAAACCAAGAGTTAAATTCAAGATTTTACAAGATGCCAGGGAAAGAGAGGGACTCAAGGCGCCAAATTTGAAATTGTACTATGATGCGGTTGCCTTGACCTGGGTTAGTGATTGGCTTAATCTAACTAACAAGAGAATACTTCATCTTGAGGGATGGGATTTGGTATATGGATGGCATGCATACTTGCTTTATGATAAGAAGGTAGACAGGGCTTTTAAATCCCATATTCTTAGAAGTGCTTTATTGCGTGTCTGGAAAAAGTATTATTATAAGTTAAATTATAAAATACTGATTTGGGGAATTCCTGGACACGCGATAGAGGGCGTATCTATGGGAGTGAGTATGGATATGGTTTCTTATAAGGAACTACTTAGATTGCAAGGGAATGATTGGCAACTTAAACCAGTAGAGGAGTTAAGACAAGAAAACATAAGTTACTCTTGGTTTCAATATACCCAATTGAAAGCTAGGTGGAAGTCAGATCAAAAGGTTGGCATCACAATTACAGATCAAAATTTAGTAAAGCAAATTAGAGATTCAAATTGTGCACATATAAAGAGGATATATAATGCTTTAATTGAATTGGATTCGGAAATGGAACTGGTTAAAGACTGCATGATAAAGTGGGCACAAAATATTCAGGAACCAATTTCGTTGGACACCTGGGAGATAATTTGGGTCAGAAATGTTAAATTTACCCAGGCTCAAAATTTAAGAGAAAATTTTTATAAAATGTTTTATAGATGGCATCTGGATCCCAAGAAGCTGTCCAACATGTATCCTAATCTACAGTCTAAATGTTGGAGGTCTGGTAGTTTAGAAGCTACCTATTTTCACATGTGGTGGACTTGTAGAAATATAAAAGCTTTTTGGATTAAAATTTGGTGGAACATTCAAAAGATTTTTAAGAGAAAGATAAAGTTTTCCCCGCAATTGTTTTTATTGGGCATTGTTGTAGATTGTGATGTTAAAGAAACTAACTTGATGTTGAACATGATAACGGCAGCACGGTTACTGGTGGGACAATATTGGAAGAAGGATAGTTTGCCCACTGTAGAAGAATGGGTGTTTAAAGTTTCGAATCTTGCAGAAATGTCTAAGATTTCTGCTTATCTGAAGGATCATTCACAGGAAAGATATATTTCAGTTTGGAGGAGATGGATAAATTATATTCAAAACAAATATGGGACTAAAAAGTATCATTTAGCTTATGAGTAGATTTTAGTGGGATATTGTTATTGGTACGTTGTTTGTAGTTATGTTAAAAGAGAGTTAAAGCGCATTATGAATTTGGTTAATTGTATATTATGCATAATTTTTATTTAGAATATGATTATTGTAACTATAATCCTGTATTTAGCTCTGGGAAGTGGTGGGGGGAAGTGAGTGGGTTTGGGGTGGGAGGGATTTGGGGATATATTGTAAAATTTTGTTTTTGTAAAACTCTTTAATAATAATAATAAAAAAAGAGAATTTAGCCAACCAAATAATAACTATAACACCGGACATGACCTCTTACCTGAGCCAGATGGAACTGGAAGAAGAAAAAGATCAGATTCAACTAATGACAACTATACTACACCAAACATCGAGAATTGACTTATTAAAGCAACAGTTTAATGATTATAAAGGGGATATTTCTTTTGAAAAATTGACAATTAGATGGTCTCCCTGGACTCAAACAATATGTGTAGGAAGAAAGGGAGACACACTTGAGAATTTAAAGGCACTGATATGGAAGCCTGTTTGGCACAAAAAGAAGGCTAGAGTTAGATTTTAAAAAATGGGTCTTTTTCCTACTTGCTGAGATTTTTAATGACAGAGCTTAAAATTTTCTTTAAATGGACCAAGGGAAATCTTCAAAAGATTAAAAACTGATTTTATAGTTGGATTTTAGATTTCTAAGGGAAAGGAAAACTAGCTATTAGAACACAACTCTGAATTATATAATAGAATTTGGAATGATACAAAAAAGATATTTTTTTCAATAATTGATGAACTATTAAGATGATAAACAGAATATGTTTATATAAAATAAGAATGCACTGAAATGAACAAAGTTTGTATTTTAGACATGATAATTGTTATATAATTAAATAGGGGAAATGTGGGTTACCCGAAAATTAAGTTTTTGAGATACTACAGGTTATTTTGGAACACTGTATTGTAATTACCGTAGGTAAAATTTAAAAACAGGAAATAGATATGTATAAGTGAAAATATATTGAAAATTGTTCTAATTGATTGTGTCATAATTAGAAATGTATTAATTTGATTATGTTATCATAATTAAGGGAACTGGAGAGGGAACTCTTGTTGATGTAACCTGAGCTGATTACAAAAGATTTTGTTATTTGCTATTGTTAACCTTTGATTACCCAACCACCACATTGCTTCATAAATATTTGGATGTAAAATTAGAAAATTAATAAAACTTGTTTTTTTAAAAAAAAAAGGTTGTAAAAGGTGATCACATGACCCTGGGAGCCTGCAACCATCAATAAATACATGCCAGTTACCCGGAGTCTGAATTTTGATCATTTGACCACAGGATGCTGCAATGGTCGTTAAGTGTGAAAAACTGTCATAAGTCACTTTTTTCAATGCTGTTGTAACTTCAAACAGTCACTAAATGAATAGTTATAAGTCAAGGACTTCCTGTAAACAAATTAAATACTATCCCCTTTCAACATCTAAGAGTCAGATTGTTGGGGGCAATAAGCAAATAATACTTCTAGATTGTAAACAGCCCAGAGAGTACTATAAAATACTATGGTATATAAGCCTAAATACTATTGCTATTTCTGTGGAGAGTAAAGCTCACCAATTTCCCTGTCACTGAAAGCAATAAAAAGCCAGCTTTCTCTTTTCATGGCTATTGTGTGATCCTTTGCCAACAATGTACAAATGCAAGCAAGTTCTTACCTGTTGAAAGGGGTTGGCCAGACTTTGTCTACAATACAAATAGTATTGTACGATTTCTACAAAAGCAAAGTGCAAGGGGAAGAGAGTCATTGGTTAAAGTAAGACACATTTAGCAGCTTCTAAACCACACCAGGATAGCACTGCTCAGCACATAGTGCCAAATAGCACAGCACTATGTGGATCGTCTCAGCTTACAAGACTGGCATTGTGTAATATATGCTGATAGAAATAATGCTGCAGAAAAACTTTGCATCTAAAGGTTTTGCCAGACTTTTGACATGAGCAGAATGAGTGGCAACATTCACGCATATATCTATTTTCATGTGCTGCATAAAACATAGCCTGCCATGGATGTATTAATTTGCAGAGACTTCTGCTTTTATTAGTGATCAAGCTATATCTTATAACATGTCTCATAAATGCTGCCTATTAGTATAAATGCAACAGCCGAGGATAACTAATGATTGGTTCACCAATTCTCTATCCTTATTTAGCTCTTACTCACATGTTGATTCTTCCAAACCAATGTCCCCTCCTAATCTGAAGTTCTGCTTTAGTACGTTAAGAGACACAGCAAATACCAAGGATAATTAGCAAATGGTCACATCACATAATCTTTTATCCCTACTAAACTTACTTAACCTTTCCTCTCCTGCCGATCCTTCAAAACAAGTTCGAACAACTCCTAAGCTATGGTTCTACCACAATAAAAGGAAATAAAATGAAATCTGAGTCCCTAGCTTACGAGAAAAATCTCAGAATTTTGGCAAACATTAACAAAGGGGAGATTTTGGCACAGGTTCGATAGCCAGGAGTATTCTCTTATTGCAGGGGTGTCAAACTCAATTTCATTGAGGGCCGCATCAGCATTGTGGTTGCCCTCAGGGGGCTGGGTGGGTGTGGCCTACTGGATGGGCGTGGCTAGAGTGCATATGGCCTACTGGGTGGGCGTGGGTAGCTCTACATCGTTGGCATCAAGGGTGCCTATGGGGGCCTGGGCAGGAGTGGGACAGATCTGAGGGTCTCTGGGCCAGGGCCAAGGCAGTGGGGGCCGTTCCCTCACTGTTTCCAGGATGGCTTCGCAGGCCGCATGAAACCACTTTGCGGGCCGGATCTGTCCCCCGGGCCTTGTGTTTGACATGTCTGTCTTATTGCCTCTGTTCACTGGATATGTTAAACTGGTTTGGGAAAGATAATTTAATGCAGAAGCAGAGTGGGGTAGTTTTTACCTCAAACAGCTATAGGACCCTTGTGGGGTAAATTAACTCTGATTGGTCAGTATTCTCATAAGATGCCAGTTAATAGACTAAGGTTAGACCAGAAGACCTCTCTTCTAACTTTTTGATTCTATGATCTTTCGCTCCTTATTTTTTTTAACCCTTCCATATACTATCACAAAGTGGTTTGGAAAAGCATAATCAGGATTCTGAGCACTTTCAACATAAATATTCACATTATCCCTCTATATAAGTGTGCTACCTTAAAGCTCTAGATTTTATATACTGATCTTTAACTACGCAGAGCTGGGTCTGAAGCTTACATCAGTCTTATTTCTCTTCATTCAATTTTCACTTAAGGGTTTGTCCTCCTCAAATGATGGCAAAAGCAATATTTTTACCTGCACTGAGGTCACTTTTTGTCATATTCACAATGAATTTATCTGGGGACACGCAAAAGTCACTGGTACCCTATAAGAAGCAAAAATTTATTTATTTATTTATTATTTTGTGTACTTTTTATTACAGATTTTTTAAAAATAAGATAAAATTAATGTTTTTTTTAAAGGAAGTTGTTATCATTACTAGAAGTTATACTTAAGGAGGTTAATGCTGGAGGCTTAAGAAATCGTTTCTACATATTCTATCATTGGCAAGTGAATTGATATATACAGGCAGAAAGTGCATATAAATTTAAGATATTAAGGCTTACTATGAATATACATTTTGTTTTAAATTTTATTTTTCCACTTACACCAATTATATCAGTGTGAAAACAATGCACAAAAAAAATCAAGAAGAGCTGTTCATAAAAGTAGACTTCTCAGATAACAAGGAAATCAGAGCAATAAAGGAGGCTGTAATAACTGTTAAATACCTCATACTTAGATGGAATTTACTTTCTGATAGTCCGATCTGTCAAAAAATTAGACTAACCAAAGTTTGTAAATAGAAAGCAAATCGTTTAATCTCCTTCTGGCTCCCCTTGAAACCTTGGCAGAAATGTCACTCCCTTACAAGTAGAGCATTTTATGAGATTGGCCGTGCTGAAGGTACATGGCAAATTAATTTTCCTCTGCCTGATGCAAAGTAGTCAGGCTAACAAGCAAAACACCTTCAAGATAACTTCTGCTCGTTTTAAATAACCAGTCTCCTTGTTGTTCAAAATTCCTCCTGCTAAGTGTGTATTGTGTTATGAGAAGGTAGGATTCTGGAAACACAAAGATAGGAAACATTGCAGGAAGCAAGGCAAGGAAGAGCGGAACACCCCCCCCCCAAGCGAACAGGCCTTTAGCTGTCAGAAAATTGGAAAGAAGAGCTGGGCAGTCTCCGGTGGTCAATGAGTCTGGGACCCAGGGCATCACAGTTAACCCTAGTGCACCAAGCCCTTAAAACAACCGCAGCTCAACACTGAAGAGAAAGAACTGAGTTCAAATGTTGGGCTTACCACTGCTGCTGAAACATCTGCTGCAAAGGAAGCCCAGCTGAGACAGAGTGTGAAAAGTCCACAGCACAGCATCCTGTGTGGCAAAAAATAAACAACCAAGAGTCAAAAGGGGGATTCAGAAAGGTAACAGCATCAGTGACACCTCTGCACCCTCAGTCTGAGTGCTGTAACAGGACAGAGGCTTAGATTGTTATTGTTCTTGCACCTATAACATCGTCTAGGGCAAGTCTTGATTATGCCTATTACAGAGGTGCAGAACACAGCCAGATTTACAAGAGTGTGTGTGGGGGAATATTGCCTATAAATCAAACGGTGCAGGTGGGAACTAAATTTAGTCACCTGGAATCCAGTTCCAATTAATCTGTCTGCACAAACTGATAAAAAGTATGATTGTCCTGGATATTTTGATCCAGATTACAGCTTCCAGTCTTACTAAAATCTCTCTCTCTCTCTCTCTCTCTCTCTCTCTCTCTCACACACACACACACACACACACACACACACACGGGGGCGGGGAGGGTGCTGCAGTGGAAAAGATATGCTTAAAATCAATGCTAGAAGAGATCCAAGAAACCAGTTTCCTCTAACTTACAATTCTGGTAACTTTATTCATATTAAATTTGTGTGCTTGTCCAGCCTGACTGGAACCAGCAAAGTGCACATGGAGGGAATGAGAGGTAACAGAAGAATTTTTTTCAAACACAAAGAAGACATACAGTATTAGTTTTTGCCGGCTGGGGCTGCCTATATGCCAGAACAGCTGTGCCATAAAAGAAAGCAGCGGTCTATGGCAAGACTATCAATCCCTACTGAAAACTATCTGTCAGAATCCATTTATATCACATTTCATAATTGTATAGGTAGAACAACGTGCTATTACTGGGGATTCTGCCATCTCTCCGAGGGGGGGGGGAGAGGATGGTTACTAAAGCGATTTTCAAACAACAGGGGATGTTTTAACGGGGGAAGGGAGGGGGACAGACAGATCTGGTTTGTGTCTTCATTTACAACTGAAAAGGGAAGCAATAACCATAAAACCAAGGAGAGTTCCCTTTCCCATGGAAGGACCTGACACCTAGCAACTGACGACAGCCTGACCAAATGGATGAGGGGAGGGACTGGAATGGGAATGGTTTATATAGGATTGAAATGTAACTTTTCTCAGATTCCGTCTTGTATTCCCACAATCGATTCCTACCTAGTAAACATTTTCCTTTTGGACTAAACTTGCATCCAAGAGTTCTTATTTCCTAAGATGTGGATTGAGGTGGGTCCTGACAGTAGACGGAATCTGCTTTAAGAGTCAACCTAGAAGGGAAAACCTTACTGGGGGACTTTGCAACAAATACAAATGTCTGGCGACGAAGCAAGAGAGGAGGGAAGCCCCATGGAGGGGGAGTCTTCCCCCCAAATGGAATCCCAGAGACAATGGGAAGCTGAAGCAGCATATTCCCCCGGGGAAGAAGCGGTGGAGCAGTACGACCGAAAACCCCGGTGGTCGATGGGCGTTGGAAGGAAAAGTGAGTGGGAAAAGGCTTCGGGAGAAAAGACCCTGAGGCGTAGTAACCACCAACCGGAATGGAGGCAAGAGATGGAGAGTTCCCTGCACGCCAGCGAGGAGGAGCGGATCCTGGAAAAGGCCATTGATCTGATGAAAGCAACCCTGAGTTCACTGAGGGAGGAGAGAGCTGAAAATCGCAACCGAGGCAGCGCCTGGGGACACAACTGGAAAGGTAAGGGAGGGGATCCAACACCTGAAACCCCGAGGCCATCCAATGGAACAGGAATTGCTGCCTCAGCAGTACCCACCCACCCCAGAACCACAGATGGGGACCAGGATGAGGAGCGATACCGGCCACGGCGCAGACAACGCTCCAGCCAAAGACTCCGGCCCCTGGAAGTCAAATTCAAGGGGGAGCCATCACGACTGGGATTTTTCCTAACCCAAGTCCTCAGCTACATGGAAGAGTATGGACGGGACATCCCCAGTGACAAAACACGCATCCGAATTGTGCAATCTGCCCTGGATGGGATGGCTGCAGACTGGGTGGTGAACTTGCATGACTCCAACGCCCCAGAACTCAACGACTTCAACCGATTCATGTCATCTTTGAGGCGACGGTTCGAGGATCCTTTGGCTGACCGTAAGGCCCGGGAGAGAATCAAAACGGTGAGGCAGGGCAGGCGAGCAGTGGCTGATTATACCCAAGAATTCCGAGCCATTGCCAGCAAGCTGAACTGGCCAGAAGACATCCTCCTTAGCCATTTCAAAGACGGTCTGAACTACGACCTGTATGATGCTTGCCTGCCTCGAGGAGACCCACCCCACCTCGACGACTGGTACATCCTGGCGGAGGAAGTGGAAATAGACCTACTGAAGAGACACCGCAGAGGAAAACCATGGGGCCGCCTGCCACCCGAGCAAACACGCGAGGGGGAAAACCCACCAGCCACAGCCAAAAAATCAACAAGTTGCTTCAACTGCAGGAGAGAGGGCCACCGTGCTGCAGAATGTCGTTCAAAAGCCCCCCCCCCACGAAAACCAGAGGCATCATCCTCCAAGAAGCCGGGGAAGCCCCAAGGCAACACAAAAGAATCTTCCATGAAGGGGACAGAGGCTGTAGAGTCCACAATTCCTGCCAGGAACTGGGACTGGACTCCGGCCTGCACCGCAGGGACGGTGGACAACTCGGAAGACAGCTCAGAGGGAGAACCATTGGTAAGTGGACCCCTTCCACCCATACTTAAGACAGTGACTATATTAGCTTCCCCTATGCCTGAAGCAGCCAAAATAAAAGCTCTGATAGACTCTGGGTGCATCCGCTGCCTTATCAGCCCAACGCTGGTGGAGAGATTGAGCATCCCAGTGAGGAGGCTAAAACATCCAATCTCTTTTAGTCAATTAGATGGGACAATAGCAGGGGGAGGACCAGCCACCCTAGCCACTTTACCAATCCACCTATCACTGGGGCCCCATGAGGAGGACATAACGTTTATAGTGGCCCCAGGCATGGAATGCCCAATGATCCTAGGACTGGAATGGCTGAAGAAATGGAACCCTGGGATAAACTGGAGGACAGCAGAACTCAACTTCCCAAAGGGGGGGCAGAAGAACGTAGACTCCAAAAGCACCCCCCCAACCCAGAGGGAGGAGACAGCAGCAGTGGGGAAAGAGAAGGGATTACCAGAGATACCGGAGGAATACAGGGACCTGGCTGAGGTTTTCAGTGAGGAAAGAGCAGATGAGCTTCCCCCCCACCGCCCCACAGACTGCACCATAGAATTCAAACCTGGGGCAAAACTCCCAAAACCCAGGATGTATGCCATGAGCCCAAGGGAAATGGCAGAAATGGAGAGATTCATAAAGAAAAACTTAGAAAGAGGATTTATTGAGCCTGCCAAACCCAAAGTGCCCGCCCCGGTTCTGTTCAGGGAGAAGAAGGATGGGTCCTTTCGTTTGGTTGTGGACTATAGAAATTTGAACACAATTAGTGAATGTAATCTGTACCCCCTTCCCCTAATGAAGGATATGTTATCCCACCTATCGAAAGGAAAGATTTTTACCAAACTAGACCTGAGGGAAGCATACTACCGTATTAGGATTAAGGAAGGAGACGAATGGAAGACTGCATTCAACTGCCCAATGGGGTGCTATCAATTCAAAGTATTGCCATTCAGACTGCAAGGGGCCCCCGCAGTCTTTATGCAATTAATTAATGACGTGCTGAGAGAGCACCTATATAAGGGGGTCCTGGTTTACCTCGATGACATCCTTATCTTCACAGAAACCAAAGAGGAACATATCAAACTAGTCAGAGCAGTCCTGAAGAAGTTGCGAGCTGCCCACTTATATGCTAAATTATCGAAGTGTGAATTCCATCAGGAAAAAATCGACTACCTGGGATATCGCATATCCCCAGAGGGCATCGAAATGGACCCTGAGAAGGTCAGGGCAGTACTAGAGTGGGCACCCCCCCGCACACGGAAGCAATTGCAAAGTTTCCTGGGGTTTGCAAACTTCTACCGCCAATTCATCCCCGCATTTGGCCAAATAGCCCTGCCCCTCACAAATTTGTTGAAAACGAAGGGGGGGTCACCCGTGAAACTCAGCCAGCCTCTGAAATGGTCAATGGAATGTCAAGCAGCATTTGAGAGGCTAAAGAGACTTTTTTCTGCTGAACCTGTCCTAAAACACCCAGATCCCGACAAACCTTTTGTAATACAGGCAGATGCGAGTGATGTAGCGGTAGGAGCCGTACTATTACAAGAAAATGATGGGGGGACATTGCAACCATGCGCATACACATCCAGAAAACTCACAGAAACAGAACAACGCTGGCCAATATGGGAAAAAGAGGCATTCTCGTTGAGGTGGGCATTACTAACATGGCGCCAATTTTTAGAAGGAAATAAAATACCTTTCCAGGTCTGGACAGACCACAAAAATTTGGAAGCACTAAAAACGCCCAGGAAGCTCACTCCTAAGCAAGCCCGCTGGTCCCAACATTTTCACCGATTCAATTTCACTCTCAAACACTTACCGGGGGGAAAGAACTTCCTTGCAGATGCATTATCCCGCATGCCCCAATATAACAGCACAAGAGTTACTGACTTTAAACCACTTGTACCGGAACAACAACTGGCAGCACCAGTCACCACCAGGGCACAAGAAAAAATGAAGCCGAAGTTAGATAGCCAAACTGGAATAGAATTCAGGAAATCTTTGGAAAGTGATGAATGGTTCCAGAAAAATAAACATGTGTGCACAATTAAAGATGGACTGCCGTGGGTGGGGGAGAAGCTATATATACCTGCCACACAGAGAATCAATTTCATGCAACTGTGCCATGATACAAAATCAGCAGGACACTTTGGCTTTGTAAAAACCTTACACTTAACTAAAAGGCAATTTTGGTGGCCATCTATGAAAAAGGACATAGAAAGCTATGTGGGTAGCTGTCAAATTTGCGCGATGGCCAAAAGACTGCAAGGGAAACCGCCAGGTCTGTTACAACCGGTGGCAAACCCCTCAGCCCCATGGAAAGAAATAGCCATGGATTTTATCGTAGAACTGCCAGAAAGTAATGGAAACACCGTAGTCTGGACTGTCACACATCTGTTCTCTAAGCAAGTACACTTCATACCTTGCCAAAAAATCCCGACTGCAAAAGCATTAGCAAAACTTTTTGTACAGCATATTTACAGATTGCACGGGGTACCACAACGCATCATATCTGACAGAGGGGTGCAATTTACGTCGGCATTTTGGAAAGAATTTTTATCCCTCTTAGGAACCACCCAAGGACTGTCATCTAGTCACCATCCTCAGACAGACGGAGCTTCTGAAAGACTTAATAATATACTTGAACAATATCTGAGATGCTATATTAATTTTCAGCAGTCCGATTGGACGGACCTACTGCCTTTTGCAGAAGTAGCATATAATAATGCAGTCCACTCAAGCACAGGTTACACTCCTTTTCAAGTAGCTACAGGCCAGAGTTTCAACCCAATACCAGAACTAACCCCAAAAGAACCGGTTATCCCTGATCTGAAGGAATGGATTGCTCAATTACAAAATACATGGCCAATCGTTAAGAAAGCGTTGGAAGATGCCAAAAAAGCATACAAGACACAGGCAGACAAAAAAAGAACCGATCCCACACCATTTAGGGTAGGAGAGATGGTATATTTATCCACAAAATACCTGAAATCACTCCAACCCTGTAAAAAACTAGGACCAAAATATATTGGACATTTCCAATTAAAAGAATCATAAACCCAGTAACAGTTGAATTAGAACTACCCAAAAATCTTAGACGAATACACCCAACCTTCCACTGCAGTCTATTAAAGAGAGAACAACAATCTCCACTACGAGAAAAAATCCCACCACCACCACCCCCCATCATGGTGGAAGGAGAACAACATTTTGAAGTGAAAGAAATCTTAGATTCCAGAAAACACCATGGAACGATACAATATTTAGTGGCATGGAAACACCTCCCCTCCTCAGAAAACGAGTGGGTTAACAAACTCCATGTTAAAGCACCCAAGTTGCTTAAGAGGTTTCATACAGAATATCCAAACAAACCAGGCTAACATTTATATGTTTTCTTTCCCCACAGATGGACTCATCTTTTTTCTGAAAGGAGAGCCGAATGTCAGAATCCATTTATATCACATTTCATAATTGTATAGGTAGAACAACGTGCTATTACTGGGGATTCTGCCATCTCTCCGAGGGGGGGGGAGAGGATGGTTACTAAAGCGATTTTCAAACAACAGGGGATGTTTTAACGGGGGAAGGGAGGGGGACAGACAGATCTGGTTTGTGTCTTCATTTACAACTGAAAAGGGAAGCAATAACCATAAAACCAAGGAGAGTTCCCTTTCCCATGGAAGGACCTGACACCTAGCAACTGACGACAGCCTGACCAAATGGATGAGGGGAGGGACTGGAATGGGAATGGTTTATATAGGATTGAAATGTAACTTTTCTCAGATTCCGTCTTGTATTCCCACAATCGATTCCTTCCTAGTAAACATTTTCCTTTTGGACTAAACTTGCATCCAAGAGTTCTTATTTCCTAAGATGTGGATTGAGGTGGGTCCTGACACTATCATTCTGTCCATTTATTTTATTGTATCTGCTTGTTCTAGTGCAGTCACTCTAATGCAAAGGAACATCCATAGGAGGGAAAGAGAAAGCTAGTCTAACATTTCCTATATCACAACTATAGTGCATTCTGATGGAAAATTCTGATGCAAAATTGCTGGTTGGCTCAGTGGGTTAGGACGCTGAGCTTCTCGATCAGAAGGTTGGCAGTTTGGCGGCTTGAATCCCGAGTGCCGCGTAGCAGAGTGAGCACCTGTTACTCGTCCCAGCTTCTGCCAACCTAGCAGTTCAAAAGCACGTAAAAATGCAAGTAGAAAAATAGGGACCACTACGGTGGGAAGGTAACAGCGTTCCGTGCGCCTTTGGCATCTAGTCATGCCAGCCACATGACCACGGAGACGTCCTCGGACAAGCGCTGGCTCTTCGGCTTTGAAACGGAGATGAGCACCAGCCCCTAGAGTCGGAAAACGACTAGCACGCATGTGCGGGGGAACCTTTCCCTTTACCTATTTTCATCCATAAAGTGTAGTTAGGGTTAGGGTTGTGATAGGTACAACGGAATGCAATGTGGGAGGAATGGAAGTCTTCAATCTCTTCCACCATGAGCATACCAATTCTAAGAACCCTCCCTAAATCTCACAAGGGAGAACTTTGCCAGATGGTTTTTCTTCAGAGAGGACTCTCTCTTACTGGACGGCATTAAAGCCTTGAGCAACTTGCGCTTGGCTGTGAAAGATACCTTTTCTTCCTGCCTCTCTTGTGGAAAGACCTTGCGTACTCACGTAATAAGCAGACATCTGGAGTGCTTAGTCAGCCCCAGGCAAGCAATAAGGCAAATCACCAAGTCCAGAATGAACAGCAAGAGGTAAGAGAGCCATCTGGAGAAAAAAGAGAAAGAAAGAGAATGCTTGGGTAACTCATAGATCCCCGGAGAAACTTGGCAGGAGGAGGGATGGCAACTTTTAAGCAGGATACTGTTTTTAGGCTTTGGGGACAACACCTCTGCAGAACCATGGAACAACAACAAGATGGCATTTCTACAAATCATCCAAGTTTGAGAAGGGCAGCTGCTGCTCTAGAGACTTGACTTGATAGACTGCTGAAAGTGAAAGGGAGACATTATCCAAGGGACGTTCAAATGCGAATGGAGACATTTACGGCTAGAAGAATCAAACAGATTGGAGAAGCTAAGACTGCAGTGCGATCACATTTTCCTGGGAATAAGCTATATACTTACATTGAAGCTAGCAGGCAGAGAGTTACTTTCCTTTCAAAATGTCTATGGAGAATCTCAGTCGTCCAGGTCCTGGTTGTCCCAAAGATGCTATTTTTTCAAAAGGCAACTAGACTTTCTTTGTTTTTCTGAAGAAGCTTCTTGGATGAGAAACGGAATGTCCCAAGGGAAACCAAAGAAAGTCCAGTTGCCTTTTGAGGGGGAAAAAAAAGCACCTTTGGGTTTCCTTTCAAAATCACAACTGACAAATATTGGGCAGGAGAAACCATAAAGCTACTAAAGTAATTGCGGAGTACAGGATAAATGAGCTAAGCAAGGAATAAACAGATGGGCAAAGAAGACACGGGGGCTTATGCATTTATCTTATAAGGATTTATTTCTCAAAAAGAATACTTTCAGATGTTCTCATGGTATTCCAAGAGCTGGCCTAATGCAGTTTACCTGCAGTCTCACCTAGAATGGGACAAATGACGTAAGAGAGGCTCTACCCAAACAACCTGAGGATCTAGTCCAGGATGTTTCCGTGAAAACATGGCTTTTACAAGACCTAAATAGAACACACTGTTTTAAACTAGTACTCCATTATTTTCTAGAGCTGGTGTGTTACAGAAAAAGGTGATCTTGAGAATCCGTTTTTAAAATATTTGAGTTATAGCTGTGTTGGAAGTGCATGACATTTCAGGAATGGGTAATTCATGTAAATTAAACTATTCACATTGGCTAAGAAAATGCAACAGATATTTCTGGATATAATCCTACCTGGCTTGCTAATGTTAAAGTGCCTCCTGGTCAGCAGGGACTCTCCCACCTGTGATATAATGCAGTTTGCACAATGCTCCATGTGTTTTGTGCTTGCACATGCATGCAACTGACATATAATCCATGTAGTTCATTCCTGGAGCACATGAACCAGAGTTCTCTTTCTGCATGTTTGCCAAAGGAGGGTTTGTTCGGACCATTGCAGGCACTATTCTGTTACGGATTAATTCACAGCCAGTGGCTTTCTGCTTCATTAATAATACAGACCAAGAGGAAGGGCAAGATCTGTATTTGTTCTTCTGTTTTAATTAGTGCCTGAACTAAACTGGAATCCAATTAAAATTCTTCCACGGGTGGCCAAGAGTTAGTCACAGGCAAGCTGCAGCTTTTGGTGCAACTTCACTACCCCAAGAGAATGCAGAAAAAATAGGGTGAGGGGAAAAAAATATCACTTTTCAGCATTCAGGGCAGTTCTGGCTTCATTTTGCCCTCTGAACAGTTTAAATAAGCATGTATATCTATTTAAAATAAATTGGTTTCGTATAGAAATTAGAAGTGCAAATGGGATGAATTTGAGAAACAGTCCATGAAATAAATCAAGCGCATATTTGTTTGCTGCAGAACAAAGTTTGTTTCCAGAGTGTTATAATACCTTAGACTAGCTTTACCCAGCCCCCACCTATATCCTAAAACTCAACTATGGACATTAATTCAGTCAGAATTCTGCTTCTATTTATAACAAATATTTAGCAAAACCATGATGTTTGTTTGGAATGGAGATATCCTAAAGTTTGTGCCTATACAATTTTTCTTCATGAAGCAGGACCTCTCCTGAGTTGCAATCATAAGCACCATACAGAATCTTCACCACTAGGATGCAGTGATGTTGTGGAAATGTTAGCATTTTAATCACTTTCTCATATACATAATTTGATTTGTTTTTTAAAGAAAGCGGTCTCATGCTGGAAAGAAAGAATTAAGCAAAATACAGTCAGTTGCCCGTGATGATGCTCCTCCTCCTACCTGTCCAATCACTGCCCTCCTGGATCTTGCTGTAAGTCAGAAAGGTGTAAAAGGAAAGCGAGGGAAAAGGAAATGAATGAAAGAATTCTTACCTCTGTAATGATGCAATGAAATCCACAAGCTGCTATTTTTAAGGAGTCAGACAGGGTATCATCTCTGCTGATTGGCATTAATTCTCTAGGACGGGGGTAGGCAACCTTGGCTCTTTTATGACTCGTGGACTTCAACTCCCAGAATTCCTGAGTCAGCATGGTTGGTTCAGGAATTCTGGGTCCCGAAGTCCACAAGTCATAAATGAGCCAAGGTTGCCTACCCCTGCTCTAGGATATCAGAGCAGGGACTTTTTTCCCAGGAAAAGCCAGCAATTAAACTATGGAGCCATTGTTCTTTCTAGTGGCTTCAGAGGCCTGAAGGAAAAAATCCCTTTGAACTTTCAAGACATTCTAGATTAGGTTAAATGGGAGACCTCTGTCTTTCCCCAGCCACTTAAATATATTGACTCCATTTCTGCATTTCTCAGCCAAGAGTCATCCTGAGTTGGGAACACGAGGAGGAGGACATCTAGCTTGGAGAAGGCTGAAACACACCAACTCTTCAATAGCTCCTTGCTGGCATTGTATGTGTTCTTGCTACAATGACCATGCTGACTTACCTATAATATTCTACATAGCTGACTTCACTGGCAATCATGGACAAGTCTACAGTGACATCACTCCATATAGGGAGCCCTGACAGTTGCAACACAATATTGTCTGCCATCTGCTGCATGAATTTTAGGGTCTGTACATATTCACTGTGGGTTGCAAAGATCTCATTCAGACGGGCCACATGCTGCTCCAGAACTATTTTCATCTGTGTAGTAGTGCCTGAGACCTGCCAAAAGACAAATAAGTAGACCTATGAGAACCAGCTTGCAGATAGCTTCAAATCCCTTGTACAGCAGAATGAATGTTCACAATGACCTTGACTTATACATTGATCTGGATAGGCCAGGTCGTTTTATGGAATTACCACCCGAAGGATAAAGACAACACAAAGGGGATGGTGACTAACTTACTTCAGGTATACATATTATAATCTGGAACAGCTTTCCTCAGGCTGACGCCTTCCAAATGCATTAGATATCAATTCCCATAAATCCCCAGTGAAAAGGCTGCTCTCACAGTAGTAGATAATGAAACTATCCTTCTCAAAATGAAGTTAAGTTAGATTTTGTTATGAAAAGGGAAAAAGGAAGAAGTTGAGATAAGGGGAACTTTGGTTACCTAAAGCTTGGAAATTATAAATACCAAATGTTAATTTGAATATTGATGGGAAATTAAAGCTTGGGAAAAAAGCAGTAACAGGATATTGATTGTATATAAGGATTGAATGCAAACACAATTAAGATATGTATAAGCTAAAAATTATTGATAAATGCAACAAAGATGTTTTACTTAGTTGATAATAATAAGAACTGTATTAGCTTAATATGAGATAGTAGATTAACCCAGTCACCACGTTGCTTTTTAAATACTTAATTGTAAAATTAGAAAATTTAAAAAATTTAAAAAAATATCATAAATATATAAAAGCAATTTAAGTTAAATTAGCACCATAGGGCTGGAATGAACCAAATCTATCCAGTCATCAGGGCCTGTTCACGGGTTCATCTTTCAGCTATCCTCCCATCCAATTTTTTTAAAGGCTCATTGGGAAAGGAGACCCAGGAAGAAAGGAGAGGCAAAGCAGCAACAAATGGACATGAAAATTGCTGGTCATTTGCCCACAACAGTAAATTCAGTTTATCTCCTTTGCTTTCCAAGTAAAGGTACAGAATAATTTTCTGAAATCCTGTACTCTCCAATTGAGTAAAGAAGTCATGTACCATATTGTAGAAGGCAGCCTGTTTCTATCCCTTAACTGAAAAACACAGTATTTGTGGAACCATTATTTTTGTATATACATAGTGTGTGTGTGTGTGTGTGTGAGAGAGAGAGAGAGAGAGAGACAGACAGACAGACAGACAGACAGACATTAATAATGGAGGAGGAGATATCTAGACATACTGTATTTCAAAGGCATTTAAACTGTTCCTCACATTATTAGTAGACCATCAGCATTCAGAAACAAAAACATTAAGCAAAAGACTTTCTCTGGGAGTGAGATGGGCAGGCTCTAAATCTAATATTTAAGTATCGCATAGACCCAGGAAAATACAAATAAAAAAAGAGTTTGTTTAGTATAATTTCAATGAAGTGAGAGTGAGCATTACATTCTCCAATCTCATCACCTTTTGGTGCTTCTAGCTCCTTAGCTTATAAGCATTGCTATTTAGTTCTCTGCCAAGACATCCAGAGGAACTTGCAGCAAGCATGAATCCCAAACCCCACAGGTGATAGGCTACTTTTCCTAGGCATGGTGCCACTTGAAATGCTCTAGCATTGTGTTCTCAGCTGTAGCCGGAAGATACAAAAAGAGACGCTGACAAAATGCTTGAGCTCTCGCCTTTGAGAGGCTGCTGAAATTAGTCAATAAAGATACAATTCTGTAAGTAGGTACCTACCTGTTCCCTTTCAGATTTACTGAATTGTTAAGTATTTTTTTCCAACTGAGAATATTATTCTGAGAATATTCTCAGAATTCATGTGTTCTACAGAGGTCAACATGAAAAAAATAATAACAATCTCCCTTACATCCAAGTGGTTGTGCCACTTTAGGTTATATTAACTGCAACCAAACACTTCTTGCAATTGGCATTCTATCTCTCACATTAATGTAAACAAAATTGCCTCACTCCTTTGCGGTGAATTGCTTAGATGCAACAGTTATCTGAAGGTTTCTGAGTATGATTTACTCAGTTCAGGTACTGCTGCTATATTTCTATGGGGCTTAGGTTGGATTTTGACTTGGCCATTCCAAAGCAAATAATTTGTCCTTTATCCATTCTTTTGTATATTTACTTGTACGTTTGGGTCACTGACTTGTTCAATTGACCAATAGACAGCCCGATATTCTTCTGTAGAATTCTCTAAAACAACCCAAAATGTGTGCTTTCTTCAAGGATGGTAAGTTATCAAAGTCCCTGAAGCTGTCAACCAGCCCCAAACCGTGACATAATTATTTCCATGCTTGACAGTGCTTCTCGAGTCATGAACACTGAATTTAGTCAAGTTGAAAAATTACTGCACATCCCTGAACTTCTTTAGGACACTTTTGTGATTTCATGTGCAATTTTATGCTATGCTCTTTGATTGATTTTGACAGCCACCTATAAGAAAGTTCGCTATTACCTCAAATTTTCCCCATTGCAAAATTATGTTTCTGATTGCGAATCTGGAATCTCAACGCTTGAGAAATGGTTTTGAAATCTTTCCTTCACCAATAGGCAACAATTTTGTTGAAATGGAAATCTTAATAGATTTCTTTTACTAGGGCGTGATTTACTTCTGAGTGGGGACCTTTGTAATGAGGGAGCCAAAGTTAGTAGTATTTATTTAGGGTAGAGCTGAGTCAAACCAAGACTGATTATTCAGCGAGATACACAATAGGCCTTAGTTATTCTTTAACTGAATTTACTGTTTCCAGTGAACAGTACAAGAACATCACATGTTGGATAGCTTTATGAAATAAACGAAACAAGGATCTTCTTCTTTCAGACTCCTTTTATATGTCATGGGGATCCATATGAAACTCTGAAAACATTTGTTGGCAAACATATGTAAAATTACAGAAAATCCCAAAGGTTCCTACAGCCGTATAGCAAAAGCAGGATAAGACAACTAAAAGGATGTTAAGTCACCATCATGGCTACATACTCACTCACTCACTCATATCCTTTTGGTACTCACAATGGTTCTTTGTTCAACAGTGTTCCCCCTTCTGTTTCATGCAATCCTTCCTCAGACAATATGTTCTCATGGGTTATCTCAGCCCAAATCCTTACAATATGATCTCAACTCCCTTCAACATTAATAGAATAACTTCAGATAATCGCTCTGAAGTTAACCAGAGTCAAGACATTTCTTGATAGTACAAAAGCCCATTTAGTCCACTTTACTGACTAACCAAAGTGAACGTTTCCAATCTCAAATTGAGATTTCTGACTTTCCATTTTTGCAGCCAGAATGCCTTCCGGAAAAAGAAACTATCAACCTTGCTTATATCCAACAGAGACAGTATATGATGCAACCACGTCTTTCATATTATGCCATTCTGAAGTACAGATGATAGTAGCTTCAGGGAAAATATAATGATAGACTCTGGAACTGTTGACACGAATCAATTCTTTATCCAGTACTACTAACTGTCAGATTCATCTCACAGAGAGGAATGAACTACTTAGGCAAAATTGCAGGAAATCTGTGAAAACCATGCCAAAGAATTTCAGCAGCTATAATGATTCAAGAGCAAGCCTTATTTAAGTAAAGGGTATTCAAATCCACTTAGATATAATTTTCCTCCCTGCTCTTCTTAATGGCTCTCTTTTTTGTTCAGGTTGGCTTGTCTGCCTCTGCCCTTTATTTTATAACTGCCCAAACTGCTATCAACTTTGCTATGAAACAATACATTTCCTTGATCAAGCCTGCCAGCCTGATTAGATCAGTCAGAGAACATTTTCTTCAAGGTCCCCACCTATAGGAGGTGTGACAACAAATACTTGAAGGTGGACATTCTGTATCATTCTTTTCCTATGGAATAGCTTGCTTTCTGAGGTGAAATGGCCACAATTCTTATCCAAAAGATCCAAAACTTATTAAAAAATGTTAAGATCAAGCTTTCCTAGAGGGCCATTTGAGATTGATTCTAGATCCATTAGTGTAAAATTTCCAGCAGGAAAGCTAACAATATGAAGTAGAGAAGAGACTTCAACAATGGTAGGCCTCTTTGTATCAGCTATTCCAATAGAAGACCATTCCAATGGAATCTTATTCTCAGATAGCTGCTTCAATTTCCAGCATTCCACAAAACCCTTCTAAGGCTGTTTTCCTCAGAAAAGATGCCTTACCAGTGAATCAACCCCTGAGAGGGTGTGATTAGCATTATCAAGGGCGTAGATCAGCTGATAAATCCCATCATTGGTTTCACTGTTGCCATAAAATCCAATGCCAACAGCAGCACTAGAAAAAAGAGAGGAAATATAAAAATGTGAGTGAAAAGAAAACAAAAATCAGGGTAATGTGATTGTAGCAGCATCACCAAAGTTAGACTGAAAATCATTAGGGTGTCCCATCTGTTGAAAGGAATTTTTTTTAAAAAAAAATCATACAGCTTGAATTTCTTTCTTTAGATGTTCATTCTCCCCTTCCCTGATGGATGAATAACAGCAGTTTTGTTTTGGTTTTTAAGCAGCAATGGGAATAAAGGACTGGTTAATCTGTGAAGCCCCATAAAGGCCTTCTATACACAAAGCTGATGAAGTATTTTCACAGATTCAGATTCTTGATATGTTTACTTAATGAAATGTACTATTTCATTCTATTTTTTTTTAAAAAAACAGCATATCATTTCTGATTACTCTCTTGAGTTTTTTTATAAATAGTTGGGAACGGGAATGGATTAACTCTTTTCATTTGGCCTAAGGAATGGCCTATCCTGCAGGTCCAAGTATTTGACTTTTCAGGAAATTCAACAAGCACAATCCCAGATTGTGTGTTTAGACTGAGGGTTAATACTAATTAAATCACACAAATGATGATAGCACATTTATCTCTGAGGGTGGATTAATTCTAGATTAACCCAGGGAAACAGAATAGAGTTTCACAGTGCATGCCACATTTCATTCTGTAGGGGCCCAGAATGAAAATTGTTCTTGCTGGGGAATGGCCTGCATTGCACAGGTAGAAAACTCTGGGTTCTACCATAGTAAGGTTCTGAGTGGCACAGCCTCCTGCTTGCTGTATCTAAATGAGAACTAATGGTTTAAGATTAACCTACTACATAAAGGACCTCCATATAAATTTTATAAATCAATCAGTTCAATATTAGGGATCCCTCTCTGAGCCCTGATGCCATCATAAAAGTTCCCTGAGAATTCTAGAAGCTGCTAAAAGAAGGAAAGATGGAGAAACTAGCTTTCTGGAACTCCCATTCAGTCAATGCAATAATGAAAGTGACCTCAAGAAATTCCTTCTTTTTGCCATGATATCCTCACTTGATACAACTTTTTTAAAATTACAGTTCCCCTCCCCCCCATAGATATTCCAATTAGGGAAACTGTTACAATAGCAATGAAAAATGTGACTTATCACCACTTTGTGATGCATGCAAACCAGCATTTGCATTTCCTGCATGGATGAGGAGAGCACATCTTTTTCCTTCTGTCCTGTCCACTTTTTACAGAGGAACAATTGAGAGCATTTTAACAAACTGCATCACTGTCTGGTTCGGTGGCAGCAGTGCCTCTGTCCATACAGAGAATGGTAAGGACAGCTGAGATCATAGGAAGCTCCCTCCCTGGTATTCAGGATGCTGCTTATAAGCGCTATGTGCTTAGAGCTGGAAGCATTGTGAGAGACCCCACACACCCACTTCACGGTCTTTCTGTTGCTCCCCTCTGGGAGGAGGTTTCAAAGTATTTCTAGCAGGACTTCCAGATTCTGAATAGCTTTGTTCCCTATGCCATCCATCTTGCAAATTTGCAGGATTCTTTTTTTCTGCCATGTATATGTATACAGACAAACTAGACTGTGTTGTTTCTCTGTGTCATATATATATGTGTATGTGGGTATATGCATAATTTTTGTCATGTTTATGTAGTGTATATTGGAGGTGGTTACCCTTTGAGAGCTGAATGCAATGAAATTTCATTTTAATATATGCTGATTAGTGTACATTTAAAGTGACAATAAAGTTATTCTATTCTATTCTATTCTATTCTATTCTATTCTATTCTATTCTATTCTATTCTATTCTATTCTATTCTATTCTATTCTATTTTTCACACTTATAATCGGTGCAGCATCCCCTTGGTCATGTGATCAAAATTCAGAGGTGTGGCAACTGACTTATATTTATGATGGTTCCACTGTTCTGGGGTCATGTTATCAACTTCTGCAACCTTCTGACAAGTAAGGGGAAGCCAGAACCAGTTAACAACCTTGTTACTAACTTAACAACTGCAGTGATTCACTTAACAACAATGCCTAGAAATGTTGTAAAATGGGGCAAAACTCACTTAACAACTATCTCGCTTAGCAACAGAAATTTTGAGCTCAATTGTGGTTGTAAGTTGAGGGCTACCTATATTTTGTTGTACCCTTGTTTTTAAAAGGGTGTTAACAGTTTGTAAACCACCCAGAGTGGCTGGGAGTTGGGTGGTATATAAAGTTAATAAATGTTTATTATCCACCAAACATCTTTTTCATATTTCCCATTATTGCAACCTCACACATCCATGTGGCACTCCAAAACATTCTTTTCACTCCATTCCAAGCAACTTTCACATGTTGTTTTTCCCTTCATCCATTTTCCATTTATTCTGGGAGGAGAGTACAAAAGATATTAATTCTAAACAGTTTATTGTCTAAAATGCTCCACAAGGAACATGACAAGGAAGGGATGAGAAATGTGAGACATAATGGGCCAACATGAGAAATGGTCTACTTTAGAGAACGCATGGGTGGGCAGTTGAACCACCTATAACTCATACAGTTTTATGATGGCCTGATGATCAACACAGTCACTTGGCTATCTAGAAAAGGACTGCTGATTTTCTGCTGACATTAATGGCGTGACACCAAGCAATCTAATTTCTGCCAACTAACTGTTAATGTAATAGTAATAAGAAATCAGTGAACTGTAACAGCTGGAAGAAAGCTTCATTACTTTCTCTTTCTTCTGAGTAATCCGAGACAGCACTGCAAGGGAGGGAGGGAGCCAAAGTGTCTGAGGGGAACTGGGTGGTGGAGCTGTGAAAGGGTTTTAATCCAAACTGTTTCAAATTAAATATAAATCAAATCAAATATAAAACAATTCTGCTTTGAATAGAAAAAAACTACTCTGAGTGCAAAACAGCCTGGTTTAAACATTTCAAATATGCTCCAAGTTTGAATTAGATCTGTTACAGTAACAGTATAACAGAGTCAGAAGGGACCTTGGAGGTCTTCTAGTCCAACCCTCTGCTGAGGCAGGAGACCCTATACCAGGGGTCAGCAACCTGAAACAGTGAAAGAGCCACTCGGAACCGGTTCCCTCACAAAAGGATAAACTGGGAGCCGCAAAAAATGTGTGCGCAGAACAGGGTTTGACTGAAGAGTGGAGCCTAGGTGAGATATGCACCTACCCTGCATATTTGAATTGATTGGTTGAACTTTTTTAGTCCCACTTTTTTTTTTTTGGACTGCACATAGCAGAAGACTGGGAGCCTCAGGAGACGGCTGAAAGAGCCGCATGCGGCTCCGGAGCCGCGGGTTGCAGACCTGTGCCTTAGACCATTCAAAAAAAATATATGGATGTACAATCTCTTCTTAAAAACCTCCAGAGATGGAGCACCCACAACTTCTGAAGACAAGCCATTCCACTGAATAATTGTTCTCACTGCCAGGAAATTTTTCTTTAGTTCTAGATTGGATCTGTCTTTGGTAAGTTTACAACCATTAATTTTTGTTATGCCCTCAGGTGCTTTGGAAAATAGGTCGACCTTTTCCTCTCTGTGGCAGCTCCCCAAACATTGGACACAGCACATAAACATTGCTTGAGCAGAGTCCGTAAGATTGTCTGGGACACTACACATCCTCTTCACAACCTGTTTTCCTTGTTGCCTTCTGGGAGGAGGGGGCTCTGTGGTATCCGAAGCAGAACATCCAGATTCAGTCACAGTTTTGTTCCATACAGTATTAACCTTGTGAACTCTCAAGCTTCCTCCTTCTGTGATGTATTCAAGCTGGACAGTGATTAATATTTATATGTTACTTATATGTAAGGGTGTAGGTCTATACATGTTGTATACAGTATGTTTTAAATGTGTGTTATGTATGTGTACACTTTGAGAGCAAGCAACTAAATTTCATTTTTTAATGTGTGCCATTGTGCCCACAGTAGAAAATGGCAATAAAGGCTATCTATCTATCTATCTATCTATCTATCTATCTATCTATCTATCTATCTATCAATCATCTATCCGTCCGTCCATCCATCCATCCATCCATCCATCCATCTATCATCTATCTATCTATCTATCTATCTATCTATCTATCTATCTATCTATCTATCCATCCATCCATCCATCCAAATCAAGTCACCCCTAGGCCTTCTGTTCGTTAGACTAAACATACCCAGTTCCTGCAACTGTTCATCGTTTTATCCTCCAGTATCCTAATCAACCTTGTTGCTCTACTCTGCACTCTTTCTAGAGTCTCAACAACTTTTTTGTATTGTGGTGACCGAAACTGGTATTCGGTATTCCAAATGTGGTCTTACTATGCAATATAAAGTGATACTAACACTTCCTGTAATCTTGAAACTATCCTTCTGTTGATGCAACCTAACACTGCATTGGGTTTTTTTGGCAGTTGTACCACACTGCTGGCTCTTACTTGTGGTTTTCCACTAGGATTCCTATATTTTTTTTCCTTTTTGGAAGATTGAAATCACATCAGCTCTTTTCCAGTCCTCTGTTAATTCCCCAGTACTCCAGGATCTGCCAGAACTCCACATCTGCCAGCTCCTTCAGAATTATGGGATGTAATCCATCTGGTACTGATGATTTGAATGCATCTAGAGTGAATAGATGTTGTCTTATTCACTCTAGGACAGCGGCTCCCAACCTTTTCTATACACCGCACCAGTGGTGGGATTAAAAAATGTGAACAACTGGTTCTCTGTGTGGATGCCGCTTCTGGAAGTCCATTCTGGGCCTGGGCAAAAAAAAATTAGCAACCGGTTCTGCTGAAGTGGTGCGAACCAGCTGAATCCCACCACTGCCCTGCACCCCTAGAACGCTTCTGATATATTCTCGTACTCCTTATAAAAGTTTGAAATAACAGCAACGAATTATGCATATACACTATAATTTTGGAATTCATTGACATTTATATCCACTGGATCCATTTATAGGCATTATGTAAAGCAATCCACTGTAAGGCAAGTTTCAGTTTTGTTCCTTTATGCTTTTAAAATGGAAAGAATTGAACATATGACACATCCTAGTACAAACTGCAGACACTGCAAAATAGATGGAAAAAAGGCACAGGCAATTTGCTTGTCTATTTCAGGTGCCTTCTTATAAACAGAATATATACTTTTCAGTCCAAGGATTTTTAAGCGATTGAAAGTTAATAAAGGTAAAAGGTAAAGGTTCCCCCGCACATGCGTGCTAGTTGTTTCCGACTCTAGGGGCCAGTGCTCATCTCCGTTTCAAAACCGAAGAGCCAGCGCTTGTCCGAGGACGTCTCTGTGGTCATGTGGCTGGCATGACTAGACGCCAAAGGTGCACAGAACGCTGTTACCTTCCCACCGCAGTGGTTCCTATTTTTCTACTTGTGTTTTTATGTGCTTTCGAACTGCTAGGTTGGCAGAAGCTGGGACGAGTAACAGGCGCTCACTCTGTTATGCGGCACTCGGGATTCAACCCGCCAAACTGCCGACCTTCTGATCGACAAGCTCAGCATCCTAACCCACTGAGCCACCACATCCCCTGAAAGTTAATAGATATTTGTAAATGTAGGACCTTGCTAGTTTACAACCTAAACAGCTCTCAGTAAGTTTACAACTTACATAAGGGGTGGGGTCTACAATATTCAGCTATTCTGGATTCAATTCCCATGCTTTCCAGCTAGCCAGGAATTATGAAAGTTAAAGTCCAAAACATTTGGAATCAAATTGGGGACAGATGAAATTCCCAGCTAATTCAACAAAGGTTGGTCAACCTCATATCATTCCCACTACTTACAAATGAGGTTGTAAATGACTTGCATCCAAATACTGAGTGGTTGAGGCTAAAAGGCAAAAAACAACAAAAACAACAACAAACCCCCCCCCACCCTTTTTTGTTATGAAGAGTTGTGAAAATTTGCAGAAAAATATTGCTTTGGGTTAAAAATATTTTTCTGGTAAAGCTTCAATAGTGATAACTGTTTGGGGAGAAACGTTCACTAATTCATAATATATTCATTTGCTCAGAATAACCAACATGCTCTATTTTACCATTCATCTTTACTGCAGATTAAAATATTTGTCTTGAGCATTTTGTTTTAAGGTAAAGAAATGCATGCTCAGAATGCTTTCTTGGCTCTTTCCTCACCTTACTCTCAAAAGGCTTCACTGTGTTATGGGCTGAGGTTATCCAAAGCTATCGTTAATAAGAAAGAAGGATATACAGTAACGAGCACACTTCTTCCAAAGTTTTTATTTTTCTTATGATCTTATTGAAAGAATTGGGCATAGCCAGTGCTTTTTTTGTAAAAGAAAAAGGTGCCGGAACTCACACATGTCATACAACCCGCCTTGCCTACCCTACAAGGTTCCATCCAAAAAAGTTGCCGGAACTCCGTTCTGAGCGTTCTATGAGAAAAAAAGCCCTGGGTATAGCCATTCGCAACAGAGATATATTGTGGAATGGAGAAGATGGATCGAATATATTCAGAATAAATATGGGACTAAAAAGTTTCATTTAGCATTTGAATAAGTAGTGGTTTTATAAGATGTATTATGAGTTACTTGTTATTTGTTAGTAATATAGTTATGTTTATGGAGAGTTAAAGTGCGATAGAATTTAATGTTTTATTTTTGTTGTTAGCATATTGTAGCTTAGGTTTGTAAGTTTATACCCTGTATTCAGCTCTGGGAAGGCGGGGAGGGGGGAGGGGAGGGTTGGGGGGAGGGGAGGGGAGGGGGAAGGAGGTTTTTTTTCTATTTAAAAAAATGTACTGTAAAACTTTTCAATTAAAAAAAAGAATTGGGTATAGCATCTTTTAATTTCCTGATGAAACAGATTACAATAGCTAAGGAGCATGACAAAGAGCAAATAATCTTGCATTTCCTGTCGAAGCTCTGGCTGAGAAGCCCAACAAAGCAAAACACCAGAGACATTACGATCTCTAATGTAAACTTGATTAGGCATTAGCAAACTGGTACGATGGAAGGAAAGCTAGCTCTGAAAATATGGTAGGAAACAGAATTAAAAGAGTAAAACTGTCTCTCCCCTCTCTGACAATTCAGGTCGACATTGTCCAATTAATCTTCCAGCAATTGTTATGAGAAGAAACTTTGGTTGGCCAAAACATCTCTTCAGCGGCTTCAGCTCTCACATTGATAGGGAGCACCTGTGGATCCCAAACTCTCCGCTCCCACCTCCCTCATAACTGTAGACAAGCTAGAAGCACTAAGGCGGTCCTAAAGACAAAAAATTTCATAGCTTGACATTTGCACTCAAAGGCAGCTAATTAGAAATACTCCATCTAAGGAAGGTGCATTCTAACTATATGGGGAAGCGCTGCACTTGATCAGTGGATAAAGGCCAGACACTATTTTTGCTGTCTGATTTTAAGCTTGCTCATAGGAGAGAAATCCCCCAAATATCTCTCTTCCCAAACCTATGAGATCTGTGTGCAGTTAAATTCCTGGCATGCAAATACAGATGGAAATGGAAATGTGATTTACAGATGATGAGTCCTATTGATCTTTGGCAATTCATCTTAGGGCGGTTCCTGCCTCATGGGCGCGACCTGTCGCCTGTTTCCATACTCCCCTTAATGACGGGTCCAAGCTTTGGGACTCCGAGAGGTGGTTGGGCTTGGACAGGGGCCTCGAGTTAAGACGCGCTAAGAGGCCCCTGATAAGATTCTTAGCCGGTTATTTTAAGAGGTTAGGGAGGGGGAGGAAGGGGAGGGTGGGGAAGGAATTTGTAACCGGCACTCAGTCTGGACCTGTTAGAGGTCCCGACGGGACGGGGTCGGGGGAGGTGGCTGCTGGCGCTGGGAATGTGGGGGTGGGGCATCGAATCCCCACGGCGATAGGGTATGGCAGCAGGTGTTTGCGCGGAGGGCCATATCAACATCTGGGATCGCGCCCCCGCTATCTCCGAGCGGTGGCGCGCTCCGACCCTCCGGTTAGCACCCTCCTACCCGGGGATGAGGGTGATCAGGCCCCTGAGCTCAGGTTGGTCTATTTTAACGCTAGATCCGTAGTTAACAAAGCTCCCCTCATCTGTGATCTGATCGAGGAGGAATGTGCGGATCTAGCGTGCATCACGGAAACTTGGTTGGGTTCGGAGGGAGGGGTGCCTCTCACCGAGTTATGCCCGCCAGGTTTCCGGGTGCTGCACCAGCCACGGGCTCAGGGCAGGGGTGGTGGGGTGGCAGTGGTTATTCGGGAGACTTTGTGTCCCCGGGAGGCCACCATTGTCCAGATGGCCGGGAGTGAATCCCTCCTCTTGAGATGTGGTCCTCGGGTTCAGTTGGGCTTGTTGCTCACATACCTGGCGCCCAGCTGTGTGGCAACAGCCCTGCCTGAGCTGCTCGACACCCTCTCAGGGTTGGCGGTGGAGTTCCCCAGGCTTATTGTCCTGGGTGACTTCAACCTGCCATCACTGGGGGGGTCGTCGGAGTTAGCTCGGGAGTTCATGGCTTCCATGACAGCCATGGGCCTGACCCAGGTTATTGAGGGCCCTACTCACGAGGGGGATCATACTCTCGACCTGGTGTTCCTGTCTGGACAGTGGTTGGATGATCTGGGAGGGGGTTCTCCGTCCATCACCCCTCTGTCGTGGTCAGATCATCACCTCCTGAGGCTGGTTTTCCGTCATGCCATCCCCCGCCGCTGGGCGGCGGAACCGACCAGGTGGTTCCGCCCCAGGTGCCTAATGGACCTGGACCGGTTCCAGAGGGCGCTTGGGCCGATACCTATCACCCTTACCCACAGCCCAGTCGATGCTCTGGTGGAGGCCTGGGAAACGGCTGCCACCAGGGCACTCGACTGTGTTGTACCCATGCGACCTCTGACTCGGCGCAGATCCCGTTGGGCTCCATGGTTCTCTGTGGAGCTCCGGGAGATGAAGCGTCGGAGACGAGGTCTAGAGAGCGGTTGGAGATCCAGCCGATCCGAATCCGACCGATTGCAGTTAAGAACCTTCATAAGGTCTTATCTTGCGGCGATAAGGACGGCGAAGTCTAACTACTTTGCCGCCCTTATCGCGTCCGCAGATAATCGCCCGGCCGCCCTGTTTAGGGTGACTCGCTCCCTCCTTAACCAGGAGGTGAGGGAGGATCCCTTGCAGGGACGAGCCGAGGAGTTTAGTCATCATCTGACGGACAAAATCGCTCGGATCCGGACCGGCTTGGACTCTGACTGGGCAGAGTCTGATGTGGAGGAATCAGGCGGTCTTGAGCACGTTATCTGGACTGAGTTCGACCCTGTTTCCCCTGATGATGTGGACAGGATCATGGGGAGACTGAGCTCCACCACCTGTTTGTTGGATCCGTGCCCCTCCTGGCTAGCTTATGCGGCTCGGGAGGGAACACGAGGCTGGTTCCATGCAGTAATAACTGCTTCTTTGAAGGAGGGTGTCTTCCCTGCCGCCTTGAAGGAGGCGGTGGTGAGACCCCTCCTCAAGAAGCCTGCTTTGGACCCGGCTGTTTTAAACAACTATCGTCCAGTCTCCAACCTTCGCTTCCTGGCGAAGGTTGTTGAGAGTGTGGTGGCGCATCAGCTCCCTCTGTTCCTGGAGGAAACTGATTATCTGGACCCGTACCAATCGGGCTTCAGGCCCGGACACAGCACGGAGACGGCATTGGTCGCGCTGGTGAATGATCTCTGGAGGGCTAGGGACAGGGGTTGCTCCTCTGTCCTGGTCCTATTAGATCTCTCAGCGGCCTTCGATACCATCGACCATGGTATCCTGCTGCGGCGTCTCAGGGGGTTGGGAGTGGGAGGCACCGTCCTACGGTGGTTCTCCTCCTACCTCCAGGGCCGCTCGCAGTCGGTGTTGACAGGAGGGCAGAGATCCGCCCTGAGGTCTCTCATTTGTGGAGTCCCTCAGGGGTCGGTTCTCTCGCCCCTCCTGTTCAACATCTACATGAAGCCGCTGGGCGAGATCATTCGTGGTTTTGGGGTGGGGTATCACCAGTACGCTGATGATACCCAACTTTTTCTTTCCACCCCGAACCAACCCAGTGATGCCCTCTCCGTGATGTCCCGGTGCCTGGAGGCGGTTCAGGTCTGGATGGGGAGAAACAGGCTTCGTCTCAATCCCGCCAAGACTGAGTGGCTGTGCATATCGGCGTCTCGGGTTAACCAAGTTATTCCACCTTTAACGATGGGGGGTGAGGTGTTACCCCCCGTTGATAGGGCTCGCAACTTGGGCGTCCTCCTGGACTCACGGCTCAATTTTGAAGATCACATAGGAGCCGTGACCAGGGGGGCTTTTGCACAGGTTCGCCTGGTGCGCCAGTTGCGTCCCTATCTGGACCGAGACGCCCTACGCACAGTCACTCATGCGCTTGTGACCTCCCGTTTGGACTACTGTAACGCTCTCTACATGGGGCTGCCCTTGAAGACCACTCGGAGGCTTCAACTGGTGCAGAATGCGGCCGCGCGAGTTGTAATGGGGGTCTCCCGATACTCCCATGTAACACCTCTACTCCGCGAGCTGCATTGGCTTCCGGTTGCCCTCCGGGTGAAATTCAAGGTGCTGGTTATCACCTATAAAGCCCTACATGGCCTGGGTCCGGGTTATTTGAGGGAACACCTGCTGCCGGCATCAAACGCCCTTCGCCCAGTGCGCTCTCACAGGGAGGGTCTGCTCAGGGTTCCGCCGGTGAGAGATTGCCGGCGGGTGACACCCAGGGATAGGGCCTTCTCAGTGGGAGCGCCTGCCCTCTGGAACCAGCTGCCGGTAGAGTTGAGGACTGCTCCCGACCTCCGATCATTCCGCCGGGGCCTGAAGACCTGGCTCTTTGAGCTCTCGGGCCCAGGCTGAGGAGAAAATTTTAACTGGGGTTTTAATGTACAGGGTGATTTAATGCTTTTTAATTGGTTTTAACTTTTGTATGTTTTGATTTTTAATTCCCTGTAAACCGCCCTGAGTCCTCAGGGAAAGGGCGGTATACAAATGCAAATATATTATTAAATTATCTGTACATAACTAGGATTATTTGAATCACCTAATGGAGAGGTTAAGAAAGAAGAAGTGAGATCTCTAACAAATGGATTTTAGGCTCTTTATCAAAGGTTGAAAGTGCCCATCTTCCTCATAGAGGGACACTCTAAAATTTAAAGAGAGGCAAAAAAAAAAGTAAAGGATTACCTGCAGAAGTGGCACCTATTTATCTACTCGCATTTGCATGCTTTCGAGCTGCTAGGTTAGCAAGAGCTGGGGCAAGGACAGCAGCTCACCCTGACTCGTGGAACTTGGGTTTCAAACCTGGGCTGCTGGCTTTCCAGCTGACAAGCCCAGCATCTTAATCACTCAGCCACCGCACTGCCCCTAAAAGAGGCAAGGATGATTAAAATTTAATGATAGAAATTAAAAGGCAGGGGGACAACTTTCAGAGCTCTATCTGGCCCTACAGATGTTTGCTCCTGTAAGAGGCTGCAGAGCTATGTTTTCACATGTTTTCAGAAGGTCAGGAGAATAGGGGTCCACCTCAATTCTGGGGTGATTGTTCCACAAGGCGGGGGCAACGGCAGAGAAGGTTCTCTTCCTGAATCCCAGGAGTCGGAATTCTTTAGCTGACACAATCTTCAACGTACTTTCCCTGACTGAATAGGTGGGATGGGCTGATGTAATGGAGAGAAGATGGTTCTGTAGGTAACCTGGCCCTATACCCACATAAGGTTTTAAAGGTCGTAATTAACATCTTGACTTTATATCTCTCTGCTCCCAACAGTTCATTAGCATTGGTGCATGCTTTTATTGAGTTGCATGTAAAGGTTTAAGCATTTCTGGTCTGATTGTAAGTTTCCATGAATTCCCTATGTGAAGAGATCTCTGTTCACAGAGGATTTGTTGGAGCGTACAGTTTTTGCACAAGCTGCACACTCAGCTCTTAATGGACTGTTTTCTTCAACTACTGCAACTGTGATAGTTCACCCCCACCTGCATTAGTATTATTAGTATTAGTATTATTAGTATTAGTATTATATACTTATTTAATATGCTAGGATGTTATCAAAAGCATTTATAGTGCAATATTATGCTTGATTAGTATGCCCCCTCAACCTCAATGGGCAAAGAGGTTCCCCCCTTTCAGAACACGTTTTTAATCAGACAGTTTAAGGTAGATAAGCAATGACCCAAAGTATTACTAATTTTATCAGAATTCAGTTTCAAATTAATTTTCAATAATTTTACATAGGATTCAGCTACCAAAACTGCCATGAAATGGCAAATGAATACAGCAAATTAAGCACTTCAACCTGTGTAGAGTTTTAGACATTTTATGCATGCTTGCTTTTGCACAAGTCTGGGATGTAAATGGTATAAACATTTTAAATTTCAACTGTCTACATTTATCTTTCCCTGAGGATTTTCTCTGGATGAGGGGTTTCTCTAGCCTGGATTATGGTATATTGTGATATTATGTGGATTGTGTTATTATTATACGGTGTCTGTCTGGTGTTGTGAAGCTAAGTTCATGAATATATAGTGCCTTTGAAATAAGAACAAGCCCTTTTGTACTGTACTAGAAAAGGTTTTTCTACAACTTTTCACTTTTGAGTGACCTGAGGAAAATCCACCATTGAATAGAACAGAAGACAAAACAAAAAAGATGACCAGCTTGTTACTAACAATTAAAATATGTAAATAGTAAAAGCTCAAACATTGATTCGATCAATTAAGCAATTCTATCAATTAAAGAATTATCCCAGAAAATACGTTTGCTATGAACAGACTGGTTATAATTACACACATGCACTTTGGGATGTCATGCAGTAATGCATCAATGGTTGTGTGGTGGATTATTATAAAAGTTCAAACAGAGACTTTACAGAAGAAGACATCATGTTTTATTGTGTTTTCCGTTGATTTGTCTGAGGATAAAGTCTGGCAAGGTTTTATCTGTTTTTTTACAATTTCTCTATTTTTTAAAAAACAACAATTGCAGCTAATTTAACAGTGTAACCTTATGCTTTCTATTTTCCTTGGGAGAAGTGAAGATGAGAAAGAAAAATCCAGAGCTTCTGAAAACACTAGGTTGCTTAGGAAGACAAAGGAAATGCCGGACTGTGCATGTCATTGTTAATTACTTAGCAGTAGATTATACAGAAAAGCTACTTAGTTTGTGACTCCTATTCACCTATCCTAGATATCTCAACCAATAAAAATGATTCATGCTTGCCAGCTTTCCTTTTATGTATTTTTTTAATGATTTCCCTGTTTCAGATGGGCTGTACTTTTTAAACGCTGATGTGCACTTCTCCTACTGAACCGTACAGAAGAGTACTCAGCCATGGCTATGTTTATCTCCTGCTCATTAAACATTGATGCCAGCTTTGAATTACAGTCCCCACGTGGAATATTGGAAGTATGTTGTAGGAGATTACAGACCATTATATTATAGAAAGCATTCCTGGCAGTTCTTCCCTGTTTTTCTACAAAAAAACAAGCAACACTGGCTTGAAGACTTTACAGGGCATGGCCTGACTATTTCATTAATGGATCTCACATGCATGGAGTCAATGACATGTAACAAAAAAATTAGTGATCAATCACAGAAGGACACTTACTAAAGGCAATTTTTAACCAGAGGAGTAAATTCTGTTTTTCCAACCACCTGGGGGAAAAATTAGTTTGCTCTCTTTATAGTTATTACTTTATAGTGGAAAGTTATTTCATCCCAGAAACATGTAATCTGAAATCAAAAGGAAACAAATAGATCTCCAAAGCAATGCCCAAAGAGCCAACAAAAGTTATTTTTAATTAGACAAAAAAATTAAAACTACCTGGAAGTAATCATATTAACTATTGTAATCTAAAGCAGGGGTCCCCAACCCCTGGGCTGCAGCCCACTACTGGGCCGTGTGAGCAGTGGGCTGGCGAGCATGTGCGTGCAGCTCGATTTGCACGAGTGGTGTGCTGGCAAGCATGCACATGAGCAGCTCAACTTGCAGAAGCTGAGTTGCGGGTGTGTGCATGTGGTCCTGCTGCTTGCACAAGTTGAGTGGTGTGTGCACACATATGCAACAGTCCACTGCTGGTGCCACCCAGCTCCCCTTTCCACACACACCCCGATCTGAAGTATCTTTAATCAACTTTAGCTTTTGTCCTGACTCTGAACACATCTGGAGTATGGGGTTTTGTTTTTTTTAATCAAGACACACAGTTCTATTACGTTATTGTGAGTTACAATTTATTCCATTTTCAATATGTATTCAAAATTACAGCCAAATAAAATCAGAGGTATAGATTAAAGGCAGGATTGTATACATAGTATTGCACCTATTTTGAGGTCACTGCATTTGTTACCACTAGGCTTCCTGACACAATTTATAAATCCCACTACAGTGTAGTGGTAGCTTAAATCAGGGACTCCTAATCAAGCAGGTTTCTGTCTGTTCAACTAGTCAGCTAGAAAGAACATGTTCAGAATTCCTCCTCCAGGTGAGATCCAAGCAGTTTGGGCTAGAAGTCAGACATATAAATTTAGGAAATGCATTGCTTCCAGTAATATGAATGACCTTGACTCTTTTCTTCATCTCAAAGGTCTTAAATACCACATCCTCTCATTTAGTGACTGCAATACATTCCTTAAATTGGAAATGATCACTAAATGTACATGTGACTGCAATATTATATGAATGTAACTTTTCAATAAAATAAAATTAGCTTATGTGCTGTTGTTTCCTGTCTGGTCAACCTTGTAAGGTTGACATCAATCTTGCAAATCTGAAAGTATATTTCTCCCCGTTTCCTTTGAAGTCTAAGAAACTAGGGACTCCTCTTGCCCCACCCACATTCCTGCTGTGGGTTCAGTTACCTAACCCAATATCCTGTCTGTTAAGATCATTCTCACATATCATTACAAGGCCCTCCTGGGAAGAGTTGACTTGGAGATTTGGGCATCTGTTGATTCTGCTCCAAACTGGATTCAAGCCTTGGAGAAGGTCCTACAGTAGCGGCTGGAATTCAGTGTGGCTTGGTTATCTAGGACAGGGCCTGCAACCTTGACAACTTTAAGACTTGTGGACTTCAGCTCCCAAGAATTCCTCAGCCAGCTGAAGTCCACAAGTCTTAATGTTGTCAAGGTTGCAGACCCCTGATCTAGGAGAAGCTTGGTCCTGATGAAGTGGACTGGGTACTCGTATAGCTTGCTTACTTGTGATCCATGCCCATCGTGGTTGGCTAATGGTGGTGAATTCTTCCTTGACCATTTTTTAAAGAGGCAGTGGTTCACCCACTAAACAGCCCACTGCAGGATCCAACTGTATTGAACAATTTTCACTTGGTCTCAACCTTCCCTTTTAAGAGAAGATGGTTATATCATAGCTGGTGGATTACTAGACTTGCAAGATTTATGTCAGTTCTCCCAGATAAATCAGTCAGAAAACACAACCAGACAAACTAATTCTACTTTATTGTAAAAATATATTAACAGAATTTTGTAAGTCTGAAAGTACAAACTCCCCACCCCACTTGTGACTGTTTTATCCACTTAGTCAGGTTCTTCCTATGTTTCTTTCTCTGACTATCACTGGGGGTTCCTGCCTCTCTTGTCTAGACAGCATTGCTTCCCCTTGTCCCCTAAGGTCATCCACACATTCCCTTACGTATAGAAAGGCAAGCTTGAATCCTATACTTGGAGTGTAAAAATCCAGGTGACCACTAGATGGCAGCAAAACATTAATATTTATGTATCTCTCTGCTGCCGTCCAATGGTTATCTGGATATATGTAACCCAGATATAACAACTTTTCACTCAGTTTTAAGTAAGCTAAAGAGTCACCATGAACCTAAAAACCCTTGTGATTCTCATCTCCATAAAGTAAATAAATATTATTGACAACCAATGACCAGCTCAAAAGCAAAAGTACGGTAATACACACTGTGATAGTATGTTATAAAGCAGACATGTCAAACACAAGGCCCGGGGGCCAGATGCGGCCCGCGAAGTGGTTTCATGCGGCCCGTGAAGCCATCCTGGAAACAGTGAGGGAACGGCCCCCACTGCCTTGGCCCTGGCCCAGAGACCCTCCTCCTGCCAGAGACCCTCAGATCTGTCCCACTCCTGCCCAGGCCCCCCCTTGATGCGAACGATGTAGAGCTGGCCACGCCCACCCAGTAGGCCATATGCACTCTAGCCACGCCCACCAAGTAGGCCACGCCCACCCAGGCCACACCCACCCGGCCCCCTGAGGGCAACCACAATGCTGATGCGGCCCTCAGTGAAATTGAGTTTGACACCCCTGTTATAAAGCAAAGTGTCATTTAACATCTGAAATGTCAAGCCAATGGAACTGAAGTAACTTTAAGAGAGGTTTCATGTCGAAATACAAGTTTCAGTTTGATCATACCACCCTAAATGGTGCAAGCCTCCCCCCTGATGTTTCTAAGCACATGGCGAGCAGAAAGTAAGACAGAGATAGATGTCTGGCATAGTATGTATAACTCCTTTCAGACTGTTTTTCCTATTCATTTAAAAGTCGAAGAACCAGATTTCTAGCTATTGGTATTCAACTGATTACACTAAGCAGCTGCAATCAAGGCACCCTGGGGAACCTAAAAGGACTTACGGTAGGTATTTTATTTCTCTGCTTCCTCCACATCTTATTTGTTCAAAGTTCATACATTTATCTGATTCCGTGGAGATGATTTTGCAAAGTTTTTAATCAGCCCGAAGGAAATCACGTGCCTCTGTTCTGGGGAAGGAAGCAAGTAATGGGAAGAGCATGCTGGTTTAATCATTATGTTTACTCCTAGATACAGATAGTTCTATTCAGCAAAGAGAATTAGGGAGGGGGGAAAAAACCCTCCTCCACCTTTGGAGACTCAGATGACTCTCAAACAATGAAGGACTAAAATCCTTGTAAGTCCTTGGAACAAAAGTAACTGAATGATCTAATTGAGAACAGTCTTTATAGAAGAGCAACCAACAGAATTCAGTGGAAACCCAGCAGAAAACACATGGAAGGAAATATATGAAGCACGTAGGTGGATGTCATTTCCTTTGTGTTTGTTGCTAAGGTTAGTCAGATGTGATAACAGAATGCCTATTTCTAACATTGCAAGTTCTTAAAAAGAATAAAAAGAACAACAACAACCAAAATAGCAATAAAAGCCATAAGTAACTCGACTGGCCTAGTTTAATTACTGTGCTCAACTATCCCATACTTTGCTTGATTTTGATTTAAGATGTTTTCTGAGTTCATGTTTTCACACAATTTAATGTTTACATGCTTAAATATATAAATTTGGGCACTGTGATTGCTCAGTAAACGTAGCCTGAATAATCCATGGCTTACCTTAGTGCTATGTATGAAACCAGTTACTCTTTGAAAGTGTCAAATAGCAAAATAAATTCAGGGCGTATCTATTACCAGTTTTTAATGCAAGAATGTGAAACACCAGATCTGCTTGGAACAGCGCACCATAGAAAAGTAGTATTTAAAAATAAAAAAAATCATTCATGAAAGAAAAGAGTCTTTATCTTCTGTAATACATCAAAGATTAATGTTTTGGCTATTCTTAAGCTTGCATATGCACCCTTTAAAAAGTGGTTATTTCTCATTGGTGATGTGGAACAAATGCCAGACAGAACATCAAAAATTCAGCTTTCCATGAGAGTGAGTAATTCTTGCCACTTTATGTAACTTCACAAAAAACATATCAACCTTCCCCAACTTGCAGCTCTCCAAAAGTTTAACTACAAGTCTGATCAACCCTAGCCAGGCCTATTATTTTGCTACTTAGAGACACCGCTGTTAAGTAACTAAACATATCCAGAGGACATTCTTTCTTTACACTGATTGTCACTACTATAACAAATGAACTTCCTTTAGCTATCTTTCTTCACTTATTTGCTTTCAAAAAAGTTGCAAAAATAGTTTAGCAGAACCAGGTTGTTTAGGGGTTCCGGGGGAGAAGGTGTACAACTGTCACATTTCTGTCTGGACTTTGTTCAATTCTTCCTAGTAATTAGTTTTTGATGTAGCGTTTTAAATTAACTAAATGCCTTTTGGCAATGTATGACCTGGGTGTCTTATCAGTGACAAATCAGGAAGGCATAGGTGCACCAATTTATAGGTTGCTGAGTAAAGATAAGATCAGTTGGTCAATGTTTTACATCTAAAGTGACCCAGTACAAAGGAAACAGAATGATACTATCAAAAGGCACTGGAAGGTGCTATTTGCATATGCACAAACTTGGGCCTTGAACCACAATTTAGAAAGCAACATTTGACCCCATCTCTGTGTAAGTAAGGATGAGAAATAGTCTTGTCTATAAGATGGCAAAATATTCCTTGATCTTGCAGGGCATGTAATGTAGCATTTGACAATCTTCTTTCCCCCTCATACTTCTAAACACAGCACAATAGAACTCAGTTGTCCAATTCCATGTTTAACTGTTATGAACGTTCAGGTGAAGAAGAAGACTAGGTCCTATTTATATGAACAATTCTATATGATATAGCCCTGGCTTGACCACTTAGCTTTAATCAAAGGATTGATGGAATCACTTGCCCGTTTTCATATCTTGTTTTAAATTAATCATGAGGATAAGATTTCCTACCCTGTGTTTCCTCAAAAATAAGCCTGGGTGTTATATTTATTTTTAGTCCAAAAAACCCATTAGGGCTTATTTTTGGGAGTGACTTATTTTGCAGGTGGAGGCAGAGGCACTGGGTGGAGCAGAGGTGGGATCATCGTGGGTGGGGTGGCAGGCCTGCTGGAGGACCAGGTTGGAAGGCAGGGCTGAGCACAGGAACCACAGAGTTTTGCATGGTACAAATGAGGTAGAAGATACTGTTACCGCACCAAAGCCATTTTGTTGTGTTCGCGGCGGGTTCCCGGTAAGAAGGAGGACAGCAGGCTTCAACTCAAACAGCTGTTTATTTGCCTCACAGGAACGAACGAGCAAGTGACAAATCTCCCCTTATATAGGGATGCCAGCGGGTGGCTAGCCAATCCCCGTCCTAGAATACTTCCCGCCATTTCGGCTCTTTCCAATCTACGCGGATCATGTGTGCAGCTGTCAAACTCAGCTGTCAACTGTAGCCGCGTGTGGAGCTGTCAATGGAAACCGTGTGTGCGGCTGTCAGCTGTCAAAAGGAGCTGTCACGCGTTTCTTATATTGAACAGTGTTAACAATCACATATATTACACATTTAGTCTGAGGTGACCACTGAATGTTGTTTCAGCTTTTACGCTGTCCCTTGACTAGAAAAGATCTAATTCAGGGATCATTCCCCTTTTCCTTCAGCATGGCCCAAGCTCCCTGTGCTTCTTTCCAATTCTGCCTCAAAGCCTCAGCGATTCAGTTCTCTCCTGTCCTTCCCAGCCCATCCTTCCCTAACCCCACCCCCTTCCTTTGACTACCACCTCCTCATTTACCTATTTCGATCCACGAGGGGCAGGCTTTCTTTCTCATCACTTGTTCTTCTCCAGGACTGTCTACAAATGTGACTTTGAGTCAGCAGCCGGACGAGTTTCAATTGCCAGTCGTGGCATCTCGATGCTGTGGATTCGCTGCTCTGCAAAAGGTTGTATTGGATCTCTCTCACACACATGCACACACACAGAGGTTGGATCAGATCTCTCTCTCTCTCTCTCTCTCTCTCTCTCTCTCTCTCTCACACACACACACACACACACACACACACACACACACAGGCCCCTGAGCTCTTGGCATGCTAAACCTCACTTGGGACAGAACTTCAGCACCCAGCATACACCAGGCTGAAGAGGAGCCCTCCTGTAAGCCTGTCAACGCTGCTAACATTGGATGTTCTTGCTTTGACAACAGATGGAAAAGTAGCCATCTTTTCTCTATCGCTTTTAGAGTTCGTTGATGCTGGGAGAGGGAATGTGGATGAGAGTTCAGCTAGTCATAACAATAACTCAACTGTGGAAGCCCAAGGTTATTAGGTCCAGAGTTGATAGAAATTTGGCGGGCAGGAGTGATGGGAGAAAGCCTGTGCTTCAAGCTAATTAGGGAATGTGATTTATGACTGTTAATTGGAGGAGGGAATTGCGCTTTGCTACTTTGTGCCAGGGGAGGGGAATTCAGTTTTTGGCTTCAACTACGTAGTGCCAATACTTTGTTTCTCTAATAAAAGATTCTTTAAGGAAAACAATGCCTCAAAGTTCTTTTGAAGAGATTCATCTGTCGGAACCATGACAAAGCCAACCACCAAACTGTGTGAAGCCCTCCAATAAGCCCAAACCAACGGGCGATGCTCCCCTCTCCTTTCAGAGTGGGACGTGTTTTGCTGCTGAGAAAGTAATTGAGCAAAACTTTTGCAAGAAAACAGCCCTGGAGAAGAACAAAAAACAAGAAAGGAAGCCTGCCCCACGTGGGTGGAAATAGATAAATGAGGAGGTGGTAGTCGAAGGAAGGGGGTGGGATTAGGGAAGGACGGGCTGGGAAGAACAGGAGAGATCTTCTTTGAGGCAGATTTGGAAAGAAGCACAGGGAGCTTGGGCCATGCTGAAGGAAAAGGGGAGTGATCCCTGAATTAGACCCATTCTAGTCAAGTGACAGTGTAAAAACTGAAATCACATTCACTGGTCACCTCGGACTAAATGTCTTTGGTGCGGTAACAGTATCTTCTACCTCGTTTGTACCATGCAAAACTCCGTGGTTCCTGTCCCTCCCCTCCCAGCCCTGCCTGAGCTACCTCACATCCCATGCGAGACATATCAAACTGGCCACGCTCACCCCCCCACCCCCCGGGCGACCGCAATGCTAGGGCTTACTTTTGGGGTAGGGCTTATATTAGGTCCACTCCCCAAAATCAAGCTAGGGCTTATTTTTGGCGTAGGGCTTATTTTTGGGGAAACAGAGTATCACATGCAACATCTATTACTACACTGTCTCGTTCAGTGGGATAGTAAAGAAGATCTCACACAGACAGGAAACGTTTAGATGATCATATTCAAATCCAGGAGATAAAGATATAATCTCACTTTCCTGGGGCTCCTGGTTTCATCGTCCTCTAGTTCAGAGTCTATGTCCACATGTCATGTGACCCTTGGAAACCAATTGTGCCATCCCTTTGGAAGATAGAGTAAAACAGATTCCTCCATTGTTGCATTTCCTTTATCCTCTTGGAATTTGCTACAAGGGAAATGAATATTGGAGCGCAATAAACTTCTCAGTCATATTAAAGCAAAATTTAGAATTATATGTGAAGGTTTGGGACACCTGCAAATGGCTTTACTAGGCCTTCTTCTCTGAGTCAGTCATGGAAGTGCAGCCAATGACCCTATCATTTATATGGGTGGCAGGGAGAAAAAGAGGAGAGTCTGCTGAACGCTCAAAGAACCCAATGAAATTATAATATCTGGCTACCCTTCCCCTTGTGAAATAATCAAATTTACTGGTAACAGAAATATAATAGATTAAGAGGAATGTGAATTGGTTATGCACACATTCCTCTAGACCCGTACCATTCGGGCTTTAGGCCCAGGTACAGCACGGTGACGGCATTGGTCGCGCTGGTGAATGATCTCTGGCGGGCTCGGGACAGGGGTTGCTCCTCTGTCCTAGTCCTGTTAGATCTCTCAGCGGCTTTTGATACCATCGACCATGGTATCCTACTGCAGCGTCTCAGGGGGTTGGGAGTGGGGGGCACTGTTTTACAGTGGTTCTCCTCCTACCTCCTGGGCCGCTCGCAGTCGGTGTTGACAGGAGGGCAGAGGTCAGCCCCGAGGTCTCTTGTTTGTGGAGTTCCTCAGGGGTTGGTCCTCTCCCCCCTCCTGTTCAACATCTATATGAAGCCGCTGGGCGAGATCATTCGTGGTTTTGGGGTGGGGTATCATCAGTACGCTGATGATACCCAACTTTTTCTTTCCACCCCGAACCAACCCAGCGATGCCTTCGACGTGATGTTCCGTTGCCTAGAGGTGGTCCGGGTTTGGATGGGGAGAAATAGGCTTCGACTCAATCCCACCAAGACTGAGTGGCTGTGCATACCGGCATCTCAGATGAACCAGTTTTGTCCATCTTTAACTATGGGGGGGTGAGGTGTTCCCCCCCGTTGATAGGGCTTGCAACTTGGGCGTCCTCCTGGATTCACGGCTCACTTTGGAAGATCATATAGGAGCCGTGACCAAGGGGGCTTTTGCCCAGGATCGCCTGGTGCACCAGTTGCGGCCCTATCTGGACCGAGATGCCCTACGCTTTCACTCATATGCTCGTGACCTCCCGGTTAGACTACTGCAATGCTCTCTACATGGGGCTGCCCTTGAGGACCACTCGGAGGCTTCAGCTGGTGCAGAATGCGACTGCGCGAGTTGTGATGGGAGTTTCCCGATACTCCCATGTAACACCTCTCCTCTGCGAGCTGCATTGGCTTCCGGTTGCCCTCCGGGTGAGATTCAAGGTGCTGGTGATGACCTATAAAGCCCTAAATGGCATGGGTCTGGGTTATCTTAGGGAGCACCTGCTGCCAGCATCAATCTCCCATCATCCTGTGCGCTCCCACTGGGAGGGCCTCCTTAGGGTGCCGCCGGTCAGTGAGTGCCGGTGGGTGATCCCCAGGGGGAGGGCGTTCTTTGTGGGCGCGCCTGCCCTGTGGAACGACCTGCCTGTGGAACTCCACACCGCCCCCAACCTTTGTTCGTTTCGCCGGGACCTAAAAACCTGGTTGTTTGATTTATCTGGCCTGGACTGAGGGGTTTTAATTTTTAAAATTTTAAATTTAAATTTAAAATTTGGGCTATTGTTATTTAATCCTATTTTAATTTTAACTTTATCTTAACCTTTGTACTGTTTTAACTGTTTTTAACTTTGCCCTGTAAACCGCCCTGAGTCCTTCGGGAAATAGGGCGGTATAAAAATCTAATAAATAAATAAATAAAAACACAGCAATTTTCCATGTAAATAAGTCCATTTTCCTATAGCTATGCAAGAAACTAGACATAAAGAAAGGTGACATGGCTCAGACTTCTTACAAGAAGGGTATGTACTGTGAAGTACTCTCAAGCATCAGGAGCTACATGATATTTTAGTTAATATGGTCTATTTTACATTTCAAGTAACTATTAGCAGGTAATTAAGAACCTTACTAACAGAGATAAGTGACGTGAAGCCATTATTACGATTTCATTTACAGAATCAGGAAGACAGTTTCTCTGAAAGCATTAAGAGATTGTGGGGAATTGATTATCCTCACAAAAAGTATAAATGGATGAGTTCATCTTTCAGGTCAGATGCCCAAGTTAAGTATTATTTATTTGGACCACTTGCTTCTTGGTGATCAAAACTTGTGGCTTATACAATTACCTTTCTGGAAAGCATCCTCAGAAAAAAATAAATAAATAAAAAAGTTCCCAAATGTGTTTTTTCAAGAGGCAACTGGACTTTCTTTTTTCTCTTTGAAGACGCTTCGCCTCTCATCCAAGAAGCTTCTTCAGCTCTGACTGGATGGTGGGGAATGGAAGGATTTGTATCCCTTGCAGACAGCTGATCAATTTGCATTCTAATTTAGAAAGTTGCTGAGGCCACCTGGAGGTTTATCTGTGTCCTCAGGGTCACCTCAATGGTGCAAATGGGTGTGGAGCCTTCTTGGAACCGCTGAAAGGACCGTGTTGTAGACTGGAGATATATAATGTCGTATCCCTCCCCCTATGTTGAGAGAGGGCTGTTCAATTTTGACACAGATGACCTCTTTGACCCCTCTTTCAAACCAGCAGTCCTCTCTGTCCAAAATGTGGACTTTGCTGTCTTCAAAACAGTGGCCTTTGTCTTTTAAATGCAGATGGACTGCTGAATCTTTTCCTGATGGGTTTGTTTTTCTAGGTTGTGCCACATGTAAAAATAAAAAAATTAAAAACTGACACAAGCACAAAGAAAAATATTACTAGGGTATCTATAGCCTATGGAACAAGAACTACTAAAAGCAGAAACCACATTAAGAGTAGGGGGCCCTTGAGCTTGCATTGTAATATTTGGTGGGGTAATGGAAGAGACAAGAGGGTTCCCCAAAGGAGTATTTATTGCTTCGTTTGCTTTTAACTGGGTAGATCACAAGATATCGACAGCTCTTAAAAATAGGATGGTACCAAGCGATCACATCTGCCTACTGAACAATGTACGAGATGATTAGGAAGCAATCAAAGACAATATAGAGCAAACAAATGTTCCCAAATTAATAGAGGAGTGCACTGACATTGTTTTATTGCCCCCTTATATTCTGCATATAAATGAAATAAACATCACACAAATACTGGAGTAGAAGAAATGGAATTTCAAATTATAATTCTAGGAAGAAACTTTAAAAACATCAGATATGCTGGTGATATTGCTTTGATGTCTAAGGACTCTTTTGTTAAAGGAGAAAGAAGATACCAAAAAGTCAGTCCCCTTCTCAATATTAAAAGAAGTAAATTATTACAAAGCCAACCCCATACAAATAGGCAGAGAAGTAGAATTAGAAATACATTTTGTCTTTCCAGCTAAGGGGGATGATGACTTTATCAATGAAATAAAGAGGCATCTGCTGCTGGGGAGAGAGAGTATGATAGATCAACTCAAAAGGTTAAAGTGAGGACATAGGAACTGACAACAAAGCCATGCAGTATCAAGGCTTTCAATGAAAGTTGGACCACCAGGAAAAAATAGTTTTTGAATTATGTGTCTGGAGAAAAAAAGTTATGAATACCTTGGAATGCAAAGGCAAATCATGAAATGCTAGATACCAAACGAATAATGAAGAAAAAGCTTAAATAACTTGGAGACACAATGCAAAGTCATGAATCACAGAAGAACCTTCAAAACAACGAGCAGAAAGCAAGGTGGTTGCATATTCACCAATGATAAAAGCATGAATTTAATGGACCAAATGTTTACTTCTTCAAGATCCTGACAACTGACAAGGATCTTTAACATCTCCTTGCAAACAGCATGTGTACCATCATGCTTAAAAGCAGCTACCATTGTCCCAGTCCCAAAGAAAACTGCAGTTGAGTGCCTGAATGACTACAGACCTGTTGCATTAACGTCTGTAGTCATGAAATGCTTCAAAACACTGGTTCTCCAACATCTTAGGACATGCCTCCCACTCGATTTCGACAAACATCAATTTGCCTACAGGGGGAACAGGTCGACAGACGATGCCATAGCTACTGCTCTACACTCTGTAGCAAGCCATCTAGAGAAACCTGGAAGCTATGTCAGGATGCTTTTTGTTGATTACAGCTGGGCTTTCAACACCATTTTGCCGAGCACTCATATTGAAAAGCTGACTGACTTGAAATTTCCCCCCTCCATCTGCGATTGGATTAAAGATTTTCTCAGGGACCGGTTACAAACAGTGAGGGTCAAGTCTGTTTTATCCAACCCCTGAAGCTTTGAACCGCTTCGTCACAGGGCTGTGTGCTTAGCCCCTACCTGTACTCATTGTACACATATGATTGTGTATCATCCGACCCATCTACTGCGATAATTAAGTTCGCAGATGATACCACCGTAGTGGGTCTTATTACAGGTGGAGATGAGACAGCATACATGGGGGAAGTACAAAAACTATCCATATGGTATTTCAAGAGCAACTTGCAACTGAACATCGGCAAGACGAAAGAGATGGTGCTAGACTTCCGGAGGAAAAAAGAGGAACCTGCCCCACTTTACATGGGGGAGGGGGGGCGGCTGTATGGACAGAGTTTCCTCCTTTAAATTTCTGGGAGTCTACCTCTGTGAAGATCTTACCTGGAAAGTTAACATAACGCAGATGGCCAGAAAGGCCCAACAGAGACTCCATTTCCTCAGGGTCTTGCGGAAGAACAGGGTAGAACAATGAGAGCGTCCTCTTGTACTGTATTGTGGTTTGATATGCTGGTCTGACAGCCGCGGATAGGAAAGTATTACAGAGGATGGTGAGCACAGCACAAGACATTGTGGGGTGTCCCCTGACACCACTGGATGACATCGCCAGGGCTCACTGCCTTGGAAGAGTGAGGAAAATTCTCAGGGACGACTCACACCCTGGTCGGTATCTCTTTACTCTCCTACCATCAGGTAGGAGATATAGGAGTATAGCCAGCCGTACCAACAGGCTGAAGAACAGCTTTTATCCATGGGCTGTTAGGCTCTTGAACGGGAAATAATTTTTATAAACTTTATGCATAATTGACTTGCGAGGCCGGTGTGTTGTGCAATTAGCTCACATGGTGTAATAAGATTTAATTAATTTAATTTATTAATATTTGTATACCGCCCTTCTCCCGGAGGAGAGGGCAAGAATAAAACACAGAAATTTACAAAAACTAAAAGATAATTAAATACATGCCCGATTAAAATACAATTGATACATAGTAAAAACCCCAATAAAAAATAATAAAAAACCCCACCAATCCCCCCTCAGGCCAGGCCGGCTTGCTCGAACAAGTATGTTTTCAGATCGCGGCGAAAGGAGCGCAGATCGGGCGCCGTCCGGAGCTCAACCGGTAACTGGTTCCATAGCTCCGGGGCGCCCACAGAGAAGGACCTCCCCCTGGGGGCCACCAGTCGACATTCTCTGACCGGTGGCACCCTGAGGAGGCCCTCTCTGTGGGAACACACAGGGCGCAGGGAGCTTGATGCCGGCAGCAGATGTTCCCTGAGGTACTCCGGCCCCATGCCATGGAGGGCTTTGAACACCATTACTAACACCTTGAATCTGGAGGGTTTGTTGTCAATGTGAGTTGTGGGGGGGGGCACGAAGGGAGGCTCAGCCAATCTCAATGTATACATGGTTGTACTTTGACAATAAAGGTTCATTCATTCAGCAGAAGGGTTTGCCTTCAGAAGTTATGGATGCTCCAATACTGGAGTTTTTTTTAAAGAAAAAGATTGGACAACATTTGTCCAGAGTGATATTGGGTCTCCTGCTTGAGCAAGAGGTTGGACTAGAAGACCTCCAAGGTCCCTTGCAACTTTGCTATTCATTTGTCACACTTGTTTTTCTTTCAAACTATAAACTAAGGAGGTGAGGAAAAGAAGCAGAGCTCTTTGTTTACACAACACATAATTTTAGCAAATAATACTGGTATCCTATGAACTCTCACTTTCCCAATATCCATCTTTCCTAGCATCCCAGAAGAAAAGCTATGGTTATAATACTCAGTATCTTATTTTGCAATAACTTCAGATCCATGACAGCTTGGGAATGTTTCCTTGGACACAGATTTTATACTGTTTTTTTCAGTCATATACTATTACACAAGAAAAACTGAGCGGGCCCTCCTTATAGCATTTAGAATAATAGACCAACGGGTCTTTCTAAGGACCCACTGTTTAACTCAGGGGTCTTCAAACTTGGCCCTTTTATGACTTGTGGACTTCAACTCCCAGAATTCCTCAGCTCTGCATGCTGGCTGAGGAATTCTGGGAGTTGAAGTCCACATGTCATAAAAGGGCCAAGTTTGAAGACCCCTGGTTTAACTGAACGCTGTCCTTCTTGAGAAGAACCAGCCCTCATTATACCAACCCTCTTGAGTTATAATTTTTTATACAGGACACTTTTAAAAGCTGTCACTGAAGGAAGCTTTCCAAACTTTCCCACACCCTTATTGCAGATCAGACTGAAAGAACTCACCAACACATGAGAGCGGCTACCACAGCAGTCCAGGTGATGCAACAAGAATTGGGCTTCTTAGTCTCCGACTCGTCCTCCTTCTTGCAGCAAGACAGGCAGATGAGATAGATGCCAAGGAAAACCAGGTTGAGACCCAAGAAGAGAACTCCGGTCAGAGCCAAGAGGATCAAGGACTATGAGACAAGAAGGGGAGAACTTTCTTTAAGCCTCTGTTTATGGCTTAAAAAAAACCAAGTAAAACATAAAACAAGAATGGATAGAAAGATTCTGGTACACCACAGCATATAAAATTAGTTTAAAATTAGCCTTTCTAAAATGAAGTTCACTTGGAATTTGTCTTGCTTAAACTACTGGAAAGCAAAGGAACAGAAAAGATGTCAAATGCGTTAAGATCTATTTCCATCCATATGCCAACCTGTTTAATTTAAATCGGGCAATTGCCAACTAAATTGTTAAATTCTGCTACAGCATCCACTTAAACCAGAGGTCCCCAACCCCCGGTCTGTGAACTGGCACCAGGCTGTGGCATACGAGAAACCGGGCCACGCAAACAAGCGAAGCCCCATCCATGGGATGCAGGCAGCACACGAGGCCACACCCCCTCCGGTCCGCGGAAAAACCTCTCCCCACAGAACCAGTCCCTGGTGCCTAAAAGGTTGGGGGTCTCTGACTTAAACAGCTATTTATTTATCAAATATATACTTCTCCTGTAGTTAAATAAACAAGGCAAATCAAATTTCATGGAACTTAAATAAGAATCCCTATAAACTCAGAAAATCAGTAGGTTAAAAATGATCTTATTTTATTTTATTTATTTCTATCCCGTCTTTATTATTTTTACAAATAACTCAAGTTGGCGAACATATCCATCACATTTTCCTTCTCCCTATTTTCCTCATAACAACCACCCAGTTAGGTGGGTTTGGCTGTAAGAAGGTGACTAGTCCAAACTCACCCAGCTGGCTTCCATGGTTAAGGCATGACTAGAACTTATGGTCTTCATAAATAGTGCTCATATTGCAGAACTTAAGGCTCATTACATTTGCAAATATGCATGTGTGATAAACACAAATCACAAATAGTAGAGATAGATATATTAGCCACTACCAGCTGTATGCCCAACTGTCTCAGTCATTTCTGACTTGAGTGGTTAAAAGGAAAAAAAAATAAGAATCACCATCTGTTTTCCAAAATCATAAGAACTAGTCTTACTTGCTGGGGATAAGCATCTAAATGACCATTTACAAGCTTTATGTGCCTAAACAGAAGTGCCATTCTCCTACAAGAGATAATTATGCCTTAGGCAACTGTACCATTAATAGCTGCATAAGTGCAGGCTAATTCAAGGCCCTTTTATGGCTGGCGGTGATGCAACTGCCTATTTACTGATTTTTAAAAATGTTTTCCAACCCATCATCCAGTTACTTCTGCAACATGGAAGTGGTTTTAGTTTTGTAGGCAGAAAGCAGGCTACATTTAGAATGCCTGGAGCCAGCCAAACGCTCTACATGAAAGATGGAGTTTCCTCACCATGTGAAACAATTTTTTTTGGATTACAAGCCATTCTGTATTCGTAGGACTATAAATACAAACATTAAGAAAAGTGCAGCTCTAAAATGCAATTGAAATCCCCAATTAAGCAGGAAAAAAATAATAGGATGGATTTTGATAAATCTTTAACTTGCTCCTTAATTCGTTCTACCACTTTAGAGCTCACATCCTTCTCTCACAACATGGTGTGTCTATATGGCATTATTATCTGTTGACTGAGAGAAACTTTTAGGATATTCTGCTAAAAATCTTTCTATTTTTTTCTGTGAGTATTAAAATGTTGGTTCTCTATATTTTAGGAGAGATGGTTCCAGAAAGCAGGATCAGTCATGCCTTTCTTTCAAAGCTAACATTTGATAGTACGTCCAAACGATTTTCCAAAAGCCTGTCCATTTTTGCAGAACCTTTGCTGCCATTCATACTTTTACTGGAAATATATTGTTTATTATAATGTAGTATAGGTATGAAGCATGTTTTAGCTTATGCCACTATTACGGTTTTTATACAAAGTCGATGTTTTATTAATGGAAACACCAAGATCAGAGAAAAACCTTACTGCTGCATACTGCGGTTTGGGAGCGAGATATATAAACTCTATTTTGACTCAGTTGATTTACTTTCCCTTGTGAAGGCTTTGAACAAGATACTAAACTGTTATGTAGTATGTATGGACTTGATAATAGATTGGCCCATCATGAACAACATTTTTTCAGGTGGATGATTTCCAGTCATGTAGTCCTTGACTTACGACCACAACTGAGCCCAAAATTTTCATTGCTAAGCAAGACAGTTTGTAAGTGAGTTTTGCTTCATTTTACGACCTGTCTTGTCACAGTTGTTAAATGAATCACTCCAGTTGCTAAGTTAGTAACATGGCTGTTGAGGAAATCTGGCTTCCTCACTGACTTTGCAAAAGGGGATCACATGTCCCAGGGACACAGCAAACGTTCATAAATATGAGCCAGTTGCCAAATGTCTGAATTTCAATCACCTGACCATGGGATGCTGCAACAGCTGTAAGTGTGAAAAATGGTCATAAATCACTTTTTTCAGTGCTGTTGTAACTTTAACGGTTGCTTATTTGGGAGTGTTAGGTTATATTCCATATTTTTAATATAAAAAAATATAGGCTGTATTGCTTTTGTCTTATATAATTCCAGTTTTCCACCCCTCCTTGCATATTGAAACATTCCAATCTGATGGGCTCTGTCTTCACTTGTTGGGTTGCTAATTATTTTTCAAGCAAAGCAATATTTGGAAACAGAAAGATTTTACTGGGAAATAATAAGGGTGGAAAAGGTTTTAGCTCCATGACGTTTACTTTGCCGTTATTCCAAAGTGTCGAGAGCCCACCCACGGAATCTGATTTTCCCCCCTCACTTTTCATTATCAGAAAACATGTTCATGGCAACTTCATAGGTGTTGCTGTTTTAATCACAGTGCTTTCCACGGTGCATATAAATGCATCCCTGAAGCTTCAGTTTCTGGTGACATGTTGGATGGAGAGCAATATCTCACCCAAGAGATTCAGGTGAACGTTAGAAAAAGTCCACAATAACATGTTGCCCCTTGTCTTGGCAACTGGATACTCATAGTCCTGACAAACATAGTTGGGCTTTGGCTCAGGCCAACAATAGTCTCACTGGGGGCTATTGCTCCACCCAATCCATCCCCCTCCCCTCTGAATGATTTTTGTGGGAAAAATAGGGAGTGCCACGCAAGCTATTTGCAATTCCTGTAGGAAATCAAGTGAAGAAAATGCTCATTTGAGATCCAAATGATAGCTCAGCTAAAAGCACAAAAATAAAGTGAGAAAATAATAGCAATACCACAGACGTATGGCTTTACAGCCCTCTCTAAGCAGTTTACAGAGTCAGCATATTTTCCCCAACAATATGAGTCCTCATTTTACTGACTTCAGCAGGATGGAAGGCTGAGTCAACCTTGAGCTGGTGAGAATCGAACTGCTGGCAGTCAGCAGAATTAGCCTGCAATATTTCATGTTAACCACTGCGCCACTATGGTTCTTGCAATGAAGAACGAAGGGCCTTGGAGGGTTTAACTCACAAAAAGCCTATTTGTGATAGGCTGTTAAGTGTATTGTCTCATAGGACAATATAGGACAGTGACAGTCTCCATGCAAAACATTTCTAATCCACGTTAACAATCAATGCAAGACAGCAATAACTAGGCAAGTGTGAATGAGGCTGCTGGGAGGTTAGGTCATTCTCCAGTACCAATTGTGCACTTGTTCTAATCTCAATGAGGGACACTGGATTTGAAGTATAATGCCATTACAGTCTGCAATTAGGCTACCTGAAGACCTGCATTTACCCTGTATGAATTTAGTGGGAGTTTTAAGATGTCATAATTTTTCTTTGGCATGTTGCTGAAGCAGACCAATTTGTCAAGTGTCAGAGCAAATTTCTTTTTATTTTTCTAGAGTAGCATCCTTGGGTAAATTAAACAAGCTCTTCTCTGTCTGCTTACAAGCACTCTGAAAATAATTTTTAGGTTTTACTAATGTATAGAATGGTTTTCAATTAGCCTTCAGCCATTCCATTGTAATATAAGATAATGGATAGTTCAATAAAGATGTTAACTTAATGTCCAGCACAGTATCCTCAGAATCAAAAAGTTGTACTTAGATGTTCTTAGCGAAATAAAAAAACACATAATATTTTTTTATTTATTTATATAAATGTATTGGCCGCTCAACTCCAGTGGATTCTTTAATCCAGTAGCAGACAGGGAATGTATTAATGGATGCATTAAAACAGTTCTCTCAAGAAAAATAAAAGCTTTGCTTCTTCCACTGACTGCAGAGGCTTTGGTGCTGCTTTTCATCAACTAAGCCTGTCAAACAGTGAGCCTTGCTTGACACAGGGGCCAAGCTTTGAATCCCCAACGAGAGGCAATTTGTTTAAAACTAAATCACAAGGATGGCTTTGGACAAAGAGCAGCTTTTTTGAGCTGACTTCTAGTTGCTGTTAAAAGGCATCTCTTGACCCATTAGGACAGAGGTATGCTTTGTCAGATGGTGTTAAGACCTGAGGTTGCCATCAGTATGTTCAGATGAATGCTGGAGCAAAGGGATGAAGGGAAGTGCGGGCAGTTAAAGCACACCAGCACACAAAATCCTGAATGCACAAACATCAGCCAGAATGACAAAGGAAGCCAAAGGAGACTCTGTACAATAAAGGCATTTGTAAGAGCCTGCTTGGGGAGGGAAGAGATATTTTTGTCAGAATGTAACCCTAACATAAAACAAACAGCAAGTATTTGTTAACCAAAAGCCAGCTTTCTGTGGCAAGAAAGAACTTGTAATTCGACAGGAAAAAAAGAACAAAAACTCTCTCTTGCTCAATGCAATATTTTGGGCCTTCGGGTGTGAAAACCTCAAAGTTCCTCAAAGGAAATATCAAGAATGTGTAATCTTATGACTGCTTCCTTTGATCCACACCACTCAATTCAACCCATTTCCCTTTAAAATATTTCAAACCATCTTTAGAAGAATCCAAGTGACAACAAAAAAAATCTATATCTAAGGGTTTTAATCTACACTTGCAAGAACATCTCAAGGGGACAAAGATCTCATTGTACTTTAGAAATAACTGAATGTATGCATTTTTTTGAAAAAAGAACAAAGACTAACAGCATGGTGATAATGTTCCAATAAAACATATTTTGAAAAAAAATATGATGGGTAGATGTAGAGACATGTATTTAATCATCTTTTAAACACTGCAATTTGGTAACTAATTGAACATAAATTTAGTCAGCTTCACTCATCAGCTGTCTTAGTTGGGCCTAAGATAGAAAAGTTTGGTTGGCAATGATCTTTTAAAAACTAATAATGGCTAAAAAGAAACTTCTGTGAAAGATAGCTTTTTTCCCTTTGTAAAGAGATAGTAATCCAAAAACATAGTGATTCCACCAGATTCTGAACAGCTTCTATTCCATTTTAAGATAAAATATTTTTTCTAAACAATTATAATGCAATCATTTATTTACTTCATCTTCTCCATATCAGGGGAATTACAGCAGAAGAGGGGAAAAAATACATGAAGGGAATCCATGTAGGAGATAAAGTCTGGTATAGAAATTGCAATGCCAAGGAAAATTACTGAGATGTGGCATCTGAAATTTCCATAGTCTATTCAGAAACCAATCTCATACACTCTGATTATTTAGGATGCTAACTTAGAATCATTGTACCACTCCAATGTCCTTAAAACTAAAAGTAGCTCCATTACTTGGAGATTGGGCTTGTATCAAGCCCAGCTAGGCTACCAAAAGCTAGGTTACCATCTGATACAGAGATTTCTCATAGTTACTTACAGGAAAAGAGCTTGGGGTGTGCAGAGTTTTTGGGAGTAGATAATGACCCGCAAGGCCAAGGTTAATAATGCACATGGACCCTTTTCAACATCAGTTCTTCTATAAAGCACTTTTATAAATAAATAACTCTAGGTTAGAGGTCTATATGGAATCACACACTGGCGGAAGATGCCCACGTCAGTCAAATGCCAGTTCTGGGATTGCAAGGAGTCAACATGCAGCTTGTGATGGAACTGGGAGATCTATAAGTATGGATGAAACAAAACAGAAATTTGTGTTTACAAGGCTCTAATCACTTGACCTGACAATAGCTATAGGACCGTGGTGGCGAACCTATCGCACACGTGCCACAGGTGGCACGCAGAGTCCTCTCTGTGGGACATGCGCCATCGCCCCAGTCCTAGGCCTTCAGCTGGGTTTTAGAAAACCTTTTCGCTTTAGGCCTCCGCCACCGTGTGCAAAAAATAAAAAAGGTTCAATCAATCAATCAATTTCAACTTCTCACGGGAAAAAAAAGATCTCACAAAGTTGGAATTGATTGATTGAAGTTTTTAGTCCCACCCAGTCGGCCGTTACCACCACAGCCACGCCCACCCAATGGGCCACACCCACCCAATGGGCCACACCCACCCGGTACCCAACAATACATAAGTGAGTTTTGGGTTGCAGTTTGGGCACTCGGTCTCTAAAAGGTTCGCCATCACTGGCTATAGGATTTTAATAAGATGTGATGTGCTGGGCAGGGAAAAACAAGGCTTTTAAATTATCAGTGCACAACTTGGAGACATATTCCTTTGCAGAGTGCAATAACCTGCCAGAATCAGAGCAGCAAAGACAAAGGATGCTTGGTCATGTGAACAGGCACTTGTAATTGGCAACCACTGTCCCCATAGCCTATATCCTTTGCCTCCAATGAAAAAGCATGCAATACACATTATTTCCCTGCCACCATCAAGTGCTCTTGAGATGAGAAACAAACATCAGAAATCCAGTAGAGTGGGCAGCTGTGCCATGCACCATTGTTCATTTCTTTGCTGGTGTAAATCTAGCCAAACAGTGCCAGGTTTCTATGAGGCAATAGTCCACAGCCTGGGCAGTATCTGCTTCTCTGGGTAATTTCCAACCCTGAGGCCAGAGGAGTGTGGGAGGAAGAATAAATTATTCTACTTCCTTCCCAAGCCACCTACTTCACATGCTCATAAATAGCTGCTCAGTCTCATCTTGGCAGGATGCCCTTTAATGCATGGTCAGCAAAGCAATAGTATTTGCTATCTATTATCATCCAGGATGAGACCAGTTTTGCAAAGAGCATCTCTCTCTCTTTCTCACTCTCTCCTAAACGTACAGTCACTACAATCCTCAGCAAGAGAACAAGGACGCACCCACTAAGTGAAATATTCAGCCTACCAATGAAAGGTATAAATTCTGAGCCATAACTTTTCTCTCCTTTGCTTTTTTATTCCTAGTCTCAGTACAAAGGGAAGAAAATCAGAATTCACTATTTTTTTAACTCGAGGAAGAAATTTCTTCTTCTTCTTCTTCTTCTTCTTCTTCTTCTTCTTCTTCTTCTTCTTCTTCTTCTTCTCCTCCTCCTCCTCCTCCTTCTCCTTCTGTATCCATTATCGGATGTTGGCGATCCTGTTTTTATCAGCAGCCACACGAAAAAGTGATGCTGAGTTTTGTCCAAACCAGTACCTTAGATTTTGAAGCCATGATGTTCTTCTTCTGCCTGGGCCTCGTTTGCTTTCAATCTTTCCCTGGAGGATTAAATGGAGTATGCCGTACTTTTCTGGGTGTCGCATCACTTGTCCGAAATATTTTAACTTTCATTTTTTAATTGTTCTGATGGGTTTCCCAAGCGCCTTATCCTCCTCATTTCTGATCTTGTCAACCCAGCTTATACGTAACAATGGAATATAACCTGCATACTGACTCACAACTTTGATTGTGGATTAGTATGTTGCATTAACCCAACTGATGTGAGTTGTTAAACCAAGATTTATGGCAGAGGAATACAGGTACTCCATAGCTGAGGGCCACATTTGGCATTTGATAGCATCTCAATGGCCACATTCTGAAAGAAGTGGGCAATGTTAAGACAGTAATTTGTATTCAGTTATAGTTAAATAAAGTTGACATGATACTACCTACTTAGGTATTGAATAATGTTTACTTTTTACTGCGTTGCAAATTCCAGTTCAGTAATAGCTTTTGGATAATTTGGAAGGTTATACTATCAACTGTTGGGGGACATTAGGCCTCAGGATTTCACCTCTCATTCAGGGCTTAACAGTATGCATAAGATCAGAATTTAAAGTGAGCTAGACCACTAAGGCTTGTTCAGTATACCATCGTTAAAATAAACAATGGCTAACGCATGGTACAAATCCTATCACACAAAGTGACAAACATATTGGCTTGGAACAGACTGAAAAAGTATCCTGGGTGTGATAAGACAGAGGGCCTGAAATCTGACATTTAGGAGGTCACATAAATTGGTCTGTATGAGGATTACATCTGAAAATGGAGACATTTAGACTGAGATTTATTTGATTCAATAAAGACAAAGAAAAAAACCTGAGTATGTAGCCTTCATGGTGGCTTTAGAAAAAAAAAGAAGCAATTCTTTTTCCGATCCTGTTTCTTAGATGGAATGTTTGACAAAGGCCAGAAGAAAGGGGAAGTAAGGAAACTGGAAAGTGTAACTATTTGGAGTCAGGGTATACAAGCAGACAGATGTGCATAATTAAAAAGATTCTTCCCTTTGTGCCTCTCCCTTGTACTTCCTCACAAAGTTTTTGAACTGTGTCTTTTACCAACATTTAAAATAGATCTGCCAACAAATGAGATTCTCAAGAATCCAATTAAACTAGATCAAATTAAACTAAAGTATAATCATGTGATTTTCAAGATTCAAAAGGAAAAAGTCTAATCTTTTGCTTGTCACGGTACAATATTACAGTACATTGCAAAGTGTACAAAGTGAAAAAGCCCTAATTCCAGCTTCATCAAAATTTATATTTATCCATAATATTAGAAACTTCTATTCATGTTTTTGAATCAAGTTTAGAGATATTAAGAAAAAAATACATTTAAATTCTGGATCAAACAAAGCTTTCTTCTATCTTATTGGGAGTAAAGAGTTATTAAATTTGTTCATATCTGTGATGAAGATTAGAAGTCACTTTTTTATGATATTCTTCCTTTTTCCCTGCACTTTATATTCTTTCTTTCCCTTCTCTTTTCTAAGTTTAGTTTGTATTAGTTTGTATTATAATTAAAATTCTTAATAAAAATTATATTCTTTCCTTATACCATAATATGCTTAGATACACTATTTGGACAATAGACAGAAGAGACCAGTCACCTCTCCAACCATGTTATAAAACAGCTTTTTAAAACATAGTTCTTAGAATTTGGATGTTCATTGCCTGGGTGTGTTCTTTTCCTGATTTTATTGTACTATTGTTTGATTGTGTGTGTGTGTGTGTGTGTGTATGTGTGTGTTTTAAATAAATGCTTCATTATTTGAAAACCTCTGAAGTCAAGTGTTAGAGAAAAAACAAACATTTACTTATACTACATCCTTGTCTACAAAAAATCTCAGCTTTTATTGTGGCATACTGTATAATTAGAAAAATTCTGAGAAACTCAGAATTATAACTAAGAAAAATTCAAACATTTTGAAAACACAGATCAATAAACTTTTTCATTTGTAATTATAATACAGTTGATCACACACAATGTGGCAATGATAATTTTAAGGACACTATTAATAATTTCTAAATCTTCAGGATGTAATACTAAGCTGTGATTTGTTGTGATATGCAAAATTGAAAGAAGCTGCAATAAATGCAGGGCTTAAAAGCTCCTTCTCAAACTTGTATAATTTAGATAAGGGGCTTGCTTCTGCTTTTAATTTACTCAAAGCTTCCCAAATTATCTGAATAGAAATTAGGATTAATATTGGTAAATAGTTAATTCTGAAGCACAATTCAGAAACCATTTTTGGAATGGGCCTAGTTGAACTAAAATTAATGCCAGCCCTTTGGGTCATCATTTCATAGATATTTCCTTACCAGATTCCTTCATGCCTTCAACAATGAGAGAGCTTCTAAAGTACTGTTTTCACTGGGAAACTTGTTAAAAATTCAGGGAAATATTCAGAGATGCCTTGAAACTACTCCATGCCCAGTCAAGGATCAGGAATTAATCACACGGAATGTTTTATGACATTTTGTTTTATAACATAAAATGTTCTATGGTAATGTTTATGTCATAAAATGTTTTATAACATTTGCCAAATTTCAATTCTACGGGAGTTATAGGTTTTGGATGTATTCGGTAGGTTCAGCCATTTGTAACAACTTGGTGGAATAGGTTTTTGCCGTATGATGTACATTTTGTCCAATTAGAGGTAAATACAAAAATTTTAGTAATATATAGATTAGCTATCAGCCCTGAGTCTTCGGAGAAGGGCGGGATATAAATGGAAATAAAATAAAAAATAAAATAAATAAAATTACTATAGATAGCATAATCATGATTGAAAACTAGCTGCTGAAAAATTCATCCTGAATGTTCAAGGGCAGGCCAAAACTACAGGGCAGTAGAGCTAAGCTAAACAGTACACATATGTCTATAGATCAGCATTTTCTACTCCTATCAACTTCTGATATGTTAGACAGGGAATCCTCAAACATTATGACATTGCATTCTCCAAAAATGATAACTGAATTTATGCAACTGTGCCATCATGAATAAAGCCATTTATTTATTTATAATTAGGAGTAGGAGTGTGAAATAAACAATAGGTAAGTTTAATCATGCTTTCTTAATTTAGGCTTATTTTTAATCAGCATTCACATTTAGATTTCCTCCAACCACTCAACACAAAGTACCATTTTAAAAAGCTGCAAATTTTAAAAGAGGAGCTAAAAATACTGAACTTCACTTACATATATAGAACAATCTGTTGGAAACAATCTACCCTCCCAACATTGATTGCTGGAAGGTTTTAATAGGTAGCTAGACCCAGAGGTTTAGCCATCTCTCAAAACTGACTCCAGGTTTTGCTTCTTGCTATGCCTGTTCACTGTCCATGGGGTTTTCATGGCAAAGATACTGGAGTGGGTTGCCATTTCCTTCTCCAGTGGATCACGTTTTGTCAGAACTCTCTGCTATGACCTTTCCGTCTTGGGTGGCCCTGCACGGCATAGCTCATAGCTTCATTGAATTACGCAAGCCCCTTCGCCACGACAAGGCAGTAATCCATGAAGGGATTACCCTATGGACAGTACCAAAAGGCAAAACGATATGAAGCTGGAAGATGAGCCCCTCAGGTCGGAAGGCGTCCAATATGCTACTGGGGAAGAGCAGAGGGCTAGTACTAGTAGTGCCAGAAAGAATGAAGCGACTGGGCCAAAGCCGAAAGGACGCTCAGCTGTGGATGTGTCTGGTGGTGAAAGGAAAGTCCGATGCTGTAAAGATTTTTTATCCATAGGAACCTGGAATGTAAGATCCATGAATCAAGGAAAGCTGGACGTGGTCAAACAAGAGATGACAAGACTGAACATCGACATCTTAGGTATCAGCGAATTAAAATGGACAGGAATGGGTGAATTTAATTCAGATGACCATCAGGAATACTACTGCGGGCAAGAATCCCTCAGAAGAAATGGAGTAGCCTTCATAGTCAATAAAAGAGTAGGAAAAGCAATACTGGGATACAATCCTCAAAATGACAGAATGATCTCAGTTCAAATCCAAGGCAAACCATTCAATATCACAATAGTCCAAGTCTATGCCCCAACCACCAGTGCTGAAGAGGATGAAATTGACCAGTTCTATGAAGCCCTACAGCAACTTATAGAACTAACACCAAAAAATGATGTCCTTATCATCATGGGGGATTGGAATGCTAAAGTAGGAAGCCAAAAGATAACCGGAATAACAGGCAAGTTTGGCCTTGGAGTACAAAATGAAGCAGGGCACAGGCTGATAGAATTTTGTCAAGAGAATACGATGGTGATAGCAAACACTCATTTCCAACAACCCAAGAGACGGCTCTACACATGGACATCACCAGACGGTCAACACAGAAATCAGATTGACTATATGCTCTGCAGCCAAAGATGGAGAAGCTCTATACAGTCAGTAAAAACAAGACCAGGAACTGACTGTGGCTCAGACCATGAGCTTCTCATTGCAAAGTTTAGGCTTAAACTGAAGAAAGTAGGGAAAAGCACTAGGCCAGTCAGGTATGAATTAAGTCATATCCCTGATGAATATACAGTAGAGGTGACAAATAGATTTAAGGAATTAGATCTGATAGACAGAGTGCCTGAAGAACTATGGACAGAGGTTCGCAACATTGTACAAGAGGTAGCAACTAAAACCATCCCAAAGAAAAAGAAATGCAAGAAAGCAAAATGGCTGTCTAAGAAAGCTTTGCAAACAACTGAGGAAAGATACACCCAACTGAATGCAGAATTCCAGAGAATAGCTAGAAGAGATAAGAATGCCTTCTTAAATGAACAGTGCAAAGAAATAGAAGAAAACAATAGAATAGGGAGGACCAGAGATCTTTTCAAGAAAATTGGTGAGATGAAGGGAACGTTTAATGCAAAAATGGGCATGATAAAGGACCAAAATGGCAGGGACCTAACAGAGGCAGAAGAGATTAAAAAGAGATGGCAAAATTACACAGAAGAACTATACAAGAATGAGCTTAATGTCCCTGATAATCACAATGAGGTGGTCACTGACCTCGAGCCAGACATCCTAGAATGTGAAGTGAAGTGGGCCTTAGAAAAACTGAGCAACAACAAAGCTAGTGGAGGTGACAGTATTCCAGCTGAGCTATTCAAAATCTTAAAAGACGATGCAGTAAAAGTGCTACACTCAATTTGCCAGCAAATTTGGAAAACTCAACAGTGGCCACAGGATTGGAAAAGATCAGTTTACATTCCAATTCCAAAGAAAGGCAGTGCCAAAGAATGTTCAAACTATCGCACCATTGCACTCATTTCACATGCTAGTAAAGTTATGCTTAAAATCCTACAAGCTAGACTCCAGCAGTATGTGGTTCGAGAACTACCAGAAGTACAGGCAGGATTTCAAAGAGGCTGAGGAACTAGAGATCAAATTGCCAACATACGCTGGATCATGGAGAAAGCTAGAGAGTTCCAGAAAAACAACTACTTTTGCTTCATCATGCTAAAGCCTTTGATTGTGTGGATCATAACAAACTGTGGCAAGTTCTTAAAGAGATGGGCATACCAGACCATCTTATTTGTCTCTTGAGAAACCTATATGTGGCCCAAGAAGCAACAGTGAGAACTGGACACAGAACCACTGATTGGTTCAAAATTGGGAAAGGAGTCCGGCAAGGCTGTATACTGTCACCCTGCCTATTTAGCTTATATGCAGAGCACATCATGAGAAAGGCAGGGCTAGATGAATCAAAAGTTGGAATTAAGATTGCCAGAAGAAATATCAACAACCTAAGATATGCAGATGACACCACTCTAATGGCAGAAAGTGAAGAAGAACTAAAGAGCCTCTTCTTGCGGGTAAAGAAGGAGAGTGCAAAAGTTGGGTTGAAACTTAACATTAAGAAAACCAAGATCATGGCATGCGGCTCTCTCAATTCCTGGCAAATAGATGGGGAAGAAATGGAGGTAGTGACAGATTTTATTTTCCTGGGCTCCAAGATCACTGCAGATGGGGACTGTAGCCAAGAAATTAAAAGACGCTTGCTCCTGGGAAGGAAAGTCATGGCAAATCTAGACAGCACACTAAAAAGCAGAGACATCACCCTGTCAACAAAAGTGCATATAGTCAAGGCTATGGTCTTCCCAGTTGCAATGTATGGCAGTGAAAGTTGGACCATAAGAAAGGCTGAGCGCCAAAGAATTGAGGCCTTTGAACTCTGGTGCTGGAGAAGACTCCTGCGAGTCCCTTGGACTGCAAGATGATCAAACCGGTCAGTCCTAGAGGAGATCAACCCTGACTGCTCTTTAGAAGGCCAGATCCTGAAGCTAAAACTCAAATACTTTGGCCACCTAATGAGAAGGAAGGACTCACTGGAGAAGAGCCTAATGCTGGGAAAGATTGAGGGCAAGAGAAGAAGGGGACGACAGAGAATGAGGTGGCTGGATGGAGTCACTGAAGCAGTAGGCGTGAGCTTAAATGGACTCCAGCAGATGGTAGAGGACAGGAAGGCCTGGAGGAACGTTGTCCATAGGGTCACGATGGGTCGGACACGACTTCGCAGCTAACAACACATGCCTGTTCACATTCAATGTGATAGCGCTTTCACTATGCTTGTGTAAACCGGGGTCCCCAACCCCCCGGGCCGCGACCCTCTACTGGGCTTTGAGCCGTTTTGGAACCGGGCCGCAGGAGTGGTGGGAGATCGCATGCGCACCCACCGCTCTTGCAGAACCATCCTCTCCCACTGCCCACTGGTCTACAAAGCCAGAAAGGTTGGTGAACTCTGTTGTAAACCATAGCTTTATGCAGGACAGTGAGAGACCTGTCAAAACAGTTTTTGAAAGCTTGGTTTCACAAACTTGATCAGCTTTTTATCTCTAAATTGCCTGGGATTTCAGCCATGGTTGAAATCCCTAGCTCAAGACTATAGGCTCCTTAATCCCAGCCATGTTGGGAAAAGGTTACCATAGAAAATGTCTCTGTGTGTGGGAGGGAACCTTGCTGACATAAAGCTTTGAACTTACAGATAGTTGCTCCAAGATTTAAATTTGGCTCCTCCTGTACATTTATGTTCAGGTGATGCACAAGGCGAAGAGGAAAAGAAACATTGCTAGATTGTTTGGATCGCCACAGACTCTGCCAAATATTTGAGAACTGCTGGAACTGTATTGTAAAAGGAAGCCACATTTTAATTTGACATTCCACCACCAAAGACTCTCTGCATTTCCTCATTGGATTTTCTCACTGTTTGCCAAGCCATGCTTCTTAAAGCCTCTCTTTAAACCAGTTTTCCTAATATACAGATGTATCAGATTACAATTTTCATTATGCTGTCTAGAGAGATGGGCTTCAAGTTGAAAATACTACTTTGCATGCTAACAATATTTTGGAAAGCAAGAAAGCTAGCAAAGCTGCAAAAAGTGGTCTAAGGCAGAGTGCTATATTGAGCAAAGATTAGGAGCTTCTGGTGTATGTAGGGATGGCCCTCAAACCATAAAATTTACAACCAATTGTTAACACCAGTCCAAGTATCTGAACAAGAAAAACCATCAATATTTTCCCAAAGTTAAAAAAAGGAAAAAAATCTTCCATAAGTTTCATTTTACTCCTGGTGATTACATCCATCCACATAGTTTTATTAACAGTAATATGATAGTGGTTTGCCACTGTCACCTTCTTTTTCTGACTTCCCAGGCTAATTTTACAGCACTGACATTTCATAGGAGTCTCCCATCCAATAACTAACCAACCCCACATATATTGAGTTCGGCCAGCAATGGTTAGAGATTACCACCTTGTCCACTTAAACCAGACATGTCAAACACAAGGCCCGGGGGCCAGATGCGGCCCGCGAAGTGGTTTCATGCGGCCCGTGAAGCCATCCTGGAAACAGGGAGGGAACGGCCCCCACTGCCTTGGCCCAGAGACCCTCCTTCTGCCAGAGACCCTCAGATCTGTCCCACTCCTGCCCAGGCCCCCATAGGCACCCTTGATGCCAACGATGTAGAGCTGGCCACGCCCACCCAGTAGGCCATACGCACTCTAGCCACACCCACCCACAAAGCCACGCCCACCCAGGCCACACCCGCCCGCCCCCCTGAGGGCAACCGCGATGCTGATGCGGCCCTCCATGAAATTGAGTTTGACACCCCTGACTTAAACTATTCAAATATCAGCTCTGCATGAGACAAGCACATTCCGTTTTCTATTTTTAACAGACAAGAGAAGCAATTACCGGTAGGTGCAGAATTATAGCACTTAGACTTATATACTGCTTCACAGTGTTCTATAGCACTCTCTAGGCGGTTTACACAGTCAGCCTATTGCTCCCAACAATCTGGGTCCTCAATTTACCGACCTTGAAAGGATGGAAGGTTGAGTCAACCTTGAGCTGGTTAGGATTGAACGGCTGGCAGTCAGCACAATTAGCCTGCACTTCTGCATGGTAATCACTGCGTCACCACGGAATATTATTCCCAAAATATTCACAAACATCCCTCCTGTGATCCAATAAATATTCTAACTTTTTCCCAATACAAACCAGATTATACACAGCTATTCAACATGAGACTTTGTGTCCTGGACTGCTGAGCCAAATACTTTTATTTGAAAAGATTTTCTATTTCTTTTCCTCTGGGCAGAGCATCTTTTCCCAAGTTGCTCTAAAGCCCAATTAAACTCCTACAAGTTCCAAGTAAGTGAATGTTTACATCCTGAAAACAACAGACTCACTCAAGAATGTTTTAGAGAATGAGATGAATCAGAATAGGAACAGGCCTCCATGGAGAAATTCCAGATATGGCTTCCTTGTTGCAAAGACACCCCAATAGCATTCTGAAATAACAAATCATTTACAATCAGAGATTGCCGATAAGGATTCAAACTTAGTAACAACCACTTTCAAAGAAGCTATGATATTACCTTTTATTCAATTGATCAGATGTGTAATATATCAAGGGATACATAAAAGATTTGCTAGCTTAACAAGAACACTAGATAAAACTAGACAACCTCTGACCCATTGTTTCATCATTTCGGAGATATTTCCTTACATAAACAGAGAAGCAGAATGATCAAGGACAAAAAAAGCAGTGGGAGCAGTAGACTTCTGAGTTCCTGCTGGCTTGACCATGGCTGACTGCCCTCTGGCAGCCAATGGTGGGATTTGTCTACCTGTCCCCCAGAAGGCCAGGGTAGGACTATTCTGTCTGATCTCCAGCAGCCTTTGAGGGGTCGGGTCCACCTGGAATCTGGAGGCTAGGAGGGGTCAGTTTACTGAGCCTATGGGTGCCAGCACAGCAGCATGACAGCATTGAAATGACAACAAATTTGCCAAATTTCAATCATAATGGAGACAAGGGTCCCTGATTTTTTGGACACATTCTATATAAGTTAAGCCATCTGAGGTACCTTGGTTCAAAATTGTTGCCCTATGATGCTCTTTCATCCAGTTAAACGTTACAGAAATGAGAGTTTTAGTAATATATAGATGAACATGGGTCCAAAATAAAGACATTGGCTTTCTGTTTTAACTCATTCTCATTCCACAAGTTCAAAGAGATATGGGCTAAACAAGTCTGATTCATTTTATCAGGTCTAAAGGCTACATTTAACTGTGCAGTTTCAGACTTCACACACACAAAAATCTTTCTAAACTATGTTTCTTATCAGCAGCAGTATTTTACAGCTATATTTTGAACTCATGTTCTGGATAACTCACAAATAAGTGCTAATCATCTTTTTCAAGATAACATGCTTGCGGTGTTTCTCTGAACATCTTGCAGCATAAATGTCAGGTTACATATCCTTTGGGTTTAATAGTTTATTTAGGTTATATGAACAACATATCCATAACTCGATAGCCAGTAAACTGTGACTGGTGATTTTTGCATTTACAGGGTACTGTTCTGGAACAATAGGAGCCATTATTTATTTTAACAAAAAGAGGCACATTTGTTTTTTCTGAATTTGTATCAAATGCTGCTTCACAAATTCTTTCCTTCTCTTCCAGGAGATACTTATGGAGGAGCAAGAGACTCTGAAAACCTACCACAAAAAGGCAATAGGAAACATTTATTAAATTCTTGCTTTAACCATAATCAGATCCAGAATTCTTTTTATAAAGGTTGCTATAATTTGCTTTCCTGCATATAAGGTTCATTAGATGGTTTTCCATGTGAACACCTACAAAGTGACATTTAACAAAATATAATTGCATCCATTTTCCACTGTTCTGATTCTTTCCCCTCCAGGCATACTAATGACACTTCTCCTCTTTGCCATCTGCGGCACTAGCTCCTGGAATATTACAGATATGCAGGTCTCAATTATGTGGGAATTATTCAAAATCGTGGTCTGAATTAGTCCAGTTCTAATTCTTCAGCCCTGCCCACACAATGGGAAAATTTTCACCCGCAAGCCACAAATCTCCAGAAGTCATGGTATTTTGAAAAGTGCTATGCAAAGGATGAAAATCATGAATAGCCCCATGGTGGAACACATCCATCCCTAATGGATAGCACTGCATTCAGTCAATGTGGTGTGTAAAAATGACAAATGGTATTCACCCCCTACATTTAGACCAGCAATTTCCAATGAGGAAATTCCCCCCACCCCCTCAATTACAGGAACTTTTATTATCAATTTGCCCCCTGATGAAAACAACCTATTTAGGAAAAGAACACAGGATAATACTCTGTGTTTGAACACCAAGATCAGAGTATAGGGATTCTCAAACGATGAGTCAGGAACCCCTCAGAGATTGCAAGTAACTTTTGGGAGGAGATTCAATTTAAAAAAAAAAGCTGATCAGGCTTTCCAGGCAAAGTGGCAGCACTGTCAAAATTTGCTCTTGGTTAAGTAAACGGCTTTACTACGAACAGTGAAGACTCTTGTGTGTGCCCCTTCAGTATTGATTCATGGTGGCTGCCTGGACAAGTCCCTTTAGGTATTTTTGGCAGGATTTTGGAAGTGGGTTGCCACTGCCTCCTTCCTAGAGCTGAGTTAAAGTGACTGCCCCCCAAGGTCACCCAGCCAGCTCTGGGCCTCACACAGGACTAGAATGCCTGGTCTGCTTCTAGTCTAGTGCCTTAACCATTACGCCAAATTAGTTCTCAGGACTTTGTGACACATGCATTAAAATTAAATTATTAAAAGAAATATTAAAACATATTTAATCTCCTGCATAGATTTAGTCATGAAAACTCATTGTACAAAATTGTTTGTGATATTAGAGGGTCATGGTATTTATAATGGTCTAAAATGAACACACACAGCAGATTCACTGAGTGAAACACAAAAGGAACACTGTTGAAACAATTCATGGTTCTTCTTGCCAAAATCATCTTGCCCCAACAATACTGGGATCCTATATGCTTTTTAAAAGAAAAACTTGGCTATTATATAAGAAGCAAGTGGGAGAAATCTGAAATGAAATAATAGGGAAAACAAATCATGTGAAAGCAACAAATTAACAAAATACACACAGACACACAGACACAGACACACACACACACACACAGAGAGAGAGAGAGAGAGAGAGAGAGAGAGAGAGAGAGAGAGAGAGAGAGAGAGAGAGAGAGAATTAGAATATATCTGGATTTCCAGTAAGCTCTGACAATACATACTGAAGACCACAAAATTAGTAATATTGTTTGAATGTTTATTTTGTACGAGTTATTTGTATTTTTTTTAAAAAAAATCAAATGCAGTGTAGCAAAGAAACACATAGAATGTCAATTTCATAAAGTGAAACTGCATATATAAAAAGAGCAGGATATGAAGAATATTGAATGTTGAAGAAAACTCCTGAGAATACCATAGTCAGTCAAGAAAATAAGCAAACGGATCATTGAACAAAGCAACCCACAGTTCTCACTCAAGGCACTAATGATCAGGTTCAAATTACCCTACTCTGGACTAGCTCTCTGGAGAAGACCCTAATGCAGGAAAAGGTGGAAAGAAAGAGAAGACGAGGAGGAGCAGGTGATGGACTTAGCTACAGTAATGATAGGTACATCTTCAGAAGAAGACCTAAAAGACTAGGTTAGGGACAGCTCAACATGGAAAAAAAACATCCAACTGGACTTGACGGCATATATGGTGATGTGTGTATCTATATTTTTATAAATAAAATGCCAAGCAGTCTGCTAAGCAAATTATACAAAAAGTTTGATAAAATTTAAGTTCTGTAAGGTCCTCTTTCAGGAAGAATTGCATCTAAATGAAGGGTTGGCAAACTCTCTTGCTTTTATGGGTCATTCCTTGAGAGTCTACCACCTGGGGCCAATTTTCACAAAGTGATACAAAGTGGAGCCAAACACATTGACCTGCTTTATCCCCTGAGTCATACCGGGAGGCATAAATTCATAACCAACAAGTGCAGATCAAAGAATTCAACATCAACTCCAAAAATCACTATATAATCTGTGGGCAATTCAGTTATATGTCAGTCTTTGCTACCTCATTGCAAAGGAAGCATTGATTTTTTTCCCCTCCAGTGGTAGTAGTCAATCTGTTTGGCAAAATGAACTATTAAGACATAATAATATAATTTTAGCATGCCTATAATACCAATCTCAAGAAGTAGCAGAAATCCGCTATGTATTCAAGATGGATAGTGACTAATATTTATTTATGTGTATTGATATGTAAGGGTGTACATATATACATATGTTGTATATAGAATGTTTATATGTGTAATATGTATGTGTACACTGTTGAGAGCTGGCAACAGAATTTCATTTTTAATGTGTCCCAGTGTGCCCACAGTAAAAATTGATAATAAAGGTTATCTTATCTTATCTTAAATACCAATATATAAATTTGGGCTCTCTAGAATACACTACATGCAGTGGTATAGACAGGAAAGGAAATGTTACAAAATGTCTAAACTATTTTAAATTAGTTTACATTTCTAGAACCAGTTAAAAATGATATTTCCAGGTGCTGAAGAGGTCCAAAGAAGTTATTTCTAGGTTGTATGTGAGAATTTCCAGAGTGTGATGAGTTGGAGGGTAGAAAGTAGACGAATTATATAGAACAGGGGTGACAAACTCAATTTCATTGCGGTTGCCCTCAGGGGCATTGCGGTTGCCCTCAGGGGGCCGGGTGGGTATGGCCAGGGTGGGCGTGGCCTACTGGGTGGGCGTGGCTAGAGTGCATATGGCCTACTGGGTGGGCGTGGCCAACTCTACATCGTTCGCATCAAGGGTGCCTATGGGGGCCTGGGCAGGAGTGGGACAGATCTGAGGGTCTCTGGCAGAAGGAGGGTCTCTGGGCCAGGGCCAAGGCAGTTCCTTCACTGTTTCCAGGATGGCTTCGCGGGCCAGATCCGGGCCCCGGGCCTTGTGTTTGACATGTCTGACATAGAAGATCCCAAAAATTTCAAACCAGTCTGCTTGTCACATATGCTCTGGGTTCTTCTTTGGGAGAAGAGAAGTCAAGAGAGTAAGAATGGGGAACCAGGTTATCTGTTGTGATCCAGAGTTGAGGACATGGAGTAAAAGTTGTAGCAAAACCAATTGGGCAACATCTCCAGACTCTACAGCTCCAATCCCTAATCAGCTGTCCATGAGCGGAAGAGCACCAGATTTCAGGGTTGGTACACTAGGAGAAATAGCCTCCTTGGGACTGTAGGCCAGCATGCGCACCAGTTTGGCTAGGGTTAGAGGGTTGCTGGGACGTTTATGGCACTCAGCTTCAGATGATTACTGGAAACAATACTCATTTAAGAACCGCTACCATAATTTGTTTTCTTGGATATTAAGTATCAACTGCTGTGTAGACTGTGACCTCTCTCCTTGTCTCGACCCCTCTTATATCCCATATACGTTGTCCTCAACTTACAACAACTGAGCCCAAAATTTCTGTTGCTAAGCAGGGCAGTTGTTAAGTGAGCTTTGGCCCACTTTATGACCTTTCTTGCCACAGTCATCCAGTCACTGCAGCTGTTAACACGTTTGTTAAATGAATCTGGCTTCCCCATTGATTTTGCTTGTCAGGTCACAAAAGGTGATCACGTGATCCTGGGATCTGCAACTGTCATAAATACATGCCAGTTGCCATGTGGCCAAATTTTGATCATGTGACCATGAGGAGTCTGCAATCGTCGTAAGTGTGAAAAATGTCCATAAGTCACTTTTTCCCCACTGCCATTGTAACTTCACATGTTCACTAAACTAGTTGTTGTAATTGAGGACCACCTCCATGTAATAACTTATGACTCACAACTTGCCCAAATAACTCTTTGTCTATAGTTTCTCTGATTTACTAGGACATAATTATCCATGACTGTCCTTTTGATCCCTGGACCTCGATAGAACAGATCAACACAAGAACCAGTACAGAAATATGTCCTGAATTAATTGTTTGGCAGGAAAGAATTGTCTGACCAACACGCAGCCTGCCTTGATATAAATATACAATGATTTCTAGATACCAAAGAATGAAGGGCCATCTTTTAAGAATGTTGTAGTTTTATCCCACATTATAAATCTAGCACAGAACAGGAGACAAATCAGACATCTTCAAAAATCCTTCCAATTCTATGGACCCACTGAGGCAGTAAGATATATGGAGAAGCAAAGAACCAAAAGGATGCCTAACTGGGGAAAGCTGGGAGAGAGAAAGTCCACTGCCCAGAAGGGTTTCTAACACACATTTCATCCAGATAAGATAAACTTTGTTTTATTTTTGTAACTTTGAGGAACAATCGATGGGTACCTGGTTTTAAAACAGCCAACAGAAAGCTCAGCTGCCTGCACATTTTTTTAAATGACAGAATCCCAAAGACTGCATTTTAAGGTAATGATATCATGAGGACCCAGATTGTTGGGGGCAATTAAGCTGACTTTGTAATAATGCCGCTTGGGGGGGTGTGTGAAAGCCCTAATAAGCAGGCATATACATAGAATGAAGGCTACTGCTAAGCTTGTAAGCCGCCCTGAGTCTTCGGAGAAGGGCGGGGTATAAATGGAATTAAAATAAATAAATAAATAAATGCCAAGATCAAAGCAAAAAGGGCCAATTCCCTAGCAACCAGAAATACGAAAACGGCAAAAATGCTACACGCCAGCACTTAGAAAGAAAGAAAAAAAAAAGGGGGTGCTGGTGGAAATCACAGCCTTTAACTTGAGAACGCCAACAAGCCAACTGGGCACAAAGTACTCCAGACTTTCACCACGCTTTAATCGCGTCGGTGATCGGGAACGCTTTTTTATTAAAGGTCTGACCGGGCTGAGTAGAGACAGAATCGTACAAAGAAGGTGAAATTATTTTTGGCTTCCCAAACCCTCCGCTTCGGTCTATCCTCGGGGAGCAAGTCAGGCCCGCTAGTGCAGCGTTTCCCAACCTTAGGAACTTGAAGATGCGTGGACTTCAACTCCCAGAATTCCCCAGCCAGCATAGCTGGCTGGGGAATTCTGGGAGTTGAAGTCCACGCATCTTCAAGTTCCTAAGGTTGGGAAACGCTGCGCTAGTGCACCATCGGCTCAAAGAAACCACGGGGGTGAACGGAAAGGGGGGGGAGGGCGGGGGAAGGAAGTTGGAAGGTCCCTTGTCTAAAGATCTCTTGTTCCAAAAAAAAAAAAAAAAAAGAGGGAATTTTACCCACACGGACGGCGCAATCCGTCCTTTTGGAAAGGCGCAAGATTCTGGGGGGGGGAGGGAAAACCCCACGGCTCCCCTTTCAAGATCCTAGCTGAATGAAGCACGAGAGACCCGAGGGGAATCGAAGCAAACTGCCGGCCTTCCATTAACGGACAACAGGACCAGGACGCCCATCTGCAGAACATCCGGAGGGATGATGAGGAAGAGGAGCAGCAGCAGCAGCAAAACTCTGCGCGCAAGCCTCCGGTTTTTGAGGAAGGGGGGGTGTGTGTGTGTGCAAAAAGCAAAAAAAGACATGCCAAGTCAAGGGACGGCTCGAAGATGCCCGAGGCCACGAAGGCGGCGGGCGAAAGCGCACCTGCTGGTAGTCGTCGTCCCTCGGGCGGAAGGCGTTGGGCACGGGTCGCAAGCTGAAGCTCAAATGGGGGAGCCCGTGCAGCCAGGACGTCCACCAGGGCGCGAGGTACTCGGCCCGCGCCGCCAGCAACATCGTTCCCGCCGCTGCCGCAACCGGGGCCCCCGAAGCATCCGCTCGCGCCCGCTCGCGCCGGTCCCCCTCCGCACGCTGACCGGGGGGGGAGGGGAAGCCCTGCCTCCCGCGTGCCGCCTCGCGGAGCTCCTCCGCCAGGCCTCGCCCCCTCGGCTTTGCTTTTCTTCGCGCGGCAAAGGGCGCGGAACCTTTAAGGATAGGAGCCGACGCCCCCTGCAGGATGTCGGAGCCGGTGGTAAAAGGGTCCCCGGCTCGGTGCTCTTTTTTTTTTTAAAAAAAAAAATCTATCAGTCGGGGGCACAAAGGTTCGGTACGCCTTCAGTTTGTTTGCCCGTCTCCAGGCAAAAAAGGAAGGCGGCTTTCCCCCCCCCCCCCATTCCCGCCTGGAGGGATGTTTCCCCTCACCGCAGGGGACTCCACTAATGCCAAGCAAGTTATTTTATTTTATTTATTTTAATTCCATTTATATCCCGCCCTTCTCCGAAGACTCAGGGCGGCTTACAAGCTTAGCAGTAGCCTTCATTCTATGTATATGCCTGCTTATAATAGGGATTCAAACACCCACCCACCCCCACAAGCGGCATTATTACAAACTCAGCTTAATTGCCCCCAACAATCTGGGTCCTCATTTTACCTACCTCGGAAGGATGGAAGGCTGAGTCAACCTTGAGCCTGGTGGGATGCGAACCTGCACTAATTGCAGGCAGCTGGTGTTACTTAAGGAGGCATTAGCCCACTGCTCCACCAAGTTATGGGGATCACACAGGAGTATTTCAAGGGGCGTGTGAGGAACTGGTGGTGGTGGGGGGTTGATGGTTTACTGCTCCTGCCACCTCCCTCTCTCTCTGAAGTAGAAAGCAGGATTTGAAACCATGAAATGGGTCGAGGTTTTTTTTTTTTAAAAAAATATTTTTCAATATTTTTCAATATTTTTCAATATTTTATTTTAAATATTTTTTAAAAAAATATTTCATTCAAGGTAGTAAAACAGACAAGTAAGAATGGTTCCAACATTAGTTAGTATTAATATTAACAAGTTCTTTCAGTTTTCTCGCACGCTCCTAGTTCATGGATAACTTGTCTTCAATGAAAAAGAAATGGAGGAAAAATTATATTGACATGGAATGCAGGGGGGAATAATTTAATCATTCTTAAAGGGCTCTGGCCAAAAAAAAACCCCCTTTTTAATTCATTCAGGAATATGTTCTATTATCTGAAAAATGTATACTTTGGTTAGCTTGTTCTGTCTTGATTCACTGTGTTGTCATAAATAGCATGAAACCATGAAGGAAGGAAGATATATATACATGTAGTCCTCGACTTATAACCACAATTGAGCCCAAAATTCCCATTGCTAAATGAAACAACCGTCAAGTGAATTTTGCCTCATTTTATGACCTTTCTTGCCACAGTTGTTAAGTGAGTCACTCAGTTGTTAAGATAGTAATGTGGTTAAATGAATCTGGAGTCCCCAGTGCTTTTTTTGTAAAAAAAAAAAAAGGTGCCGGAACTCACACACATCATACAACCTGCTTTGCCTACCCTACAAGGTTCCATCCAAAAAAGGTGCTGTAACTCCATTCTGGGAGTTCTATGACAAAAAAAGCCCTGGGCGTCCCCACTGACTTTGCTTCTCAGAAGGTTGCAAAAGATGAGTACATGACCCTGAGACACTGCAACTGTCATAAATACATGCTGGCTGCCAAGCATCCAAATTTTGACAAGGTGACCAAGTGGATGTTGCAATGGACATAAGTATGAAAAATGGTCATAAGTCACTTTTTTCAGTGCTGTTGTATCTTTGAACAGTCACTAAAACAATGGTTGTAAGTCGAGCACTATCTGTAAACCCTACACTCACTTTTTCCATGAGGATTTACTTTGACCTCTTCCCTATCAGACCCAACTATTTTACCACACAGCTTGTCTGTGGTATCAGCTCCAGCAACAAGACTGAACTATGGACAGAGATGCATATAAAGGAAAAGGAAAAATCTGCAGATACAGCTAAACAACTTGTTTCTCCCTCTATGAACCAAGATAGAATAAATGCTGATGATTCACTGCCAGGTCTTCTTCATATTCTTTGTTTGCCTCTGAACTGATAAGCAAGAGCTCAGGCTGATAGTATCCCTCAATGGGCTTCACCAAAAGACTCCCAGCTGTATTTAATTATTTAAATTTTAACAATGCCAAATGTAACACAATACAGATATTTTTTATGATTGCTACATGTCCTTTCTCTTCATGCCTAAAATGGGTGCTATGAAAATATCCCTGTAGGAGATGGATGATATGCAGCTTTGTATTCTGGATCAGTATATGGAGTTTGGGTATGCAGCTCTTCTCTTTGATGGTGTTCACACATAATGCTAAGCCATTTTTAGCTTGATAAATATAATCTAACAATACTGTATTAAAAAGGCATAGTAGCCTTCTTGAAACATTAAGGTGCAATGGATGGATCCATTATATTTAGCTAAAAGCCATAACTTGGTGTATTGGGTGCACCTCAGCTTCTTTCTACAGGAATTTATTTATTTATTTGATTTCAATTAATAAATCGCACAGGGTTTTAGCTGGATCTACATGTGTATACACTTATAGTTATGCGTAGTTATGTGCATACGTCAGTCAGGGCAAACGTATCTACTTCTAAATCACTGACGGAATTATTTTTATGCACCATCAGTACACATAGGATTTTATAGAACTGTACAGCAGCAACAAGAGCCAGATGCTTAGCCGCCTCACAATAAATTTGAAGAGGAGAGTGAAGAATGAACCTAAAGCCTGATCCTGCAACCATCAAGGCTATCACTATTTTCATTTCTGTTGTAACTATATAAAATGAAATTTATTCTTCTATTTTATAATAAGTGAAAAGATAAATAAAAAATAGATTTAAAAGAAACTACAGTACAAGAGACGTCTCTTTGCAATAAGATACAATTTATGACAACAATCCTATTTGCTCATATAAACCAAGCTAACTCAAAGCTATTGCCAGAAGTAAAATAACAATCAGGGTTTATTGAAATGTGCTACGGACGATCAGAAGGTCGGCAGTTTGGCGGGTCAAATCCCGAGTGTCGCGTAGCAGAGTGAGCGCCTGTTACTCGTCCCAGCTTCTGCCAACCTAGCAGTTCGAAAGCACGTAAAAATGCAAGTAGAAAAATAGGGACCATTACGGTGGGAAGGTAACAGCGTTCCATGCACCTTTGGCGTCTAGTCATGCCAGCCACATGACCACGGAGACATCCTTGGACAAGTGCTGGCTCTTCGGCTTTGAAACGGAGATGAGCACCGGCCCCTAGAGTCGGAAACGACTAGCACACATGTGCGGGCGAACCTTTACCTTTACTTTACGGACAAGAAGCTAAATTTTATGTGTAGGACTGGGTTATTCTGCTCTGCAGTAATTGTAAAGCTGCCCTTTGGAAGCACTTTCCACTAAAGAAGGATAATAATCTCATAACTTATTTAAGCACCAAACATAAGTGATCTTCTGGGTCTAGTCTGTTCATCAAACAGGCAGCCCTTTCATCTATAGAAATTTAGCCGAAGGAGATGGAGAAGGGGCACAGAGTCAGCTATTGGGCAAAGTTACTATTGTCTGCTGCCATTCTGATATTCAGCAAAAACAAATGATGGTGAAATAATATTATGTCAATGGACACTAATGGAATAAGGAAAGCAGGAAAGGCCAATTCATTTTCATTTAAGCCATCTTCTTTCCTGCAGGAGATTTCTTTTTGATTTCTGGAAAAAGTACCTGTGAAAATGAACGCAAGCCAACACAACGTAGTTAAATCGATTTTAAGTGGTTTCTTTAGAGCTGGTCTTTTACTAGAGAGTACTTTCCTAAAAGGCTTGGCAACTGTGCAGTTCTCCAAGAATGGAATACCTGGTCCTGCATGTTGGTTGATTATGTGCCATCAAGTCATTTTCAACTCCTAGCAGCCACATAGATTTTCTTTTCTTCATGACAATCTATCCATCAGATCATGTAGGTGTTCCAATTGGGTACTCAACACTACCATAATAGTCCTTTTGGTCATCCTCTTCTTTTTCCTTCCACCTTTCCCAGCATTAGTGCCTTCCCTAGAGAGCTAGGCTTTTGTACAATACAGTATGTCCGAACGATGATAGTAAGAATTGTAATTTCTACTATCTAGTTTTATAGTAATCTAGTTTTAGAAATGTACACATATATGCTCCTTTACCAAGTGTGATTCTAAGCAACATATAGAACAATAAGATCTAAGAACTCCCTGGATCCAAGGAGAAATTTCCTGACAGTGAGAATAATTAACCACTGGAACAGCTTGCCTTCAGAAGTTGTAGGTGCTCTATCAGTGGAGGTGGAAGTGGTTGGACAGCCATTTGTCTGAGTTGGCGTAGGCTCTCCTGCTTGAGCAGGGGGTTGGACTAGAAGACCTCCAAGGTCCCTTCCAACTTTGTTATTCTGTATTCTGTAGATTATACAACAGTATAAGCATAATAAGATAAACGTTGTAATAAATAACATCCCATGTGTTGAGGATCAATCATTATACCATCTTCATCTGAGAGCTTAAAATGGCTCTCTTAGCTCGAAAAGACCCACTGAGACAGCCTGGTATAAATCCGAGATTCCTGCATAGAGCATTCCTGTGGGGATAGGGTCTATTGCAGACATGTCAAACACAAGGCCCGGGGGCCGGATCCGGCCCGCAAAGTGGTTTCATGCGGCCCGCGAAGCCATCCTGGAAACAGTGAGGGAACGGCCCCCACTGCCTTGGCCCTGGCCCAGAGACCCTCCTCCTGCCAGAGACCCTCAGATCTGTCCCACTCCTGCCCAGGCCCCCATAGGCACCCTTGATGCGAACGATGTAGAGCTGGCCATGCCCACCCATTAGGCCATACGCACTCTAGCCACGCCCACCCAGTAGGCCACGCCCACCCTGGCCATACCCACCCGGCCCCTTGAGGGCAACCGCAATGCTGATGCGGCCCTCAGTGAAATTGAGTTTGACACCCCTGGTCTATGGGAACCATGCTGTCTGGGTCTCAGTGGAGAAACAGACTGGTGAGAGAAGCTGGTCCTGCAGATAGCCAGAACCTGAATGATGAAGGGTTTTAAAGATGTCCACTATCAAACTGAGTTGACCTTGGAAACAAATAGTGCAGCTCTTGCAGAAGTGTACATAGACATATTTTTTAAGTCACAGTCTGAGATTGCATTTGAATTGGCTGCAGTTTCCAGGTAGTCTTCAAGGGTAGTAAATCAGTGAGATAATAAATTAAGCCTGATTGATTCTCAAAAGGAGACGACAAACTTTTCCACTATGTAGCAGCACATATACATCCAGGGATGGATTAATAGTTCCAAATGGTAAAATACTGAATATTATCCTTAGTTATTGTACAACACGATTCAAGGAAGATAATTGGATAAACCTGGTGTTTACAACAAAAACAAGCTCATTTGCTAGATTATCAGATATGTGTTTCAGATCCCTGGATGCTTAATGATATCAAGGGACAGCTTGGCAAGGAAGAAGAGTACAAATTACTTGTGACTCTGGGCAAGATCAGAGATTTTTGAATGTTATTAAACCAATGTTCATTTTTTAAAAATTACTCACTTTATTATTTTTGAACATTCAGGAAAAAAAGATTTAAATTATGCTTATGAAGCAAGAGTCACAATTCATTTCCCTATATTATCTAAATAGCTTAAATATGAGCAGTGATTTATGCTTAATGAGGACTTTTTTTCTCAATTCTATCATATTTTCTCCCACTTCAGAGGAGAATTACTTTACTAAGGTGAAAACATGCGTTTGCTGCACATGTCTCACTTGTGAAAAGGAACTCCCTTGGCATTGCTTAAAGCAAATTGTATATGTGTAAAGCTTTTGCAAAACTTTTATTTGAAAGAGGAAACTTACCAGACAACAGACTATTCTTTGTAGACTTTATGAATCATTGTACCAATGGTCTGTATTTATAGCTTCCAAGAATTTATATTCTTTGGTTAATAGAATGTATAAATCCCAAAGATTTTCCAGTCTGAGGTCATGACTTCCAGTCTGATGCAATTAATCTTTAACATCTAACTGAAGGGTCCTTTCAAGGGAATGGTAATTAGCTGGCTATTGGAATGCTACATCCTAGGATGCTAATAAGGAGTCTTTACATGCAGGGGTGGGATTTATGTTCCATTAGCTACTGCAGGGTTGGTGAAAAATAATAAAGAGAACCCAAATCCTTCAGTCTTATCCTCTCATTTTGTATGTTCCTTCCTGATCTGATTATTGTCTATAGACTAAAACTACAAATCATTTCAAGCAGGAGTAGAAACTGAGCAAATGAGGAAGTTGTGTAACAGCCATGATTTTCTCCCAAGATTTGTCATTTGTCTGAACTATCGTAACCCCTGGTCTTGTTGATGTGGATGTCAGTTCATGTATCTTTGTATTCTTTTGTAATCTAATGTGGTCACCTAGTCCTAGGCCAATGCTTGTCTTCTATTTTCATAGAATTCTTCCAGGGCACAGGAATAAAAATATTGACAAACTCTAAAGCTTACACTCATTTAAAGTACGGTATATTCTATAGTCTGAATAGTTACTATGCTGAGATTAACCCACCGAATTTAGATGTCAAACTGATTAAAAAAAGTTATTTCCCCCAAAGTCCCATGCATTTATTGTTAGTGAAGACAAAATTTGCTATGGCAAAACTACTTGAGTTTCTTTTCCACTTTAAGTGGATTTGCTGAATTTAATAATGTTTTGGACCCCACGTTTTATGAGCTGAACTCTTCACAGGAAAAATCTCCTTCAGTTACGTGGAGATTGCAGCAAAATCCCTTTTCTCTCTGTAACCTGCTGAGAAATTTGTTTTTGGAGTTCCTCTGCTATATCTAATACCTATCTATGTGTGGAAATGCAAGCTGGAATGAAAGCCATGTTTTATTTCAAAAAGTATGAAGAAATGACTTGCAAAAATATCTATCTATATTTCTCTTGGTATTGCATCTCAGTTCCATTCTGTTAAAAGCAGATGAATTGCTCTAGAATTATTAGTTTGTACTCATTGTTTAAAATCCATTAAAAAAAAACTACTGGAGTTTAAAAAAAATATTAACAAATTACAAACAATGCTATGGGAGGGAATGGAGGATATGAAAACTATATGTGTTTAAATGAAAATCAGGTAAAATTACATGAAGTGATGACAGAAAGGGCAAAAGTATGTAATAGAAATCTTTCTCTGTATGTTGCTTTTTTTAAGGCTAATAGTATCCCATTGTGAAATGAAATTAAGAGATTTTCCATTTATCACTGCAAAGCAGCATAACCACATAACAGCTCTTCTCACTTAGCAGAACATTTAATACCAGTTTATGCCTGCTTCAGCTGCACTACTAAAGATGAAAAGGAGATAATTCGGCTATCTCAGCCTTTTTGCAAATACACAAGATGGGAGAAATGCTACTCAAGGATGTGACTCAAAATGATGCTTAATTTAAAAACAGTGTTTAGAGAAAATGGTAACTCAAGTCCATATTTAACATCTCTTCCTGCAGGACTGACAAATCCTCTGCTGATTCTCTTTTTATGCCCACGCAGCATAGTGTTCCATCCACTTCTTTTACCACTGGAACAATGAGTGCAACCAACAAATGTTAATTTTCACAGGCAGATAAAAAGCTTCTAGTCTTTTACTGACAATTCTCTAGCACAGAACAATATGCAGTAGGAAGCACTACCACTACGTCAGTGGTATGACAGAAAAGTGAACTGACCGAATATGAATTGTAGCTGAAGTTTCCAATGGATTACCTTTCTGCCTGATTTTGTAATGGCCACTTCTATTTTATAATATTGAGAAATTAATCTCACAAAACATGCACTAGGGGCTTCTTATTAATGGGATAATGGCAGCCATAATTATAATATTGAATGTATATTTGCAATTCTGAGGAATGGGATTTTTTCTTTTTCCTCTAGGATGATGAGTCATCAAATAACGTATTGCAAGTTGTTATAATTCACAAAGGAAAAGATGTGTAAGTTGTTGTAAAACCAAACTATATTTATTCATACTAGTATGTTTTAGACTCATTTAATTGGGCTCTATTCTAGGACATGTAGAGACCGATCAATTTTTAGGTTGGATTTATGAAATATTGGAAATTCAAAAAAGGTTCACAAACTTTTAAGCATCACTGTATTTTTTGCGGCAGAAGAGTTATCAACCTTTATTGTACTTAAGATACCCGGTGCTACATTTTAATCAAAATGCTGCTCAGCTAACAGCCTTAGCTTGTATCTTTACAATTAACCTGTTGGAGGACTGATATTCAAAATTAGAAAAAAAGACAGAGGAAGTCATTATCGGTGCTTACTGCATTTATATCTTGGGTTTCCTCTGAATCCATAGAATTGTGTGTATGTCTGAGGAGTATCATCTCTTATTTTATCCCAACTACCTTGTCAGATAAATTAGGCTAAGAGCAAACTATTTAACAATCGTGAGCTCCATAGCTGAGTTGGAACTTGAACCTGGCCATCCCAGTCGAATATCTTAATCATCTCATAAAACAGGTACAAAATCTCTAGGATTAAATTACAATTTGGTAGACACTACGAAAATCTGATCATCCGCATCAAGGCTGTACAGCCAGCAAACTAAGGTTTGTTTAAGTCTTTTTCATTTTAACATGGAATATTTATAATTTAGACAACACATTAAATAACAGTTATACGTTTGAGTGGTATGTTTGTAATGATCTAGAAATGTAATACATTGAAACAATTTTTCCTAAATCCCAGTTTTCAAGAAAATTCTTATAAACAAATGGGTCTTAACCACTGATCTGGTAATTATGGCAAGCAGAAATCTCATTGGACATTAGGATATTGAAGCACTGTAACTTAAAACCTCACTGGTAAACTAGCATGAAGACTTAGGTTTGCAAGCAGCCAATAAACATGTCTGCCACTCCTCTGCAAGAATCTGCTATCTGAATTTACCGGTATCTTTCTTCTGGACAAGTACACACCTTGAAATACAGCGTTGCTATTTTTATTTTCTGCCTCTGGGCTTAACGAGTATCAATAAACATTTTTGGAAATGAAAATGCTAGAGGCATAAGCTCCATGGCATGCCAGTTTTCCATTTTAGAAGATATGAAAAACAAGACGTCTGCAAGAAGTCTGATAGCTGCAAAAGAATTATTTGTAGGTACATTGGCGCCTATGGGCATCACAGCGTATCTTAAAATGCATCTCTTAATTATAAGATTTAGAACTCCTGCTTACCATGATGATCAGATCAGTAGTTAGAATCAACTCAGCTATGGGAAGAAAGCTGGCAGTGGTCAATGGAAACATACTCCTTATATACTGAAGACCATCCCCTGCATTATTCATGAACATCTTCTAGAGCCAGCAAGAGGCTTACAAAACAAGATCTCGAATGAATATTGCATACATTGACAATTCTATTATTACATGTTTCACCTTACAAAAATCAAGCGTAACAACACAGAGATGCCTCCTAAACTTGGTCTGTTTGGACAGTCTCCCCAGCCTGGCCTCCTCAGATGCATTGGGTTAAAATTCCCAATACATCTAAAGCAGACATGTCAAACACAAGGCCCGGGGGCCAGATCCGGCCCGCGAAGTGGTTTCATGAGGCCCGCGAAGCCATCCTGGAAACAGTGAGGGAACGGCCCCCACTGCCTTGGCCCTGGCCCAGAGACCCTCCTCCTGCCAGAGACCCTCAGATCTGTCCCACTCCTGCCCAGGCCCCCATAGGCAACCTTGATGCGAACGATGTAGAGCTGGCCACGCCCACCCAGTAGGCCACACCCACTATAGCCACGCCCACCCAGGCCATACCCACCCGGCCCCCTGAGGGCAACCGCGATGCTGATGCGGCCCTCAATGAAATTGAGTTTGACACCCCTGATCTAAAGTATGCCTGCTTTGGGATTTAGGGGTTTCATGCCAACTTGCATCTTACTAATATTCTAGAATTGTATTTGCAAGAGGTCATCTCGCATGCATCAGAACTGTAACTATTCTAAACAAGAACTGTAGATGGGAGCCGCACATGGCACTACTCAAATCAATCCTATTTCAAAATTAAGAACAGATGCTTTTTGCCTATGCCTATTGATTTCACTCTGTGGAAGGTCAATGCTTGCTAGGTCAGTTATATTTCCTGCCCAAGCTTTACAGAAAAATATGACACTGACAAGAGAGAAAGTTCATTTCTTTATTACAATCCATCAGCCAAATTCTAAGGACAGATTCACTTCAGTTCTTTTACCGCCAAACCTAGAGAAAAAAAAAGAAACACACATTGAAGAAGAGCAAAGAGACAATATTCTCATCATTTGTTTGTAAAACTATTGTTTTTAACCATTTTCCAAAACACTAGCTGTCTAATTTGGAAAGTGTAAGAGCATAATTTGCAGCCTCATAGCTAGAGAAGCAAGTAACCTGAAGAGTCATAGTTTTTAATTGGTGGCTTGATATAAATGTCACTGAACAACAATGTTCTTCAAAATGACATCTCTTTATTCTATCCAGCAGAGATGTTGGATTTGATGTCCTAAATGCAACCTTCCAGCTCTACAATATCCCTGCTACACAAATGACATTTAGACATAGGGTTTTAAAAGCTTAACTTATTAGGCTGACATTTCATTTGTATCTGCTGCAAAACTCAAAACTCTCCCATCTGCCACATCCCTTGTGGATATTCATTACATTGCTTTTCAGTCATTCCCCTTAAATCTGTTCTGTATTTTTAACCCCCCTCCCACCTTGTTGACAATTCTGAAACAATACTAGTGCTCATACAAAATATGTATTATTTGGATGCATCTACTGCTTTCTGGGATCATTTCATTTCGTTCAGTCCCCCTCTATTTTTAACACGAACTGAGCACCAATTTATTGTTTTCATTAAAACTGAATTATCCCTTAGAAGCAAATTTTCATTTTGATATCAATAAGGAAAATATACTTCTATTTGTTAAGCAAACAACACAGTAATTCAATTCACAATGCAAAGGGATTTAAGTGATTAAATCTCACTAGCTTTGAAAGGATATGCTATACTCATTGACTGAAATAAATGGAAATTAAACTTCCTTAACTATAATTTTTCTTCTCAGAGGAAAAACATTGTCCTTCTAAGAGGCAATGCCTAATTAATTCAACAGTATCAAGTAACTCCAGCCAGTTTACAGATTCAATTTTTAAACATTTTAAAGTAACTGCATTTCAATTTTAAGCTACTATACCTACAAATTAGGATTAATTTCAAAACAGTTTTAGGCACATAGTTTGGTTCTTGGTGAATGAAGATAATGGCCTTTCAATTTATCACTAGTGAGTGACTAAATGTTCATTATATTCATAACATCTGACAGTTCCAGAAAACTCTTGGAAGATGTCATGCTGGAATTTGTAGTTTGTGTCAAAATACAGATAATATTTAGACTGATTCTTTTATAGCTTCCCTAGAATTAAATCAAGAGATCCAGAACCAATGCCTGGATATGAAGCAAATCACCAAAGATTAAATCACCTCTGCTGTGACAGAGGCATTTTTATTTAGTAATGCTGACTTTGGAATAACAATTTAATCAATGCTGGATAAAATAGCAAATGTAGGTTCATAGCTCAGCAGTTTCTTTGCACTTGGCTTTGACCTCAGACATGAGCTGTAATTGGGAATGCCTTCATCCAGCTTAGGTCAGGAGAGAGAAGATGTGGCCAAAATAACTCATGTCTTAATATTCCACATCTGGAGGATTGAAATAAGGTGTTTGAAATAACCTAGAATGCTATAATAGCCAGGTTCTTAAGAGAAATTCCATTTAGGAAAATAGAGCTTACTTTACCTAAATTGTTTCAATTGTTTCTGGGACCAATTCAAACTGCTGGCAATTATGTTCAAAGTTCATTATCAACTAAAATATCTAAAGGGCCATTTTTCCCAACTATGACTGTTTTGCTGGCTTCCCCTTCCCACTTCTTGGGAAGGGGGATTAGCTGACATTAAAAAGAGAAACTTATAGCAGTGCTGCCAGGCTCTGGAATTTCATCTCCAGATGGCTCCCACCATCTATTAAGGACAAGTGGGGGGGGGGGTGTCCCCATTTTCTTTGACCTGTTAAAATGAATGGATCACCTATCTATCCTCACTTATGTCACTGCATCCTTAAGTAAGTAATGTTAACTCTTCATATAAGGCAGATTGATTTTATTTCTTCATATATTTATTTTCAGGAAGCCTGTAATGATTTTATTTTTTTCAAAACTTGCCCAGTGCCCCAAATGTTCAGAGCATCTTATATAGTATAAGAGCCGTGGTGGCACAGTGGTTAGAATGCAGTACTGAGGCTAACTCACTGCTTAATCCAGTTCGATCCTGACCGGCTCAAGGTTGACTCAAGCCTTCCAAGGTCGGTAAAATGAGGACCCAGATTGGTGGGGGGGGGGGGGCATAGGCTGACTCTGTAAGCTGCTTAGAGAGGGCTATAAAGTACTATGGGGCAGTATATAAGTCTAAGTGCAATTGCTATTCTGTGAGACAGGATTGGCAAAAAGAGTGACCCAATGAGAATACCCACCATCTTATGAAAGAACAAATAGACAAAATTGTACACCTAAAACCACAATAAGGATCAACTGGCTAAAATGTGGGACCATTTGCTTACTATTAATTTTCTCACATGTTGTACAATTCCACAAATAATTCAGTTACCTGGTGGTAGAGACTGCTTCAGTTTTTCAGCCTTTTCCTTATCTGTGATGACAAGAGTATACAGATATCGGCTGCACCGCACCTTGAACTTTACATTGTCTTTATTCTTCTTGATCTTAACAGCTGTGGTACAAAAATACTGGGGTTATCATTATGCATTGATTATACTAAGGAAGAAACTGCCTAATAAAAAACCGACTTTAGCGCAATTTTGAGACAGAATATTTTATTATATCTACTTTATCTCATGACAACAGTGATACTTGTGAAGTAGAACTAAGTTATCCTACCTTTTTAAAAAATGTTTTTCTTTAAATACCTTACTGGAATAACCTTGAAGCTAATACTTGTTACAGATTCATACGTATCAAAAGAACATAAAAGCAAGCCAAAAACTAGTTGCTGTGATTTTATTACTAATAACTAGCACTAAAAACTTTACAGCAGAGGCTTACAGTGTTAAGAGAAAGTCTGTGAACCCTTTAAAATAATCTGTAAGCCTACAATACTGTGACCAGCAATGTGATATCAGCTTGACCTAAGACCTATAAACAGATTTTTTTTACCCCAATAAATATGAACTACACCTTTAAGGAACATTCTGAGGGAACATTCACTATCTCAGAGAAAATATGTTAAACCTTAGGATAGTTAGCTCTCTTAAGAGTAACCTAAACTAACTGCTTCAGGAATACAATACGCTGGGATACTACAAAGAACCCAGGGTGATGGCAAAGGATCTGCAGGCTGCTATTACAATATCCACTGAAACTATTCATGGGTCTTCCGTAAGGAACTATTCAACAGGTTACTGCAATATTTTCTGTGGACAGAGGGCTCAAAAGTGGAACTCTGTGGGAAAAATTAGAAATGTTGTATTTTGAGAAAACATTTCCACAAACGATTCTCATCCCAACCAGCACGTCAATTGCACTATCATGATTTGGGGCTGCTCTGCACTCTCGGAATCAAGAGGGAACAATGGAATCTGGATTGTACTGAGAAATTCTATAGGAGCCTATCAGCATATCTGCCTATAAACTGAAACTTAAGTGAATGTGGGTCATGCAGCACAACAATGATCCCAAGTACACCAGCATATCTACAACAAAATGGCTGAAGGGGGGGGGGGGGGAAGAAGGCCAAATCAAAGTCCTGACTTTAACTGAAATGAATTGTGGCATGACCCAAAGCCAGCAATTTCAGGTAAAGATTTTCCCCTGTATCTGACTCGAGGGGGCAGTGTTCATCTCTGTTTCTTAGCAGAGGGAGCCAGTGTTGTCCAAAGACACTTTCCAGAGTCAGGTGGCCAGCATGACTGTATGCCAAGGAACGCTGTTACCTTCCTACTACAGTGGTACCTATTCATCACCATTGAGTTGAAACAACTCTATAAAGAGGAAGAGGCCAAAATATTGCTAAGCTAATGCATAGGATTAACAGGGGCAGGAATCACTTTGCTGAAATCACTGCTGCTTCAGGAAACATCACGACTTATTATGTACAGGTTCACATACTTTTTCCAGCAAATCTTCAATTATGCATATTTCTAAAGGGCTCACAAGCTTGTATGCAGTTGTGCAGTGCATTTCTAAATTTCAAAACCATTATGAAGAAAAGCTTTTATTGAAGCATAAAACAATTCCCAAAACTGTTTCTAAAATCAAACATGCATTAAAAATATGTTTAATGGCAATTTCTTAGCTGATTAGAAATTTACCATGGTTAAGTAATGCCAATGAAGGTACTACAAACTTTATGGCTTTTAAATGACTCTAAATGATGTAAATTAAAACTGCTTTGGAGAATGTTTCACTATTAAGCTTCCAGTCATTTACTTAATGATGTTTTTATACATGAGAAAATATTCAGAGACTTCACTTAAAAATAAGGGCAAAAAGAGCCATTGCTTTTAAAACATGGATGAAGGGAAAGAATGCACGGCTAAGATATGGCTCTCCAAATACAGTATTTGGACAAGACCTGGGTTGCTATGGAACATTTTAAAAAGTTGACAGCGCCCACAATTAATATTAAAGAATACCATTAGAACATACTAATCAAAATATATTTTCAGCATTAACTAAAATACAAGACTAAATCACACAACCAATATAATTAGCGAAAGAAAGCAAAGAGCCGAAATTGCTACTCACATTTTGCATCTTTCCTCCTGGCAGTCAACAGAAAATCTTTGATCTCCTCAATTTTTCGAGGCTGTAATAAATAGAAGAATCAACGTAAGTCTGACATCTAGTACAACGTGAAAATATATTTTATTTCTGCAGCCCAAACAATTTTTCCTTTTCTGCCACTCCATTCTATCAAACAGAAAATTGAAACTTTTATGAACTCATTTTTAGCAACAAGTAGTGTGTCGGAGCTTATAAGGAGGCTGACAGGAATGAGTGTCAGTAATAAAGAATATTTATAGCTCAGAGCTGAAATGAGGGGTCCTTGGTGTTCTGAGCGTAGTTGTTTACTTGCAGATGTTTTTATTACCCCAGCTAGAGAACATCATTAGGACTAGCACTGATGATGTTCCCTAGTTTGGATAATGAAATGTCTGCAAGTAAACAACCAAGCTCAGAGAGCACCAAGGACCCCTCAATGAATGTTAGACATAAACAACCCAGTGACTAGGAGGGCTTATTGGTATCTTATCTTATAAATTGTAACTTAGTGCAGGAGGGAAGAAATCTGGGAAACTCTTCGCAATATTCTGAGTGCCTTCACCTTAATGACTTTGCTAACAAATGAGGGCTGGAAATTCTTCTGAGTTTCCATATTTGCTCCTAATACTAGCATTAAAGACATCTTACTGCTGTCTATGTAATTCTTGCCTCTTAAGTCTTGCTTGAGCTTTCTCACCTACAACTTCCAGAAATCGCGTCCAGTCATCTGGACAAGCCTACTTCCACATCCCTTTTCTCCTGAAGAGAACACAGGGGGATTGGCTGAATGCTGTTTGGAGCAATCCTGACAGTTTTCCAATAAAAATGTCCATCATAAACTGTTTTTAAGGCAAAGGTCACTTGGGAGAAAACAGGGTTGAAAACTAAAGGTATCTTATCTTCAAACAGCAATGTCTATAAAAACCCATCCCATCCCCATGAAAAGACTGGCTGGGATCACTAATGGAACATTTGTTGAAACTGCTACAAATGTCTTCCAAGCTATAATCCTAACCCTTTCCTGTTGTTCCAGAATTGGAAAGGCCGATGGATTGACAGGCTTTGGTTAGTGTTTTATACCGGAGGCCTCCAACCTTTTGGGCACCAGGGACCAGTTCCGTGGAGAAAGATTTTTCCACAGACCGGAGAGTGAGTGGTGTTGTGTGCTACCTGCATCTCGCAGATGGGTCTTTGCTTGTTTGTGTGGTTCAGTTGCTGGCATGCCACGGCCTGGTATTGGTCCACGGGCCGGAGGTTGGGGACCCCTGTTTTATACAACTAAGACTTTTTAGATGCCTTTGTAATTCCAACCTTTCACCTAACTTGGAGTAAGTAAAGTGACGAAGATCAATCAGTGAAAGATTTTCATCTCCCTTCAAAACTTACCAAAATGAATGAATATTCTACCCTATTCTGATTATCTACAAGCAACAGGCATATGCACGTAAATAAATATCTAGCTATAGCAAAAAGGAGGGTTACATTATGCTTTTATCCAGCAAAGGTCTCAATCAAAAGCAGCATGTTTCAAAAAAGCTAGTACAGGTAGTCCTCGATTTACAACATAATTGAGCCCAAAATTTTTGTTGCTAAGCGAAACAGTTACTAAGTGCGTTTTGCCCCATTTTACATTTCTTGCCACAGTTGTTAAGTGAATCTGGCCTTCCCCATTGACTTTGTTTGTGAGAAGGTTGCAAAAGGGGATCACATGACTGTGGGACACTGCAACTGTCATAAATATGAAACAGTTGCCAAGCAAACTCAATTTTGATCACATGACCATGGGGACCCTGCAACGGTTGGTGTGTGTGAAAAACGGTCGTAAGTCACCTTTTTCAGTGCCGTTGTTAACTTCAAATGGTCACAAAACAAATGGTTGTGTAAGTTGAGGACCACCTGTATTTTCACTGTCTTTCCCAATACCAAACTCTTCTCCCCCAGTGCTAGTATCTTTCACACACTTTCCTTACAGCGAACAGGGATGGCTTGTGTTACCCTCTCTGGGCTCAGATAATAACAGGTTCAACTCTGGCTACTACATTGATGGGAAACTTCCAGGAAATACTAAAGATACTGGCTAGATCAGTAAGTTGAAAAAATATCCTGGAAGAAGGCAATGGCTAACCACTTCCATGGTTTACCTAGGTCTGGGATTACAATACTAACAGCCAAGCTACATCTGAAAACTTAAAACTTATTTTAGTTGCTTTCACATTACTATTCTCCTAGAATGCCCCCAGGATTTGCTGCATTTAACATATTGAGGACCCAGATTGTTGGGGGCAATAAGCTGACTTTGTAATAATGCCGCTTCGGGGGGGGGGGGCTGAAAGCCCTAATAAGCAGGCATATACAGAGAATGAAGGCTACTGCTAAGCACATTGGTTTGTGCTTAAATTGTAAGCCGCCCTGAGTCTTCGGAGAAGGGCGGGATATAAATGGCATTGAAATAAAAAATAAAATAAAAATAAATAGAGAAATAAGATGAAATGATTTCTCTTACTTCATTTGTGTTCAACATATTAAATTTCACTCAATAGAAAAAATAAAACCGCCTTGTTTAAAGCGGGAAAACCAAGTACGAGCGCAGAACACATTTAAGCATCAGTGTAACGTGAATAACGTTAGCCCTTCATAGAGCCTTGGTGGAGCAGTGGGCTAATGCCTCCTTAAGTAACACCAGCTGCCTGCAATTAGTGCAGGTTCGCATCCCACCAGGCTCAAGGTTGACTCAGCCTTCCATCCTTCTGAGGTAGGTAAATGAGGACCCAGATTGTTGGGGTCAATAAGCTGACTTTGTAATAATGCCGCTTGGGGGGGGGGGCGAAAGCCCTAACAAGCAGGCATATACATAGAATGAAGGCTATTGCTAAGCACATTGGTTTGTGCTTAAATTGTAAGCCGCCCTGAGTCTTCGGAGAAGGGCGGGATATAAATGGGATTAAAATAAAAAATAAATAAAAATAAATATACATAGAATGAAGGCTACTGCTAAGCACATTGGTTTGTGCTTAAATTGTAAGCCGCCCTGAGTCTTTGGAGAAGGGCGGGATATAAGTGGGATTGAAATAAAAAATAAAATAAAAATAAATAAAGAGAAATAAGATGAAATGATTTCCCTTACTTCATTTGCGTTCAACATATTAAATTTCACTCAATAGAAAAAAATAAAACCGCCTTGTTTAAAAGCGTGAAAACTAAGTACGAGCGCAGAACACATTTAAGCATTAGCGTAACGTGAATAAATGTTAGCCCTTCATCATTATCAAAATCCCCTTCGCGGAGAAAAAAAAAAGCTTTTTTCCCCCCTCTGTATCTTTTTCCAACCGACTTCTTCAACTCTGGCATCATCAAAAGAACCACCGATTCAGGAGCAGCCGCCACTTACCATGGCGAGGGCTTCTGGCCGCAGCTGCCTGCAGAACAGAAATCAAATCGGTCAGTTAGCGAGTAATTGCAGGAATTGGGAGGGGGGGTTCAGTCGCCGACTTATTTTTCTCCCGCCCCCCCTTTTCCCCACTCCCTAAGCATCCACGGTCACACGCTCGGCACCTTAACGCGCCTCCTCCACCCTCTTCCCAGCTGCCCCCACCTGGACGAGCCACGGATGCCAACGGATCGTAATCCCTTCTTACCGAGAAGCTCGAAACGACAGCCACGCCACCCGAGAAAGAAAAGAACACGCACTTCCGCATCCGGGTTGTTAAACCTTGCTGGGAGCTTAAGCTACGGATGCCGAGGAAGGTCACAATAATAAGCGCGGCAAAACTAGCTCAAACCGGGCGATGTTGGAGTGGAAATGCATGGAACTTGTAAGCCAGGAGTCTTCAAGCTCGGCCCTTTTATGACTCATGGACTTCAACTCCCAGAATTCCTCAGCCAGCATGCCTGGCTGAGGAATTATGGGAGTTGAAGTCCACGAGTCATAAAAGGGCCGAGTTTGAAGACTCCTCTGTTGTAAGCACTTTGTAGCTGGGGATCAGGGAATGTTGTAAACGTTATAGGTGTCAAATCCATCTTGTATGTAAGTCAAGCTTTAGAGAATTTGCTTACTTGTGTTCTTATCTGCGAACTTCGCGCAAAATGCGCACACTATCAACAGCAGCGAAAATTTGCAGCAGCAAGGATTAAGTGCATAAAATTAAACAACCTCCACCGTGAAAATAAAAATAAATTCCTGCATTAGCCTTTATAGTTAAAAAGAGCAGAAGGTAATTGAGGAATCTGTGACAGAGAGACCTATTTCTTTGTAGTTTAGACCAGGGGTCCTGGGGTGTGGACCAGTACCGGGCCGTGGCATGCCAGCAACCGGTCCACACAAAGAAGGAAAGCCCCATCCACAGAATGCAGGCTGTTATGTATTGATGTAAATCAGGGGTCTTCAAACTTGGCCCTTTTATGACTTGTGGCTGAGGAATTCTGGGAGTTGAAGTCCACAAGTCATAAAAGGGCCAAGTTTGAAGACCCCTGATGTAAATTGCTTGGAAACTGTTAGTAATAGTTAATTGCTGAGTCTGTTTAAACTCCAGACTGCTTGTCTCCAGAATTGTTAGCTTGTGTTTTAAGGGGGAAATACTGCTTTAATTCCATTGGCCGCCGCCTATCGGTGGTCCGTATAATTAGAAGCTAAGCGGCAGTTCGTGCTGCTTCTGTGTTAACTTAGTAAACGTGTTGTTGCTTTTCACCACTGCCTCGTCATTGCCTCACCGATACCAATGCTTAACACAGGCAGTACACGAAACCATGCCCCCTCTGTTCCGTGGAAAAACCTCTCTCCACATAACCGGTCCCTAGGTTGGGGACCTCTGGTTTAGACCAAACTTTAGAGGAGTAACTGAGGGAATTGGCAAGCAGTGATCTAACAACAGTGGGATCCAAGAAATTTTGATGGTGGCACTGCTTCAGAGGCACAGTAATTATGTGGGTTCTCTCTCCCTAGAGAAAAATGGGAAGCAATCAGATCCTTAAATGTATTGTAGGACATTTACACAGTGCTTTTTTTGTAAAAGAAAAAGGTGCCGGAACTCACACATGTCATACAACCCGCCTTGCCTACCCTACAAGTTTCCATCCAAAAAAGGTGCCGGAACTCTGTTCTGAGCGTTCTATGAGAAAAAAAAGCCCTGCATTTACATAATACACTGTAGAAAAGTGGGTTTCCATAGTAGTTTATACCCATTCTGAAAGGATTATGAAATAGAAGGTTGGAGAGAGTGCTGTCTTAAAATGGAAAAATTATGCAGGCAGAAGGTTTCTAAGAACCAGTCAGACATGATGTAGAGTTGAAGGAGATATCAGAATGTATTGAAAGAGCAGGGAAGCTTGGGGAATAGAAGAAAACAAACGAATAGGACTGAGCATCCTCTGAGGAATCTAGTCTGAGAAATAAGTGTTTAGCATGACGAATTGGTCTGGCAAGACTCCTATAAATTTGCACATTATGCATGCTATTATATTATCTTCCACCCAGTTTATATCATGCTTTCTGTAGAATGGCAAAATACAAAATTCAGATGCTGTGGGAGCTTCATCACTGGAAGCTTTCAACAAAAGACTGCACTGCCATCTGTCAGAAATGGTGTAGGGCCTCCTGCTTGGGCGGGGTGGGGTGGGGTGGAGGGTTGGACTAGATGACTTACAAGGTCCCTTCCAACTCTGTTATTCTAATTCTAATTCAAGGGTGTACAAATATATTTGGAGAGGGATAAAACTGTCTGAAGTCATTAGGCAGAGCAAAAAACCACAAGGGTAACATTTAATGACAATGGGCGCTTGCATCAAGAACCAAGTAGCTATGGAAGAACACTGTGTGTGCACTGATTTCCAGAACTGGATCGATTCCAATTAGGTTGGAATGGATAAAGTAAAGGTGTCCAGTCCTGTCTGACTGTAGGGGGTGGTGCTCTCCCTGTGGTTAGGTCCAGAATCCTTTACTTCCTGATTATAAGCTACCTGAGCAAAACGTGACAGGAGCATATCACATTGCCTGATTGGGCAGAACCAAGGGATCTCAGAAAGAAATCCTGCATTCAACTCCCTGGCATTGAAGGGAATGGAAGATGGCAATTTCGAAAACGAGCCACATGTAAGTGCAGTTTTCTTTAACTTAGTGCTCTCCAGATTTGTTGGGTTTGGATTCCCAACTCCTAAATCAGAAATTGTGGAATATTTGTATCGTCTACAATAATTGTACACGTAGTTTTCTTTTATTGACTGCCTTGCTTAGCGACTATTTGCAGTTACGACAGAAAGAAATAAATTTGCAAACAATCCTCACATTTATGACTTTCACAGGTCTGTAAAGGAAAGGAAAGCGGAAGTAAAATCGCAAGTACAGTCATGGTTTCACTCAACAACTGCTTCGCTTAATGACCAACTTGCTGATCCCAATTGTAGTTGCTAAAAAGCTCTACCTACAATAGCAACAACGTTCATGTATGCAGAGTGGTTCACACATTTGATCTTGGCAATCCTGATTGAAGCTTAGCACAATCAACATAATTTTCCCTAATTGCAGAAAGAGTTTAGGACTGACTTTCTGAAGAAACTGAGAGAAATTATGGCTGAACTGAAATTTAAACTGGCAAGATCCCATTTCATATTTTCAGCAGTTATAAACTTCCAGATCTCAGTGCTTTAATATAAATGGATATACTTGTGACTTGAATTCCTGAGAAAAATCAATATAGAACAGCATTCATATTTTGCTCTATTGATTTATACATTATCTATTATGTTAGCCTCTATATACATTACGTTGAAGTAGTAGCTGCATTTATTAAAATTTGCTAGAGTGATGGGCATCTTTAGGCCATCAGAAATGGCAATTGTTTCAGGAGAGGTTTCCTTAGATAAAATGGACACATGCCCTATCTTTACCTATCCACAGAGAAGCATGTTTCTGCCCATCTGTTCTTGTTGCACTGAGGTAGTAGTAAAAATACTTGGAATACTTGAGCTTATAGCCTTAGACATCTACTTTGTCCATCTTCATAATGGATTTTTTTTACTGCATGCCTTTAAGGATGATCTGTTGGAGGCTATTGCCAATGGCAGTCTATCCCACCTCTTTTCCTCCTTGTACCGTCGGCTTCTTTTCTGCCCAGGATTTAAGACAGAGGGCTTGTGTCAGAAACCTGAAGTGATAGCTTAGACAGGCCTTTTGAAGTTAGATGATAGTCTACAGTCACCCGCCTTTACTTTATGTAGGAGAAGGAGAGAGTTAGGGCTAATGCAAAGTCCCTGCATGTCCTTATTTTGTGTGCCCTTTTGTTCCTCATTTCCTTTATCAGAGCCATGGATGTAGTGATAAAAATAAAACACAAGGGGGCGCCCTGAATACAGTTTTGAAATAAAGTGGGCAAGGAAGAAAAATGGAAATGAAAAACAATCCATCCCCAAAGGGAGACTAATCATAGTTGCAATCCAGTTTGGCTTGCACAGGAATCATGTTCACCTTAGGAACTGCTTATTAGCCTGTCATTAATCGTTACATTGTGTGCAACTACCTGGCATTTCATGGAACCAATATCATCTGCCAGTAGCAATGGCCAGCCCTCTCAGCGAGTTTAATCCTCAATAAGCTTAACTCACTGTATGTGGCTAGATCACATCCTTCTGCCTTAGAAACTTTCCTTTGTTTCCTCACTACTTTCCCTCCTTTTGACTTATTGGAAAAAAGATAATCAAAATCAATCCATAGTGCTGCTTAATTCATAGGAGCCCTCCCTCTGTTACAGATACAAGATAATCCTCGACATAAGACTGGTTACTTAGCGTCCCTTCAAAGTTAAAACAGAACTCCCCAGCTTTGAAGTTTTGATGGTCAGCCCCCCTGACCATCATGATTGCATTTTGGGTGCTTGGTAAACAGCCTGCATTTATGTCCATTTGCATCATCCTGCAGTTATGTGACCACAATTTACAATGCCTTTTGTTGAAAACCAGTGTTTCCTTCTGGTTTCTGGAAAAAAAGACAGTTGGTTGCAATGGATTTGCTTAATGAATTTTACAACCGCAAAAAAGATTGTAAAATTGGATTGGGTCACATGGTGACCTGCTTAACAACTGCCTCGACCTATGACCCTATAAAGGTAAAGGTAAAGGTTCCCCCGCACATGCGTGCTAGTCGTTTCCGACTCTAGGGGCCGGTGCTCATCTCCGTTTCAAAGCCGAAGAGCCAGCGCTTGTCCGAGGACGTCTCCGTGGTCATGTGGCCGGCATGACTAAACGCCAAAGGCGCACGGAACGCTGTTACCTTCCCACCGTAGCGGTCCCTATTTTTCTACTTGCATTTTTACGTGCTTTCGAACTGCTAGATTGGCAGAAGCTGGGACGTGTAACAGGCGCTCACTCTGCTACGCGGCACTCGGGATTTGACCCGCCAAACTGCCGACCTTCTGATCGACAAGCTCAGCGTCCTAACCCACTGAGCCACTGCGTCCCTATATCTGGGGCCAATTATGGTCGTAAGTCCAGGACTACCTATACAAATATTATGAAAGGCAATCTTTTCTTAGCAGGGTCTCTGACTATGAATAACCGCCTCCCCTATTACAACACTGTGAAGAATTCAAGATGAGCATTTGATTTTCACAGGCCTCCTAATTATTATCCATGACCTAAAATGCAATTTTACATTGCCAATCTTAACTTTGCACCTTGCTTCAGGATTACTAGGGTGATAATGAATGTAAATGGGTAACACATTTATAAATTCAGATAATTTCCATTTTGAATAGATCTTTCTTATCTTACTGAAGCCTCTAAATTACACCTCCTCCCCCTTCTCTGTCATCTTATAGATCTGGAACTAAAGCTGAGATACAGAGACTTCATAAGAATGATTTTTGTTGTTGTTTTGGAAACAACATCTTTCAATTGCAAAGTGAATGCTGTTTAATATGATCATTGCCATGAGAAGCAGTCGCAGCTTCTGGTGACATTTGGTAAACTTTGAAGTTGTTTAGAAGTTAACAATTTTATTTTGGTCATAGACCAGCATAGAACATATAACAATTATGTTAAATAGAAATGAAAATAAGAAGCCATATTGATAGACTCAAATAAGGTAAAGATAAAATTATTAATGTAAAATTGCAGAGGTCATAAATTCACACGCAAAATAATCCTATAAAACGGCAATTGATTTTATATGAAATACTATAAATGGTATGAATAACTATGATAGATAACTATGAAAGGGCATAAGAATGCTGAAATTTCTAAAACACTAAGAGAATAGAATATGTTACCGTATATTAAGTTTAACATTTGCAGAAGGCCTGCTACGGTTTGTTGGGATTAAGACTGTAATGGTCAGCCAATTATAGCAAAGAAGTAGTAAAATAAAACATAGAGCAGTATGTGCATATTTAAAAGGAGAAGTGGAAAAACGGGGGTGGGAGGGGGTGGAAGGGAGGTGGAACAATGAAAGGGGAAAAAAGAAAAGAGATGTATTGAAGGATGAAAGTCTAGTTCAGAGGTCCCCAACCTTTTGGGCACCAGGGACCAGTTCTGTGGAGAAAGGTTTTTCTGCAGACCAGTGTGTGTGGTTTTGTGTGCTGCCTGCATCCTGTGGGTGGGACTTTGCTTGTTTGTGCGGACCGGTTGCAGGCATGCTGCGGCCCAGTACCGGTCCACGGACTGGGGGTTTGGGGACCCATGATCTAGTTAATAGACTTCAACTTCATCTCACTTGGAGGAATTGCTTATGTTTAATCAGAGTTTTGACAGAGAACCAGAGAACCACATTTCTCATAAATTTCTATATAAAAAAAAGCAACACAGCAACGCATAACCCATAGTTAATATCTCCCTCACCTCAAGGACAAAGCCACAACTCTTTCGGTATGCTATAGAACCTTCCCTCTAATAGACCAGAGTGGAGGCCATTACAATGAGGAAAAATAAAAGATCTTTTGGTGTTTATGGAGGGGACAATATTGTAAAGATAGTGTGCAGGAGGAAGACTTATTTTGTGGCTTCACTTAACATATGGTGGAGCCTGGCTGAGGTCATTTTGGAGAGCCACATCTGTGGCACACTTCTTTGAAAGATGTGTTGGCCTGATCAAATGTCACTGGAATCAATACATTCAGGGAGAATCCACAATGGCTTCAGGCGGCACCAATACGTTTTTGCTAAGAAGTCTGGGATTTGTCTGAAGAGTCAACGAAGCAAGACAACCTGAGTTTGAACCCTTTTATGAGCCAGTAACGTAACATGTGCTATTTGGGCATGATTTTTAATTGGAACAATTCCATCTTCAGCTTGAAGGTTTGAGTTAGGAACACAGTGAGGAACCAAGACCAGATTCCTTAGGAAGCTTTATTGTACAGCTTTTAAATGGTTCTGGATTCTTATATGAACGTATTTGGAGGCCTTAGGACAGCTACAATATTGTTTTGGATTCAGACATTTTTAGTCCATCCTCCAGGTATTGCTCCCTATCTTGTGAAAAACATCTTAATAGGGTAGCTACACTTTTTCAACCTTTTGTTTTAGTGACTTAGAAGACTAATATTTGGCAAGGCTTGGACCAACTTCAGGCCTAACAGTGCTGGATTGTGTTCAGTGTGGGAGAATCTGGAATGTGCTTTTGTTTCAGATAGGGTGCTAGGAAGATTTGAGGAACGTGTGCTGTCATCAACTTGGCTAGATCTCATCAAATTAGCTTGTTTTTAGTCTTTTCAGTTGCAGAGAATGTTGGAAGGAATTAATGCAGATGTGCTCCAGATTCTTTCTCTCCATCAGCAGGATAATTCTTGTCAGCAGAACGGACTGGATCAAATGTGGTTGTTGGGGGAGAAGCTGACAAAATAATGAGCCATATCTGGCCAGAGGCTATAGGGAAAATTCCTGAAAAAAAATCCCTTCATCATTTATCTTCAGATCATGCTCTGGCACAAATGGTCTTGCATTAGTACAGATATAAAATCCCGTGGTTAATTGTGAGAAGGGTTGGGGTCTAAAATAATTGGGGGCTACTTTGAAATAAAGTATAGATAGTCCTTGACTCATGACCACAATTGGAACCAGTGTTTCCATTGCCGGGCAAGGTTGCGGTCATGGTTGTTAAGTGAATTACTGCAGTTGTTAATTGAATCACTCAATCGTTGAGCAAATTCAGCTTCCCCTTTTGGCTTTGCTTGTCAGAAGCCATATGGGAAAGTCGAAAATGGCAATCATACGACCGCCCAGATGCTGCAACCCTCATAAATCACGATCATTGCCAAGCGCATGAATTTTGATCATATGACTGTGGGGATGCTGCCTAAGACACTTTTTTCAGTGCTGTTGTAACTTTGAATGGTCACTAAACGAATGGTTGTAAGTTGAGGACTACTTGCATGAATACTTAATTTGCCATGATAATATAGACTCAAAAGCTGCTTGCAACCAAACAGTTGCATGGTACCTGTGTATGTTATTATCACCACATTTTCCCACAGTGTGGTATTCTCTCCTGTCTTTAAAAGGCAGCATTGTGCCAAGTCAGTGCCAATTTCATGCTAAACTGAAGGTAAGAAAAACAAAACATCACTTCGCAGATTATGTTTAAGGGTTCCTGAATGATCTCTTGTTTCAGGTGTGCCAGGACACCCATGGTTTAGCCCTAGGGCTGTGGATTGGTATAGTCTGAGTCAACACAACGATGGTTGCAGCCACAGATGGCTGGTAGGTGGCATCAGGGACCTTTCTACTTGACCATTCCTGAAGCTAAACAGACTCCTTTCTATAATTACACTAGTGAAAATCCAAGCGGGAAGGGAGAATGCCACACTGTGTGACCTTGACTTGATTAAATCAAACATCTTTCTAAAAACACTTTAACGTAAGTGGGAAAGATCCTGCTGAGTTTCAACTAGGAGATAGAGATGGTATCTGACCTTTTCCGAGACTCTAAAACTGTGACCACTTAGGCTACATCAACAGAGGAAATGAGGACACTTCCTCACATCTAGGGGAATTATTTTGGAGAAAGGAAGCATCCATCTTTAGTCTGAGAGAGATAGCATCATCCCATCTATCAAAATGCGACAGAGAGAGGGAACACGAGCTACGGAAAATGCACTAGCCCTTCTGAGAGCAAGGGATGTGTGTGTGTGTGTGGGGGGGAGGCAGCCTATCGGCTTGTATATCTCTTGCATTATGTGGAGGTAGAAAGGAAATCGATAGAGCTGTCATGCCATTAATGCATTTAGTATTGCAGACTCTCCAATCATGGCAATTGCCAGATGGATGTTTCAATTTTTTTTTAAAGAAGGCGAAGGAGATAAGCACCTGACATGTTGTAAGGAAGTCAGGAAGAAGAGAAACTCTTGGGGAAAATAGAGATAATAAATCACAGTGACCTGAGCAAAATCTAGAACAAGTTACTGATGGAAAAATCCCTTTAAATAAATAATCATTAAAAAATGTGTTAGCTTCACATTTGTGTAATCTTCTTTCGGGGAGAGAATTCTATTTTACAACTAGGCCAAAGAGGAAGGAGGGACAATTCTGATCTGCGCAGGTTATACCTAGCACTCATTCTCTGTTCTTACAAAGTATAGGTTAGTCCAGAATAGACATAATATAAAAGTATGAATTGCTAATGCCATTTTGAAACAGTTTAATGAAGTCTCATCAGAAAGGCTGCGAGATCAAATCTAACCAAGATTGATGTCTTAAGTTTCAGGTTGTGTGCCTAGAGCAGGGGTGTCAAACTCAATTTCATTGAGGGCCACATCAGCATTGCGGTTGCCCTCAAGGGGCCGGGTGGGTGTGGCCTACTGGCTGGGCGTGGCTAGAGTGCTATGGCCTACTGGGTGGGCATGGCCAGCTCTACATCGTTCATCAAGGGTGCCTATGGGGGCTTGGGCAGGAGTGGGACAGATCTGAGGGTCTCTGGCAGAAGGAGGGTGTCTGAGCCAGGGCCAAGGCAGTGGGGGCCGTTCCCTCACTGTTTCCAGGATGGCTTTGCGGGCCACATGAAACCACTTTGCGGGCCGGATCCGGCCCCCGGGCCTTGTGTTTGACATGTCTGGCCTAGAGGATATTCCCTTCTCTTCATCCACTCAACACTTTGTGTTTCTGGTGTATTTGTTTCCTTCTTAACTTCTTTTATTGTCTCTTTTGAATGGTGTGTAATATGGTTTATTTCTATGTGTCTATTGATGGCTGATTTGTCTGAATGCCAAACTGCCAGAAATTCCCTAGCATTTTTAGACCAAACTAACTTCAAAAGCACTAGGGAATTCTTGGAAGCTTAGCATTCAAACCAGAACACATATTCTCCAGCAACCGACATTCTATAAGCAGGGGTTAATACCAGACAAACAATCAAGTAGAAAACAATACCTTAATCAAGATTTTAGCTTTGCTTTGTCTCAGTTTTTTTACTTTAGTTTTATAGAAATGCATGCTTCTCAGTAGAGACTAAACAGGATGAGTTGAACAGCCTGTTATTGTTACTATACAGCATCAGACACAATAGGTCAAGGTAATTAAAACAGTGCCCATACATTCCAAATTATTCCAACATCACTGCAATATTCAAGGTGAGAAGATTTAAAAGACCTTTTAAAAAATATAGTGGCTGGTTTAAAAGAAAGTTTTTCTCTCTCTTGGCATGGAGCCTGATAAGTAAACAAGTATTGAAACAAGCAAGTCATATGAATGATCACTGTTGGACACCAACATTTCAAAAGAACAATTGAATCCGCTGTAAGCAGAGACAAACCATTTCAGAGGCTTCATAGGACAAGGCACAGAACTGTAGATACTAAGACATCAATAGGTTTAATCATCTTTTCCCATTCAGAACGGGAGGGAATAAACTCTTTAAAGAAAGCTCAAATAAGAGGAGTCTCTTCTCCCATAGAAAAATAATTGTGTTGGAAAAATACTGTTACCTGACAATGCTGACCAGAACTTTGGCTGGAGAAAGCAAAGCAGATGAGCTGGCTAAGTTTAAAGGCATCATAATGGAAGATGATCAGTAATGGCCAGCTTCTGATAACAAGAGAGTAATTGTTGTGTGGCTGAGAGAAGCTTTCAAGTGTTCACATATAGGGCAGAGAAGAAAAAAAAACTTTACGTTGGTTGATTCCTGTGGCTCAGCTATTAAATGACAAACAGCATCCTTTCCCTTAATTAAGTTGTGATGTTGGCAGCTTACCACTCAGGCTGGACATGCAAAGTTTTACCAATTCTAAATAAGCAAGGTGTCAGTCTCTTCTCCAACTAGGCTGTCAGTCAACTGACCTGGAATATAATATATCACCTGTAGCATCCCAAATATATGTAGCACTCATCCTGTTCTGGAAATCACGCAAATCACCCAATTATCCAAACGCTTTCTCCAAGTCATTATATTTCTTTATGGAGAACAATCAGAATATCAGCCCTAAATGACCATAATTTCTGTTTCTGGATCTCCTTTTAGAGGACACAACACACAATTTTCTCTTCTCTTCTCTGAAATCAAGAATATACAATATCACATTCATTGGACAACTCCTTTGATATCCATCAGGTTCGCCCCCCCACTTAATTTTATTTTTTAAAGGTATTTTAAATATTTATTTATTTAGCATAGGACATATCATACATTGTCTAACACTATATATTAACATTTCATCTAGATTAGTAGAACACAATAAAATATAGATGTTAAAAAGATCGATATTCAAATAGCATTGTCTAGGTAATAATGAAGATTCTGAGGATGAAGTGAAGATGTTGCAAAGCAAAATCTTGTTTTCAGCATCTTTGAAAGAATGCCCTACATATGCCCCATAGATATTCTTAGAAAATAATGATAGTGGATGCCTTAGTCAGGTATTTTGGAAATTTGTCCACATGCCCAGCAAAAAAAAAAAAAAAATCAGGGTGCAATTTTCTGGAAGCTGAAGAAAGCTTGAGGATCGTACCAATTTCCTACCTATTAAATGAATTTTATGACAGTAACATTCACTAGGACAGCTAATACCCACAATATGATCCCAAAATTCCAATACCGCTTATTTCCTGTTTTTTAAATGAAGGAAGTATCTGCATTCATCTTTTTCTCTAGGGTAAACTTGCAAATTACAGCCCAAATCTGAGCAAGTACTGAGTACTTCCTATTGTAGATGGATTCTGATTCAAAGCTTACTTTGATGGTTGAATTTCATTCCCCGGTGCTTTCATCTTTGCCAACTAGGGGACAATAGGAATTTAGCACAACACATCCAAAGGACATCAAGATGAACGAAACAATTAAGCCTTTTTTTTAGGCTAGTGGTGGCAAGTTTGATCATTTAAGGTATTATCTACTGCAGGGGTCCTCAACCTTGGCAACTTTAAGACTTGTGGACTTAAATTCTGGGAGTTGAAGTCCACAAGTCTTAAAGTTGCCAAGGTTGAGGACCCCTGATCTACTGCATGTCTATAGCCTTCTTAAACTAAAATCTCACTATCTTATGATGAGAAAAAAAGTGATTTAAAATGTATGTATTGTAAACCTTCATCAGTAATAAAATAAAGTTGGAAACAACTAGCACGCATGTGCGGGGGAACCTTTACCTTTTACCTTTAGTTTGAAATAAGTTGCCCACAAACTAAACTCAGAACTTGATGAGGATTCTTTTTCTTGGCCCATTTAGTCAGGTCAACTGTGTCACTGCTGTTCTTTTTTAGTTTTGCCAGCAGCCCATTTCTATCTGTACATTTTCCCCTGCTCTCTGCACCTGTGTTAGTATCTTATCATGTAACCATAGTGATTGTCACATGTCCAGCCATGTTATGGTTTTACTCTGTTTTGTCCTACTAAGTGCGCATGGCTAGAAAAAGTTTTCTCACTTTTGCTTTGTATTCTGCCTGACGAGAGAATGTAGTCAGTTTAGGTCTTTTGTTTTCTCATTAAAAGTTTTACAGTAGAATATGCCTCGGATTTCTTTCTTTGATGTTCATCATCGCCCTCTGATAGGGGAGTAATAGCCCACCCCTGACAAACTGTGCCAACTGTTATTGATCACCAATGTTCAACTTTTGTTGAGATGTTTGACATAAAAAAAATCCTACACAGTCTCTCCCGCAACATGGGGTTGTTGTGGATTTTGGGGTGGGGGTGGGTAAATCTTAGTTTCTTAGCTTTGGACCAAAGAGAAACTTAAAAACAGAGACTATATTTTGAAGCATAATCTCTGTAAAATAAAAGTAAAAATAAAAGTATTTTTAAATATTATTGTCCATAGAAAACGTCAATAGCATCGATACGAAGAAGCTTTAGAGAAAGGAAAAAAAAATTACACCAGCCTTTCCGAAAAGTATTGGAATAATTTGGGGGTGGGGTGGGGAGAGAGACATCTGCTGTCCTAAAAGAGTGATAATTTTAACTAAAATCCAATTCCAGACTGAGATTTGGATAAGGAAAGTTATTCACTTTCTTGTTCTTGTGGAAGGCAATTGCATTTGATGTTCTGCAGTCAAAAGCTGATGTTAAATAAGATAGAGAAAATTGGATGATTCCCTGATGTTTATACTGGGGAAAGAGGTCATCAGTGCTGAATGATTACATTTTTTTTCCACTGTTGTTTGAAGGAATCTCAGAACATGCTACATGCAAGTTTTTTCTGGTTCCATTTGCACAAACATCTTGTAGGGAGATTAGACAAGAGAGGCTGTGATTACCAAAGAAATGTCAGGGCTGAGCAGAGATTTGTATATGGATTTAGATCAATTTATTATGATGATTAAAGAGCAGTCCAAAATAGAACACATACATCCTTGAACATAAGACAAGATAACCAGTATAGGAGCTACCTCAGAATTTAATAAATCAGTTGCTAGGATGCACTATAATGCTAATTACCATATAAAATTTGCTTACTTTCTCAGAAACTGCTGTGTCATGATCTGACAGAAGAAAATCTGCCCATCCTTTTATAATAGGGAACCATTCTGGGTAAAAAAAATAGCGTGAAAGAATTTATGTATAGTAGGAATCAAAATATATATTTTGAATGCTTAGTTGCAGATACGGAACTCCCAATAATCAATAGGTATCCTGGCCATTCTGACACTACTTATCTCCACTGGCTGCTTAAGGATGAACAGGCTGTGATTGTGGCGCAGGTTGCTAGATTCTGCACAGCAGCACTGGGGATTCGTCAGAAATGTAAATAAGATAAATATATTTGAAAATATTATTTTTAGATCGTTAGATTTTAGATCTTTAGATCGCGTTCAGTGTATTTTTATATATGTATATATGTAAGGAGCCTACAATGGGATATTTTACTGTTTCTGGACATATGGCTGTAATAAACTGGTTTGATTTGATTTGAAAATAAAGGGCAGGAGTGGGACTGACCTTGGGACAGAGTCTGGCTGTCACTTTCAGTTCCTGCACTATCCCTGAGTACAGTTCACGCTGGAACAGGATGACATTGCTGGGCTCGACTGGTCAACCAGGATACACTGGCTATGAGGCTGTGCATGCTCCTAGCATGCACATATATGTAGCATGAAGAGGTAGTCTGGCCAGTGGCAGACTATACAGCCCAAACTAAAGGGATAGATAATGATTCTTTATTTCCTGCTCATCATACCATTGCATGACTTTTGGGAAGGCAAGCTATTCCTGTGTTTTATAAAGATTCCCATGGGATTCCTGTGGATGGAGTAATTCATATAACCTTCACACACACAAAAAAGCCAGTGGAATCCAGGAATGTGTTTATACATGTGTGTGTATCATCATGCTTAAGTTTACATATAAGTGATGGAAATATAAAAGAGTACCACTGTATGTTGACTTGGTTAGTGTGTTTCTTGGGAGCGGTGGTTTCTGAGCATGCTGTTGATTGCTGCTGATGTTCAGATTCAAAATACCTTCCTATATGTTGTTGTTCTTTTTGTCTTCAATCTAAAATATCTTCATATATGTTGTTGTTTTCTTTGTCTTCAATCTAAAATATCTTCATATATGTTGTTGTCTTTGTCTTCAATCTTTAGATCTACAATCTAAAGGACAAAAGTATCATGCACATCAACTCAGCAGGCCACCATCAACCAATCCTCCTTCCTTCTAAGTCACGGGTGCCAAACTCGCAACGTCACGTGATGTGTTGCGACGTATTGTGACTTTTCCCCCATTGTCGGCAATGGGGTGGTCGCAGGTTTTGGCGTGACGCATCCGGCCCTTAGGCCGGCAGTTTGACACCCCTGTTCTAAGTTCTCATTTTCCCTGGGACAAACGGATACTGGTTTTATTTGTGTTTTTGTCAGTCAGCTGCTGTGAGGCTACTGAAAAAGGGAAGGAAAAAAAATCAATCTGCAGGTGAACCTATAAATACCAGGGAGGAGATCATTCGTTTTAGTGATCATCCTCAAGCTTAGGTTTTGGGCCTAGAGACAAGATTTAGAAGAGAATGTTTGTTTTAATATTTGTTTTAAAGTGACCCTTGCTGGGCTGAACTGAATTAATTTATTATTATTATTTATACTGCCACAGTGTCTTTCTGCTCTTGAGGAGTTCATTGACTGAAAGGTTGTGTCTTCTATGAAAGCTAAGAGAGCCAGTTTGGCCTAGTGGTTAAGGCACCAAGGCTAGAAAGTGGGAGACTGTGAGTTCTAGTTATGCCTTAAGCATGAAAGCCAGCTGGGTGTCTTTGGGCCGCTCACTCTCTTTCTCTGCCCAACCCACCTCACAGGATTGTTGTTGTGGGGAAAATAGGAGGAGGAAGGTGTGTCGGATATGTTTACCACCTTGAGTTGTTTGTAAAAACAATAAAGGCAACATAGATACACACCAACAAATAAGCAGCCACAGAGTCAGCCTCTTTCCTCACACTCCTTCCAGTTTGAATGTCTGTGGTCCCTGGGCAAAGGAAGGAAGTCCCTGTTTTCAAGAAGGCTAATGTTTTTGAGAATAACTGTTGAGAGCTTTCTCAATACTCCCAAATTCCAGAATTTGGAAAGCTAGGATCCAGTAGGCTGGAGTTCTCTTCCAGACAGAATAAATGGTAACTTATAAAATTAAAGGTGCCGAACCACTTGCTGTCTTGATTGGAACCCAGACCTTCCTTGTCCCATTGACCTTTCATTGCACCACCACGTGCCAGCCCCGTGTATAAGCTGCAGTCCTCTGGATTCTGCAGGTTTGTTATAATGCCATCAGCTTTCAGCAATTATGTCAAGTACATTTATAGTAATTAAGGCATAACAATCTCTACCGTCATGCAGAAGTTTGGAAAATTATCATATATCATTATTAAGTTTTTAAAGAGCACAGTTAAAATCTAAATACAATTCTGAAAGACCTCAGATTTCTTGGCCCCCTCAGATAAGTAGGCACTTGGATTATGGATCTAAGTACTGTATTAACATCCATCCAGACTAGACCTATATTGAAATTTGCCTTGCAATTTCTAATTTTTCCCCCTTCTCCTGGGGATGTTTCTGAGCCTATTAGAAGCAGCGGAGGTGTTTTATGGTTAAACATTTTTTCCAACACTCTGAAGCCTTCATGGCAGCTCATACCTCCTCCAATGGAAAAGTTCTCAATAAAAAAGCTCTTTTATTGGGATTTAATTGGATATCTGGAAGCTGAACTTTGGAAATCCAAGGAATCTGAGGAGTCGGAGACCACTAGATAGCTGATTCTGGCATGTCTGCATTCACACATATCCCTTGGATACCTTGTACAGTGTCATACCTCTTGAATTTGACACCTGGAGTGGATCAGGGGGTTGAGCAGCAGCTGCAGGTTCCAGACTAGCACAACCACATAACCATCAGTCTACCCTGGTCCATCTTGGTCACTGCACTGCACTGTTGATTGCCAATATTGTGTCGACAACAGCAACTCGACTCCACACCAACCGCCAATCTTCTAAATAGCCTCCTTGGTATCTTCAGCAGGTAAGATGCTCTTCCTGGTCACCCAGCCTTCTTGTTCAAGCCACCCAAAAGCCTAAGAAGAGCACTTTTAGTTGGGTTGGTTAAAATTCTTTGCAGACAAGGCAACCCCCTTTTGGGCCAGGACAGACCATTCCCACAATCTTGCCTTTGGAAAGCCACTGCCTCGTAATTAAATAAGCACAAGAATAACATGCTTCTCCCATATGAACTTACCAAATGTTTAGTCTTCTTTAAGAGAGAAGAATCTGAGAAGCAGATGCTTGTTCATCATACTGAATAAGAACTGATTAAAAATGCATTTTCCCCCTACATAGCATCAATTCACAATTTCCAAAAGGAATGTGGCCAGGGAATAAAAAACATCTGAGCTTTATTCTGGATTTAAAAAAAAACACATTTTCTGAATATGACCTTGATGTAATTCCTTAGTCTAAATTACCATGAATTTATCTACATCCTTGAATCATTGTGTGAGGCAGTCTTCTGAAAAATATATCTCAGCAAAGGTTCATCAAAGGATGAACATAATCAGGCTTTTGATAAAGTCTGGCAAAATATTTTTCTCTGAGATTTCCAGAAACCAACCTTCCAAGAAACTCAGTCTGCAATCCTAAAGATGACAGATCACCAACATGGAACCGTTGTGGTATGGCCAGTTCTGATTCCATCTGCCCTAGTCAGCATGGACTCTGACTAGTCAGTATCATTAGAGAGCCAATGGTGCCAGGCTAGAAAGCAGGTGACCATGACTTCAAGTCCTGCCTTAAGCCATTAAAACCAGCTGGGTTGTTAGGTATTGTTGTGCAGAGGTCTCCTTGTGCTACCAAAGAGTTGCACAGACAAGGAAGGGTACTGAGAGCAGTAAGAGTCACACAGTAACCACAAGAGTACACTGAGTTGTGAAAGCAAAAAAATACTTTACTTTTGAGGTGGTGTTAAGAACAAAAATGCACGGTCAAAAATAAACAGTCCAGGTCATACACAATCGCAACAGCCCAAGGAGTAATCCAAAATACAAAGTCTTCTTACCGGTCCAGAGGTCAATACACAGTTGTACAGGTTTATTACAGTAGTAAACCAACAGTACAGCAAAACAGAGCAAAAACAGTAATAGTAGAGAGCAGTGAATTCAGAGAGAGAGAAACTATGTTCCTAGCTCCCTCTTATGGCCATGAGAACACTTACACACCCATTGGCTAATTAACATCTTAAAGTCACAACATCATGGTTAATATATTTTCAACCCAACATTGTAGGCTATCACCATATGCCTAACTGATTTGGGGTCAGTTACTCTCTCAGCCCAACCCAACTCATAGAGTTGTTGTAGAAGAAATAGGAGGAGGAAGGAGTGTTGGATGTGTTTGCTGCTTTGAGTTGTTTGTAAAAATAGTAAAGGCGGGACACTAAATAAATAAATGAATGAATGAATGAATAAATAAATAGGTATGTAAGTAAGTAAGCAAATAAATACCTAAATAAAACCATAGATTGCCCATCCCTTTGGGAAATACAATAAGCTCCATTGAAGTCAGTGGAATGAGGCCCGTTTGGTTTTGTCTTAAGGGAGGAGTGTTCAGCTTTTTCTGGGGCAAAGGATGTATTTGGTCTCTGAATAATATGCTATAGGCTGAGCTCCCCAAAGATACTGATGGGGCTAAGAGAAAGCTTAAAGTGCTTTCATTTACACTTAATTAAAATTGCATATTATGAATATGGTTATCCTTTAATCACATGCCTATTCATTTTACTTTTTACACCCTATTTAAAATAACATTAATAAAACAAAAATTGGTGATACCTGGGGGATAGCATGTAGCCTTTTCCACAGTCCTCTTACTATATAAAGTGTATTGTAGTAGTCTTGTCTTGAGTAACAAAAGCACAGATGATAATTGGCAAGCAGATCCTCACTGGAGAGGAAGAGCTGCAGTTTTTCCTTAGAGGGTATAATTTTGGCTACCAGGGCAACCTGACCAACTGGATCCATTGCAGATGTAAAAGCACCCAAAAACTGCAGACCTGAATCTATCATCAACGGGATAAGGACTGCAGCAGCATGCTTAGAAAGATAGATTGGTACTGAACAATGATAATTATGACTGTGCACCCAGGGAGATGTTTATAACTCACTAAAATCTACCTTTTCTGTTGCTGTTGCAAGCCTATTAAATAAAGCTGTTTAACATAGAACAAGGAATTACAACTCCTTGGAGGCCTTTCCATTCTGTAGCTCATATGGCAGAAAGCCTGTGGATATTGATGCCCATGTTTTCTTTCCTGGGGGGAGATGCAATGAGAAATCTTTTTAGCTAGTCAATGTCAACTCTTCGGAGCCTCAACTTAAACTTCTGTTAAAGTGCTTGTGGGCATCTCATACGGTTATGTATTTGTTTACATTCTTAAAGGTAAAAAAAGTAAAGGTTTCTCCTGACCAGGCATGTCCGACTCTACAGAGTGATGCTCATCTCTGTATCCTGGCCGAGGGAGCCAGTGTTGTTTGAGGACACTTCAATGGTCATGTGGCCAGCATGACTATATACCGAGGTATACAGAATGCTATTACCTTACCACTGAAATGGTACCTATTTATCTACTTGCATTGGCATACTTTCAAACTGTTAGGTGGGCAGGAGTTGGGGCAAAAATGGGAGCTAATCCCATCATGCGGTACTATTTAATAAATTTAAAAACTGGAATCCCAGGTGTAGACATTTGAAATCAGTAAAAATAAAAACGATGAACTCCGGGATATAACAAAAAAATCTTCTTTATTGCTGAGCTTTTGTCAACAAGCTGTTGACATCATCAGAGCAAGGGCTGAATGATAAGGGAGTCAGTACATACACTTTTATGGCAGTTATAATGGTCAAATTGTGGAATGTGGGTGTGGCCTATTTGTGACAAGCTTGCACGTGTATAATCGCAGTGGTTCCAGCTTTGTTGGAAAAGGCTGGTCTCTGGTTGATTTTTAAAAGTCACGCCTAGGAGCTGCTTGGCATGTGTCAGCTGTTAGGCGCATAAGTCTTGTCACGCCGCGTGCAGTCATGTGCTGGCTGACAGGCTCTTCATTTGAAGTAGTCGAGGTCTCGTTCCCTCGCATGCAGTCGTCACAGGCTTGATTCTGCTGTGGAAGAGCAGATATCCTGAGTGTGTAAGTGATTTGCTTTCCTTCGTGTTTTTTTACCTGGTTGCTGTAAAATTGGCTCTGTTCTGTGATTTGGTTTGTCAGATCTTAAAACTCTTAGTGTGTGGTTGTTGTGTGTGTCTTGTTTTGCATGGTTGTTTGGTGTGTTTGAATGAAAGTAAGTGTTATGGTTGACAGTTGTGAGTGATTTTGTGGGATGTCTGATCTGGCTTATTTTTTGTTTTATTGTGCATGGTGGGACAGATTTTATTTATTTATTTATTTATTTATTTATTTATTTATTTATTTATTTATTCATTCATTCATTCATTCATTCATTCATTCATTCATTTAGATTTGTATACCGCTCTTTCCCGAAGGACTCAGGGCGGTTTACAGGGTAATTAAAACAAGAAATACAAAAGTTAAAAACGATTTAAAAAAATTACAACAGTCCCTGAAAAAGTAAAAGCCCCCAATTAAAATTAAAATTAAAATTAAAATTCTCAGCCTGGGCCAGAGAGCTCGAAGAGCCAGGTCTTCAGGTCCCGGCGGAATGAACGGAGGTCGGGGGCAGTCCTCAGCTCCATTTTAGTTTTGATCGTGGTCTCAACACAGTTGTTGTTCGGGTGTTGTGTGTGTTTTGTTGTGTGTGGTTATTTAGTGAAGTTGCAAGATTTGTGTCTTGGGTGTTGTGGTCAGAAGTGGTGTTGTCTTTATGTGTAGAAGTGTCAGATGATGTGTTGGTTATGCAAGCTATCATTGTCGTGTTAGAATTCTGTCTGTTGTTTATTTCAATTGGAATGGACTGTTACAATAATTTCATCTGTTGTGTTGATATGGTGTTTGACAGATGGGTGGAGTAGTGTGTTTGTGTCTTTGTTGATTGTATTTAAGCATTCGGATGTTTTGTGTTGTTGTAAATGCCTTCTCAGAGTTTGGTATGGTGGTAATAATTCGATATGTCTATTAATTGAGTTATTATCAGACAACCAAGCCTCTTTCAATAGATGGCCACCCTTAGTGGGGTCTTGAGAGATGACTATAGCTCCTTTGAAATCAGAGGTATGGCCATGTTCAGCTATATGGGCCCAGAGTTGAGAGTGTTGTTCTTGTCTTTTAATTGCTAGAATATGTTCATGTATCCTGGTTTTTAATTTTTTTGGATGTTTCTCCGATATAATTGCATTTGTTGCAGTTGATTTTGTAGACAATAGATGATAAATTGTCCTTGGATAACGTTTCTTTGAAGTGCATTACTTTAGAATGTAAAGTTTGGTTGGGTCTGTGTGCGACTTACGCGCCTAACAGCTGATACGTGCTAAGCAGCTGCTAGGCGTGACTTTTAAAAAAATCAACCAGAAACCAACCTTTTCCAGCAAAGCCAGAACCACTGTGATTATACACGAGCGAGCTTGTCACAAATAGGCCACACCCACATTCCACAATTTGACCGTTATAACTGCCATATAAGTGTATGTACTGACTCCCTTATCATTCAGCCCTTGCTCTGATGATGTCAACAGCTTGTTGATGAAAGCTCAGGAATAAAAAAGAATTTTTTGTTATATCCTGGAGTTATATATCTATATCTATATCTATATCATCTATATCTATATCTATATCTATATCTATATCTATATCTATATCTATATCTATATCTATATCTATATCTATATCTATATCTATATATCTATCTATATACATACATAAATACATACATACACACACACACACACACAGTACATACATATATACATGCATATATAAAAAGGTAAAGGTTCCCCTGCACATGCATGCTAGTCATTTCCAACTCTAGGGGCTGGTGCTCATCTTGGTTTCAAAGCCGAAGAGCCAGCGCTTGTCCGAAGACGTCTCTGTGGTCATGTGGCTGGCATGACTAGACGCCAAAGGCGCATGGAACACTGTTACCTTCCCACCATAGTGGTCCTTTTCTACTTGCATTTTTATGTGCTTTCGAACTGCTAGGTTGGCAGAAGCTGGGATGAGTAACAGGCGCTTACTCTGCTACGCGGCACTCGGGATTCGCCCCGCCAAACTGCCGACCTTCTGATCGACAAGCTCAGCGTCCTAACCCACTGAGCCACCGCGTCCCTTTATATATCCTGGATTGTTCAGGATTAGAGGATCATGAGATATCACAGCTTTCAGGAATCATGAAAGGAAAGAGAAGCCTACCTTTTACCCTTCTGATTTGAGAGACAAGAAATGGAAAAGTATGTGCTTGTAAAGCTTGCATAATTGCATGTGGACAAGGCATGTGCTTGTAACAAAGCACCTAGGCAGAAACTGTCCCTTAGCCTTTGCTGAGTCAGCAAAGGATGTCTGGGAATGTAACCAGCCAATATTTTACCTCAGGGTGTCACCAATCAACACTTTCTCTCTACCTCAGGGTGTTACCAATTAGTGCTTTTGCCTTGTCTCTTTTGTAAGCTTGCCAAAATATAAATGAGTGTGTGTTGCTTTGATCAGGGTTCCTCTTTTGAGAGAGATAACCCCTTTGCTGCTGTGCAACCATAAAAGAGATATTTATTTATGTGTAAAAGGAGATTGCTCTGGTCTGGTGATTTATTTGGTCAGCTGTCCCTTAGTCAATCAATTGTTGTGTGAAATAGCATGGGTGGTGGCCAGCATGCATATTATGTAGGGGTGCTACAAGCCAGAGGTGCCAGAAGGAATGATGCTGGCTTTCAAGGATTTTTGGTTGTATGGATGCTTTACTGAATGAGCTAAAAAGTGAGCATCTGAACCTTAAACAATAATAGAGGCCTTTGATTCATGCAGCAAAGTCTAGTTTAAATAGTAAAAACTTTGATGTCATTTCAAAACACAATGACCTTGTAGCTCGCAGAGACTTTCGATTTTATATAGCAAATGTTAGTTTAATGGCAGAAACCTCTAATTTCATTAAAGAAGCCTCTGATTTTGTTAATTAAATATTTTTGATTTTGAAAGATTGCTTCAGGCCAAAATTCTGGGAAAGGAACCTAAAGAACCTAATTACCGTAATTTAAGAAGCTATTGGGAGTTTCAAGGTGCAACAGGAACATGAATAAATACTTCCTCTCCATGTAAACAGCTTCATTACCTCCGTAGAAAGCTGAAATCTGTCATTAGATTGCGGAATACTATCATGCGACAAAGTTCACCTTTATGCTCTCCTTCAACTCTTGGCTACTTTAAAGCTCTTTTACTAAACCATTCGGTTTGTCCAAACACTTTTCTGAAAGCATTTCCTATGAAAATAGGTTTATTTTTCATGTCTTCTTACCTACTCCAGTTCTGGATTTGTTTCTTCTATTGAAACAATAACAAAAACAAAACACCACTCACACCATTCCGGTGGAAATTATTAATTCTTCCTACCTTGAAACTGCTTTACATTTTATGACTCACAACGTAGCTTCCCTGAGCTCATTTTAAATAGGAGCAGATCTAAAACAAAGAAACAAACATAATAAATAAATGCCTCAGTTGGGATTATTTCAAGCACAGTGTTTACAATGGGCCCATTACAGAGGCGGCAGCAACAACAACAACTGCACACAAAGGTCCAATCAATGAATGATCCAGATCAGGGGTCTTCAAACTTCACCCTTTTATGACTTGTGGACTTCAACTCCCAGCATTGCTGGCTGAGGAATTCTGGGAGTTGAAGTCCACAAGTCATAAAAGGGCCAAGTTTGAAGTCCCCTGATCCAGATAGATCTTTTAGGCATGGTCATAAAGACCTGCAAGCTTGACGGTCTCCAGGTTGACCTCCGGCCCTGGTGCAGATGGTCTGCTGGGAGTTCAGTGCAGATCCAATAAGTGGCTGGCCTGCGCTCTTCCTTTCTCAGTGTGCCTCTTCTGCAGCTGGGCTGCTCTGCGTATTGCTCCTGCTGATCATAAAAATCACAATTGATATTTCCATTAGTTATAATTTACAAAGCGATTACCTTTAATTTCTCTTTTATTGTATTTTAATGGCTTAAAATTTCTTCTTGATGAGGCTGAGCAGGCAGAGATGGTTCAGGGGGAGGACTGGATGGCACTGTTCTTCTGTCTTTATACTCACAGTTTGTTACAACCCCCCCCCCCCTTTGGCATTTAATCTGATGCCAGCAGCTGCAGAGGCCTTGCCCTGACCCCAGGCAAATGGAGATGAAGGGAGGAGAACAGGAGTCACCCTGATATTACCTCTCCCGGCAACCAGGGCGATGCTCTGTTGCCTCTGAAGCTTCCTCCTTTCGTTATGTATTCAAGATGGACAGTGATTACTATTTATATACATACAGTATGTTGTATATAGTATGTTTAAATGTGTGTTATGTATGTGTACACTTTGAGAGCAAGCAACTAAATTTCATTTTTAATGTGTGCCATTGTGCTCCAGTGACAATAAAGATTCTCTCTCTCTCTCTCTCTCTCTGCCTCTCTCGCTCTCTCCACGGCACCTTTTTTTCTTGGCTAGCACCACATTTACATTACTGTATCACTAATGGGTAAGGTTTTTTTTTTTGCACAAAGCAGTTGTAAATCAGACCCTGGAAAAGTTCAAGAACAAAAAACGAAAATTAAATGGATGTTTTTAAAGGTGACCTGTCTGGGGAAAAACTTATTCTCCCTTGTTAGTGAAATCTTGGGAATGATTTTTGAGGAAAAGACAAGTCACCCGCAGCTGAAAGAGAAACCAGAATTAAGTTCCAGGGTCTAACAATGGTCTTCTTATGCGCATGTGTATGTGTATACACAGAAACATATCTCTATCTGGTTAAGGGATTTAGTATCTGAACCATACAGTGTCAGCTGAGACAGTGCTACCACGTGCCAAATGCCAAACTCCAGCTTGGGGAAAAGGTCTGGAATTTCTATAAAAAAGGATTTCAGTGTAAGTATGTCCTGTTATTTGGCACTAAAGAAGAAACACACACACACACACACACACACACACACACACACGCAGAGAGAGAGAGAGAGAGAGAGAGAGAGAGAGAGAGAGAGAGAGAGAGAGAGAGAGAAGGTCACAGCTTTGCCTGCAGTTTGCATATGGCAGTTAATTTGCAGAGGTGCAGATTTTAACAAATAGTGTGACATAGAGAAGAATACAATGAATCTCACCATAATGGGGACAACTGTGACCAGGGGACTTAGCTCAGTCTGCTGTCCAGAAGATAATTGTATTCCTTTCAGTGGATTTGGACTCGACAATCCATCATTTAGAAGGTACCTTCAGCAAGACAATTCTCTGAAAAGGAGAACGCAGTTCCATTTTAAGACAAACCCAAACTTCAGGTTTAGCACACTGAAAACTTCCTCTACATAAATTGGGCTTGCCTGATCTTAACCCTACTTTTTATTGGTCTAAAGCAGGGGTCCACAGCCTTTGGGCTGTGGCCCTGGTACTGGGCTATGGCCTATTCCAGGGGTCAGCAACCTGAAACAGTGAAAGAGCGACTCGGAACCGGTTCCCTCACAAAAGGAAAAACTGGGAGCCGCAAAAAACGTGTGCACATGCGCATACATGCGCGCATGCGCAGAACAGGGTTTGACTGAAGAGTGGAGACAAGGTGAGATATGCACCTACCCTGCATATTTGAATTGATTGGTTGAACTTTTTTAGTCCCACTTTTTTGGGGGGACTGCACATGGCAGAGGACTGGGAGCCGCAGGAGACAGCTGAAAGAGCCGCATGCGGAACCGGGTCTCACAAGCGATGGGTGAGCATGTGCAGCTCCATCTTATGTGGGAAGCTCCATTTGCCCAAGTGGTGGGTGTTCACACTTGTAGCGACATTTTTGCAAACTGCAGACGGACACCCTTGCAACTTGCATAAATGAAGCTGTGAGCATGTGTGCCTGCTGCTTGCACAGAACCATCCCCTCTCCCCCCACACTCAAGTCCACAAAGCTGGAAAGGTTGGAGACCCCTGGTCTAAGGGGCACCTAAATACAAGCAGTTTCACTAGAGAGCTTACAGCTGACAGGGATGTGCAGAACATCTGGAAGGATCGTAAATTCTAACAGCCTCACTTTGGATTTCATTCTTAAGGGTTTGGACCAAGACCAAGAATTAAAGCTGTTTTCTCCTTGCTTCATCAGCATGGGAGTGCTAATGCCAATTTATTATGAAGCTTCCCATCCCTGCCCATTTTAGGACAATGGCTGTAATTTAGAAAGGACTGATTCCAGCACCATCAGTCTGCAAAATTGCTCTTGGTTGCAAGGCATATCATACTTAAGTGAGTTCTGTGCTAGACCTCTGGACAATAAGCTGACCATTCATGTACTGTATACTTCCTCAGGTAAAATTTTACTGAATTCTATACTCTTTACTCACAAATGAAGGCAAATATACTTGTCCCAGGCTAATGTTAAGGATACAGTCTGGGTCGGTCACTACAACCAGAGGTTTTATCTTCCAAGCTTTCAGACTCATGCTGGCACCCATCTTCAGGGAACTTCTCTCTAGCAGAGTGTGTGCTTTGGATTGTTCTGTGTAGGGTATTTATATGGTGCCTATTGCATGCAACTTTTTAGATGTTGATTGGGTTGTTGATGGCTGGCTATTAAGTCCTTGGTAGTTGTTTTCCTTATGCTGCCAAGCCCTTGCCTCCTATGTACTTGATAAGCTGGTGGTGAATCAGCACTCCTGTTGACTGATGAGGGCCTATTTCCCAGGCTTCAATCACTTCCCTGGCTGTTTTTGTGCCTGCTCGTCCAACAATCTTTGTAGCTGCATTTACTCAGTCATACATAGTATTTATTCAGTCATACCTAGAAATGTATATAAATGAATGAGGAAGACTATGTAAAATGAGAGTTATATTATATCCATCTTGAACAATTCTTTGGTGGGTCAAATAAAGTCCATGTTATTTCCTGGAACATAGAACGGATAACCAGATGTTTGCAGCTGATGTTTGACTGCTGAAATTACCCTTCATTCATTGCTGGATTTCCTTCCATCAAGATGTGCAAGTGTATTAAGGGAAGTGCTTTGCCTTCAACAAAACCGAATGAATGTTTTAAATGTTAATACATTGTTTACTGCTATGAATGGTTTCGCAGTAAGTGATTCCAATTTGGATACTGCAGAACTTCATCTATTGGAATGAGCTAGGAAAACATTCGATAGATACTGTTAATGCTGACAGTACCTTTGAATAATAGGCATTTCTCCCCAGTTATCTGCTCTTTTGCTTGCAGCATTTTTTCCAACTCTACAGTTTGATTACGCATATATTTAAAGGCAATGTCTGGTCTGCAAATTCCGTGTGAATTCTAAAAAAGAAATATATTTTCTCTAATAAAAAAAGGCTAGCTGGTTCTCTTTTGCCCTACTCCTTTGCAGTTCCAGGATGTGCAGTCCCAGGATTACTGTCCTTCACACATGTGGACAAGCCTTATATGCTTGCTTGCTTAGGTGCCATTTAGTCATTTTCAGTCCCTAGCAACCACATAGATAGATTTTTTTTGTGAAGACCTGTGCCTATCCTGTTCCTTCAGGTCTTCTAACAATGCATTCTTTGCCACTGTAATTGAGTCCATTCTCTTTGCTGCTTCTTGCCTTTCTTTCCATCCTTCCCAGCATTAGCGCCTTCTCTAGAGAACTAAGTCTTTATATAATATGTTTAAAGTAGAGTAATTTGAGCATGATCATTTCTGCCATAGGTAAACACTCTGAGTTGATTTGTTCGATGATCCACTGGTTTGATTTGTTTTGCTTGTGCATGGTATTAGAAAACTTTTCCAACACCGAAGTTCAACAGTTTTCCTGTCCTCCTTCTTCAAACCACATGGATGTTGCCATATTAGGTCATCCCAATCTATTTTGGATATTCCTAAATCAGGAGTGGGTAACTTTTGGTCCTGCAGATGTTGCTTAATTACCCCTGCTACCATTCCCAAACAGTGTCATCCTTTGGTTACCAATGTTGTATATTGATTTGTTTTTTGATTCATAGAAACTTATTCTCTATCTGGTGCCATGTATTTGTGTGAAGGTAAGAGTGGCTCAGTGGGTTAGGACGCTGAGCTTGTCGATCAGAAGGTCGGCAGTTTGGCAGGTTGAATCCCGAGTGCCGTGTAGCAGAGTGAGTGCCTGTTACTCGTCCCAGCTTCTGCCTAGCAGTTCGAAAGCACGAAAAAAATGGGACCACTACGGTGGGAAGGTAACAGTGTTCTGTGCGCCTTTGGCGTCTAGTCATGCCGGCCACATGACCACGGAGACGTCCTCGGACAAGCGCTGGCTCTTCGGCTTTGAAACAGAGATGAGCACCGTCCCCTAGAGTCGGAAACGACTAGCACACATGTGCGGGGGAACCTTTACCTACCTTTACCTAAGAGTGCATAGGTACAAAAGTGCGGCTAAATAAGAGACAATCAAGGCAGGTCTTAGAGGCAGAAGGGTTTATTCTAGAAGATTTCAGCTTGCACAGTCAGTGGAAGAATACCAGAAGGGAGATCTTGAAGAAGGCTCACAAAGGAATGGTTCCTAAAAAAAAAAAAGGTTGCCATGTAAACTACACGTGGAGGCACTTTTATGTGTACATCTGAGTGAGTGTGCAGAGTTAAACAATAAAATTTGTAAATCTGCATTTGCTCAATCTCTGGATCAATAACAACAAGTAGCTCTGGAGGTGATGCAGAGACCCTCTTTGTAACCTTCTGTGTGATGCCAGATATGTTGGATCCTGGGAACTATTGTTCAGCTGCAATGCTTCCACTCTTCTCTTAAGCCAATGCTTCTTAAAATTTGATCCTAGGACGCTAGGGGTTCCCCAAGTCCTTCTCAGGAGTTTGCAAAATCAAAACAATTTGCCAGCCAATGTTGAAAAATAATATAATAATAAATCCCATCAAACAATTATGAAAAGTGGCAGTGGCAGCAAATGCATCAATTTTAATTTTTAATGTGATAAATATTGATAAATATAATCCATACAAACAAAAAGTCTTTTGCAGTCCTCCATAATTTTTAAAAGTGGGAAAAGTTCCTGAGGAAAAATAAAGTTTAATAAACACTGTCTTAAATGTTTACCTTAAATCAGGAGGCCACCATTTTGTGTGTTATTTTAGGGAAACCTGAAGATAGTGTTTAATCTTGTTTTTCTAATTCCTTGCCTTCTTTGACCTTTGAAGGATTCTTATATTTAGGTGTCCACAAAAATTTTAACAATCTAAAAACATATATCATTGGAGATCTCCCTGATCCAAAGGAGATGCTGGTTTTTAGTACTGTGCCTTTCACCAGTCACACAAGCTGGACTTCAAGGGCCTAGGAAACTTAGGTATTAAAATCAGATTCTTTATTGTACCCAAAACATTTCCCTGAGATGAAATTTAGAAAGCTCTATCTGAGATCTTTAAGTCAAGCAGCCACTAGGTGTCACTGTGTGTCAATAGATATGAAAGAACCACAGATTCATCCAGTATGAGCATACCCATACTAATATCTGCTGTTATGCATCTGGGAGAATCCATTGGTCCCTTCTAATTGTGAAAAAAAGATTGAAATTACCTTTCTTATTTATGGGTGATAAGACATCATACTAATTTTCAACAGTTTCTTAATTAGAGGAATTGACAACCAAAGCACTGAGTCAGTGACTGGGTTTGTGTATTAAGTCACATTTGCTTAACTACGGTTTATTAACTAGATCACAACTGTTTACATCTATGTAACCAACTAAGTTATGACATGTGTTTTATAAAGTATAATGACAGACTTCAAGCAGCATGTTTTGGTACAACCAACAAATGGCATTTAGACTCAGTGCAGAGGATAGATATGCTAGCTAGGCTGAATCATATGAAACTCAATGCCTAAAATACAAACTCACTCCTCATTTTGCAATGCTGTGAGATGTTGAGATTGGATGATCACTCCCTGGCATGCACTTAACACATGTCCTAGAGCAGAGGTTTTCAAACTTGGCCCTTTTATGACTTGTGGACTTCAACTCCCAGAATTCCTCAGCTAGGCATGCTGGCTGAGGAATTCTGGGAGTTGAAGTCCACAAGTCATAAAAGGGCCAAGTTGTCCTAAAGCATTGGAACAGCCACGACTCTCTCATCTTAAAAAGAGCAGCTGTTTTAGCTCCCCAAAATGTGCTGAATAAATAGTAATAAACATGCAGTTGTATCTATTTGACATTTTGTGAAGGTATTCTGCTGTTGAGCTGCTCCATGGAGAGAGAAGTGGAAGGAAGGAACAAAAGACTCTCAGGACAGTCTCCTGACGTATTATACATTCAGGGCATGAAAGCAGGAGTATCGGAGAACATGGCGAACGCTGTGATGGGATCACTGAACAGGAGCAGATTATCTACAAACACAGCTCTCTCGCAAAATTTGGACTGGGAAATGAAAGTCTTTGGTTTCTAGTCACACTTTTGGTTGGAAATTAATTGCTCTTCTGTTCCCCTAGACTTGCAATCTCTTCCCTTAAGCCTTAAAACAATACTTTTTGGGTAAGTCGGACCAAACAAGACATCCATGTTGACTTCATTATGTTTGACAGAGTAAAGAACGTTTTACAGCTCCTTTCTCTGGAAGGCCTTGAAGGCTATTTTTCAATTTTTATAGGAACAAAATTTAAAGTGGACAATGCCGCTGAAAAGACACTATCAAAAGAAGCAAGATCTTTCCCCAAAGTTGTACTTCAAAGTGAGGAAGAGCATCAGTTGAGAAGCTGCTCCCCAGCAAAAATATAAGAATTTTACCTTCCTTCCTTCCTTCCTTCCTTCCTTCCTTCCTTCCTTCCTTCCTTCCTTCCTTCCTTCCTTCCTCCTCCTCCTCCTCCTCCTCCTCCTCTTCTTCTTCTTCTTCTTCTTCTTCTTCTTCTTTTTCTTCTTCTTCTTCTTCTTCTTCTTCTTCTTCTTCCTCTTCTTCTTCTTTTAAGAGGTGCATGTATAGTATGATAAATTGCTAACAGGGTATTTAAATTTGAGCTTGATCTTGGAGGATTTCTATATCGAAAAGATTTTAGATATTAGAAGAAACTATTCCAATGTCTGTGAGGAGGAGAAAAAGAAAAAGAACTTCCCAGTGGGGTCCATTTTTTTTCTTCAAAATTGCTTGCTCTTCCCTTTACGCTCTATTAGGGAGGAAGAGAAAGAGGAACAGCATGCCCCCTTGGAAACTACTAAGTGTTCAACTGTACCCTTTTGAGAAATGTTTGCCATCTTTATTCATTTTACAACAAATGTATTGTAACACTTGTTTTGGGGTTTGACTGCATGAATTGTTTGGATGTTCTATTGTTATTAGGGTTATCGATTAAATTTGTTTATTTTTCTCCTTACTGTGGACATTCTATTGTTACCTGCTTTTTCTTAATTGCGGTGTTTTTCTTGCATTGCATCCTCTTGTAAGCTGTTGGGAGTCTGAGTGGTTTGGCAGCATTTGAATTTAATTCATCGTACTGTTACTATTCAACAACCATTTTCAGAACACGAAAGAGGGGGATGAATGACTTCCTGAAGTTGGAGAGGTCTCACATATAAAACATGATGCTTATTGACAGAGGAAGTTTACTCTTCCAACACTTTGGGTGAGATTTACTTCTAGACATCCTACCAACTTAGAATGCTCATTCCTTTTTCCTTTGAAAAAAAGTATATGGCACAGATGTCAGGAGGCCTAGCAAGTAGAGTCATAACATTTTAACCTATTCTGTGATCTCAGCAGTTGGACTCTTAAGGTGGCGTTAACTAGAAATCACAATCACAGCTAAACCTGTTCCCTATCTCTTTGGTCTCCTCTTTGCCTATCATGGATCAGAAATGGGCAACTTCTTGTTCCTGCAGAGGTAGCTGAATTCCAGTTTCCTATTGGCCTAGCAATCCTAGTGATAGGAACTGTTGCTTAGTGATACAGGAGAGCCACACATTTCCTGCCCTGGTTTAGACAAACAAAATTGATTATGTCCTGACATTTTACTATATGTAGGTCATTCACCTTGCAATCCCTGGTAGTTGGCAATCAATGAACTTAAGTAGAGGCAGAGCTCTTCTTCTAGCATTGTCATGTCATACCATTTATGGTGTTTACCTTTAGGTGTTACATCGACAACGGGGTGGTGAAAAGGAAGTGGTATGGAATATTTCTTATGTTATTGAGTGGATCCTTTATGAGACAACCCAAGAATAAATTATGAGCAACATATGGAAACAATCCAATCAACAAGCACATTGCATGCAATTTGATGGGTGGGGGGAAGGGGTAGGAAGAGGATCTGGATTTTGAGCAGTGGAAGGAAAGACTGCACCATTATTTCTTTCCCAAGAATTGCTAGTAACTTGGAACTAGCTGTTGGAATGTACCTTTTTCTTTTAATTTTGATTGCATTAAGAATATTTATGAAATACATTCAACTGCTTCAGTCTGGAAGGACTCCAATTTGTGGCTATTATGTAAAAAAGGAAGGTTGCAGCTGGTTACATAAATAAACAGATTAAAGCTCTGAAATTAGTAAAGAAACATGAAGGCTGGAAAGAGGAGAAGCACGCAAGGAGCATAGAAGCCTACAGTTGAGGATGACTTTAGAGGTCATCCTCTAAAGTGCTGTTTGGTGTAGGGTTCACTAGAGCAGGGCTTTTCAGCCAGTGGTACGGGTACCACCTGTGGTACATTGGCACCTAGCAGGTGGTATGTGACCATCCTAGAAAAGTAGCGGGGGAGGGGAATGAGCTGAACCGGTGGCAGCACTGCACAAGTCTGAGCGAAAGATGGCTGGAGCTGCAGGGCTGTCAGGGCTCAGCGGAAGCACCAGGATCAGCACCAGGCTCCAGCTGGAGCTCGGTGCTGATCCTGGCGCTTCTGCTGAGCCCAGAAGAAACGCCAATCAGCTGGAATGTTGCAGCATCCTCCAGGGTCTTATGATTTACATTCAGATGCTTGGCAACTGATTCATATTTATGACGGTCACAATGTCCCAGGGTCATATGAAGTGACCAAAACCTTCTGCAACCACCCAGCGGGGGGGGGGAAATAAAAACCAAACACACCCCCCCACCCCCTCTGCCAATCCTCAACAGAAATGCTCACAACAATGAAAACCTCGGACAGGAGGAAGAGTGTCGCTGGGCGGGCAGGTATGTGTCTTGCTCGGCGGTGGCTTGGGGGGCACTTTTTTCAGTGCCTTTGTAACTTTGAACAGTCACTAAGCGAACTGTTGTAAGTCGAGGACTACCTGTACTTCATCACTTTTATCCTTTTTTTTTTCTTTTGGTCATCAGGTTTTTGACACCTTGCTAGGCGACTGGTAGTACTCGGATGTTGCCATATCCTAAAAGTGGTACAATGGGTGAAAAAGTTGAAAAGGCCTGCACTAGAGAATTTCTGACATTTGACCATCCAGCCTTTGTTTAAAAACCTGTATGCTTTATTGATTAATCAGGTGAGCATATTGAGGTTGGAAGACCTGTAGAACTTACAAGATTTTGACACGAGATTGGTCGGAGAGAACAAAAGGTAAATTTATGTTAGCTTTAATACAGATCTTGGAAAGATTAATTACAGTGCTGGGCCATATGTGGATAGAAGTCCTGCAGAAGCCCTTGGAAGCCCTTAACAAAGAAGAAGGCTTAGAAACCATGAGACATTGAGTCAAGAATTGGTGCTTGAGGCAAGAACACTGGGAAAAAATGGGACGAACACAGTTGGAATGGATGGGCTATTAAGAGAAATAGAGCAGAGAGAACAAAATACCAAAGAAAGTGAAAAACAGAGAGGGGATGAATGCAGAAGCATAAGACCCACTTTGTTTTAGGGACACATACTGTACTATTTCCTTCCCTCAAGCAACCCACCCGCTTAGCAATCTACCCACATGGGTAGAAAACACTTGTTTTTTCAGGCTTTCAAAACCAAATTAGTAACAACATTGACACTGCAGCAAGCTCACAAATAGAATTATTGGAATTTGGTTTGTAATGTGCAGAAATGCTGGCTGGCTATGAAGAACATGAGCACTGAGTAAATGTTTTTTATATCCTAAAAACATAGGATACTGACAATTTTGGCACACCTGTCCCTGCTTGTTTCATTTAGCACAAGGCCAGGTGAGAGTTGAAGCAATGGAACAGCTTTCTTTTAGAGGTTGTGGGTGCTTCATCCCTGGAGCTTTTAGAGAAGAGATTGGGTAGCCACTTGTCTCAAGTTGAATAGAGTCCCCTGCTTGAACGGTGTGTGGGGGTGCAGGGGTGGACTAGCAGACCTCCAAGATCCCTTCTAGCTCTATTTTGATTGATTGAGTTGCACAGCCTTCCTGCAGTCTCTCAGTCTAGTTGTTTGTCACCTGGCAGCAGAGAGATTGAGCTGCTTCTTTCATGTTAGTTGCTAACAGTAGTCAAGTCCTTCTGAAATGACCTTTTTCACAGACTGTGATGTGTTGCCTTTGACTTTAGGCCTTAACTGGAATAACTCAGAGAAACTCTTGTTTCTCTTGTGAAGTCTCAAAGAAAAAAGAGAGAATGAGTAACTATTCCCCGGGTTCCTCTACCTCTTGGAACACAGTGTATGATCTATTCTAAAGGAATAATGCTACACGAAACCCACTTTTTTCAACTTGGAGAATATTTCTTGTTGCCATTTTCATTTAGGGAAGGTGGATGCTTTTTCTGGCAAACTCTGCCTAGCAACTCCTTTATTTTGTTCCAATATTTAGTTCCAATATTTTGAAATGTGGCACTTTATCCCACAGAGCTGATACCAGATAAAGGATTGAATGGATCTGGACTATCGTAGCGGAAGGCAATTTGACCTATCTATAGTAGCAGTGGAGAAAAGAGAATTTCAATATTGCATTTTCGTCTTAGTGGGTCAGAAGATTAGCTATGATCATGACCAATATGCAGTAGTCCTTTAGTGAAGAAAATTCCGTGGGAGCTTTGGGAAAAGAGAAAGAGTGAACACGAGGTAGGAACTTACAAAGCTATCTCATATCCGCTGAGATAACTGTTGCATTTGGTCTTGTGTTATTTTACTCCATTGGGGGCATTTTTTCTGCAATTTGGGAAGAGATGCTATTGCTCAAGTCCTTCTTGACTTGACTGTTCCTGTTGGGAATCAGAAATGGGAATGGGTTCAGTAACAAAAGAATGAACTTTGTGTGCTAAAGTTTGAAAATTTAGTCCCAGGCAGCTTCAAATGTATGGATCAGATAGCAAAAGCTTGCACACTAAAAGAGACTGCAGGGAGGCTTTCTGCCTGTAACACCTGTGCTGCTGTGTCATCATCGCTACCCAATCTTTCCCAGACTAACTTAGTAATAGGAAATAATTTTATTTCTAAAAAAAGTTGCCACTACATTCTCCAAATGAGCTTGTTCCATCAAGTGCTTTCAGTTTCTGGCTGTTTCCCAATAATCCAGTGCTAAATACAATGCTAAGTAGAAGATGTTTTATAGTGCTCTTATAAGCTCCTAAGCAATGATCAAAGATTGCTCTGTCATGGGCCCTCACCACCATTTCCAAATATCATCCTTTCCAGTTTTTGTCTTCAAAGGAAAACATGCAGCAAGATTAGTCTTGCTTTCTTGCCCCACCAGGAATGCGGTTATGGAGTTATCTGCAGGCAACAGACAGTGCTGGATGGGGGAATCGAGGAGGGCCCTAAGATGAGTGCTGGGTATCTCCTGCTTGGCTCCTGCAAAGTTCTTGCTCAACTGCAGAAAGCTGTTTCTGCATTTTGCATTCTGGGCATTCAAGCAGAGAGGAAAAGAAGTCAGCTGTGAACTAAGGAATCCCAGCTGCTCTTTCTAACGCTCTGCCAAGAGAGCTGAGAAGCTGTATGGGTTTATTCTGGCTTTCCATTGTCCCCCTCATGGCTTGTCTTGGCAATTTCATATTGGCTGTGATTATATTGTTGCTCAGGGTGGGTCAGTTCAAATCAGACAAATGTTAAGAGAGGAATTTCCCACCCACACTCATTTTGGGTTGTTTTTCTGTGATGAAATCAAAGGGGTGAATTGGCATAATTCATCAGGAGCCCTGGTGGCGCAGTGGTTAGAATGCAGAGCTGCAGACAAACTCTGCCCACAGCCTGCAGTTCAATCCTGACGGGCTCAAGGTTGACTTAGCCTTCTATCCTTCCAAGGTCGGCAAAATGAGCCTTGGTGGAGCAGTGGGTTAATGCCTCCTTAAGTAACACCAGCTGCCTGCAATTAGTGCAGGTTCGCATCCCACCAGGCTCAAGGTTGACTCAGCCTTCCATCCTTCCGAGGTAGGTAAAATGAGGACCCAGATTGTTGGGGGCAATTAAGCTGACTTTGTAATGATGCCGCTTGGGGTTTGTTTGTGTGAAAGCCCTAATAAGCAGGCATATTTATTTATTTATTTATTTATTTACTTAGCTACTGCTAAGCTTGTAAGCCGCCCTGAGTCTTCGGAGAAGGGCGGGATATAAATGGAATTAAAATAAATAAAATAAAATAAAATGAGGACCTAGATTTTTGGCAGCAATATATTGACATTGTAAACCAGTGTTCCCCAACCTTTCTGGCTTTGTGGACCAGTGCCAGTGTTGATGGCATCGGGATGGGGGGGAGAGGGGATATTTCTGCCGGACACACAAGCCCATTGCTTGCACAAATGGAGCTTTGCCACTCATGCAACCTGGTTCCGAATGGACTGTGGCCCAGTACCAGGCCATAGTCTGGAGATTGGGGACTCCTGTTGTAAATGACCCAGAGAGAGCAGTAAAGCCCTATGGGGTGGTATATAAGTCTGAATGCTATTGCCATTGCTATAATAATTTATAGAATCGAATTGGAGCTGGGTGGCTGTAACAAATGTAAATAAAAATATAAACAAACAAACAAATAAATAGCTGCCAATGTAGGCTCCATGAATTCCAGAAAAGCCTAAGTTATTCATTTCAAGGCCCTTTTGAACCCAGTTCTGATGTCCTCACACGACCATGTCAGCCCCTTTCAACTTGCAACATCAGATTCTAATCCTAAAGTTTTTACCTTCCATAGCCCATACTGAATCTAGATTAATGCCAGAGTGTTGTGTCCCATTATATTCTGTCTTCCTCCTCCCTCAACGCTCTCTCTTTAAGTTTGGATTTGTGTAGGTTTTTCTCTTGCACTTAAAATGCAATTGCTATCAGAAGGATAAAACTCCTTTGTTTTCTCTGTTTGTGTCCCAAGCTGGGAATTTTAATAGAAACCACCAGACGATCAATGGAGAGTTTAAAGAAATTGTCTTTGACTGGGTGGGTGCAAAGGGGATTACATCTCTGTTGTTTTTACATGACTTTTATTTTCAAATTGAGCCAATCATTATTAATGGAATGAAGTGCACCAGTTTATTACAATAGTTTCTGCTCTATCAACACGAACATCTTCCTCCTAGCATGAATATCTTCTTTTCATATTCTGCTAGAACAGATGCTTCCTTATCTTAAAGTTACGGCAAACTTCCTTATTTATGGTTAAGCAGAAGTCTTTTTATCTACAGCTAAAACAATGGGCTTTTTATCTTTCCTATACGTGCGTTTTTTCTATACTTAAGATATATGTCTTCTTTTGCTACATGATATATTCACTTGTTTATACTGACAGGAACCAGCTACTGACAGGAACCAGCTACTATCTTTCCTTATTGTAAACGTATAAGAAAAAAAAAATATTCCAACACTGCAATAGCAAATTGTCCAGTTTGGACTTAAAATATATTGTTGAGGTTTTTCCCGGTACCTTTTATTAAAAACTTCCTGCTTGAACTTGTGCCTCTGTTTCTTAAAGCGCCATCCCCTAATTAGCAAATTCCTCTTTTTGTGTTTGATTTGCATATACTCATTCTTAATTTTATTGTTTTGTTCACTGTGAAAAACCTTAAATGTCAAAATAAAAGGAGAACAAACTAGTAGAAGGAACCTTCTGTTACTGGATTTCACACTCTCTCCTGCCCCCCAATTTTCTTTAACTGTGAGACTGGAAACACGAACTATTTAAGAGACATTTTGTCTCCAATGTCAAATAGGTTTAGGTAGAATATAGGTAGAAACAGAAAAAGAAAAGCTTCTTGATAAAGTTGTAGAGGTTTTTTTGTTGAATAAGAATATATTATTATTATTTATTATTATTTATTAAATTTTTATACCGCCCTTCTCTCGGAGGACTCAGGACGGTGAACAGGGCATATAAATAGAAATACAAAAGTTAAAAAAAGGATTAAATAATTGCCCAATTAAAACAATCAGAATATAAAACCCATTAAAACCCTAACGTTCCCCCATCAGGCCAGGCCAGCTTGTTCGAATAAATGGGTCTTTAACCCGCGCCGGAAGGAGCGAAGATCCGGTGCCGTCCGGAGCTCAACCGGCAGTTGGTTCCATGAAGCCGGGGCACCCACAGAGAAGGCCCTCCCCCTGGGGGCCACCAGCCAGCATTCTCTGACCGGAGGCACCCTGAGGAGGCCCTCTCTGTGGGAACGCACAGGGCGGAGGGGAGTCGACGCCGGCAGCAGGTATATATAGAGGTTATAATGGATGTTATGGGGATGATAATGCAATGGTCCTAATTCCATGTCTACCAATGCAGAATGGAGTCACATTTTTATACCATTTTTTACAATGCCATTTTATACCATTCCATTTGAAACTCTTAAGTTTCCTCTTCTTATTTGAGACCAAGGAGCAATACTGCTGGAAAAATTCCTAGTAATTTTCAGACTGTATAGAGGTGCGTCTAGCTTTTCTTATAGAGCGTCTGATGCCAAGGAACCACTCAGTATCCAGTCCAGGACACATAACTGCAGTCCATACTTAATAATAGAAAAAAGAAGACACTTCATAGCTGTCTTATTTTGTTTACACAGTATGCAATCTCCACTTGCTGAAAGGTTTAATCTGATGGGTTTTTAATTAAAAAATGAGTACAAAATTTGCCAGATGGGAGATCTGTCCCCTCAAGTCATTTCGATGAAAGCATCTTTAATAATTCCTATCACTGAACAATTCTACTACTATTTTGTATAATATGCTTTTTTCTAACTTTCTCAGAAACGACACCCGGAATACTGTCTGATCACAACATAACCCCTGGGAGAACAGAAATAACCAATATAGGTTCAAGATATTTTCCTGTAAGCTATGTAAGAGCTGTTTTACTTTTTCATTGTTTTTCATGGAGGAGATATCTGTGTGGGAAGGAGAATGCAGAGATGAATATCTCTGGGGATGTTTACCAACAAACTAAGAACAATCCAGCAAATTCTTCAAATACTTCTTATACTCGTTTTGCAACATATACGGTCCAATCAGATTTCCCTTGCAGCTTTTGTTAGTCATGTAACTCTTATGCCTCAAGGCTTCCCTTGTGAATTAACAAATGGCCGCCCATGTCCTTGAAAAGATTTAAAAGATCATTCCCAACTTTTGTTCCTTTCATCCTTTTCCCATTCCAAGAACCAGAGTTTATAACTTTTTATCAAGACTGTCGGTTTGACAAGTTTTTCCTCATCAATCAAAGTATGTTGACAGATTTCTCCTGGTTCCCAATATGTCATTCCTGTGAAAATGTCACAAGACTGCATGATCCTTTACATGGCTGTGACAGTAGTTATTGATCAGTCAGAAAGTGTGATGAGTCTTACTTAATCTTTCATTGTAGGTCCTACATTAAAAAAAGTGGCACCACTATTCTTGAAGTAGCAATAATTGATCACAGAAATATCTGCCACACAGCATGTCATTTGTATTCCTTTACATTTCAGACATTTTGACTTTACAAAATGGGCAATATTTCATATATCTTGGCCCCATAGTACAGGAAAAGCAAGGTTGCCTCAAGAGTTTGCTTGAAACATTGAATTAATGCTGCCACTGTAGCTTTTGGTTTAAATAATAATAATAATAATAATAATAATAATAATAATAATAATAATAATAATAATAATAATAATAATAATAATAATAATTTTATTTATATACCGTCCTTCTCCCGAAGGACTCAGGGCGGTGAACAGGGCAAACATATAAAAATACAAAGATACAAAACTTAAAAAAGAATTAAACACAATGCCCAAGCTAAAACAATAAATAGATATATTAAAAACGACAGTAAAATCCCAACCCATCCCCCATCAGGCCAGGCCGCCTTGTTCGAATAAGTGAGTCTTCAGATCGCGTCGGAAGGAGCGAAGGTCGGGCGCCATCCGGAGCTCGACCGGCAACCGATTCCATAAATCCGGGGCGCCCACAGAGAAGGACCTCCCCCTGGGGGCCACCAGACGACATTCTCTGAACGGTGGCATCCTGAGGAGGCCCTCTCTGTGGGAGCGCACAGGGCAGAGGGAAGTTGATGCCGGCAGCAGGTGATCCCTGAGGTACTCCGGACCCATGCCATATAGGGTGAACCTGGTAGAAGCCTAATATTACTATATAAAGAAACAAAAAAAACAACATTTAGTTACTGATACTGCAGTGCTGCAGTGCTGCTGTATGGAACTGAATCATGGATATTTCTACAACTAGAGAAACAAACAAAAACAGAAACAAATACACTGTTTCTATAGGATCCTTGGTATTTTACTGATAAACGGCATAAGAAATGAAGCCATCCGTCAGCAGTGTTGCAATCAGGCAACAACTGCTGATGAAATCTAAAAATGACAGCTGAGATAACTTGGGCATATTTGCAGGATGGATCCAATTTGCTCCCTCTACAACAGGCATGTTAAACTTGCAACATCACATGATGTCCTCCTTCCTGTCCTCTGCCATCTTCTGGAGTCCATTTAAGCTCACGCCTACTGCTTCAGTGACTCCATCCAGCCACCTCATTCTCTGTCGTCCCCTTTTTGTCTTGCCCTCAACCTTTCCCAGCATTAGGCTCTTCTCCAGTGAGTCCTTCCTTCTCATTAGGTGGCCAAAGTATTTGAGTTTTAGCTTTAGGATCTGGCCTTCTAAAGAGCAGTCAGGATTGATCTCCTCTAGGACTGACCGGTTTGATCGCCTTGCAGTCCAAGGGACTCGCAGGAGTCTTCTCCAGCACCAGAGTTCAAAGGCCTCAATTCTTTGGCGCTCAGCCTTTCTTATGGTCCAATTTATTGTTTAGCTAAACAGATTATAAAGACATCTTTTAAAATATATAACAAAACATAGCTACATAAAACATTTTGATAATAACTGCATAAAAACATAACTTTTGAGGAGGGAGATGTGGTCACTAAATGCTCATGAGTGAAATCATTTACGGTCCATGGCATATATTTCTATAAATCTCCTTCGTATCCTGTTCTTGCTGCAAATTTAGTTTCCCTGAAGGTAGCTTATTTATCTAAACCAGCTAGAAGAAATTTCAGTTTTTATCGATCACCTTCATTTTAAATATGCGTTGACAATCCAAATTAATGTTTCTCTCTCATTTCATTATCTATTGTACAAAAGAATGAGGAATGGTCCAAACTTTCCAGAAATGGTCCATTATAAATACTATGATGTGCCAAACATCTCTGAATAACATCCCACACAGTGGTCCTGTGGTTGAATGGCTTTCAACTCTCAACAGAATGAGCTAGAAAGCTAGTCATACCAGCAAATTTGCAGAATATGTGTTGCTTTTCTAAATAGGGGAAAAACGATTGCTATAAGTTCCATTTGCACAGCATTTTCAAGAAAATAATGGTGTTAATCATTGCAGCAAAAGGGACTTTGGTTGCAGCCTTACAGTTAACACCATAGACTAATTTTCTACCTCATATGAAATGGACCATAGCATATGAAAGTTTATTTCACTTTGAAATTTTTAGATGTTAGGTTGCTCTAAACCCTGTAAAGCTACTTTCAGCATGGCTTTGCACAAAAGTAAAAAATACTGTTACATGTTGAACACTTCATCTGCTTTGCCCCAATCCAATCCAATCTATTCCAGTCCAGACTTTCAGATTGTTCAGTCTACAATTTCCAGAAATCCCAGATAGCCTCCAACATTTTGTTATGCATTATTGAGTGCATCATTTTGAAAAAATGTGTGATTTGGTGTTACTATCTTCATATTATTCCAGGAATGATGAGTGAGGTCAGATACTTAAAATGTTGACCAGCTAAAATCTTCCAGTACCCCTACATACTAATTTGAAGCTGAAAGAATAGCTATGCCTTAGATCAGGGGTGTCAAACTGCTGGTCCGTGGGCCATATGCATAATACCGTGCCCACCCCATTGCCACCAATGGCAAAAAAGTTGTGATATGTCGTGACACGTCATGTGACGTTGCGAGTTTGACACCCCTGCCTTAGATCAAGAGTAGCAATCCAATGATCTATGTGCCACTCCCTGTTCCTGTTGTGATTGGGAAACCTCTTAAATCCAATGGTAAGATTAGTCTGCCACTACAGAAGCAAACTACAATAGATGTGCCAAAACTGTGATAGAGTTTATGTCTCTATAACCTCGCTCCTTCTGAAAGGGCTAGACATTTGAGTCCTGTTCTGTTTGATGATGATGATGATGATGATGATGATGATGTATTAAACTTGCATGCTGCCCAACTCTCAAGAACTGTCACCATTGGCCCTCCTCCAGCTCTTGGCGGTTGAGGTTTTTAAAAATTCAACTCTCTGGAAAAAGCTGTTCAACCTTCCTTCAACCCTGAACTGGTTATATAGATTCTTTATATATATATATACTTGCTTAAGTTACCAGAGAGTGAAACTTGTTTTTTCTCCTTCTAAGAAGTGCATTTGTCTAATCACTGTGTGGAAATTGGAGAGCAGAACATCCTGGCATTATTGTTATATAAACACTGTTATTACTTTTTCAGCAGCTCAAAGCCAGAGTACTACATTGTTTGACTTTAACTGTAAGATGCTGATCTAAAGTGTCAGCACCAATCACTGGCCTGGAGTTAGTATTTCCAGGCCTGTTGAAAAGCTGCTATTAGCTTAAATTAACCCATGTTATTTCTTAGTAAAACCTACCAGCTATTTTTTTAACCTGGAATCTGTGTTTTTAACAATTTCTATGCATTAAAAGAAACAAAACAAAAAGTAAAAAAGAACTATGATGAAGTTATTGGTAAAAGCAATCACTTTTAGCAGGTAATTCTGAGTCAATGCCAAAGCCAATCTGAAAATTACCTTCTGATCAATTCAGTGGATTAACTGTAAGCATTTGTGAGGTTTAGGAAAGTTTAGGTCAACCTCCAGGATAAATATAAAAAATATAAAATATAAAATGTAAAAATGAACTGTTTATTTGCTAAGCTTTTGTTGGTTCCCTGCTGTCACCAGAGTAAAAAACCAGAGGTGTGAAAGTCTGCTTATAAAGCTGGCTGTTTCAGCACTCTGCTCATCAAGCACGTCACCGGTCTACCCGCCCCAGTCGATCGTATTCTCTCTAGTTGCGTTGCATCAGCCTGCGTGCTTTTAGATTACAGCGTCTCCTCCAAAGATGGCCGATTACTCAAAGAGCTTAGCAAATAAACAGTTGTTTTTTATATTTATCCTGGAGGTCAATGATTTTTCTACTGCTAATATGAATATAACCTGGATTCGTATTTTTAAAGTAATTAGGAACTATATATATACTATATATACACATACACACACACACACACACACACACATTGTTCTTATTGTTTGGTTTTTAACTCTATGTATACCACCCAGAAGGGACGTGGTGGCTCAGTGGGTTAGGACGCTGAGCTTGTTGATAGATGGTCGGCAGTTTGGCGGGTCGAATACCGAGTGCTGCGTAACAGTGAGCGCCTGTTACTCATCCCAGCTTCTGCCAACCTAGCAGTTTGAAAGCACGTAAAAATGCAAGTAGAAAAATAGGGACCACTACGGTGGGAAGGTAACAGCGTTCCGTGCGCCTTTGGCGTCTAGTCATGCCGGCCACATGACCACGGAGACGTCCTCGGACAAGCGCTGGCTCTTCGGCTTTGAAACGGAGATGAGCACCAGCCCCTAGAGTTGGAAACGACTAGCACGCATGTGCGGGGGAACCTTTACCTTTACCTTTATACCACCCAGAGTCACAACCCTGATACATCTAAATAAATAGTTTATTGAATTATTTTGCCCTACCTTATTCACAAGCTCACTGTTCTGATGAAATGAGATTAGAGGGAGGAAGAAGAGAACAAAAAGAGCTACTTTTATGTTGCTGGAGAAAAGGTGAGATGTAATTGGAATAGCTAAATATAGGCTGCAGCCTTAAACATACTTCCCAGGTGTTACATCTTATTGAACACTATGGGGCTTTCTTCTCATTATAAATGTATGGGAATGCATTGTCAACATTTTGCTTTTACTGCTCCCTACTTACTGGTGATTATCCTAGTTACTGAATTTAGGTCAAGGAAAAAAAGGATTAATATGACTTTATCCCCTCAAATTCTTCTGTACTATGTAAGTTTCATTAATTTTGGGAAAATCTTTAAACCATTTCAGGTCTTCCAAATCTGAACTTTTTGAATGGGAACTCAGAGGACATCCTGAGCTTCATCAGAAGGATAGACTGCTTCACCACATATGTTTGGGATGTCTTTGAAACCCAAAGTAATTAAACTAGTTTTAACTGCTAGTCTGTATTTCTATTCAGTGAATCTGGGAATGGTATCTACTAAGGATCCATACAAATATACTTCACAAATTTCTTTTTCTCCCCACAGGGCTCCAGAGACCCCAAAATGCAAGAGATGCTAATTTCACTCAGAATTTAATTAGATACATAGAGAAGAATCTCCACCAAGGCTGAAATTAGCCATGGAAAGCTTTTAAGATGACTTTGCACACGCGTGTAAGGCTGCATTTACCTGAAAAAGATGCCTTTTTAAAATAACCTCACCTCATTTTCTCTTTAGTTCTGATTAAGAGATCAATATAAATACCGTTAAAACAGCACAAACAACTCTTTAATTAGCAAACCGTGTCCACCTTAATATATTGGGTGGTTATTCTTGAAGAAGGTTGTTTAGCAGCTTGTGAAATACCTGTTCCTTATTATGGGATTTTTTTTCCTTTGAACATTAACCAAAGCGGCCTGCTCAAGTTCAGTAAGTATTCTAATTCTTCCTAGATGCTCGCTTCATTTGAAGGGACTATCCTTTTACTAGAAAACAAAGGACCTGAAGACAAAGACAATTGACTTTGTGTAAATGACATGAGAAATGAACTCGTGTCTGGATATTACATTAATATCACAGAAGTAAGATATACACTTGTGAATTATAGTCAGGTATGTAAATGATGATTACCTTTTTTCATAGAAATGTAGCCTGGATATCTTCAGTAACAGTCTGATGAAGTATTTCTATTGGACCAATAATGTCTATTGGTAAAAATCTAATTCCATAAGACTGCAAAGTACTACAGATATGAGAAGGACAAAAGCAAAGCAAAATGAAAAATGGGAAAAAAGGGAAATATGATTACTACATATCCTAGCCCAGGGGTCAGCAACCTGAAACAGTGAAAGAGCCACTCGGAACCGGTTCCCTCACAAAAGGAAAAACTGGGAGCCGCAAAAAAATGTGTGCGCATGCAGGTACATGCGCGCATGCGCAGAACAGGGTTTGACTGAAGAGTGGAGCCTAGGTGAGATATGCACCTACCCTGCATATTTGAATTGATTGGTTGAACTTTTTTAGTCCCACTTTTTTTTTTGGACTGCACATGGCAGAGGACTGGGAGCCGCAGCATGCGGCTCCGGAGCCGCGGGTTGCAGACCTGTGTCCTAGCCAAATTCACTAGGGATGCTTCAGTTGTTCTGGTACCAAAACAAGTATCTTTTTCCTTTTTGTTGTCCTTATAGTTCTTTTGGGGAAAGAACATGATTTTTCTTTTTTTGCTGCAGTTCCAGCACTATTTCAGCTTCCTCTGAATGGCTAGAAGTGAAATCTATGAATGGATGGATTACATTGATAAATCTTCCTTTCGGGACACATCCACTTACATATGCGGAGGGAATAATCAATTAGGGTACATTCACAACTTGCCATTTCATGCCTGGATAAGAAGTTTATGAGGTAGGAGTTAAAAAAAAAAGAATAGAGGAAATATTGACCCCATTTTCTGGGATATAAAAGATTGGGATACGTTTCGTTCTTAAATAGATCATCAGTACTTTTACTTTCTTAAAAGTGAGCCTGTGGCATCCAGATCTATGGAGTTTTACTTGTAGAAAATGAGTTAGATCTGTTAAAAGGATGCCTTTCCCTTTCCGGGACCATGGCAGCAGAGTGAGAATTCGTCATATAAAAAACATGAGCTGCTCACCCAGTCCATGGTTTATCAGCTTTATTATCAGGTTTGGTTCCATGAGCAGAAAAACAGGAAGTCACATGAATTCAAAACAACATTTTCTAACTGATTTCTAACCTTTGGGAATGATCTTTCTTGTCGTTTTAGTATTTTGCATATGAAAACCTATCTTTATTTTTCAAGGCTGTGGCATGGGTTCCGTTTAAGAAGAAAACATAGGGTTTTTTTTAAAAAAGAAGAAAAAGAAAATAGAAATGCTTTCTCGTGCACGTTCCGCCCCTATGTTGGTTGTGGGAGAAGATTTTGGAGTTTTGCTTGTTACCGTACATGATATGCGAGAATGGCCTTGGGAGAGTGAATCCAGAAAAGCTGCCTAGCGAATGGTCAGAGAAGACACAACATAGTCTGCAGCTGGACAGTGGGTGAGGCAAGAGGCTCAGAAGGAACCCATCCTAATTTCTCAGGCTGTAAAGCAGACAGAGAACTGTACTTTCAGACTTTTGAGTTTCTCTTAATGTAGCTTTATGATAAAGTAGAATTAGTTTATATGACTGTGTTTCCTGTCTGGTCACCAGTCAGGCTGACAATTACAGATGTCATCATCCATATTTCCAAAAATGGATCAGACAAATTCAGGGAAGGTAATGGTTCCTCAGGTTTGATGGCTGAAATCAAAGGCAGCATATCTCTGAATTCCAGCTGTTAGGAATTACCAGCTGGTAGATCTTGCTTCCTTGCTCTCCTTGGGTGCCTTCTTGCATTGTGTGAAACAAAAAACTGAACTAGAGACAGCCTAAATCTAATCCAGAAAGCTTTTCATGTTTATGTGGAGTCTAGCCTGAAAGGTGTGATGTGGGTTTGCACTTTTTCCACATTTCCCACATTTTCCAGCATTTTTCAGAGGAGGACATTTGAGGCCAGTTCATCAGAAAAATGAATTCACCAAAGGAAAATCAAAGTTGGGTTGGGAAGGGACATATCATATATCATCTATATGAAGCCGCTGGGTGAGATCATCCGTGGTTTTGGGGTGAGGTATCATCAATATGCCGATGATACCCAGCTCTTTATCTCCACCCCGAACCAAGCCAGTGATGCCCTCGACGTGATGTCCCATTGCCTGGAAGCGGTACGGATTTGGATGGGGAAGAACAGGCTCCAGCTCAACCCGGCCAAGACTGAGTGGCTTTTCGTACTGGCATCTCAACTTGTCCAAGAGGTTCCATCTTTGGTTATGGGAGGAGAGGTGTTGCCTCCCGCTGATAGGGCGCGCAATTTAGGCGTCCTCCTGGACTCACGACTCAGTTTTGAAGATCATATTGGGGTCATGGCCAGGGGGGCATTTGCCCAGGTTCGCCTGGTGCGCCAGTTGAGACCCTATCTGGACCGAGATGCCCTACATACGGTCACTCATGCACTCGTTACCTCTCAGATAGATTACTGCAATGCTCTCTACATGGGGCTGCCCTTGAAGACCACCCGGAGGCTTCAGCTGGTGCAGAATGCAGCCACGCGGGTAGTGATGGGAGCATCCCGATACTCCCATATTACACCCCTCCTGCGTGAGCTGCATTGGCTACCAGTTGTCTTCCGGGTGAGATTTAAGGTGCTGGTACTTACCTTTAAAGCCCTACATGGCTTAGGCCCGGGATACTTGCAGGACCGTCTGCTACCGGGGACGACTTCCCATCGCCCAGTGCGCTCACACAGAGAGGGCCTCCTCAGGGTGCCATCGGCCAGACAATGTCGGCTGGCGACCCCCAGGGGGAGGGCCTTCTCTGTGGGAGCACCAGCCCTTTGGAACCAGCTTCCCCTTGAGCTTCGGATGGCCCCGGACCTCCGGTCATTTCGCCGCGACCTCAAAACTTTTCTCTTTCATCAGGCTGACCTGGATTGATGATGGGTTTTTAAATATGTTTTAATTTTTAACTGTAGTTAATTTATTTTGGGGCTGTTATTTAATTCATTTTTAATTTTTGTATTGTTGTTTTTTATTGTTGTAAGCCGCCCTGAGTCCTTTGGGAGATAGGGCGGCATATAAGTCCCAAAAATAAATAAATAAATAAATAAATAAATAAATAAATAAATAAATAAATAAATAAATAAATAAATAAATAAATAAATAAATAAATATCAGATTGCTTACAGATTAGATGTAACCAAAATTATAATTCCAAGCAAGGGGATTAATTGCAGAGCAAGTTTTCTCAGTTTGCTTCCTTCCAGATACATTGGAATTATAATTCCAAAATTTTGTGTACAGCAGTCCTCAGCGTGCAACATTCATTTAGTGACTGTTTGAAGTTACAATGACATTGAAAAAAGTGACTTATGACCAGTTATCATGACCGTTGCAACCTCCCCATGGTCACATGATCAAAATTTGTGCGCTAGGCACCTGGCATGTATTTATGACAGTTGCACTGTCCCTGGGTCATGTGATTACCATTTGTAGCTTTCCCAGCCAGTTTCCAACAAGCAAAGTCAATGGGGGAAGCAAGATTTGCTTGACTGCATAGTTCACTTAACACTGCAGTGATTCGCTTAACGAATGAGGCAAAAAAGATGATAACACGGGTCAAAACTCACTTAAAGCTGCCTTGCATAGCAACAGAAATTTGGGGCTCAATTGTGGTTGTAAAGTGAGGACCACGTGTACCCCCTCCACCTCTGATATCAGGGCACACCAGGTTGGAAAGGTACTGTTTCACTGTGTGCAGCACTGGATTTTGAACCATTATAATTTTCAGACAATGAGTTTGTCTTTGCAGTATCTGAATAATGAATGTTTCTGCTGTAAGCACAGACCTCAATCCTATGAGCTGAAAAGCCATGCTACAAATGAATTATGAGCAGGGCAAATTAAACAAGTAAAAGTTCTTTCAAGTTTTTAGGAAGTGTGAATTTAAAGCAACATGTTTGTTAAAGAAATGAAAGATTTGTTTATTACTGCTGGTTTCTATGGTAATAGACACTGAAATGTACAGCCTTGAACTACCCTTAGGGCTCAAAATTAACTTGGCTTTATAATAATCAGTTTTTGATAACAGCATTTGGAATTGATTTTAAGATATTTACCGGTAGACATTCTGTGCAAAATATTAAATATTCATTGGCTTTGCAAACTAGCTTTCTATAGAAATGAATTGTCTTACATGAAGTAAGTATCTCACTCTATTTATATTTATCTTGGAGGTCAATGATTTTTCTACTGCTAATATACATACATACATACATACATATACATATATATATATATATATATAAATATATATATATATATGTATATATATATATATGTATATATATATATGTATATATATATATATATATATATATATATATATATGTATGTATATATATATATATATATATATATATATATATATATATATATATATACACATATACATACACATACACATACACATACACATATACATACACATACACACACAGATACACATACACATACACATACACATACACATACACATACACATACACATACACATACACATACATACATACATACATATATATATATATATATATATATATATATATATATATATATATATATATATGTGGATCCTTGGTTTTTCGGGTTTTTCCCCGCGTAGAACTTAAGGTGTAGGTGCAACGTTTCGACGAAATCCCATCCGTCATCATCAGGCTAGTGGTTTCTGCTTCCTTCTTCTGGGAGAAGTATGTGGCTGTTTGTTTTTCTTTTTTAAACTGCCAGAGGGGGTGTGTTCTGTGAGTGGAAGTGTGCTGATTGGGTGGGGATTATGTGTGTTCTGATTGGATGGGAGTGTGTTCTGAATGGTGGGGGTGTTCTGATTGGGTGGGGGTGTGTTTTGAGTGGATGGGCTGGTCTCAGCTGCCAGCCTTAGACCTGAGCTGGTGAGTTGTGCTGTTTTTGTTTGCCTTCGTGTTTGTGGTGGTGCCATGTTTTTATAGTGGGTGTCAGTTTGCTTATTATGTGGTTTGGAGGGGTTTAAAGTGGCTGATGTTGCAGCTGTAGTTAGGTTTCTGTTTTGTGGTTGTGCCTCTTTATCATTGTGGGTTCGGATTTGCTTTTTGAATAGTTGTGTGGTGGTGATGTCATGTGATGTTATCATGAGTTTGGGTCTGGTATCATTCTTGGTGGTTGAGACTCGTCTGTCAATCAAGGCGGGTTTCCAAATAGCTGGTAGGCGAGAGGTATCATCTCGTTTGTTCATGCTGTGGGGGCGTTTTTCTATCTCAATGGCTTCTCTGATTATTCTGTTGTTAAAATGTTCAATTTTGGCGATAGTTTTAGTTTTTTTAAAATCAATTTCATGTCCCGTGGCTTCAAAGTGTTGGACCAGGGATGAAGTTTGTTCTCCCTTTCTGAGTGAGTTTTTGTGCTCTTCAATGCGTGCACTTATTCTTCTGTTGGTCTGTCCGATGTATGTGGTGGGGCAGGTGGTGCATGGGATTTCGTATACTCCTTGGTTTTCTAACCCAATTATGTCCTTGGGGTTTCTTAGGATGGTGGATACTTTTCTGTCTGTGTAGAATGCTGTTTTGATGTTGTGTTTTTGGAGGACTTTGCTGATTCTGTCTGTGGTCCCTTTTAAGTATGGGAGGAGGGCTTTGCCTTTTTCTTGTTCTCTGTCTTGGGTTTTTGTGGGTGTCTCTCTTCGGATTAAGTTGGTAATCATGTTTCTTTGGAATCCATTGGCTGTTAGTACATTAGTGAGGTTGTGTAGTTCGGTTTTTAGGTGTTGTTTGTCAGCTAGTTGTTTTGTTCTGGAGATGAGTGTCTTGGCTACGGAGTTGATCTGTGCTGGGTGGTGGTGTGAGAGTGCATTCAGATAGCGGTTTGTGTGCGTTTTTTTATGGTAGATAGTGTGTCCTAGGGAGCCATTGGATTTCTTGTAGACTAAAACATCAAGGAAGGGAAGTTGGTTGTTAGCTTCTGTTTCCATGGTGAATTGTATTTTGGGGTGTAGGCTATTGAGGTGTGTGAGGAAGTCATCCAGTTTTTCTTTGCCATGTGGCCAGATTACGAAGGTGTCATCTACGTATCTGAGCCAGAGTTTGGGTTTGTGGTTGGATTTTTCTAGAGCGAGGGTTTCAAAGTGTTCCATGTAGAGGTTTGCGATGACAGGTGAAAGGGGTGATCCCATGGGTGCTCCTTCCATTTGTTTGTATCTTTGTCCATTGTAGATGAAGTATGTGTTAGATAGGCAGTGGTTGGTCAGATCTAGGATGTGTTTTGGGGGGTTGTATTTATTTAGGATAGCTGTCAAGGCTTCTTTGATTGGCACTTGGGTGAAGAGGGATACGACATCGAAGCTCACAAGTAGGTCACAGGGCTGTAAGTTTAGTTTACTTATGATCTCTATGAATTGGAATGAATCTTGTACGTGTGAGGTGATGGAATTTGCGTAAGGCTGTAGTTGTTTGGCAAGAAATTTGGCTAGATTTTGTAGAGGTGAGCCTATGGAGCTGACTATGGGTCTGAGAGGGGTTCCTTCTTTGTGTATCTTGGGCAGACCATAGAGCTTGGGACATCTGGATGATTTTTCTCTGGGAATGATTGTTTTCTGGATCTCTTCATTCCAATTCATAGAGATCATAAGTAAACTAAACTTACAGCCCTGTGACCTACTTGTGAGCTTCGATGTCGTATCCCTCTTCACCCAAGTGCCAATCAAAGAAGCCTTGACAGCTATCCTAAATAAATACAACCCCCCAAAACACATCCTAGATCTGACCAACCACTGCCTATCTAACACATACTTCATCTACAATGGACAAAGATACAAACAAATGGAAGGAGCACCCATGGGATCACCCCTTTCACCTGTCATCGCAAACCTCTACATGGAACACTTTGAAACCCTCGCTCTAGAAAAATCCAACCACAAACCCAAACTCTGGCTCAGATACGTAGATGACACCTTCGTAATCTGGCCACATGGCAAAGAAAAACTGGATGACTTCCTCACACACCTCAATAGCCTACACCCCAAAATACAATTCACCATGGAAACAGAAGCTAACAACCAACTTCCCTTCCTTGATGTTTTAGTCTACAAGAAATCCAATGGCTCCCTAGGACACACTATCTACCATAAAAAAACGCACACAAACCGCTATCTGAATGCACTCTCACACCACCACCCAGCACAGATCAACTCCGTAGCCAAGACACTCATCTCCAGAACAAAACAACTAGCTGACAAACAACACCTAAAAACCGAACTACACAACCTCACTAATGTACTAACAGCCAATGGATTCCAAAGAAACATGATTACCAACTTAATCCGAAGAGAGACACCCACAAAAACCCAAGACAGAGAACAAGAAAAAGGCAAAGCCCTCCTCCCATACTTAAAAGGGACCACAGACAGAATCAGCAAAGTCCTCCAAAAACACAACATCAAAACAGCATTCTACACAGACAGAAAAGTATCCACCATCCTAAGAAACCCCAAGGACATAATTGGGTTAGAAAACCAAGGAGTATACGAAATCCCATGCACCACCTGCCCCACCACATACATCGGACAGACCAACAGAAGAATAAGTGCACGCATTGAAGAGCACAAAAACTCACTCAGAAAGGGAGAACAAACTTCATCCCTGGTCCAACACTTTGAAGCCACGGGACATGAAATTGATTTTAAAAAAACTAAAACTATCGCCAAAATTGAACATTTTAACAACAGAATAATCAGAGAAGCCATTGAGATAGAAAAACGCCCCCACAGCATGAACAAACGAGATGATACCTCTCGCCTACCAGCTATTTGGAAACCCGCCTTGATTGACAGACGAGTCTCAACCACCAAGAATGATACCAGACCCAAACTCATGATAACATCACATGACATCACCACCACACAACTATTCAAAAAGCAAATCCGAACCCACAATGATAAAGAGGCACAACCACAAAACAGAAACCTAACTACAGCTGCAACATCAGCCACTTTAAACCCCTCCAAACCACATAATAAGCAAACTGACACCCACTATAAAAACATGGCACCACCACAAACACGAAGGCAAACAAAAACAGCACAACTCACCAGCTCAGGTCTAAGGCTGGCAGCTGAGACCAGCCCATCCACTCAAAACACACCCCCACCCAATCAGAACACCCCCACCATTCAGAACACACTCCCATCCAATCAGAACACACATAATCCCCACCCAATCAGCACACTTCCACTCACAGAACACACCCCCTCTGGCAGTTTAAAAAAGAAAAACAAACAGCCACATACTTCTCCCAGAAGAAGGAAGCAGAAACCACTAGCCTGATGATGACGGATGGGATTTCGTCGAAACGTTGCACCTACACCTTAAGTTCTACGCGGGGAAAAACCCGAAAAACCAAGGATCCACATACAGGCACCCGCGAAAACCTCAGAAAACAAATATATATATATATATATATATATATGTATGTATCCCCTTGCTTCATATATATATATGAAGAGAAGGGTGAGGGGTGACATGATAGCAGTGTTCCAATATCTCAGGGGCTACCACAAAGAAGAGGGAGTCAAGCTATTCTCCAAAGCACCTGAAAGCAGGACAAAAAGCAACGGATGGAAACTAGTCAAGGAGAGAAGCAGCCTGGAACTGAGGAGAAACTTCCTGACAGTTAGAACAACTAACCAGTGGAACAACCTGCCTCCAGAAGTGGTGAATGTTCCAACGCTGGAAGTTTTTAAGAAGAGACTGGCCAGCCACTTGTCTGAAATGGTATAAGGTTTCCTGCCTGAGCAGGGGGTTGGACTAGACGACCTCCAAGGTCCCTTCTAACTTTATTATTATTATTATTATTATTATTATTATTATTATTATTATTATTATTATTATATACAAACGTACGCACATATATATATACAGTATATACACATACACACACACACACACATATATAAACATACACATATACACACACATATATACACATACACACACACACACACAGAGGGTTGGGCAGAGGGAGAGAGAGAGGGAGGGAGAGGAAGGGGGTGTGAGAGATTGGCCCAATGTCACCCAAGGTAGGACTAGAATTCACAGGCTCCTGGCTTCTAGTTTGGTGCATATATAATATAAATATTTTATTCACACACAGAGTGCACATATACAGTATGTACATATATAACTCTTGCTTACTTCTTTCATCCAAGTTTTAAAGGAAATCATCAGGTGTGCAATGAGCATTAAGAAATCATAATAAAGGATACAATATGTCTTAGTGAGAGACATGTCCGCTTTCTGTTTATAACCAGCACAACTTTTGCCCACCTCCAATAATTTATAAGAAAGTAAGATGCATAACAAAAAAACAAAAGAACACAATTCATATTTTGATGTGTGTATGTATGTTTTTTTTGTGTGTGTATAGGATTAGGACCAGAAAGCAATTTCTGGAAGCAATATTAAGAGCTGAATGTTACACTGATTTGAACTGAATATCTACTTTTGTCTACTGATGTCTCATATGGATGCCACCTTACCCCCTTCCCACTTTAGTGGACTCCAGTGGAAAGTGGACTCATTCCACCCTCCAGGGTTTTATCCTCTACTGTTGGGAGGTATGTTTTCAGTGATGAAGTAAAACTTGCTTTGGGGTTTAAGGTGTGATAGTAGCAATGCTGCATTTCTTCAGATTTCCCACTGCTCCTATCAATGCTTAGAGGGAAACTTTGGAAAACCTCTAGGAAACACTTAGCAGATTTTGGATGCGTGGCCAACAGTGGGGAATGTCAGAAATTCCTGGCAAAGAATATCAGCAATTTCAGGAAGATGAAAAGATTCTGCTAACTGTAGAAGAGCAAAAAAGAATGAAGGAGAAAGAGAATGAAGGAGGGCTAAGTTTCCAAAGACTGAGGTGAGACAGAGAGAGCAGGTGGACATGAGAGAATCTATGTTTACACAGTGCATATTGTATGGCTATATATGGGCTCATAAGTGAAAGCATGGGGACAGATGAATGGAGGTTGTGTGGATGGGTGAATGCCATATGTATGATGGTTCATATGCCTGTCTGGATGTTTCTTTGCCCCATCTGTTTAGTGGATTGTCCCTGAAAATTACTTATCCTTGTCTTGACCTATATGAAATAAAGAATCTTCACTGGATTTAGCTTTGCATTTCTTAGCTCAACTTCCTTATGCTCAGCTGCCTTTCACACAAATTTCTGGAACGAAATTTGCCAAGTTGAAATGTAATAGGGTGTGGTGGTTAAAGAACTAGACTTGGAGCAGAGAGATTTAGGTTGGGTAGATAGCTGATCTTGGGCCAGTCACTTCCTCTTGAGCTAGACTGGGAAGCTGAAAACTATCTACCAACCTGCATTGGACCAGTGTGGCTGATTACAGTCTATAATTTTAAGAGGCCTTCATCCTGCACTGTGTTGATTTAGGCAGTGAGGACAATCAACGAATGGAACAGCTTACCCCCAGAAATCGTGGGAGCTCCATCACTGGAGATTTTTAAGAAGAGACTGGACATTCAGCTGTCTGGGATGGTAAAGATTCTCCTGCTTGAGCAGGGGGCTGGACTAGAAGACTTCCAAGGTCCCTTCCAGCTCTATTATATTCTGTTCTGTTCTGTTCTATTCTAGGCTGAGGATGACAATCGTAATAATAATAATAATAATAATAATAATAATAATAATAATAATAATAATAATAATAACAATAATAATAATAATAAGTTGGAGGGGACCTTGGAGGTCATCTAGTCCAACCCCCTGCTCAGGCAGGAAACCCTATACCATTTCAGGCAAATGGCTGTCCAGTCTCTTCTTAAAAACTTCCAGTGTTGGAGCATTCACCACCTCTGGAAGCAGGTTGTCCCACTGGTTAATTGTTCTAACTGTCAGGAAATTAGTTCCAGGTTGCTTCTCTCCTTGACTAGTTTCCATCCGTTGATTCTTGTCCTGCTTTCAGGTGCTTTGGAGAATAGCTTGGCTCCCTCTTCTTTGTGGTAGCCCCTGAGATATTGGAACACTGCTATCATGTCACCCCTCACCCTTCTCTTCATTAAACTACACATACTATGAGCACAGGCAGAAAGAACTTGGATTATTCAGTCTGGAGTTGAGAAGCCTCAGGGAAGACATATTACAAATGAAGGCGAATATACTTGTCCCAGGATAACGTTGCAGGATCTAATCTGGGTCGGGTACTGGGACCATGAGGTTTTGTCTTCTGAGCTTTTGGAATCATTCTGAGAATCGTCAGAGAACTTATCTGTGTGCAGATACAGAAAGGGAAGCTAGAGTATTTGTCACAGAAACTAGGACTAGAAATAATAAATACAAGGTGCAGCTATCTAAATTTTATTAAGTGTAAAGAAAAAACTCTTTAATTGGATTTTTTCATGTGGCAGAGGGATAAACTAGATGAAGCTTGTGGTCCCACCCAACTCCCCAATTCTATGCTTCTGTGATTCTATACATAATTAACGCAAGTCTTGTTTTGTACAGAAAAGAAAGGAAAGAAAGACTTTGAATGCTCAGAGGAGACTTGGAAACAGATTGTGGCCATAGACCCAGGGATGAGTTTTATGCATCGATCCAAAGTTGGGCATACAATTTACATTTGAACAGCCTGTATGTGCATAGCCTTGTTTATTTCATCAGGAAATTCAAGGGCAGCGCTACGAGGCAGAATACTAATATTCCCTGTTTGTGCAAACATTTGGATGAATATATAAAATATCAGGATTATGGCCTTGTTGCTGTACTCTTTCAACCTCATCCATTCCTCCCCCCCCCGCAAACGTTTGATCAACTCTTAACGTTTGATCAACTCCTTCTCTTAACTCAGCTTCAGACAAATCTGTGAACCTGTCTTGGGAAGGATCATTTTCTTTCATTGGACAGTTGTATTATTCTGTAGTTCCCATGAAGGTCATCACATCTTTGTTTTGTCTGCTTTGAGGTTACAGATCCACCTGACCTCGTTGCACTTTAAACTTCATTTCATTGTGCAAATATCCCAATGTTTCTATGGGAGCTCAAGGGGCTCATCCTCAATTCCCACAACAATCCTACGAAATCACCTGCACTGAGAAAGAGGGCCGATAGTCTTATGGGAAACAACAACAACAACAACAACAACAACAAAGCAATCAAAAGAAAACTGGAGAGTAATGTCATATCACTGGCCATGACTTCTAAGAAACTTGCCACTACATGGAGCACTTATTCATTCATTTATTTATTTATGGGACATGTAAGAACACTGAGTGCTGAAATCTTGCAGTGGTTTATGGTAAAACAAATATTTTTCAAGGCCTTTTTAACAGCTGACAAATTGGCTGATCCCCTCAACTAAGCAAGAACGGGCATATTCCAAGGACTGGTGGGACAAAGAATTGAATGGTTAGTCAATTAGAATGCTAAGCCTTAAAGCAAGCGATAAAGTCAACATCTTTGGATTTTCTCCCTCAACTTGTAGTTTGTCTTCCTGTTGGCTTTTCAGTTTCAGCATTCACTTCTTGACTTTATATAACTGCCTGATGCAGGTGGCATAAGTTGGTACTTTGGGAATAGCAAAGAACAAAGTCTGTACAAAGTGGCCCTTTGCTGCAATGCTCCATGGTAAACAATGAAGTTTATCAGTTCTTTGAAATATATTTGATCAAAACAACAGGCTGACATATTTCAAATTTGCAGTTTCCCAGATTATAGGAAGTGCCCTCATCACCAAGTCCCAGACAGGTTAGGGAAGCATCTATCTATCTTATCTATTATTTTTACAAACAACCCAAGGCAGTGAACAAATCCAACACACATTCCTCCTATTTTCTCCAGGACAACAATCCTGTGAGGTGGGTTGGGCTGAGAGAGAGTGTGACTGGCCCAATGTCACTCAGTCAGATTTCATGGCTAAGGCAGGACTTGAACTTATGGTCTTCCTGCTTTCTAGTCTGGTGCCTTAACCACTAGACCAAACTGGCCCTCATGCTCTATCATGCTAGTCAGGCAGAAATGTCACAATTCTGGTGTTCTCACACTGGATATCTATCTTGGCCATTCGCTTTCTACTATCCAGCTTGTCCATTAAGCTTGTAGCACTCAGCATGAGGACCAGCTTTACTACTTTTATTGATTATAGATGTAAAGTATCCTTATGGACCTTTTGAATACTTCCTTCTTTTGAATTTATTTGTTTAATAAACGTTTATCCCACCTTTATTACTTTATAAGTAACTCAAGGCAGCAAATGTATATAATACTCCTTCCTCCCCCTATTTTCCTCATAACTGCAACCCCCTGAGATAGGCAGGGCTGAGGGAGAAAGGGGCTGGCCCAAAGTCATCCATTCAGTTTTTCATTCCTACGGCAGGACTGCAACTCACAGTCTCCTAACATCTAGGTCAGCACCATAAACTGATGTTTGCAGCAGATATTCTCCCATTCACCTAACATTATTAGAGACAGGGGGCAGGCTTGCTATGCAAGACAATGCATTTTGAGAGCTAGCAGTGTTGTTAATTGGGCTGCTGCAAACCAGGTTTTTACTGGCCTGCTAGAATTTAATCCTCTTGACCAATTAGAAAAAAAGTCCATAAAGTCTGGAAGAGAGTGCCCATTTGAGGCTTTTGTTATTTTCCTCCAATTTTCATCATTAAAACTAAGGCAAATAATCTGGGGTCTTTCAGATATTTTGAATTCTATTTCCATCAGAGGCAGCCAAGAATCCCATCAGGTCTTCTATCAATCTGGAGGGCATCAGATTGCCTGCTACTGCATTAAACAGCTGTATAAACACCTTCCTTGGTATGTGGACATTCATCCACACGTGTTTTAGGGCCCAACAGACGGTCTGGGTACATTGGGACTATTCAGCGCTCTGTACAAAAGAAAGGTGACTTTATCCATGCAGAATTTTGGTGTGTATGTGTGTGTGGGTAAAAGCTAGAATAACATGGGTTTGCACAATATCTCTGCTGTCTATTAAAACCACAGCCCTGGAAGAAACAACGAGGCTGACTGTTTCTTCCTGTGAAATTGTAATAATCTCAGAGATTTCTTTCTATGCTTTCACCCATTCTGCTGAAATTCAAAGGTACACGAGGGACAAAAAAAAAAAAGGCTTGTGTGTGTGTTGTAGAAGACTGTGACAAATAAATAAACAAAGCCAGATTCTAAACAAAACAACAGCTTTCTTCTTCTTTACCAATATATGACAGCTCTTATATCTATTCAAAACATTTTTTTTTTGAACCAGGTATTTTCACTCAATGGGGAATACGGCAAACTATTCCCCTGTTGTATGAAGTCCCCTTTTTGCCCTGCACTTTCTTTCCCAAATATTTAATATACACATACATGCATGCGAGCGAGCGCACACACTTGCACACATTTCTTGGCTCTGCATCTGTGCCCAAAGGCAAGAATTGTTTCATCAAATTTAGATTAAAAGCTGCAATTTTCTTACGGAAGCCTATAGCTCCCAGGCTGTGCTTGTGGTATCCTCTCTCCCCTACTGGGCTGCCAGAGCAGCTGCTTCGTCCATTCACATGCTATGCCATGGAGAAGATTGCTCATGAAATTGTATGCTATTGATTTTAATTCAGTCTCTGTAATCTTTCGGCTCTATCTGTGAAGCTGGGGGCAGGAGTGAGGTATAATTTGCAACCCTGGAAAGGTGGCAGATTCTCTCCTCCCATCTTTTAATTGCCTGACATTAGGAATATTTATACTTAAATGTCACATCCTTGGGAAATTGGGTTATGCAAAGAAGTATCACAGCAAAGAAATCCGTGGGCTCCCTGTCAAAGCTAGAAGAGATATAGTTGGAACAACCATCTATCAAAGGAGCTTTGTGATGAATTCTAAGAATTGAGCAGAAGGGTATTTAAAAGATTTTATGGAAGGCTTGAACAGCCTTGGCCTGCTAGGTAGATGTTTGTGCATTTCAGCATGCATTCCTGTGTATAGGTGTGTACTATGGAGGTACACTGTTGTATACACAGGATTCAATTACAAGCCAGGGGATGTGATGAACATCTATTAGGAGTATTTTTCTGATTGATTGTAGTGCAGAAATGGTAGTTGGATGAATGCAAAATAAAACTATAATTGCAACCAGCTTGCCTTCCACTGAGGACCTGTATACTGCACGAGTCAGAAAGAGGGTGGTGAAAATATCTACAGACCACCCACATCTTGGACATAAACTGTTTCAACTCCTCCCCCTCTGGACGCCGCCATAGGGCATTGCATACCAAAACAACTAGACACATAGACAGGTTTTTCCCTAGTGCCATCACTCTGCTGAACACCTAATTACCACAGTACTGTCTTACGTCTAAGGATATTTATCCATGTAGTATGTTATACTAATATTCTGCTTCTCATCTTTTCTACTATCTTCTCCGTGGGTATCTTATGATTATATACTTTGTTGTTTGAATGTACACTGAGAGCTTGCCGGAGACAAATTCCTTGTGTGTCTAATCACACTTGACCAATCAAGTACACACACACACACACACCATGGTGTTGTTAATTGGTTTGATTATGATTTGTATATATATTGTTCATGGCACATTAATACGTAGGAAGAGACTAATCTAAGTATTTCTTCTATTGTCATTCAGGGACTGAATATATTTACTGCAGCATGGAGTGACACCAGAATGATGTCCTCCAGATGAGGAAGTGATGGCTGGGAATTCCGGGAATTGTAATCCAACCTATGTGGAGAGTACCCAGTTGGGAAATGATATTCTAGACCACAGGTCTGCAACCCGCGGCTCCGGAGCCACATGCGGCTCTTTCAGCCGTCTCCTGCGGCTCTCAGTCTTCTGCTATGTGTAGTCCAAAAAAAAAAAGTGGGACTAAAAAAGTTCAGCCAATCAATTCAAATATGCAGGGTAGGTGCAAATCTCGCCTTGGCTCCACTCTTCAGTCAAACCCTGTTCTGCGCATGTACGCGCATGCGCACACAATTTTTGCGGCTCGCAGTATTTCCTTTTGTGAGGGAACCGGTTCCTAGTGGCTCTTTCACTGTTTCAGGTTGCTGACCCCTGTTCTAGACATTGATAGAATGGGAGCAGGGTGCTTACATCACCCATGATCATTTCTCCTCTGATTTTTACTATAGAAATTGTGTAATACTTTTACCCCTATTTACTTTATCTCCTGGAAAATAAATAAAAAAAGCCTTATTAAGTCACCAAAACCTTATGAAAGCCAATTCACATGACCTCTCTGAATATCTAAACCATAGTTTGAATATGTCCTGGGTCTACAGTCTCTGACTTCCCTCACAACACATTTGGCTGAGGGAATAACCTCCTGCTTCCTACAATAGCCAGACCAATCATTTTTTCATTCAAGGAAATTTTCAAGCCAGGATGATAAAAATACAGATTATCTGAATGATGCTGGATTGGGGGTTATTGTTTCCGTGTATACAGGATTGAGAATATATTTGTGGTGGCACAAGGTGATGCAGTTCTGCAGCAGGGAAGACGTGTGTGTGTCTTATTTATGTGGGCCGACTTATTTTAAATATGTTACTGGCTGTAGTATTTTCATCTAATATGTTACTCTCTTTCTACTACTATTGGGTTGTTTGTAATTCCTCATAGTTAGCTGCCTTGTATAAACAATATTCCATACCATAAATAAAATCTCTGCCAGGGAACGTGTGAATGGGGAGGGCAGAGAGTTGTGTAAAGGATGGATAAGGTTTCAAGATTTTTGTCCCTTGGGCATTGCTGCCTGTTCCGGCTAGTTTGGCCCTCAAGCACTGATCTCGAAAATAGCAGACAAGGTGGTGACCTTCTGTCTGGAGAAAAAGAGACCCCCCCTTCAGGTTGCAGATCAGGGACGATATGATTCACTGCTTCTCTTTTATACCAAAGAAACCTTTGCTCCTTGAAAATGAAATGCCAATGGGAAGATCTAAGGTTAGCAATTTCTCTAGAATATTCATTTTCTAACCCTCAATGTCCAAAATTTACTAGTGAACTGAAACCAGTGGAATTTAAACCACTTGTTTTCTGCCGTCTTTGGTGCTCTCCGAGCTTGGTTGTTTTCATGCAGACGTTTCATTACCACGCTAGGTAACACCTTCAATTCTAGAAGAGGTTACGGTTTGATCTCTGTTCATATACAGTGGCTTGCCTTGTCAGTTATTGGGGTGGTAGCACCTTGGTACTGTAGCTCCTTGATTGGGCTTTTGTTGCTACTTGATTGTTTGACTGAGTTGGCAGTTCCTTGATTATTGGGTTTGGTTTACTTCTTGATTGCCTGGTGTTAATCTGTGCTTATCTAGGTGTTGATTGCTAGCGGTGGCTCAGTGGGTTAGGACGCTGAGCTTGTCGATCAGAAGGTCGGCAGTTTGGCGGGTCGAATCCCGAGTGCCGCGTAGCAGAGTGAGCGCCTGTTACTCGTCCCAGCTTCTGCCAACCTAGCAGTTCGAAAGCACGTAAAAATGCAAGTAGAAAAATAGGGACCACTATGGTGGGAAGGTAACAGCGTTCCGTGCGCCTTTGGCGTCTAGTCATGCCGGCCACATGACCACGGAGACGTCCTCGGACAAGCGCTGGCTCTTCGGCTTTTTAACAGAGATGAGTACCGGCCCCTAGAGTTGGAAACGACTAGCACGCATGTGCGGGGGAACCTTTACCTTTAATCTGTGCTTGTCTAGGTGTTGATTGCTAGCCAGAAGGTGTTCTGGTCTTTTTGTTTCCCTTTTAGCGTTTTATTGTCTCTTAAATGGTATGTAAATGCTGTTTATCTTTATGGGCCTGTTGATGGCTGATTTGTCTTGAGTGCCAAGCCTCTAGGAATTTCATAGTGTTTTTGGATTTAGCTTGGTCTAGGATGGTCAGCCAAGCTCAAATAGCATCACGGACTCCACAGTTCAACTCTGAGCTACTACATATATTGTCTTCTATTTGCACTTGTTCTCTGCTTCCACCTTGTGGTTTGCTTACAAAAAAGAAGAACCCTGTTGCTTAGCCTGAATTCCTTTCTTTCAAAGAAAGAGCATGTGATCAAGGCAACAGGAAAGGAAAAATGCCAGCCAACCCCCCCAAAAAACAAAAACAAAAAATGTGTAAGCAAGAAAGAAATAATATTCCACAATTCTTGCATATCTCTGATTTTAAAAAAATAACGATTTGATCAGGTGCCACTCTAACCTAAGAAGAAGAAGAAGAAGAAGAAGGTACTATATTAATGCATTTATTTAAGATGATCTTCATGCCTCAGGTCCCTTTTCATGTAATAGTTCTATCTCCATAATAAGGTTGAGGTAAGTTTCAGTCTTTGACCAGCTTTTTGGAGCATGGAAGGAGGGAAGGAATATGGATTCAAGAACGAGGATTTTGAGGAGAGCCAATAACTCACCTTCTTCATCTCTCTTTGATTTCAGTGTTTTTCTGAGCCATGATTTCTATGTTTTACAATTCATGCCCCGCCTAAATTGACACTGAAATTAATTTAAAAATGTTTATGGCTTTAGATAAAATTGGGCTTGGTATAGATTTATAGGTAATTCAGTCAACTAGTTTGCAGAAAATGTTCTTTTTTAAAAAATGAATTTGAACTTATCAGATCTGGCATATTTGTCAAATGGTGATATCTGCTGACCTGTCACAAACTTCCAAAATGGTTGTTTTAGAATCCATAAGTATTATAGCCTCTGCCAAATCCAAATAAATAAATGCATTTTTCATACATTTTGCAATTGCTTCCTTAGGATATCTATAAATATGGCGCAAAGTATGACTCATTTATGGTCTTTTATGCCAGGTGGTTTTGGGGTGCAATTCTAAGTTCTGGGTATGACTTTATAAATCTCTATGTAGCATAGAGGTTAACTACTTGACAGACCAGCTGCCCCCTGTCTTTCTGGACTGTGAGTTCCAACAGAATCAGCTTAGAATAATAACTTTATTGTCACTTTGAATGTACACTAATTGGCATACATTAAAATGAAATTTCATTGCATACAGCTCTCAAAGGGTCACCACCTCCAATATACAGTACATAAATATGACAAAAATAAATAAATACAGAATTATGTGTATAGCCACATTTATTATATGACACAGAGAGACAACACAGTCTAGTTCGGGTTATGTCTACATGTGCATGGCGAGGAAAAAGAATCTTGCAAGTTTACCAGACGGATGGCATAGGGAACAAAGCTATTCAGAATCTGGAAGTCCTGCTAGAAATACTTTGAAACCTCCTCCCATAGGGGAGCAACAGAAAGACCATGAAGTTTGTGTGTGGGGTCTCTCACAATGCTTCCAGCTCTAAGCACATAGCACTTATAAGCAGCATCCTGAATACCAGGGAGGGAGCTTCCTATGATCTTCTCAGCTGTCCTTACCATTCTCTGTATGGACCTTCTATCTGAGGCACTGCTGCCACCGAACCAGACAGTGATGCAGTTTGTTAAAATGCTCTCAATTGTGCCTCTGTAAAAAGTGGCTAGGACAGAAGGAGAAAGCTTGTCTTGAGTTTTGTCAACTAAACTATGACATCTAGTGGGATTTAAGAATGAGCCTTCTCTGTCATAACATGTGCCCTTTGGAGCAGTATCTACCTGGAGATTTGTAAGGCTCCTTCCCATGCTTGCCTTTGAGCAATCTTTACAAATTGGATTTTATCCCCAGATCTTGGGTTAAAATGTTTGGGTAGACCTTTTTTGAGTTGGCGTATCATGGTAGGATGCTACGTATATTGTCCCTCAGACAATGGCTGTTTTTACATAGTTTTTTTTTAATCTTGTGTTGCCACCCAGAATTATTTTAAAGTTGGGTAGCCTAGAAATTCAGTCCCCCATTCTTTCATTCATTCATTCATTCATTCATTCATTCATTCATTCATTCATTCATTCATTCAATAAATAACTTAATATATATTGCAGCTAAGAGAAGGTACAGGAAGACTGCATCAGTGTGATTCAACAGGTGGTGTTTCCTTGATTTGGGGATATAACTTCTGAACAAGGTCTCTTACAGTCTTTCACATTTTCACCTTGTAAAGCATGACAACGGTGCAGAGACTACTTTCAAAAGTCTGTGTAAGAGCATTGTGCTTAATAAACTCGTGAACAGCCCCTGTTGTTGGCTCCTATCCTGGAGCTGAATTATCTGTCCCTTTTCAGTCCCTTGCTCCTTGGATTTGTGACCTAACCAACGTTATTACATTTGGGTTATTATTATCATAAATCCTTCTGGTTTCACCCGTTCCATTTACATTAAATATAGTCCCTGTTACAATTGCCTAAATGAGCTTTCAGGAGAGAAGAGCTCTTTGCATTATTTAAAGCAGGCTTAAAAATAAGGATAAAGAAGCAAATTACCTTCTCTGCTGGCTTTTTATTTTATTTTATTTTATTTTATTTTATTTTATTTTATTTTATTATTTTATTTTATTTTTTGCTGGGTGGTAGGAGAAACAAAGGGACGCGGTGGCTCAGTGGGTTAGGACGCTGAGCTTGTCGATCGGAAGGTCGGCAGTTTGGTGGGTCGAATCCCGAGTGCCGCGTAGCAGAGTGAGCGCCTGTTACTCGTCCCAGCTTCTGCCAACCTAGCAGTTCAAAAGCACTTCAAAATGCAAGTAGAAAAATAGGGACCACTCCGGTGGGAAGGTAACAGCGTTCCGTGCGCCTTTGGCATCTAGTCATGCCGGCCACATGACCATGGAGACGTCCTTGGACAAGCACTGGCTCTTCGGTTTTGAAACGGAGATGAGCACTGGACCCTAGAGTTGGAAACGACTAGCATGCATGTGCGGGGGAACCTTTACCTTTACCTTTAGGAGAAACAAAGCCTCGTAACTCAACTTTTGCTTTTCTTTGAATGCCCTGGCAATTTCCTGATAAGCTCTAATGCTGTGATTCACTTATCAAGACAGTTGTTATGGGAAGAGGTTAAGGTAATGGGAGCCCATTAAAACACAACACTTCTGCCCTGTAGACTAGACCAAGCAAGTGCCCCCAGTCATTCCCAAGCAGATTGCTCAGAGTGGCTCCCTATGACACAATTCAAAGCTACTGTCTGCAATTCATTTTGGAGAAAAAGATTTTCTGGCTTTACACTGTATTTCCTTCATGACTTTTTTGACCTCTTGTCTTCCTTATCTTGCACACACAAGATAGAAACCTGCTAAAGAGAGAATAAAAGGATCAGTCTGCAAATGACAAACATTTGTAGATCTTTGATCTTCTGCTTCATTAGGAACATAAGGCAGGTTGACTCATCCTGTTGTCATTATTGTGACGTCCAGAGAGCTGGCCCCATTCAGACAGCACATTTCTTACTTTGGCATCAGAAATTGACTTTGCATCTTCCTCCAGCTAAAGGGAGGACCTTGAACTCAAGAAAGAGAGCCCAGAGCAAGCAGTTCTACTCTGAGGTCCAATAGAAAAACAATGGTGATGTTTAGAAGCGATCAGGATACTGAGCAGAGTCAGCCCAGTCACAACATAGTTGAAACAGCATCATATGGATGATTTTAGTGTCAGGGGAGATGGCTAATTGCTTTATTTATTACAATTATATTTTTGCTATTAGGGAAAGAGAAATGATTTTTAGCTTCTGGTACCAAAATAATTTGGCAATGAAGCGTGTGACGAGATCATTTATACACTTACGTTCTACTCTACCCAAGGCAGCAAAATGTCTTGGCTGACCCTGAATGTGAACATAGCTTAAAGAGGGAGGTTTAAACTAAGAGTAACTTTCTCTAAGCAAGCTTCCTCTGCATGTATGGAATTCACTTCCCAGAATCTCCCAGCTTGCACAACCGTTGATAAACTGTTGCTAAAGATTTGGGGAATTGAAGTTCACACATTTGGAAGCTGACCTTGTTGAGGAAAGCCTCCATAATTTAGGTGTTGTGCTGAGATAGTCCCAGGCCATCTTTCAGTAGTCTGGGTTTTCTTTTCAATGGTGTGGTTAGGGCACTGATATAGAGGTAAGTCATTGAAATGAGTAGGAGAATTTCTACCTTAAGATCAAAAAGTTCACAGCTTTTTTTGGATTGTAACTTACGTGGATTAATAAGCAGATGTCAGAGGCCTGTGTCTGAAGACTGGCAAAACCTTAAGAGACTGAAAAGTTCTTGTTAGATAGGCAATTCAGTGGCATAAGATAGAAGTGTTCCTTGGAGAGGGAACGTTGCAGATGTTACCATACTTATGTGACTAGATGTGTCATCTATGTCACATTAACTATAACTGTGATACGAGACTGGCCTTCCATAACCATCTAATTTCCAGCATAAAACAGATCCCAGTCTCTGTGTTAGTATTTTGGCCTGTTATACATATAGATTCCCATAACGTGACCTACAACTACAGTGAGAGTGAAGGATCAGTGGCTTGATAGTGCAGCTCCAGCTCTTTGGCATCTAGTAGTGTGACACTACCCAGACCCACTGCATTGGTCTTCTTCCCATTGTCATGGTTCCAACAGATGAAACTCTTCAAAAGAACTTTGAGGCATTGTTTACCTTAAAGGATCTTTTATTTGAGTAGCATAATATCGGCACTACATAATTGAAGCCAAAAACTGAATTCCCCTCCCCTAGGCACATAGTATCAAAGCACAATTCCCTCCTCCAATTAACAGTCATAAATCACATCCCCCAATTAGCTTGAAGTGCGGGCTTCATCTCCAGCTCCCCAGCCCACCAATTCTTTATCAACTCTGGGTTCAATAACCTTGATTCTCATGCTAGGTTTAGTGTTGTTATGTCTAGCTGGACTCTCATTCATGTCCCTCCCCCGCTTCCAGCATCATCTAACTCTAAAAATGAAAGGGAAAAAGATGGCTACATTTCCATTTGTTGTCAATGCAAAAACATCCGATGTTAGCAGCGTCAACACCCATAATGCTAAGCATGATGTTCAATTTGCAGCTAACTGGGCTTTGCTTAAAATGCTTTGTTCTATGGTGCGTGTGGCAGACTGACCTTTCATTCAATAAGCATGATAAATGAAGGTGTTTATTTCTTATATTCAGAACAGGAAACACCTTCATATTGCTTTTACAATGCAAAATGGTTGTCTTATCAGCATTATCATATGGGATTAGCACTGAGCAGGTGTAAGGTGGAAAACATTATTAGTACCAAGAGCGACAATTTCCCTCACACCCCCTTATTTGAAAAACTAACCATTCAGATGGAAACTGCCAGGGTCTCTAAGGTCTCTTACAGTTTGAATGTTGAAATGTATTTTTAAAATGGCAAACAATGCTGCCAAATTACAAAATCAACAATGGTTTATTCAATAAAACATGGTTAGACAAACCATAGATTAGAACTGGGGTTTTAAACTCAAATCATCATGAGGAATAATTCATTAACTAGCAGGCTGCAACACTGAATCCTTTTCATATATTGATACAAAAGTCTTTGAATGATTGATTATGTGCCTTTCAGCCAGTGTCAATTCTTGGTGATCACATAGATAGATCTTCTTCAGGATGATATGCCCCAGTCTGGGCTATCAGATCTTCCAAAAGTGCACCCATCACTGCTGTAATTGACTCCATCCATCTTGCTCCTGGTTGCCCTCTTCTCTTTCTTTCCACCTTTCCCAGCGTAAAACAATTCTCCAGAGAGCTAGATCTTTGCATAAGGGGACTAGAAATACACAAAACCAAGGATGAAAACTCCTAGAATCCATATGGATTAATGTAAAAGGGGAAAAAATAATATTGCTATAGTTATATACTACAGGCCACCCAACCAAGCAGAAGAAATAGATGAGTTATTTTCTAATCAATTAACAAATGTATGTAGGAAACATACCACAGTAATAATGGGAGACTTTAGCTATCCTGATATCAACAAACTCTGCAGCAAGTGGGAGATCAAACAGATTCCTAACCAATTAGCCGACAACTTTGTCATCTGAAAGTAGAGGAGGGAACTAGAGGAAAAGCTATACTGGACCTAATTCTTACTATGATAATAGAGAAGAAATGATAGAAGTAGTTGAAGTTGCCAGAGTCCTGGGTGAGAGTGACCACAGCATATTGGAATTCAATATAATGCAAACACAAGCAAAAGAATATAATCCAGGCAGTGTCTTAAACTTTAAAAGACTGAATTTAACAAATTCAGAAAGATCCTAAGAAAAAATAAATGGATAAAAATCCTAAAGGAGAAAACAACTCAAGAAGCATGGGATACACTGAAAAATATGATCATAAAAGCTCAGTCCAACACAATACCACTGAAAAAGAAAAACAAAAAATTCAAGAAGAAACCAGCATGGTTTCACAAAGATCTCTGTTACATCTGAAAGACAAAAAGAATAAGTACAGAAAAAATGGAAAGAGGGACACATAGGCAGATAGCTTGAATCTGCAAAGATGAAGTCAGGAAATCAAAGGCTCAGAATGAACAAAGAATTGCAACAAAAGTCGATAATAAAAAAAGTTTCTTTCAACATATAAATAACAAGAAAAAAGTCAAGGAAACAGTTGGTCCACTAAAGAGAGAAGATGGCAAGGAAGTAACAGGCAGTAGAGAGAAAGCAGAGCTCCTTAACTCATTCTTTGCATTGGTCTTCACGCAAAAAGAAACTAGCTCAACCTACCAAAAGCATAACTGTAAAAGACAGACTAGAAATAAAAATTAAAATAAGCAAGAAAATGGTAAGAGAACACCTGCCTGACCTTGATGAATATAAATCACTCGGAACTGATGGATTACATCCCAGAATTCGGAAGGAGCTGGCAGATATTATGTCAGAATCATTGTACTGTATCTTAAAAAACTTCTGGAGCACCGGGGAACTCCCAGAGGATTGGAAAAATGCTGATGTGATTCCCATCTTCAAAAAAGACAAGAAAAAAAACAGACCCAGGAAACTACAGATCAATCAGCTTAACATTAATACCTTGGAAGATACTGGGGGAAAAACCTGTGAACATTAGAAAGAAATAAAGTTATAACTATTAGTCAGCATGGGTTTGCTAAAAACAGATCATGCCAAACCAATCTTTTATTAGTAGACCAGCGAAATGTTGTGGACATAGTATATTTAGACTGCAGCAAGACATTCAATGAAGTAGATTACAATCCACTTCTTGGTAAACTAGAAAAATATGGGATAGACAGCATCACCACCAGATGGATTTGTAACTGGCTGACAAACCATACTCAATAAGTCATTTAATGGTACTACCGGTACATCTACATGGAGGGAGGTAAGCAGTGGGGCACCACAAGGCTCCATGAAGTACTAGTACCGCTTTATAAAGCCTTAGTAAGACCACACCTGAAATATTGCATCCAGTTTTGGCCACCACATTGCAAAAAAGATGTTGAGACTTTGGAAAAAGTACGAAGAAGAGCAACTAAGATGATTAAGGACCTGGAGAACGGTTGTAAGATTTGGGTATAGTCAGTCTAGAGAAAAAAAGGACTAAGGGTAGCAGTTTTCCAATATTTGAGGGCCTGCCACAAAGAAGGGGGGTCAGTTTATTTTATTTTTCCAAAGCACCAGAAGGCAAGACAAGAAACAATGGATGGAAACTAATCAAGGAGAGAAGCATCCTGGAATTAAGAAGAAACTTCCTAACAGTGAGGACAGTTAACCAGTGGAACAACTTGCCTTCAAAAGTTGTAGGTGCTTCATCACTGGAAGTTTTTAAGAAAAGACTGGATGGCCACCTGTCTGAAATGGTACAGGGTCTCCTGCTTGAGCAGGGGGTTGGACTAAAAGACCTCTAAGGTCCCTTCCAGTTCTATTCTGATTGATTAATTAATTGAATATGATAATTTAAGTCTGGTCATTTGCGCCTTGAGTGAGAACTCTGTGCTGATATATACTATGTTCCGTTGTTTTCTTAACTATTCATGATATTCTTAGGAGTCTTCTCCAAGAGCAAAGTTCAAAAGCATCCATTTTATTTCTGTCCTGTTTCTGCAATGCCCAACTTTGGCTTTCAAGAGATATCATAGGAAAGACCATTTGTTGCATAATTCAAATTTTTGTAGACATAGAAATATCATAGCATCTGAATATATTTCCCAAACCTATTAGGGAGAAAACCATGTTACCTGCCCTGTTAGTCTGTGGCATATTTCTTGACTGATGATTCCTTTACTATTAATTAAAGCGCAGAAGCTATGCATCAATTCTCTATCTTCATTATCAATTCCAAGGCTGGATGCTCTATCTGTTGTCATTAGTTTGGTCTTCTATATGTTTGATCCCATTTTTTTTCACTCTGCTCCTTGACTTTAATTACTAAAGCTTGCAATCATTTACATTTTCAGCTATCACCCGCATAGCACAATTATTGATGTTTTTTTTCTTCCAGTTTTTAAACCAAGTGTGTTTTCTTCTGATCCATTTTCTAAGTGTACGTTTCTTAAAGAGGCTGAGAAGGAGAAATAAGGTTTCTTTCTTTTGCTGACCCGGAGTTTGCTTTGCCATACTCCATCCAGACAGTGTCTTTCAGTCCTGTCCGTGGGTTTTACACGAGGACAATGAGATATTCTGGATTCCCATTTTCCTAAGATCAACCTAAACTTTAATAGGATCAACACAACTGAAGATCTACATCTGTAGCCAACGAAATACATATTTACTTTGTTTGTATTCAGTGGCTTTCTCAACTGTCCAGCATGCATCAGCAGCACGGATAATCCTTGATTTATGATGATTCATTTACTGACTGTTCAAAGTTACGACAGCGCTGAAAAAGGGGACTTGTGTCTGTTTTTTCACACTTGCGACTGTTGCAGCATCCCCATGGTTATGTGATTAAAATTCGGATGTTTGGCAACTGGCATGTATTTAGGACAGTTGCAGTGTCCTGGGATACTGTAATCCCCTTTTGCCACCTTTGGACAAGCAAAGCCAGATTCACTTAACAACCGTGTTACTAACTTAGCAACTGCTGTGATTCACTTAATAACAGTGACAAGAAAGGTCATAAAATGGGGTAAAAATCACTTAATATTTGTCTTGCTTAGCAACAGAAATTTTGGGCTCAGTTGTGTTCGTAGGTTGAGGACTACCTTAATATAGCTTATTCCTTAGCTAGTTTGAACATCTGGCATCCCACTCTCTAGGTAAATTTCTAATCTGCTTTGAACAATCCGAAGTATTATTTTGCCAGTTTATGACAAGAAGGGTCTTGTATGAAAGTCTGCACATTCTGATAAGTTTTCTTTCTTTGATGATGATGATGATGATTAGCTACCAACTCCAGCAGACTCTGTTAGTATATAGACTTGTGGTGGCGAACCTATGGCACAAGTGCCATAGGCGGCACACAGAGCCCTCTCTGTGGGCACATGCACTGTCATCCCAGTCCTAGGCCTTTAGCTGGGTTTTATAAAATCTTTTCGCTTTAGGCCTCCGCCGCTGTGTGCAAGAAAAAAAAAGGCTCAATCAATCAATCAATCAATCAATCAATCAATTTCAACTTCTCACGGAAAAAAAACATCTTGCAAAGTTGGAATTGATTGATTGAACTTTTTAGTCCCACCCAGTCTGCCATTACCATCACAGCCATGCCCATCCAATGGGCCACACCCACCCAATGGGCCACGCACCCAGTTTTGGGTTGCAGTTTGGGCACTCGGTCTCTAAAAGGTTCGCCATCACTGATATAGACTGTCCTGTTCCAATCTGTGAATCATTGTCATTCTCCAAATTAATTGCTATACTAATAAAAGTAAAAGAAGTAGAAGCTTTAAATGATTCTTCTTCTTTTGCTTGTCTTAATTTTATATATTTCATCAATTCCTGCAGCCTTCTGCCACGGTAACAGATGATCTTTTAGGCCGGGGTGTCAAACTCAATTTCATTGAGGGCCGCATCAGCATTGCGGTTGCCCTCAGGGGGCCGGGTGGGTATGGTATTTTAAGATAACTTTGATGTTCCCTATTGTAAAGAATTCCACAAACTTTATTTGGTCTGAATCAGTGACAGATAGTCCTCGACTTACAACAGTATTGGAACCTGGAATTTCTGTTGTAAGACATGATGATTGTAAGCCAAGGCACCCACATGACTGACTTGATTTTACAATATTTTGGGGGTAGTCATTAAGCAAATAATGAGATAGGCATTAAGCCAATCTGTTCCTTCCTATGGGTGGTTTTTGACAGAAAAGGTTGAAAACAAGCAAGAAATATTGTGAATTGAGGTCATGTGATCACAGAAAGCGGCAACCAGCTATAAAGGTGAGCTGGTTGCCAACCCCCTCAAATGTGGTCATGTGACCATGGGGGGGGGGATGCTGCCATATGAACTGGCTCATAAGTAGTTTTGAGGGGTCCGTCGTAGCTTCGAATGGTCACCAGAGACTGCTTGTTAAGTGATTTTAGCTTAGTAATTTTATGCTAAAATCTCCTGAATTTGGCAATCTTTTAGAAGATTTTCCATGGCTTTTTTTTACTCTTTCAATTTTTCTGTTTTTAATTATTTCACTATAGTTATCATTATAATACTGCTCGTTCTCTGGAATTCCTTTGTAAAGTTCCTTCCTGAGATTTTTTTCTCTCTCTCTTTCTTGGGTCTGGTTTCTTTTCTCTTCTTGACAATTTCCACCATTTTTTTTCCCTGACGTTCAGTTTGTTTTCTTCTTTTTCTTGTTTTTTGGCCTGCTCTTTTCACATACATCCCTAACAATATTTTTGATTTCATTTTGTAATTCCCCTGGTTCCCTATTTTAAAGAGATTCAGTGATTCCTGAGGTTCTCCTTTGAGATGGTGGGTATTTGCTGAAGGTTATAATGTGGAAACTGTTTGGCTTTGTTTCTTTGCTTTTGCTTGATTTGGAATTTGCATATGAGCAATTAGTGATCTGTTCCACAATCATTTCCTTCTAACTGAGCTCTTCTCCGTCCTTGAAACAATAATACAGTCAATTTGGTTTCTTTGTACTCCATCTCACAATATCCATTTATATACAGTATGTTGTTTTGGTTGTTTGAAGAGTGCGTTAGCAATGAAGAAATAATTGGGTTGGCAGAAAAGGCTAAAATCTCCTTCTGCTTCATTTCTGTGAAATAGTAAGATTTGTTTTCCTTGCTATTTCCAACTTTGGCATTTGAGTCTCCAGACACAAGCAGCACATCTTGCTTCAATATTCTGTAGATTTCAGATTGAACTTGACCATAAAACTCATCAATCTCATCTTCTTCTGCATTGGTGGTAGGAGCATAATCTTGTAAAACTGCCATATGAAAGAGTTGGCTATGAAATCTAATTGGTATTATTCAGTCTTTTGACCGCACTCTACCAAAGTACTGTTTTTGCTTCTTTGTTTTTCACGTCCTCAGTAATAAACAGTGATATTCTGTATGAAATTGTTTAATTCCATTCCAGTTCAGTTCTCTGAAGCCTAGTGTATAAGTGTGCAGTTGATTCATTCTATCTTTTTCTGGACTACATTTTCTCATGTTCATGCTTTGTACGTTCTTTGTTCCTACTGCAATTTAGCCTTTGCAACTTTGGATTTTGTTTTCCTGCGTGGCAACATCAACAACTATGCACTCCAAGCCTTCAATCTAGCCACATCATAAACCCATTAACACTCCAAAAGATCTTTGGCTTTCTCGTAAGTCTCTTAAGTGTCATCAGACCTGAGGGGATAGTCATCTAGCACTATATTATCAGTCACTTGTATATTGTCTATCCTAGTGATTTTCTTGCTAAAATACAGCAATGGCTTACCATTATCTTCTCTGGTTACAGTATGAAATGATGTCTTTGTTGCCGGCATTTTCGTATATCACAACTGTCCAGTTTAAATGTCTGCTTGCTTTAGCTGCAAAGCTGGGATGATTTTCATAGCTTGGGTGACTTTTACGAGAGTATATTTGTTGTATACTTCCAGTGTTCTTCATTTATCTTGCCATGGCCAACTTACCACAGCCAACTTGCCATGGCCAATTCATCACAGCGAACTCGCCATGGGACAACTTGCCATGGCCAACTCACTGCAGGACAATTTGCCACAGGACGAAATTTACATAATATCAAAGAAATGATGGAATAGAATTATTAAAGAAACAATGCAAAAGGAGGGACAAAATGAAATATGAATGACAAAAATTAAAATATTTTAAAAAATTATTTTAAATAATTAAATAAAATTGTTGAATTGTCCCGCAGTGAGCTGTCCCATGGCGAGCTGGCCGCAGTGATTTAACCATGGTGAGTTGGCAGTGGTGAGTTGGCTGTGGCAAGTCATCCCATTCCACTCCCAGGAACATCATGTAGACACAGCGTAGCAGGATTTCAGGAATACATAAGTTTCTAGCAAGTAAAAAAATGTGGTCAGCCATTAAACCTAAATATAGTAAATAAGGAGCATTTTATTGTGAAACAGAGCTAGTTGCAAAATAGAATAATGAAACAGAACCATATCATTTAGGCTACTTAGCTGGCAGTGATTTTCATTAGCTAAAATACCAGTATTTTGATTTATTAGGTAAAGGTAAAGGTTCCCCCGCACATGCGTGCTAGTCGTTTCCAACTCTAGGGGCCGGTGCTCATCTCCGTTTCAAAGCCGAAGAGCCAGCACTTGTCCGAGGACGTCTCCGTGGTCATGTGGCTGGCATGACTAGACTCCAAAGGCACATGGAACGCTGTTACCTTCCCACCGGAGTGGTCCCTATTTTTCTACTTGCATTTTTACGTGCTTTCGAACTGCTAGGTTGGCAGAAGCTGGGACGAGTAACAGGCGCTCACTCTGCTACGCGGCACTCAGGATTTGACCCGCCAAACTGCCGACCTTCTGATCAACAAGCTCAGCGTACTAACCCACTGAGCCAATCCTTATTACTAAGGATTAAATATTCTTTCAAGATCGTATCTAAGATTGATATAAGTTAGGAAACCTATCCCACAAAGCCTGTCTCAAAACCATTTTTCTTTTTCCTCTTTTTGTTGAGCTAAATAAGTTCCTTGTTGCTTTCCTTTCTCCTCACTTCCTTCCTTTCATAACTACCTGTCTTTTCCACTTTTTCAAATTCAGCCCTCCTCTTTGGATGCCTGTTTCTTCTTTCCTTAGGCATCCCCCCCAGCTTTTACCCTGTATTCCTTAGCCCTGCTTAACCTCTCCACTCCCCATGCTCAGACAGCCCAGGGCTGCATGTGAAGCAGCACCTGTTACAAAGTGAGAATAGGCAAGGTTCCTAGACAATGAGTCTGCTCAGTGCCAAGGGCCTTGGGGCTCCGGCTGTGTGGTCTGGCTAAGCAGGCCCCCTTGTTGCTGAGAGACACACTGATTGGAGGAAGGAGAGTTGTTGGTATGATTCTATCTGGCTGTTGTCCAGATTGTGTATCTATGAAGCGCTTGGCACATTGTTCTTTCCAGGCAGTGTAGCAAAATACTGGGGCCTTTAGAAAATGATCTGTGGGGCAACATGTGGCCCATGGGAGCAATTTTGAGGCTACTGTCTATGGAAATTCTCAGCCATCCAGGTCATGGTTGTCCCAAAGGTGCTTTTTCCTTGACAATGTTTCTCTTCTCATTCAAGAAACTTCTTCAGTTTTGAGACCACTTGTTTAGACTCATGTAATGTTGAGTGCGACTAAACCCTTTTACCACTGAAGTGAGATTTTCTCCTGAGTAAGTGCAACCTTATTGGATTATGTAGCTCATCGGTTATGTAATCTCTCGGTTAGAGATTGCCGGCGGGTGATTCCCAGGGGGAGGGCGTTCTCTGTGAGTGCGCCCGCCCTTTGGAATGAACTGCCAATGGAGCTTCAGACTGCCCCCGACCTTCGCTCGTTTCGCCGGGACTTAAAAACCTGGTTGTTCGAATTGTCTGGCCTGGACTGAGGGATTTTAAATTTTAAAGTATTTAATTAAATCATATTAAATTAATTTTAAATTTTATTGTTATTATGAATTGTGGGCCTGTACTAATTTAATTCCATTTTATTCTCTTTTTGTACTGTTTTAACTGCCCTGTGAACTGCCCTGAGTCCTTCGGGAATAGGGCGGTATATAAATTCAACTAATAAATAAATAAATAAATACTTAGTATGAATAAACTTATTTTCCTGTCTTAAGGCACTTTCTTCCTCCCGCCCTGTCTTTCTCTCTCTCCTGTACTTTTGGATGTAAAATTTTGATACTTTGATACAAGTGTATACTGTAATTTTTGTTCAGGTGATGTCCAAATGATGTCTTAAGACTGAGAGGTAAATTATTTTTGCATATCAAGGCTTGATTGGCCAAGTCCTAGTTTGTTTTCCTTGTTTTCTAACTGCTGTTAACTGTATCTTATGGATTTATTACAAACATGGGTAAGGTTCAAAAATAAACTAGGAACACTTAATAAAATTACAAATAAATAATGAGTTGCTGTTTACATATCTTCTTGAGGCATTGTTGCATTTAACCAACCTCGAACAATAGTTCCAAATTCTGGTCTAATGACCTAAAACTATGATTTGTGCCTATCACGCTGAGCTAGAAGGAAACCACAACGAGTGCAATGTGTCAGAAGGTGAATGGCTTTGATTCAGAAAAACATTGACTGTATATAGGTTTCCATCAAGAAAAACTTTGCATCTCTAAATGAACTTTATGTACATCCCACATTGCTGAGCAGCATTTACATAGAGACGGCATTAAAGCTGAGAGGCCCAAAAAACTTTTTCCAGGTTTTTCTTTACCTTTCATTATGATTCAAACAAACCTAACTGAGGTATCAATCAAAGCATTCTGTGTCAGCAGCGCTTCCCACCCTAATGGTAGGTGACATTTAATTTTATATTTTGTGTTTTTAATAGGGTGAGAAAGTTTTAGTGAGGTTGTCATATTATATTTGTGTACTCTACTCAATACTTGAATTGGGGAGGGAAAGTAAATATGTGCTACAAAATACATAAATAGGCAAATCATCAAAAATAATGAAGTGGGTGCTGCTGCCAATCTGACAGGCCTGAAAACATTGAAATTTTGGAGTTCTAGCTTTTTATTCTATACCATGATTTTGTGTTGTGGATAGCGAGTAACAGACCCATGTCTTACCTACAGGATGCCACTGAATGGCCCAAATTAAAATAGCTTGAAAGGTCAGAGAACAAAAGGATTTTGCTCTCTGTGAGCATTTTTCTGCTTAAAAGAATCTCAAGGAAAGTATTTTTGTAATTTTCTTTTGACAAAACAAGTTTTTTAATTGTGTGATTTACTTATCTCGTCTGAGATTGCTTGATATACTCTGCTGCTTTTTAATTGCTTGAAAAGTTGAGCAGTTTTTCATGTTTTAAGGAGTGCTGAATTGTATAATTAAAACACTAACAGTGTAAATCAACAGTGCAGAAGAAAGACAGCAGAGAATTAAGCAAGCTTCTTGGCATAATAATAAAATCAAACTGGCATGAAAAAGGGCCCATTAGAGAAGAGATGCTGAATACTAATCCCCCCACAGAGGAGGTGAAGGTAGAGTTAGGAGAGCATTAGGAAGCTCCCAGTAGCAGCAGAGCAAAAGAAGGGGAGGGTTAGCGGCAGACGTCAAAACTGAGCAGCAGAAGCTTACATATCGTGGTAAGTGAGCAAATGGTGACAGCATATGGTGGCAAACAGGATATGACATAGAAATTGCTTTTAATTAGGACTTGCTTTGGGTTGTGGAATCACATCTCTGGCATGCTGAGGTCCAGATGCTGCTAGAAATTGGATTGGAAGTGGTAGCAGCCAAAGTTGATTTCCCTGCTGTTTAGCTGCTGCGTTCTTGGAGGACAAGGCAGCTTCATCATCAGTGAATGGGCTTAAGGGGCAATTAGTCAGATTTAGGTTCAATAGCAGACAGGTCTTAGCAGTTTGCACGCTTGTTCAGATGAATAAGAACGGGCTCTAAAGCTGGTCTGGAGAGGCCACAGGTCCCCTTGACTGCATACCACTTTTTTTTTTAAACAGAAGGAACAGCGTCACACAAACAAATGGGCAATCACCTGCTGTCAAATTATTCATTGGCTTTTTCCCACAGAGTCTCAATTATAGGTCATAGTCATGGATCATGGACAGCCATATCTGTAACATTCTTCGTCTTAAATGAGGCGCCATTCAGTGGGTCACTTTACTAAGGAACCAAGCATTTCAAAAAGGGGGTTTTGTACTTTCTGAGTCATTCTTTAGTCTTACCTTTCACTAACAACTAATATCGTACATCAGGTAGGGGCAATAACCTCAAAGATATAGTCACCCTTATCTTCCCTCTGACTGGGATTGCACAACAGGGTTCCTGATATAACTTATTTTATGGCTTTGTGCTCCCACCCCCTCCCACAAAATCAAACCAAGATAAAATTAATCAAGCTAAACAGGTTGCGCAAATGCAGCCACTAAATTTTAAATAGTTTTCTTTCTTTAAAAGTTGGGTAGGGGGAACCTGACTGACAACATTAATCATGGTCTATAAATCTCCCAAGAGCCTTGCAGATTACATGGTTTTTTTCCCCTGAATCTATTTTAGAACTTGCTTGCTTTATTTATTTATTTATTTATTTATTTATCTATCTATTTATTTATTTATTTAAATTCATGTAGCCGCCCATCTCACCATAATTGATTCTGGGTGGCGCACAACAATCAAATCAAATCAAATCAAATCAAATCTAATAAAAAAAATCACTGCTTCATTTGATCTTTGTAATACCTACTCTATATTTTCTCCCTGTGTGTCTTCTTGCTGTATATTCTTTACCTTATCCTGATCTCCTTGTCTTTGGGAGAAGATGGTGCCTGTTTTCATCTTAAGAATTCTGAGCCACAGGTTCTATGCCCACCTGTCTCCATGAAGGACTGAGTGGGAGAGGCATATTAACTGGAAGATGTGTTCCTTAGCTTTTGCAATGTGTTACTGGTGAAGAGTCTGAGGTGGTTAGACACAAGCTTGGGCTGCAGAAGGTCTTAGGTTCTGCCTTTGACTTCTCTAGGTAGGTGTGAGAAAAACACCAGCCTTGAACCTAGAGAACCAATGTTAGTTACCACTGAGAATACTGAACTGGTGGATCAACAGTCATGGTTGTCATGAAGTAACATCCTCTGTAGGAAGCTTTGATTGCAAAACCTGCAGCTTGAAAGAGAGGAGACAAGAACAAGCCTGGCTTCTGGTATTTATTAGACTTGTCCAATGTGTAGTCTTCAAATTGTTGTCGACCATTTTTGGAACCAAATGTAGATCATTTCAGTGCCCTTCTATTCAAATTCTAGGGGTCACAGATCTGATCAGAGGTCATCCATCTTGAGTTCTAGTGTAAGATGGGAAGGCTTACGATTCAACTCTTCCTACCTGATTGACACCTGCATATGGATCTGCCTGTCTCCATTTTATTCACACCCTTCTTCTGAAAAAGAACTAACAAGTCAGGGATGTACAGTATATGTCAGTAAAAAACACATCCTTTTAATTTTTCACATTGGTAAAAAATATTCTGGTCTGGTTGATGTTTTTCTTTTTTGAAAAAAAAATCTGTGGTAAAAATTTGTCACTGTTTATTTTTACAGTTTTTCTTAATATACCAATATTTTACATGCAACTTTCTTAATTTACATAACTGATAATATAAATTGCCCAAGAAGTATTTTAATGCAAATTATCTTGGGGGTTATCCTTTGACACATAAATTTCTCTGATACAGGCTTTCCAAGTGTAAATTCTGTGCATCTAAGCTGTTTTTAAAAATATAACTAATGTGGTGTATATGCTGTTTTCAGTAGCATGCCTTCTTTTCAGATGTGGATGTTTTCTTGTGGATTTTTACTGAAGGGAAAAATCCATGAGTAGATTTCATTTATCGCTGATATTGTGCTGTGTCAAAGTTCAGCAAGAGCAGACCCCCCCATTTGCTCCCAATTGACTCTATTAAATGGTACTTTCACATCCCTACTAACTATAGTATGATGGTGTTTACAACTCATTGTTCTGTCCTTGCTACACATTAATCTGTATACAGCTTGACATACAGCTAAACCCACCTATCCTCCAATAAAACAGACTGTGTGCATAGATCTGGATGCTTTATTAAAGGAGCAGGATCCAGCATATAATTTGTGTATATACTGTTGTTGTTCTCTGGCCCCATCTAGTGGCCAGGGCCAAATACCAATCTGTATTGTTTGGAAGTTGACCTGGTCTTTTAAGGGTCATCTACCCATCAACCCTCACTCCAAAACAAGTGCATCCTGGGAAGCCAGACTCCATTTCTCCATTTAGCATTTGGAGGAAACAGAAGCAACAGGAATAATCCAGCCTAATCTTCGTTACACATTCATCTGAGGACAAAAATCCACATCCCATACACACAGCATCACTGGTGAGATTTAGATTTATCTGTATTTGTTAATTGTTATGCTTACCAGCAACTCAACACTGCTTATTTTGTATTTGGGTATCTTATTGTATGTATTTCTATTTTTCCCAGTTTCACCCATCCTGTTCCTTTAATAAAGTATCCAGACCTACGCACACGGTCTGTTTTTTTTTATTAAAGAGTTTTACAAAAAAAGATTTTACAATACATATCCCCAAAACCCACCCACCCCAAACCACTTTCCTTCCCCCCCCACTTCCCAGAGCTAAATACAGGGTTATAGATATAATAATCATATTCTAACTAAAAATTATCCATAATATAAAATTAACCAAATTCATAATGTGCTTTAACTCCCCTTTAACATAGATACATACAAAGTACTAACACTAAAATTAATAACAATATCCCTCTAAAATCTACTCATAAGCTAAATGGAACTGAACACGGTCTGTTTTATTGGAGGATGGGTGGGTTTAGCTGCATGTCAAGCTGCACATGGAGTAATGTGTGGTAAGGACAGAACACTCTTCATAACAATTAACTCAATAAATTACAGGTGAAGTTGTGTAAAAACTTTCAAACCAACATCTTCTTGTAAAGCTTTGCTACACTCAGAAGAAATATTTACATTTTGTTGCTTTTTCATTTAACCATGTCTTCTTGATTCTTTGTCTGCTTTCAGTAAACAGAAATTGTTATGGATCTGAATGCCTTTGGATAATTGCAAATTCCAGCACATCATAAGGGCAACAGTTTGAGGAAAACTGGGGTTAGGAATTAAATTAATAGAGGTAGTCTTTGATTTACAACTGGTTGCTTAGTGACCATTCAAAGTTACAATGGATGTCCCTAGGGATACTTACAAGTTCTGATGGCATTGGGCCCCTTGTAGTCATGTAACTGCATGTTAATGGTTGTTTAATGGTTGTTTACAGCATCCCATGGTCATGAGACCACATTTTATTTTTTTAGCAAATCCGGCTCATAGTGTTTATTTAACAATCGTTCAATAAAGGCCATAAAATTGGGCCAGTCAAAATGTCTCATTTTACAACCATCACATCTTACAATCATGATGGGCAGGCTCCATTACAATCATATGTCAAGGACTACTGTTAAGATACTGTACCAGTGTCTTTAACTGAGTCCAGATTAAAGCAAACCTGAGTAATTGGTGCATGATAAGTCTAAAATGAACAGAATTTGTGCTCCCCCACTGTGCCTCAGTTGAAGCTTAGAGATTGTTCTTGGATGGAGGGGGCCAGCTGTAAGTCTGGCTTTAGGCCCTTTTGGGCAGACATGTCAAACACAAGGCCCGGGGGCCGGATCCGGCCCGCGAAGTGGTTTCATGTGGCCCGCAAAGCCATCCTGGAAACAGTGAGGGAACGGCCCCCACTGCCTTGGCCCTGGCCCAGAGACCCTCCTTCTGCCAGAGACCCCCAGATCTGTCCCACTCCTGCCCAGGCCCCCACAGGCACCCTTGATGCAAACGATGTAGAGCTGGCCATGCCCACCCAGTAGGCCATATGCACTCGAGCCATGCCCACCCAGTAGGCCATGCCCACCCTGGCCACACCCACTTGGCCCCCTGAGGGCAACCGCAATGCTAATGCGGCCCTCAATGAAATTGAGTTTGACACCCCTGCTTTTGGGTACTAGGCACATCTGTTTCATAGCCCGTCAGCAAATGCATTTAAATGCATATGTTGAAGCCTACAGTTTTTAAGATGAGATGAGATGAGATAAGATAACCTTCATTGTCATTTTTAACTGTGGGCACAATGACACACATCAAAAATGAAATTTAGTTGCCCACTCTCAAAGTGAACATGTACATGACACACACCTAAACATACTATATACAACATATGTATAGACCCACATCCCCACATATACATAACATATAAATAATTAAACGCTGTCCATCTTGAATATATAATGGGAGGAGGAAGCTTGAGAGTTCACAAGGCTAATGTTGTATGGAATGAAACTATGACTGAATCTGGATGTTCTGCTTCGGATACCACAGAGCCCCCTCCTCCCAGAAGGTAACAAGGAAAAACAGGTTGTGAAGAGGATGTGTAGTGTCCCAGATAAACTTACAGACCCTGTTCAAACAACGCTTCTCTGCTATGTCCTGGATGGGAGGGAGGGAACTGCCAATGATCTTTTCAGCCATCCTCACCACTCTCTGCACTGCCTTCCTATCTGAAGCAGTGATGCTTCCAAACCAGACTGTGATGCTGTATGACAGGATGCTCTTGATTGTCCCCCTGTAGAAAGTGGGCAGGATAGGGGAAAGAAGATGTGCTTTTCTCATGAGACGCAGAAAATGCTGGGGCTGCTGTGCCTGCTTCACCAATGTCTCGCTGCTGAGCAACCAAGCCAGCCTACTTGTTAACTGCATACCCAGGAATTTGATGCTGGTAACCATTTTATCATACAAATAAACACACGGTTACTTATTTTGTTCATCAGGCCTTTAGCTATAAGTTCTAAATGCACTGCTTAACTGGATCAATTGAGTAATGCAGGGCTATCCACATGGAGTTCATTGCTGTAGTACATTTTAAATATTTTTAAATTATGTCTTCATTATTTACATAAATAACCCAAGGTGGCAAACATACTTAATAGTCCTTCTCCCATTTATTTTTTCCCACAGCAACAATAACCCTGAGAGGTGGGTTGGACTGAAAGAGAGTGACTGGCCCAAAGTCACTCAACTAGCTTTCATGCTTATGGTGAAACTTGAACTCATAGTCTCCTGGTTTCTAGGCCAGGACCTTAACCACTATACCAAACAGGCTTTTTAACAACAACAACAACAACAACAACAAAGCAAAACAGATAGAGTGCTACAATGAGATTATACTGATTTATTTGGAACTCTGTGGTGAAAAGAGTTTATCCTGAAAAGCACCTACAAATAAATTATTGGAATTTTAGTGAACTGCCATAATTACAGTCGATTTTAAAGGAATTTTTTTGAGCCTACCTGTTGAGTCCCTGAAGTTTCCTGGTATGATTTTTGGAGTTGGTTTTGCCCTTACCTTCTTCCTAGGACTGAGAGAGAGTGAGTGGCCCAAAGTTACCCACCTGGCTTTGTGCCTAAGGTAGGATTAAACCTCACAGTCTCCTTGTTTCTAGCCTGGTGCCTTAACCACTAGACAAAATTGCCTCTCTTTTTCAGCAAAAGTGACCAATGGATTTTTTTGAAGTCTAGTGACTTCAGCCTCTAATTTTGGAGCATAATTGCAAGGAGTAGGGCAGAAGCTGCCAAGCTAGAGGGCTGAATCAGCAGGAGAGAAAAATATACAATGTTACTAATACTTGAGGAATAACCACTTGAGAAATTCAGAGTCCCCTTAAAGATGATTGGGACTTGGACAAAGTTTCCTTCTGCCATGCAACTTCCACCCTTGGAAAATCAAGATGTGGATATAACTACAACCTTACTCTGCAACTTGTTTTGGTTTTTTATAAATTGAAAAAAGTGACTGTTGCATTGGAAACTCTATTGGAGGGCAGATTTAATTATTACCACTGTCACTATCTTGTGGGATATATTAGAAAGTATTCTTAAAATATGGGTGTTATTCTATAAAGGGATTGAACATTATAGAGCTTGTGGGAAAAGCTGGGCAAAAACTATTGTAAGTGAAATTCTTAGTCTATTTCAGCACGGTTGGATTGTAATCTATGCTTGTAACGTCTTTATCACAAAGCAATCTTCTCACACAACTAAGTTTCATATCACTTTGGAGGTCAGCCATATCTTCCCTCCCACTCCCTGGATGTCCAACTCTTGCATGTTAATCTACTGAATCTTTAAACTGACTCATAAAACTATAAACAGATAATAGCTTTTTAAAGAGCAGGATGACATGACAGTATGAAATGGCATTGCCCACAAAATGCATGTTCACTGTGTCCGTGTGATGGGCAAGACATATTTGGGAAATGCTGAAATATAATTAGTTCTTCCAAAACAGGATTAGTTGTGTGGTAATAGGTAGGTATATATTTTGATTTGATTGTTGTATATACCTCAAACTGATCATAAGCAACACTTTGAATGCTTCTGAGTAGGTTTTGATCCATATCTTGCTTTAAAAACCATTCAAGGACATGGATTGTTTGAAAGGAAGAAAAAAGCAGGAATCAGGAAGGTGGAAGAAAAGTTTTTTATTGGGAGTTTAGCTGCTCTCCTGGCATATTTACTTTTCCATTCCCAAACATCTGAAGCCAAGACTAAGGCTTGCAGCAGCAACTATTTTTCCTGCCACAAAGTCCATCTCATCACTTCTCAGAATTCATATCAAAAGTAATACCAAACTGTGACAGTCAAGGAGCCACATTTTACACACCTAAAAATTCATCTCAGTAATGAATGCTCTGTTTTGAGAAACGAAAATGGTTTTTTCTATGAGGAAAAATAAGTATTTGAGACAGGTAAGACAAAAAAACTGAAAGAAAACTGGACAGCCAGTGGTCTGAAATGGTACTGGGCCTCCTGCTTGAGCAGGGGTTGGAGTAGAAGACCTCCAAGGTCCATTCCAGCTCTATTCTGATTGAATAATTGATTGATTGATTGGTACTATCTTCTGAACAGTTAAAAGGCTTTGAAATGGAGAGACTGCGCACCATAAATGAAAAATAAACATGCATTTATTGACCAGGATTTTTAAGCATAGCTTACCAAACAAACCACAGAAGCCAAATCAAATATCATGACCAGATAGATTTGTAACTGGCTGACCAACTGCACTCAGCGTGTGGTCCTCAATGGAATTGCACCTACACAGTGCTTTTTTTCTAAAAAAAAAAAGGTGCCAGAACTCAGAGGTGCTGTCACTGGGATCGATGCCGGTGTCTTGCTATGGCGTCGCTGCCCATCCTTTGCACCCCCGCCCCTGTGGCTCAGAGCCACAGGCTGTGGGGATTCCCCTCCCCACAGCCGCCGTGGGGACTCCCTTCCCTGCAGTTGCCATGCTGTGGCCTGTGCTGAGCACCCACCCGGAGCTGCTCCAAACCCCGACCCAGAGCTGTGTTCCTCGTGGCAGTGGTCTCTGGCGCCAAACAGCTGATGGCCTCCGGCACTGGCACTCATTCACTTACTGCCCCATCGCTTCCAAATGCAGTAAGTGAGTGAGCAAACAAGTGGCGTTTGGAAGCATTTGGAAGCGATGGGGCAGTAAGTGAGTGAGTGAATGAGCAAATGGAGTTTGGAAGCAACGGGGCAGTAAGTGAGTGAGTAAATGAGCAAATGGCGTTTGGAAGCGATGGCAGAATGAGTGAGCGAGCAAGAGGCCTTTGAAAGAGACAGAGTGAGTGGGGGGGGAGAGACTGAATGAGGTGCCTTTGAAAGAGACGGATGAGTGAGTCCCAAGTTCTTTGAGACCCAGGGTTCTAGAGTCTCTGCATGAGGGCCATCTGGGAATAGTCCAGATGAAGGCACTTGCGAGGAGCTACCTTTGGTGGCCTGGGCTGGATAAAGATATTGAGGCTCAAGTTCATAGCTGCTTCACATGTCAGCAATCAAGGCCAGAAATGCCGCAAGCCCCTGTCCACCGATGGGAAGCCACGCATGCTCCATGGTCAAGAATCCATGTTTCACCCAGCCTCAAACAGATAAGCGGAACGTATGGTTCGTATGACCAAAGACTCTCTAAAAAGAATTGTAACTGGTGACTGGCAGCACAGATTAGGAGATTTCTTACTCTGCCAATACACAATGCCTTGCACGGCAATGGGAAGGAGCCCTGCCGAACTTAGATAGGGTCAGCACTTAATTACTAAACTGGATTGGCTGCATCCAGACAGAATCGCCTCTGACACTGCACAGCTTAAAGCACCACGATGCTTGCAAGTTGGCAACCAAGTTTGGACCAGAAACTATGGTCCTGGGGAACTGTGGGTGGTAGCAATGGTTGCTAAGGTGACAGGGCCACTTTCTTATGAAGTGGTCCTGGAAGATGGCAGAGTGATATGGCAACATATTGACCAGCTGCGCCATATGCTAGCGAACCAACCACTGGCACAAAACTTGTCTCAGAGTCAATCCCAGGGGCAATCTAACAATGCCCCATCTGCAGAGCCTGCTTTTACTGTTGAGGCTCCCAGCCATGGAGAGGGAGAACTAGCGGCAGGCATTCCAACCCCACTCGCACAGATGGCACCAACGGATTGGAACCGGCAACCGGCTCCAATTGCCTGCTCAACACAAACTGTACCACAAATGAATTTTGGCTCTGGTCTATCAGAACAGGCCAGCCAAAGAGACTTGGAGAAATCCGAAGCAATTGGATCTCAAGCTCCTCGTCCACCCAGCCTAGCCAGCGAGCAGGTAGACCAGGAAGTTCCTGCAGCTCTGAGGTGCTTGGAGCGACAGCGAAAAACACCCACTTATTTAAAGGACTATGTACACTTTCTAAGATTTGCACCATCTAGGGGTAAGGGGTGATATGTATTGAGATAAGTTGCTTGTAAACTCTGTGTGTGTGTGCAACGGTTAACAGCTGTTACGGGTAGCTCCAGACAGCTTGTCTCCAGAGCAGTTACTTGCATTTAAGGCAGGAAGTTACTGTTTAATCTCATTGGCTGCTGACTAGCGGCAGACCAGAGAATGTGAAGTGAAGTGGGCCTTAGAAAAGCTGAGCAACAACAAAGCTAGTGGAGGTGACAGTATTCCAGCTGAGCTATTCAAAATCTTAAAAGATGATGCAGTAAAAGTGCTACACTCAATTTGCCAGCAAATTTGGAAAACTCAACAGTGGCCACAGGATTGGAAAAGATCAGTTTACATTCCAATTCCAAAGAAAGGCAGTGCCAAGGAATGTTCAAACTATCACGCCATTGCACTCATTTCTCATGCTAGTAAAGTTATGCTTAAAATCCTACAAGCTAGACTTCAGCAGTATGTGGATCGAGAACTATCAGAAGTACAGGCAGGATTTCGAAGAGGCAGAGGAACTAGAGATCAAATTGCCAACATACGCTGGATCATGGAGAAAGCTAGAGAGTTCCAGAAAAACATCTACTTCTGCTTCATTGACTATGCTAAAGCCTTTGATTGTGTGGATCATAACAAACTGTGGCAAGTCCTTAAACAGATGGGTGTACCAGACCATCTGTTTAAGGACTTGCCACAGTTTGTTATGATCCACACAATCAAAGGCTTTAGCCTAGTCAATGAAGCAGAAGTAGATGTTCTACCAGACCATCTTATTTGTCTCTTGAGAAACCTATATGAGGGCCAAGAAGCAACAGTGAGAACTGGACACGGAACCACTGATTGGTTCAAAATTGGGAAAGGAGTCCGGCAAGGCTGTATACTGTCGCCCTGCCTATTTAACTTATATGCAGAGCACATCATGAGAAAGGCAGGGCTAGATGAATCCAAAGTTGGAATTAAGATTGCCGGAAGAAATATCAACAACCTAAGATATGCAGATGATACCACTCTAATGGCAGAAAGTGAAGAGGAACTGAAGAGTCTCTTGTTGCGAGTGAAGAAGGAGAGTGCAAAAGTTGGGTTGAAACTAAACATTAAGAAAACCAAGATCATGGCATCCGGCCCTCTCAATTCCTGGCAAATAAATGGGGAAGAAGTGGAGGTAGTGACAGATTTTATTTTCCTGGGCTCCAAGATCACTGCAGATGGGGACTGTAGCCAAGAAATTAAAAGTTCCTCGGGAGGAAAGCCATGGCAAATCTAGACAGCACACTAAAAAGCAGAGACATCACCCTGTCAACAAAAGTGCATATAGGGGACTTCCGGTGGTGGCGCGGCGCCGGAGACAGCCTTTTCGGGCTGCCCGCAGCTCAGCTGTGTAATTTTCACCCGAAACAGCGCCGATCAGCTGTTCGGGTGAATTTGAAGCCCCCTCCTCGGGAGAAGAGGAGGGGGTGAGGCCCCAGGTAGGGGTCGAGTTCTCCGGGGCCGCCTGAGCTTAAAGCTTGGGCGGCTGAAGGATCGAACTCCCCCGTAGCCTGGGTTGCTCCCAGCTGGTCAGCGTCTCTGCTCCGGATTTCTTGGAGCAGAGCCAGGCGTTTGCGACCACCCCTGCCTGAAGGAAAGACTCTGGAATAAAAGGAGCAGGCAGAGCGGTACAAGAGGAAAAGGTGAAGAGGATTATTATACTTTACTCTCGAGCTTAATGGATTTTTTAAACTTAAAGTGAAAGTGCGTCACAAGTGAAAGTAAAAGATGGCGGCTAAACCTCCTTCAAAAACTCTTCGGAGTGCTGGAACTTCTCCGGTGCAACAGACATCGTTGCAAGCCTTGCTTCCTCCTGCTGCATTGACATCGAAGGATTTAGAAGATGCCCTTGAAAAGCATGCCCAGGTAATTTTAGTAACATTGAGTGATAAACTGGCAAAAATGGAGGAGAGAATAGAAGAGAGGATGGAAGAGAAATTTCGTGCGATGAGGGTAGACATTTTGTCCACAGTGGAAAGTGTGGCTGAATGTGTACAAGGTTTGGAAGAAAAAATGGAAGATTTGACTCAAAAAAATGCTGAATTAGAAGTTAAGGTATTGGAGAATGAAGACAAAGTGGACAGAGAGTTAAGTCTTGTTCAGTTTCACCAGATGCAGTATGCTATCAGAATTAGGGGCTTAAAAGAAAATGTTAAAGAAGATTTAAAGCAGCTGATTTCTGAAGCCCTGGAAGCAGTATTGGGTCAGCCAGCATCTGAAATAAAGGGATGTATGGATAAAGTTTTTCGTGTGAATTCATGGATTGCCAGACAGAGGAAGCTACCTAGAGATGTGGTGGTTTACTTTACAAAGAGAGAAATTAGAGATGAAGTTATTCAAGCTGCCTATGATACTAAAGTAGTGGTTGCTGATCAAGAAGTTTTGGTCTTAAAGGAAATTCCTCCAAAGATTTTAAGGAGAAGAAAGGACTTTGCATTTTTGGTGCAGGAACTTAAACAACGTGACATAAGGTTCAGATGGGAGATTCCAGTTGGGCTGGTGGCGATGCATGAAGGTAAAAGATATCGTCTGGTTACTGTGGCACAGGCGCGTGAATTCTACAATAATGTTTTAAAAGCAACCCCACTATCACTTCTGGAAGCTGCAAAGGGATCTGGAGAAGGAAAACCTCAAGAGGCCGAAGATGGACAGACAGAGGAGAAAGGTGCAGGAGGGGATCAAACTATAATTTCATTGGCTGATGCTGGAGAGCAGAGGGTGACGCGTGCTGCTTTAAAAAGAGCAAAACAAATAAAAGAACAAGACCAGCAGAAGATTATGGAATTTTCAAAGCGCACTTACAGCGAGGCAGTGGGAGGAGCGTGGCCCAAAGGAGGCAGGGCCATTGATGAGGTGCTCCAAAAGCTTCGGGGCGATAAGAATGGCGACTAAATTTTTGACTTGGAATGTTAATGGATTAAATTCGCCTCAGAAGAGAAAGAAAGTTTTTTTATATTTAAAACAATTTAAGACTGAGATTATATGCTTGCAAGAAACGCATATTAGGGCTATGGACCAAAAGTTTTTACTGAACTCAAGACTGGGTATGCAATTTGTTGCCTCTGCAATGAATAAGAAAAATGGAGTGGTTGTTTATATTAAAAGTGCTATAACAGCGAACTTAATTGAAGCAGATAAGCATGGAAGATACGTAATGATAGACTTGTTGCTAGAAGGCAAAAAAACGCTTTTAGTTGGACTGTATGCTCCTAATCAACAACAACAACAGGCTGACTTTTTTAGCTTACTTCACACAAAGCTTACTCAGTTGGATTACAAATCGTTTATTTTTATGGGGGATTGGAATGGCGTTTTGGACGTACAGATGGATAAGGCTGGTTTTTTTAAGCGTATTCCGTGTCATGCCAGGCTGCCTAAGTCTTTTTTTGAAATGAAGGATGATTTGGAATTGCGAGACATTTGGCGTGACACACACCCGCATGAAAAGGATTATACTTTTTTTTCTGATAGACATCAATCTTTTTCTAGGATCGACTTTATTTTGCTGACTAATGATTTCTTTTCTAGGATTAAGAAGATAAAGATTTGTGCAAGAGCTATTTCTGACCATAGCCCAGTATGGTTAGAGATTAATAAGGATAACAGAGATAGGCGCTCGTGGCGCGTAAATGAGAATTTGTTTAGAAACCAGGAAAATGTGGAAGAGTGTAAACAGCGAATGAAGGATTTTTTTGAAATTAATATGAATAAGGATACTTCTATGGATATGGTCTGGGATGCTAGCAAGGCCTATATGAGAGGAGTGTTGATATATATGAACAATAAATATAGACGTACGTTGGAAGCTAGAAGGAAACAATTGGAGAATGAAATTAAGGAAAAGGAGAATGCTTTGATTTTGAATCCATTGGATGTGAAGACTAAGGAGGCTATTAAGCTATTAAGAGGACAATTTGATAAATTAATGGCTGATCAAGTGGCAACCAATTTGAGGTTTGCCAGGCATAATACTTTTTGCAATGCTAATAAGCCAGGTAGATGGCTAGCTTATAGACTAAGGAAAAAGCAGAGGGCTTCTAATATAGACAAAATTGAACACAAGGGAAAATTGGTGTTTCAACAGGATTTTATTAAGGAAGCCTTCGTGGATTTTTATTCTAAATTATATGCTAAGGAGAAGATTAATGAAAAAGACATTGATGAATATTTGGAGAATGCTAGCATCCCGGTGCTTACACAAGTACAAAAAGAGGAGATTAATCAACTGATTACAGAAGAAGAAATATTTACAGTAATTAAGGAGTTGAAGGTAGACAAAGCGCTAGGTACAGATGGTTTGACTGCGGCCTACTACAAAAATTTACAATTAGAGATGGTTAAACCGTTAAAGGAATTGTTCCAGACAATCCAGAGAGGGGGAAAGGTGCCTCCATCTTGGAGAACTGCCTTTATCTCTTTGATTCCGAAGGAAGACCAAGATGCTACTCAAGTTAAAAACTATAGACCGATATCACTATTAAATACAGACTATAAGATATTTGCTAAGGTGTTGGCTAATAGATTGATGAGGGTTCTGCAACGGGTGATTCATGGGGATCAAACTGGGTTTATTAGTGGTAGGCAAATGAAAAATAATGTGAGGCATATAGTAGATGTGTTGGAATTTTTGGAAAGGAACAACCAGATCCCTGCGGCGCTAATTTTTTTAGACGCTGAAAAAGCTTTTGATCAATTGAATTGGCAATTTTTGATGAAAGTTTTAGACAAAATGAATTTTGGGGATAAATTTTTGCAACCAATCAGGGCATTATATCAAAAACAAACAGCCCGAATAATAGTTAACAATAGCCTGACAGAAGTATGTAATATTGAGAAGGGCACAAGGCAAGGGTGTCCGTTATCGCCCTTGTTATTTGTGTTAACATTGGAGATATTATTGGTAAAAATACGAAATTCGGAAAGAATTAAGGGTATACAGATTAGAGATCAGGATTATAGATTGAGAGCGTTCGCAGACGATCTGGTTGTTACAGTGACCCAGCCGGAGAGTTCTGTTGTGGACCTGATGGAGATAATAATGCAATATGGGAAGGTTTCTGGATTTAAAGTTAATGCACAGAAAACTAAAATTTTGGCTAAAAATATGACAGCATCGCAAAAGGCCCTTTTTGAAGGGTTAACTGGATTTGAGATTGTTAAAAGGGTTAAATATTTGGGGGTGTTTTTGTCGCCCTCTAATACAAAATTATATAAAAATAACTATGAAAAATTATGGGGAAAAATCCAAAAAGAAATGGAGAGTTGGGAAAAACTGCAATTGTCTTTGTTGGGGCGAATCGCAGCAGTAAAAATGAATGTCCTGCCTAAATTTTTATTTTTATTTCAAATGATACCGGTTCTTAAGAAAGATTCTAATTTGGAGGAATGGCAGAGAGGTATCAACAAATTTGTTTGGGCAGGGAAAAGGCCACGAGTTAAACTTAAGATTATGCAGGATACTCGTGAAAGAGGTGGTCTTAAAATGCCTAATTTTAAATTATATTATGAAGCTGCTGCGTTAGCAGGTATAAGTGATTGGATTAATTTGACACAAGAGAGATTATTAAATCTTGAGGGCCACGACTTGCTGTTTGGCTGGCATGCATATTTGTTGTATGATAAGAAGGTAGATAATGTGTTTAGAGTGCATATTTTAAGACAGGCATTGCTGAGAGTTTGGAAGAAGTACAGACATAAGTTAGATTGTAAGATACCATTGTGGGCAATTCCAAAACACGCAATAGAAAATATACATGCTGGTTTCAAACATGATGTGACTACGTACAAGGAGATTCTAAGCTTGGAAAGAAATGTTTGGTGTTTGAAGCCATATAGTCTCTTGCGAGACAAGAAGATTGTTCAAAATTGGTTTCAATATACTCAGCTACGGGCCAGGTGGAAAGAAGATCAGAAAAATGGTTTCACAATGACTGATGAAAATCTGATGAAGCAAATTAGAAATCAGGGACCAGCACATATTGAACGGATATATCTTGCATTGATAGAGATTGATTCAGAAACAGAACTTGTTAAGGATTGTATGATAAAATGGGCCCAAAATATCCAGGAAGTTATCACAATGGACATGTGGGAAAAGATTTGGGTGAGGAACGTAAAATTTACACAAGCTCAAAATTTAAGAGAGAACTTTTATAAAATGTTTTATAGATGGCATCTAGATCCTAAAAAGCTTGCAAGTATGTATCCGAATTATCAGCCAAAATGCTGGAGATGTGGTGATGAAGATGCAACATATTTTCATGTATGGTGGACTTGTAAAAAGGTTAAGGCCTTCTGGATAAAAATTTGGTGGAATATGCAGAAGATCTTCAAGCAAAGGATAAAGTTTTGTCCGCAACTTTTCTTGTTGGGAATAATTACGGATGCTACGGTTGTGGACACTAAATTGATGTTAAATTTAATTACGGCAGCAAGACTTTTGATAGGTCAGTATTGGAAGAAAGAGGAACTGCCGACCATAGAAGAGTGGACTTTAAAGGTATCCGACCTGGCAGAGATGGCAAAGATCTCGGCTTATTTGAAAGATCACTCGCAAGAACGTTATATTATGGAATGGAGAAAATGGATTGAGTTTATCCAGAACAAGTATAGGGTCAAGAAGTTTCATGTAGCATTTGAATAAGTCTTCTTTCTTTTTTTTCTATTTTAGCTTTTCTATATATATTTAATATTACTAAGGTTTGTTTTATCCTATATAAGCTAGAGAGTGATGGATTTTAGAGTTTATAGTTTTTAGTATATGGTTGTTTATGATTGTCTTTTTTATATATATACCTTGTATTTAGCTCTGGGAAGTCGGGGGGGGAGGGGGGAGAGGGAGGGGGGAGGGAGAGGGGAGGGGGAGGGGGGATTGTTAAAGATAAACTGTATGTTAAAACTTTTCAATAAAAAAAAACAAAAACAAAAAAAAAACAAAAGTGCATATAGTCAAGGCTATGGTCTTCCCAGTTGCAATGTATGGCAGTGAAAGTTGGACCATAAAAAAGGCTGAGCACCAAAGAATTGAGGCCTTTGAACTCTGGTGCTGGAGAAGACTCCTGCGAGTCCCTTGGACTGCAAGGTGATCAAACCGGTCAGTCCTAGAGGAGATCAACCCTGACTGCTCTTTAGAAGGCCAGATCTTGAAGCTAAAACTCAAATACTTTGGCCACCTAATGAGAAGGAAGGACTCACTGGAGAAGAGCCTAATGCTGGGAAAGATTGAGGGCAAGAGAAGAAGGGAATGACAGAGAATGAGGTGGCTGGATGGAGTCACTGAAGCAGTAGGCATGAGCTTAAATGGACTCCAGCAGATGGTAGAGGACAGGAAAGCCTGGAGGAACGTTGTCCATAGGGTCGCGATGGGTCGGACACGACTTCGCAACTAACAACAACAAAAAATCATATTAAAACAAACAAACAACATGTCATTATGGCTTAACATTAGGAGTGAATCAAGTGATTGTGCTATCTATATTGCCATTGGTAGTATGTGACAGCTACCCATTTTTCCTCTGGTGCAAACATAGTGGGCAGGGAGTTCCCAATGTCTTTTTTTTTAAAATGAAACTTCAAAAGCAAAGTCTATAAATGTTTTCTCCGGTTTGCTCCAGATTTCATTGAAGGGATACAGCCTCATTTCTGAAAAGATGAATGAAGCCTGACTGAGTCATATTTGGGGCTGATGTGAAGTAGTGGGCTGCAGTCTGAACATGCCTGGGGTTGTAGCTGTTTGTTTCCCAGTTGCCTGACCTTGGTAAGATGATGTTATTCTACAGGAAGGGCAGAAGAGTTTGCTCTGTGCCGTATATTTTCTTTTTTCAAGACACACAGATTGTGCTGGGTATAAAATTCAGCCTTGAATTAAAAGCAATTTTGGCATAGAAAAGGCACATTATGCAAACGCTGTGCCTGCATGTGGCTGTGTGTTTCATTAGGTTTTGAACTTTGCTGAAGTAATTTAGGTTAATGCACTATTATTTTGCATATTTGTTAGATTGTATTATCCTGCCCGTGATGGACTGCTTAGATATGTGAGATCAATAACTGCCTGATAATGCTTGTAAATTTATATTACTAAAAAATTGTCAGTCTGTGGGCTTCACTGAGAATCTTGCCTGCAGTTTCTTAACTTTTCACACCATCTTCTCTGCAGGCTGTGGATACGTGATTGACACCATATAAGCAGCCTAATGGAACTGCAGTAGGACAAGGGAAGGCTAATGCATTGAAGTCAGAATCCTTCACTATGATTTATCAAGCACTTAGGATGATCCATAGAAATGGAGGTATTCTTGGCGTTGTATATCTTGGCCCGTTTTGTAGCACAGGGCAGGAGAACTTTAGCTTTGAGGCAGGATTATAATTAAGTCATGGCTGTAAAGAACACATAAATGAGTGCGAATGTTCAATTAGCCAAGAAGCACTCGTGAAATACTGGTGAAAAGGACTTTTGAAGGGGTTTGAAGTTCATTTCACACACAGAGTTCCTAACATGGGCAAACGAGTCATGTAGTCAAATCTTCAATCGGGTAGAATGGTGCTGACCCAGACATCTCCAGGTTAACCTCTCCTCACACTTTGTGGATACTTTGCAGCTGCTAGCAGATACTTGGACCTTTTGGCCAAAGTTTGAATCACAGTGAACAGTTCTTGATGTCCCAGGGATGTCAAGAAAAGGTTGAAGGTTCATACGTGTGCCTTGCCATTCAACAAAGCATCAGTGGTAGTGCTACTCCTGAGACTAGGCATATAATAACCTCCTGTGTTATCAGCTCTGTGTGATGTTGCAAAATATTATGGTCAGTCCTGACAATCCACTCAGGGGTCTCTTGTATCACAGAACTGCTTCTATAAAAGCCAACAGCTTGACACTGAAGCCAGGAGCCAGCCATTAAAATTGCACCCTCCGCAAAAGACGTAATGCAGAGATGCACTACTAGACTGAGGGACACATTGGAATGGTGTGTCAGGAAGTCACCTTCCCAAATTTTTTTGGGCCCAGATCAAAGAATTGGATATGGCCAAACTTAAGATTTGATGTTACTTGATTTAAATGTAATTAAAATTGAACTAACAATCACCAGTGATTAATCAATCATTATGAACAGTCCATAGTTGTCTTACACTGGATCTAAATTTATATTATTAAGAACTATGAGGTTCACTGAATGTATGGATGTGCTCTATGTATTAATAAATTTTCCCTTCGTCCACTTTAACAAAATTACAATTGGGAGATGAGTAGTGGAAGAGATTTGGGAGCTGTTTCCCAAAGGATTTAGAGATTGGATGTAATCCTAGGGCACAGGCAGGCACAGGGAATATGTCCTGAGCTGTCAGTCATTAAGACACAGAACCTGGTTCCCATTAACAAGGCATAAGAACAGCACCAAGAACAGTGATACTTATGGAACATAATAGGTTCCATGTTCCGTGTCCCCCAACAGCATACTGGAGAATCATCTGTAGTTCTTATTGCATTCAAGACAAAGATATCTGGAAATGCCCAAAGTAGATAGTAGGCCCTGAGGTTGGTTTGTGAATATTCATGGCAGTCGAGTTGCTCCTATGGAATGGCCTTTCAGGAGCTGACAATGATGGACTCAAATTTTACAAGCCTGCTATAAAGCCTTTAATGCTTGACATGCAGGTTCAGTGTTCCTCCATTGCCTTTACAGCTGCTGTTAGCCATTGCCATTGGGATTCCATTTGTGTCTCTCTGTTTCCATAAGCCATTGCCATAAATCTGTACCCTGATTTTCTTGTTTATTTCACTCATTTGAAAGATATGATTGCTGGCTGGGGAAGGAGCTAAAGTAGACACTGGGCTGTTCTGTAGATGAATTTTCATGCTCCTCTTGACCAAAAAATAGCAATTTTGTATAATAGGTTTGCTAGAGACAAAGGTTAAGCTTGTAGAGAGTGAAATGATCAGTTTTAGAATGTGGATGAAAAGCCTTTCACAGAGCCAGCTGAGGCTGATTTTTTTCCCTGGAAAAGAAGCCTGAAAAAAGACAGGCATTCTCATTCCTGATTCCTATGTGAAATAAAATCTACATTTTATATTAAAGTTTACAACCAATTTGGAAGAACGACAACATTTCTTGATGTAAAGCATGAACGAGGGGCTGTGGCTTCAAAGCCATGTATTGGAAAGATGTGGCTCATTAAGCTGCTGGGAATCCCTACTTTCTTTCCTCATTGGCCGAGGGGAGCTCTGCCCACTTTTTTTCATTGGCCAGTCAATTAGAATAAACAACCGGTGGGCAGGAATGGCATTGCTGGTTCCTTCCTGTCATTATTGGAAGGAAACCAAGTGATTTCTTCACAACTGATTGGTTTTAAGAAAAGTAGAGAAAGGCTCATTGTTTTCCTCTGCTTTCCACATCAACATTCACATTCAACATCAGCAAGAGGGAGGAGAGCCATATCAGCAGATTCAAAGGGATGCACAAGTACACATGCTTTAATGAGCAAGTATTCATGTCTAAATATGAAGAATATTTACATAGCAAAGACATAGGTGTGCAAGAACTGGAGCATTTGGACTAGACTTTAGTCCCTAGAGGTCATGATTCTCAACAGAACAAATATCCATGGAGACAATTGACAACAATCTCGGTTGTCCTCTACGGAATTAGGTACCACATTCTGATAAGTTGTTTTTCATTGCCACCCAAGTTAAAAAAAACCCCTGCCTCTGTGTTTATATTCCTTAAATGTCTAATTTGATGTTGTCCCTCTGCTTTCCCTTAAATTGGCTTTTTCATTGTTTAAGATTACTTAGTTGCTTTGGGTATTCTGCAGTTTTTACCTGTAGTGAGTCTTAATAACATTTATTACAATTTGAATGCAATGTTCCAGTGAACATCAGAAATAGAGACAATAAAATTGCATATATAAAATAAAGAGTTGCTTTCAGCTCAGTTCCATTCTGTTAGTAGAAACTCCAACCTTCTTGGAAATAAAGATATAATAAAAAAGGATAACAAGCATTCTATGAGACTGGACAGCCATCAGGTTGACTGTGTGGGAAGAGGGGGCAGAGAATTGTCTATTAATATAACTTTTGCAAGACCCTTTGCCTTTACAGTCACATCATTTTGGAAGGATGTCGGCTATTAAATGCAGGTAGGAAGCAGGCCCAACTTGAAGAGGTGCACTTCACTTTCTCCCATATTCACAGATATTCTAGGATTTGGACTGATCACAATAAAGCTATGGAATCAAATAAACCAGTCCCCTGATTTGTGCTAGACATTATCTATACATAACCAACTATCCAAGTTTCATATCAAAGACAAATTACTACAATTACATACCTCACCTTTGCTTTGAATTGTTCTAACTAAAGCAATACAATATGGAAAAAGTATCTGTACACTATGGTTTCTTTCCATCTTTTTCCTACAACAAATGATCACAATTTAAAAAGGCTCACCTAATCTGTGTTTAATTATGTCCGATCTCAAAATCCTATCAGGATTTTAAGAAGATATTTCGATCCTGTTGGAAGAATAGACATGCGTACAATCCTGATACGCTGAGATAAACCTAGTGAAGGGATACATTGGACACTATAAGCATTGTATCATCACTATTTCATCCTAAAGAAACAGCACCAGCAGAGTGTAGCAATCTCCATTCCACTTTATTGGATGCCAGAATTGGATGCTAGAATTGTTTCTTTGATTATTGAACACTAATTGTACAGATGTCAAATGTTTGATCCATTTATTTTACATGCTAGATTCATATTTCACTTTTCTTCAAAGTCCTGTCCTCCAAACACTATACATTAGGGGATCCTTGGTGCTCTCTGAATTTGGTTGTTTTCTTGCTTTCTTTCATTACCCAGCTAAATAACATTATTAGTGCTCAAAGGGAGTGGAGTTTGCTCTCTGTTTATATCGTATAGTGTACACCAGGGGTGTCAAACTCAATTTCATTGAGGGCCGCATCAGCATTGCGGTTGCCCTTAGGGGGCCGGGTGGGTGTGGCCAGGGTGGGCATGGCCTACTGGGTGGGTGTGGCTAGAGTGCGTATGGCCTACTGGATGGGCGTGGCCAGCTCTACATCGTTCGCATCAAGGGTGCCTATGGGGGCCTGGGCAGGAGTGGGACAGATCTGGGGGTCTCTGGAGGAAGGAGGGTCTCTGGGCCAGGGCCAAGGCAGTGGGGGCCGTTCCTTCACTGTTTCCAGGATGACTTCACGGGCCGCATAAAACCACTTCGTGGGCCGGATCCGGCCCCTGGGCCTTGTGTTTGACATGTCTGGTGTACACTATATGTGGTTTGCCCTGGTCAGTGTTGGTGGGAATGTTCTTGGTGGCCCCCTCATGAGAGTGTTTACTATTAGATGTTTGAGTTGATAGTTCCTTAATTAGGTTATTGGTTGCTTATTAATTGTTGCAAGATTAATATTAATCTTGGTGTCAACACTGTGTCAACGTGGGCTGGTGCAGGTGGTGCAGCGTTTTTTAGTTTTGGGTTCAGCTTTGTATGTGCCAATATCTTGTTTCCAAAATAAAATGTTCTTTAAAGAGAAATTCCTTCCCTTGAAGTTCTTTTAAATGGTTTCATCTATTGGAACCATGACACTTAGTGTTGATTTCTGCTTACCTGGGTGTTGGTTGGTAGCAGGGAGGGATTTTGGTCTTTTTGTTTCCTTTCTGGCTTCTTGACTGTCTCTTTTGAATGGTGTGTAGATGTTGTTTATTCCTCTGTGCCTAACAGTAAACAACAGCCAAATCAAGGAACCACCAAGAACACCCCTAACAACACTGACAGATACAAGCCATTTACTTGTATCTAAATGGAGAGCAAACCTCACTCTCTTGTAGTACTGATGATGTTACTTAGCTGGGTAATGAAATGTCTGCAAGAAAACAACCAAGCTCAGAGAGCACCCTGTACTTCAACCCTGAGCTACAAATATACTCTTCTATCAGTATAGATTATACTTTACAATTTCAAGAGCTCTATGGAGTTATTTGGGCCAAGAGACCATGACCGTCCTAAACTCATCCTATAAACCTCAGGCTTGATTGGAGATTTAAACTTGAGTCTCCCTGACCCACCCCTAGCTCCCTTTCTAATCATGTTGTTGCAAATATTTTAATCATGGCTGGTCAAAACAGTATTCTGCCCAAGATAATAGCAGTTTCAGATTCCTTCTCCTCCTTTTCCTGGCTTGCCCATCAAAATTTTATAGCAATAAAGTGGTTCTTCAGGCTATTTTGGTTTCCAGAACTATGAGAAACCCTACTTCATATAGTGAAGTTTTCTGAGTAAAAATAATCCTGGAGAACACTCAATTACTGATGCTTTTGGTTTTGCTTTAAAAGTTAAATTGATTGAATTTAAAACTCAAAATTTCAATTATATGCTTAAACAACACATCCCATTATTTATCTGATAATTTCTACACTGTGTTTCCTCCTACAGGAGCCCAGACAAGTACTGATATGTTATGATTCCTGTTTAATTTTAATTATTGTAGTGGAAGACACTACAAGGAATTCTGTCCCATCTGAAGGGAATTTAGGACCATCCATCCATTAGTAGTCAACACTGTAATTAGCAGCATTAGTTGCAGCTGAGAAAATGGTGGTTGCGATGCAATATATTTGCTGGTGTGTGAACAGCTGTAGGTGTAGCCATATCCACAGTTTAGTCAGAGCAGGGATATCCAGCTGGTGATGGATGGGATGTGTGACTTGCCATCTCTTTTGATTTGCTTAGGACAGACATGTCAAACACAAGGCCCGGGGGCCAGATCCGGCCTGTGAAGTGGTTTCATGTGGCCCCCGAAGCCATCCTGGAATCAGTGAGGGAACGGTCCCCGCTGCCTTGGCCCTGGCCCAGAGACCCTCCTTCTGCCACAGACCCCCAGATCCGTCCCACTTCTGCCCAGGCCCCCATAGGCACCCTTGATGCCAATGATGTAGAGCTGGCCATGCCCACCCAGTAGGCCATTACGCACTCTAGCCATGCCCACCCAGTAGGCCACGCCCACCCAGGCCACACCCACCCGGCCCCTTGAGGGCAACGGCAATGCTGATGCGGCCCTCAATGAAATTGAGTTTGACACCCCTGGCTTAGGAGATTCACATGCCTCACTGATTGTTGAGCTGGAGCACGCAGATGAAAGTATGTTCAATAGCTGAGCACCGCAATGTTTAAAAGACAGTTTTTATGCGTTTCTCTAAAAGGCTGGAAACTGCAGGACTGTTGTTTGTACAACTGAAATCAGGTGGTGTTCTGGGAGACAAAAAAAAAGCGGAGCTGCAGGTTGCTCATGCCTATTGGTATTGATATAACCCTAATGACCCCTATGAAAGGAATTGTATTCTGAGCCAATCACAACAAGGGTCCAGCTCAAGTTTGCATAGTGCAGTGATTGTAAACTACAGGAGAACATTACATTTTTCTACCTTCCCTTGTAGATTTTTTTAAAAAAGCTCTCTATCAAACCAGCTTTAATGTTTCCAAATGCAGAGAACATAACATCCCCTTCTTCTGTGTGATTCCACCCACTCTCTTCTTCTGCCAGATATAAATAAGCTATCTATCTTTAAGATGCGCCTTTCCCCCTGTTAGTGCCATTTTATATCCTTTCCACCTTCTGCTGCTGTACAAAGAGGCTTCAAAAACACTAAACAAAACCGCAGGCAACATTGGCAATCCAGCTGAAGCCGCAGCAAGAAGAATCAGTGTTCCTTTTGGCTGAAGTTGCTCCAGTATGAGCAGAACATTACAGACAATGACGCTTAAGGGGCTTAGTCTTATTCTTTCTGAGAGGAAGATGGAGAGGCAGGGAGGAAAGGTAGCAATTACTTCTCTCATGTCCAGTACCATCCTCGCTGAATTAAGACAAATAGCACTGGAAGACTCTGTTTGTTTCATTTGTAATTGTGTGTGCACATAAATTTTCTTAGGAGACAGGATCGGTGTAATTGTGCTGGGCAGGTGAGATGAAGTGTGGATTTAGAGAATCAGATTCCTCCACAGTTCCAGACCAGCAAGAAAGAATGAGCAACAATAAAAAAAAAATTGGCTGGTGTTGGACAGCCTGACTGAAATCAAAGAAGTTTACTTTTGAATGGACAGAATAATAAGTCTTTTTAAAGAACCTGGATACTTGGAAAGTAATTAGAGAAGAAAATGTGTTAGGCCTCTAGTATTAAAACAGAAAATAAACAGGCTAGCTTCTTCATCCCATCTAATCTGACCTCTTTAGGCCTTCTTGGAAAATAAAAAGGGCTGCAGTAGATCTAAAAATGTGGCCAGCTGCTCACCCACCTCAAGACAAAAGTTAAAGTAGGTTGTGAAAGAACCCTCTGTGCACCTTATAGGCAATACCACAGAGCGTATAAGTCCCAATAATAAATAAATAAATAAATAAATAATAAACAAGCCACCAGTTTACCTTCTTGTAAAAAGAGGGTCATCATAGCGACTATTTTATGAAAAGGAAAAAATATTGTTAGGGTGCTTTTGATATAATCTCAACATTCCAAACATAACTGCCAATGGAATAGAATAGAATAGAATATTTATTGTTACTTTAACAACAACAACAACAACAACAACAACAACAACAACAACAACAACAATAATAAAGTTGGAAGGGACCTTGGAGGTCATCTAGTCCAACCCCCTGCTCAGGTAGGAAACCCTGTACCATTTCAGACAAATGGCTGCCTCTTCTTAAAAACTTCCAGTGCTGGAGGCAGATTAATAAATAAATTCCACTGGTTAATTGCTAATTGTTCTAACTGTCAGGAAGTTTTCCTTAGTTCTAGGTTGTTTCTCTCTTTAGTTAGTTTCCACCCATTGTATTTGGTTAGTTTCCATTCGCTGTATTACTTTAAATGTATACTAATCAGCATACATTAAAATGAAATTTTGTTCCATTCAGCTCTCAAAAAAACCAACAACCCACCATTATGCATATACCCACATACACATACATATGTGACACAGAGAAGCATTACAGTCTAGTTCAAGTGTGTGTGTGTGTGTATGTGTGCCACTTTCTGCACTCAAAGCTTAGCTCCCTGAAGAAGAAAACAAAATTTCTTTCAGCTGAAGGCAGAAGAGCCTGTGAGAGACAAGCAGAACTTTCAGGTGCAAAAGACCAATTCCAAATGTGAAGGTTCAATTTAAATGATTTTTAACTTATTGCTAAAAGCCTATGCATAGGAATCTTCTCAAGTGAATGGTCAGCACCTGATTATACTTAGTTATAAGACAAGTCACTGGTTAAATAAGAGGCAGCTTACCCCACAGAAAGAATGGGGACATGCCAAATGTCTCAGAAAGAGCAACCCCTAGTTTCCTGGACTGTAAAGACAATGGGGTGTGAGGTAACCTAGCAATAAGGGTGGTGTTAGTTCTTGTGGTTGGTGCTTCTTGTCTGAATTACCTCAAAGGACTGACAGACATACAGCTTTTCCTTCAAAGAAAGGGTCTGGTTAGGAGGTTTGTGGGGCTGCTATTCCTGCCTCCTCCAGGATCTATTACCGAGGAGCTCACTTTACTCTAGTTGACAGGAGTGAGGCTCTGTACCTTTTGTCTTCCAAACATTCCAAAACATTCTTCTCAAAGTTCAAGAAGCATATGAGCAAAAGTCCAATGTTGCTACAGTTCATTTGGGCTAGGAAATCCCAGACAATTTATGGTTTAGAATAGATAAAAAAGAGGAAAAAGGTAAAGGAAAATCCAAATAAAACCCTTCTCCCAATGATGTCAGGTAAACAGAGGAAGAGCGAAGAAGTTTCCTCCAGGAAAATTCGGCCTCTCTATTGATCTTGGAATGCTGATGTTGGGAGAATTGAAAAGGAAGCACCGCTGTGGCATTCAAAGTCTTCTTAGCATAAACTGTAAAATTGTAAAAAAAAAAATAGAACAGATCTGCAGCATTAAAAATTATATTTCATTACATACAATTGGAGGGAACTTAACAAAATGGCAGGAAAGATTGTAATCACTTGTCCTACCAGTTTGTCATTGGCAGGACTTTGAGTTCTATAAAATTCATCATACCTTCTTGGGACAATGGAAGACTTATCTGGAGGGGGAAAAACTCCCCAGATATGTTGTAAAAGATGCAAATGATTTTTTTCTGGATTATTGGTATTGACACCAGTGGTTTTTTTTCTAAACAACAATCAACTAAGGGAAATAAAAATAGATATACTAGAAAGCTTGGTACCTGGTCAAGATACAGTATCTTTTTCAAGAAATCAGGCTGTACCGTTGCTATCTGAAAAAGATAACAGAATGGAAAACAAAAAATACGCTAATAATTTCAATAATATCTGAGCTGATTTTACTCTTTATTATTAGATCAAAGCAAATTCTCTTTTCATTAGAGAAATTGATTTGAGATAAGAGAGCCTAATAACTCTGTAGGATACAGACTGATCTTATTGCATATACTGTATAATATATGTTAATAATGTGCATTAATAATACATATTAAATGCATCTCTCTCTCTCTCTCTGTGTGTGTGTGTGTGAGAGAGAGAGAGAGAGGGGGGGGAGAGAGAGAGAAGTAAATCAGTATCTGAGTTTAGTCTATTTATGTAGGTCATGATTTCTGCTGGTAATAAGATGCATGATAAATGTGTATATGGGGGGGAATTATGTGATATGTATAGAAGAGCAGATTTTACATATATTTTGGAACTGTCTGGTTAAAATGCATTTTGACCAATGTTGTGGACTGATTAATGAAAGAATTGCTCAATCCGACTCAGTCCAACCCAACCCAACTTGAAGAACTATTATTTTCATCCCTTTAGGATTTGATTAATGATATTGGAGTTGAAATTGAGGTAAATCTGTTCACGGTGTATAATAGCAAATTGAAAGTAAAATGAGAGTTTCATCAAAAGCTGGACATGACTTTGAGTCAACATGATTATAGAAAAATGGGCTTTATTTGAAAAATTCTAGAAAAATAAGTATTGGAAGAATATTCTAGCACTGATTTTTTTTATTCTGAAGTAAAAGCTTTCCTTCTGTAAATATAATTACAGCAACAAAAAATAGTGGTTTTTTTTTACCACAAATAACAATGTAACTAAAGAGGAACAGAGAAGGACAATAAAGGAAGCAAAAAGGGAAAGAGAAGGAAGGGAGGGGGAAAAAGTAGATGTGACAGTTTTATTTTTATTTTTTATTTTAATTCCATTTATATCCCGCCCTTCTCCGAAGACTCAGGGCGGCTTACAAGCTTAGCAGTAGCCTTCATTCTATGTATATGCCTGCTTATTAGGGCTTTCATACACCCCCCAAGCGGCATTATTACAAAGTCAGCTTATTGCCCCCAACAGTCTGGGTCCTCATTTTACCTACCTCGGAAGGATGGAAGGCTGAGTCAACCTTGAGCCTGGTGGGATGCGAACCTGCACTAATTGCAGGCAGCTGGTGTTACTTAAGGAGGCACTAGCCCACTGCTCCACCAAGGCTCTAGTGGATGCCATTGTACTTCCTTGAGATTCTATGTTAGCTATAAACACTCATAGTTAATGGGTGGTGATCCGTATGAAAAAAAGGAAGAATAAAAGGAGAATTTATATCTCCTAGCTGCAATCTGAAGACTCCTCCAGCAATATCAAGATTTTCAATTCCAAAGCTGAATTAAAAGTCAAGTTACTTTCACTTGGATCTGCTGAAACAAAAAAAGGCAATATGACTGAATGGGCAGAAGAGCTGGTAGTGAGTTGAAGGACTCAGTTGAGAGATGATTTCTGACTTGACATTTAATAGGTTGTTTGCTCCCGACAAATCCGGCAATATGCTACAGTTTCTTTGTTTTCTCAGGGAGCTGATCTTCAGATACCTTACAGATTCTGAGCTAGGAACATCAAAACTGTCTGCCCCAGATTTCTGTTTATCTGAAATGACAAAAAAGAATTTGGCATGAGATGAAAATGAAAGAAATTCTGCTCTATTTTCTTTTTTTAATTCTTTAGCACTTCCTGGAATGACCAAAGCCTTTTTGTAGAATGCTCCTATTAGCTGTGATGAGATTTGTAAAGGACAAAGCCTACAGGGAGGCCTCAGCCCCTGATCGATTGGAAAAACTAAATGTAATTCTCATCCACACTTATCTGGTGTTGCAAAGTTTTATTTTGTCAAGGATAGAAAAAAGTCAGAAATTGGGACAAAGAATTGCTCAGACAAAGGAGGCTATAAAATGAAACAACTTTTCTTCCTTGCACAGAGTTTGTCTTTCCTATGTCTGAAGAGTTTTTTCTTTTAAAAGTGCTTTGTCCATTTTGTGAAATTTGCTTCTATACTGCTTATGAGGCCCATTTCTAGTAAACCCTTGGAAAACAATTTTACCTGAAGCCACTAAAATATTTTTATTCAAATGTAGAAAATTCTGCTTTGTTCCTTGTTGTTTTACTGGTTCTTAAAGGGTGGTGTTAGTTTTTATGAACCCAAATATACTCTATTTAGTGGTTTCTTTATGGGTAAATTGGTGGTACATAAATCTGAAATTAAATGATATGAACCATTTGAAGACTCAGTCCTTCCCTCCCTTCCTCCTTCTCTGCTGCCCCTCTCATTTGCATTAGAAACTGAATTCTACACTCCTAATCCGGTTTTTCTTTTGCAGAAATGCTTTCTCAGTATGGAAGATCTTCTAATCAGGTCTGCTTAAATAACGGTGCATACTTTAACATGTGCTGTGTATGGATAGTTAGACGCTTCAACAGAAAGACTTTTGTCTGACTGGTAAAATCACATAATCTTCCTATCCCTCTGTCCTACCTCTACGAAAAGCAAACTAAAGCCTGTTTGCTGAATTCATGGTGCTTTAGAAGTATGCTAGTTGGAGTTAATAACACTGGGCACATTTGAATGCAGCTTCGTTTTTGCCATGTATGCATTTCATCATATCCATAGATTCACTATGCTGAATTTTTGAAACCCCAAAAGGGGAGTGGAGAGAGATACCTCGTCACTTTAAGCACCATGTCCTAAATTGCATGTTTTATGGGGCAGAGTGTATAGGTATAACTGTGATGGCACTTTAGTGCAGAATTGTCTTCTGTCTGATCAGGGATAATGGAAGGGGGTTGAATGTGAAAACAACAGGGGAATAATGCTGTAAAATTTGCTAATCTTTAATCTTCTACAGTTTAATACTTTTTAGTTTGGGACAGGCTTCTCCAGCCTGGTGTCCTATTGATAAGATTACAAATCCCTAAAATTGCCACGTGGGCAATGGGTGGTTGGAAATTCTGGGAAATATGTAATTGATTAAAATGACTGAACTTGCTGAAATGGCAACATTGACTTGTTTTATTAGGGAAAAGACAAGAGGTACATTTATTAGTGCCTGGAAGCCCTTTATGGACTTTTTTGGGTTGAAAACAGAAAAAAAATGTGATGATTAAAAAAACAGAAGGAAGGGATTTATAATGTCACATTAAACAAAGGACAGGATAGAGGACAATCTGGGAGGAAAAAAAGGGAGAGAAGAGGGAGAGTTGCAGATAATAAAACTCTTTTTTTCTGAAAGGACCACTTGGATGCTGATGTTTTCTTCCCCCCCAAGTTTTATTGATTTTTTAATATTTACATATAGATGTATTTGTGAAACAATATGGTGGTTGGGTAGTTAAAATAGAAAATAACCAGTTGTAAATAGTTCAGGTTACATCAACAGAGATGCCCTCTCTAATTCCCTTAGTGATTACATAGTCAAAATAAACAAGTTAGTATATTTCTAGTTATAGCCCAGTCAATCAATAAAATTCAAGATATATTTTCACTGATACATATCAATATCCTGTTTTTAAATTTTAAATAATTGGAATAGGATATTCTAGAATAGCCTATAGTACATAGAAGAAAGCTTAATTTTGGGTTACCCACAATTCCCTATTTCAATAAAGAATAGTTCTTTTGTCTACAAAACTTATATTGGTCATTACAAAACATTCTTATGTTTTACCATTAAAGTCTAGTTTTCATCTTAAAATTCTAGATTCTATACTATAGTTCAAAAATAGCCACTGAATATTCTATAAATCATCTTAACTGTACATCAATTATTAACATACTATCTTTTAATATTTCATTCCCAATTCTATAATATGATTTGGAGTTATATTTCCTATACAGATCTAAAAACTAAATGTAAAATCAGTGATATTTTTTGAGATTCCCCTTGATCCATAGAAAGATATTTTTATAGTCTATCTTTAGGAATCCCCAAAAAGAAAAAAGTTTTTTAAATCTAACTCTTGGCTTCTTTTTGTGCCAATCATGCTTCGCTCTTGGTATCTTTAAGTTCTCAAATGTACAGTATCTTCCTTTCTTCCTATACTCCTTATTTGAATCCAGGGAGCGTATCCAAATGTCAGTTTTGCAGGGAAGATGTCCCCTTTGTAATCATTGTATTTTTGCTTTGATAGTTCAGTTTTTGGTGGTTGATATAAATCAGTCAAGTCTTTTTGAACTTCCAATTCTATCTGGGTTAGGTAGTAGTAGCTGGTATTATTAGTAGTAGCTGGTATTATGGTTGTCATTTGATTAAGTGAATTCTCAATATAGTATATTTGGAGGCCTTTAGTGTCTTCACTCTTGATGTTGCTTTGTTCAAGTGCTGTTATTATTTTGCTTGTAAGTTTTGTAATTACTATTAAAGTTTGGACTTTAAGATTTTCTGTAGGTTGCTTTTGTTGTTCTTTAAAATCTCTTATTTTGATGTTAGTTTCCACTTCTTCTATTTGGTTTTGGGTTATCTTTTCCTCATTTAAATTCAGAGTTTGATTTAGAGGCTTTAAGTTGTCAGATCTTTCTTGCAGTTTGGCTTTAATTTACTCTGTCATTGCCAAGATCGTGTCCAGTATCAGTTTATAATCAAGTGGCGGGATGTATTCATCCATATCATTGTTGTTTTCAGTTAATTCTTCCATGGAGGCTGTTTTAATAATAGTCAAAGATTTTCCACATCCTGAAGAGTTGTAATCAGTGCCAGGTGTTCCCACACTTACCTTCAAGAACAGCTTTGTTATTTAGTCGGCTCTCACAACAGAAAAAGGAAATTTACTTGCTGTACCAGGTTACGCCAAAAGATGTGATCAATAACATATAACATGCAATATAAGAGGTTTTTTTTTCTTTTTCCAAATTAATATAGCACTTTTGTAAAATTAGTCCAATTTTTTTCTTTAATTCACAGTTTAGAGAGAAAACGGGATAGTGAATCCCCAGGAACAAATAGAAGCTTTTTAGTAGATACAGATGAAATTGCTTAAATTCTTTGCTGAATTATTTATTTATTTATTTTATTTTATTACATTTATATACCGCCCTTTCCCTGAGGACTCAGGGCGGTTTACAGGGAATTAAAAACCAACAATACAAAAGTTAAAACCAGTTTAAAAAAATTTAAACTTAACCCTGTGCAAATAAAACCCCAGTTAAAATAGATTAATCCTCAGCCTGGGCCAGAGAGCTCAAAGAGCCAGGTCTTTAGGCCCCGGCGGAATGAACGGAGGTCGGGGGCAGTCCTCAGCTCCACTGGCAGCTGGTTCCAGAGGGCAGGCGCCCCCACTGAGAAGGCCCTATCCCTGGGCGTTACCCGCCGGCAATCTCTTACCGGTGGGACCCTGAGCAGACCCTCCCTGTGGGAGCGCACTGGACGAAGGGCACGTGATGCTGGCAGCAGGTGTTCCCTCAAATACCCCGGACCCAAGCCATGTAGGGCTTTATAGGTAATGACCAGCACCTTGAATTTCACCCGGAGGGCAACTGGCAGCCAATGCAGCTCGCGGAGTAGAGGTGTTACATGGGAGTATCGGGAGACCCCCATTACAACTCGTGCGGCTGCATTCTGCACCAGCCTCCAAGTGGTCCTCAAGGGCAGCCCCATGTAGAGAGCGTTGCAGTAGTCCAAACGGGAGGTCACGAGCGCATGAGTAACTGTGCATAGGGCATCTCGGTCCAGATAGGGCCGCAACTGGCGCACCAGGCGAACCTGGGCAAAAGCCCCCCTGGTCACGGCTCCTATGTGGTCTTCAAAATTGAGTCGTGAATCCAGGAGGACGCCCAAGTTGCGAGCCCTATCAATGGGGGGTAACACCTCACCCCCCATCGTTAGAGATGGAATAGTCTGGTTGACCCGAGATGCCGATATGCACAGCAAATTCCATTAATTGAATTTCTTTTGTAACTTTGAGGCTTTAAGATTTGTTCCCAAAGTAAATATTTGCCGTTTTCTCAAAACAAGGGGAAGGGGATTTTCAGGAAAGTCCCACTGGAAGATGATTAGGGAAAAAGGAAAGGTAAAAGCTCACCCAGGTCCTCCAGATTGCTTCTTAGTGCTAGGTAGTACTTTTGGCTTTCGGCAGGGAGCAGCTTAGTGATTGGCCATCTTTATGGCCGGTCTCTTCTTCTTTGGGCCAAAGGAGATGATCCCAGATTCCAGTGGAGGGCTGCCGCCCTTCCGCGATTGCAGGGAAGTCCTCCTCCCAGTAATCGCCCCTCCCGGGCAATTTTTTACCCTTTTCAGGGTCCTCCAAAGGAGAAAGAAATGGATGGCAGGAAGCAGACTGTCCCTGTGCATCCAGAAGCGCCACACGCGTGAACTGGAAGCCTGATGCTGATGTTTTCTGACCACCATAAAATAATGGTATTCCTTTGGCTATTCCAAAGAGAAGAGATAATTGGGGTATATCTGAGTGTTCCTCAACTGCTGTATGATATAAAAATATTGACAGTCATCTAATGTGTATATCTATGGAGATTCTCAGTCATCCAGGTCATGGTTGTCCCAAAGGTGCTTTTTCAAAAGCTAAGTGGACTTACTTTGTTTTTTACTTGAAGATGTTTTGCTTCTCATCCAAGAAGCTTCTTCAATTCAGATCTAATATGTATGTTGCCTTTTCTGATTCCCTTTTGGCTATGACAGCAGGTCTGCAGTTTTTGTGCTTGAAAGATTTTTGTAAGCCTGCAGGCAAGACTTATTTCTCTTTAATTTCTATAATATTTGTTTTTGTAATGGTGGTGATAGGAGAGCTTCAAGACTGCCAAGACATCACCTCATTGTCATATTTATGATACTAATAATAGCATTTTGAAAAAATGGTATTGTAACTGAACTTTTAGGAGGGAGAGGCTGGCAAAAGATTTGAGAATGAAGCTCTTAATTGGGGAAATATCACATGATTTCTGGAAATCTCTATTCCTCACTGTCTACAGCACCTTTGTTAGGAGCTGATTCATTCCCAACTTCCAAGTTTCCAACTTCAAAAACTCCTGTAATGCTGAGAAGTCCTAGGATTGGACCATGACAACTTTTTCTAGGACACAACTGATGTGCTATTCAACTGATATCCAACATAGGAAATTTTCACAATACTATCAATCCTACAAAAATAGTTTGAAGTTGACTTGATATTGTTTTAACTGATGAAAACTCGCGTATTCAGTGCTCCCTTCGGACAAGAGAGTGTGAGTTCTCTCAGTCCCCTACAATCAGTGCGCTATCTCATCCATTTTAGTATGTGTGATATGCATTTATTGGGTAGTTTGCCCCCACTAAAAACTACGGTAAATTTAAAAATCTGAGAACTTGCTATGAGGGAGAGCTTCAAGGCTGCCAAGACATCACCTCGTTGGCATATTTACGACACTGTGTAATAATAGCATTTTGAAATAATGGTATTGTAACTGAACTTTTAGGAGGGAGAGGCTGGCTTAAATGCAGGAGCCAATTAGGCAAGGTTTTGTATTGATGGGAAAATTGCCTGCTCGCTAATTTTGTACAGCAATAATATTTCAAATGGGAAGAGTTATTTGATCTAATTTCAAATGCATAACAGATAAGCTAGAAATAAATTGGATGAACTAGTGAACACAAACAGCGCAAGATGCACAGTTTCAGAGCTGATTCTGAAGCAGTTCCAAGATCTTGGCTTAAAGCATCCAGAATCCTGTTAGTTTTGTTCTTAACTTCTGGGGTTTTATTTTAGGCAGGTTTATAAACTTTGATGTGCCTTCTTTTTAAAGGTCTGTTACTATCTCAGCATTATTAACATTTATTTCCATAAAATTGAGATATGGAAACATCACACCCAAATCTGTGCCTTGATTAATAAATTACCTAATTTTTGGCAATGTTTAAATGAGTTTAATTCCCATTATCTTAATAAAAGGCTAAGAAAAACTTACACCAGAGGCTTTATGAAGTGCCTACCTATCAATCAAGGTTGGCTGGGCTAATTTTTAGAGCTGGCATAGAGTATCTCAGTCTATGTAAACATAACAACAGTTTAATTTTCCCAATTTAATTGAAGCAAATTGGAACAAATGTTGAAAACATAGTAGATTTTTATATATTTTTATGCTTTCAGTTATTTAGAGGAGGTTTTGGAAATGCTCAGCTGGCAAAGTCAAATTTCATTAATTTTTCTCTGAATTTTGTAAAGGGTAGGGTTATTAGCTGCAATAAGTCAAGAAAGTTTGTTCCATTTTAAACTATGAATATTGCAAATGAACACCTAGCCTGGTTAATAAAGCAGCTCTATTTCCACTTGGGAGATGAATGTGTTTTTTCTTTGTTAATGTTGTTTAAAGTCAGAGGGGTTGTACAATTCTATGAAAATAATTCATGAGTGTCATTAATTCATCAAAATCAGTAGCTTTTAAAACAAAGATAGCCTTGGCTAAGCTAATAAGAAAAATAAGATGCACAGGATAGAATTACAATTTTTAACATATATCAAATGCATTTTCTGCCTCCTCCCCCTCACCACTCCAAGGATCGAATAAAATTAAATAGCAGTTTTAAATTACTCTACTCTAGTAGTTTAATATTTTAAAAACATTACTCAATTCCACTTCATGCTAGGATCATAATGGTTTCAACAGTGTCCTGGGACCTGAACTCTTTCTGGGAATGTGCTTTCAAGTGGCAAAATGCTTGTGGAAGAGCTTGGGATGGTTAGTTCACTCTTTTGACTGTTCTCTCTATCCATGTATGAAATAGGAAGGCTGCATCATTTCTCCAGGAAAGACAGAAACACTTGATGGTTCTATATTTTATTGCTTGGATAAACTGAGATGAGCTGTTTTTTTGTTCCTTTGTACATGAAAACTAGGAACTAGATTTAGTAACTGCTGTTTGGAGAGATTTATTTTTAACTGTCTAGAGCTGCTATTGGGATAGTCTTCACCCATTTGATGTCCTTTAGATGTAATCAGACTTCAAGTCCCAGAATTCCAAGATATTATGACTTGGAGTTTTAATCCCAATATATCTAGACAATGCCATATGGAAAGATTGCCCAAAATCTTCAGCCGTGGAAATAAGAATAGTGGCATCCACCCAGGAGTTTATCCTTACATTGTTGCTGACTTGACCAGAATAAAATTTTGCTAACTTTAATCCCTAACGTATAAACTTGGTGAACATTAAAAACTCATTCAAAGTATCATGAAAGCATTAAATTGGACTCATTTTCATTAGAGGACCAACTGTAATCTGATTATCAGGTTGATCCATTTTTAGTTACCTACTTTATCTCCTGAGTGCCAAACTCTGCTTGCCCATTAATGGTATGAAAGAGGTCTTGAAATTGTATTGTGTAAATTAATTAATTTACAGAAGAAGCTTTAATTCTAATAGTAGAAAACTTTCTGGAATTTTAAAAATAATTGTCTGATTATCAATGTAAATCCTAAGCTTTTCTACTTGGAACAATGTTCCATTGGGTTCAGTAACATTTAATCCTGAATAAATAGTGTAGGATTTAGTAGAAATATGGGCAATAGTTGCTAGATTAGAACAGGATTAAAAATTAGGCTTTGAGCAGTCCATGTTTGCATCTGAATCACTTGATTTATGAAAAATTACAAACTGTATTGATTGTTATAGCATGGTGTAAACTATTTTTAAATAGTATTATGAGAACAGGAAACTAGATCAAGAATATATTTTATGGGACTATGTGATGGAGCTGCCTTAAGACAATCTTATTCCAATCCTAACTAAAAAATCCACTATAGAATAGTTCTCATTTAGTGACATCATTGGAACCAGCAAATTAGTTGTTAAGAAAAGTGGCTACTAAATGAAACCATGCCTGTCTTTAGGACGTTACTTCAGCTTTCTTTTGCTTTACAGACCTGCAAAGGTCATAAATGTGAGGACTGGTTGCAGAAATTACTTTTTCATCATAATCGTAACTGGAAACAGCTAAACAGAGACTACATCCTAAACCAGGGTTTCTCAACCCAGTACTGGGCTGTTGCCTATTCATAACCAGGCCATGGAAGCAGTGGACAAGAGTGCGTAGGCAGCTTCATTTGTGGCAGCAGCAGCCTACATACCGACTGCTTGTGCCAATGGAGCTGCACGCATGCACGTGCTTGCCCACCCCTCACATAGAACCATCCCCTCTCTCCTTCCCCCTGCCTGTTCACAAAGCCAGAAAGGCAGAAGACCACTGTCCTAAACAAAGAATTCCTTGTGTGTCAAATCACACTTGGCCAAATAAGGAATATTCTATTCTGTTCCATTCTGTTCTGTTCCATTCTATTTATAGGTAAAAGGTAAAGGTTCCCCCACACATGCGTGCTAGTCATTTCTGACTCTAGGGGCCGGTTCTCATCTCCGTTTCAAAGCCGAAGAGCCAGCGTCTCCGTGGTCATGTGGCCAGCATGACTAGACGCCAAAGGCACACGGAATGCTGTTACCTTCCCACCGTAGTGGTCCCTATTTTTCTACTTGCATTTTTACGTGCTTTTGAACTGCTAGGTTGGCAGAAGCTGAGACGAGTAACAGGCGCTCACTCTGCTACGCGGCACTCGGGATTCGACCCGCCAAACTGCTGACCTTCTGATCAACAAGCTCACCCTGTTCAGCACCATGGAGAGGGAGATAGGTGTAAAGCCCTCCTCCCTCACAGATAGTTCCTGACCCATTTCAACACATTGAATGTTGGGGTTAAAAATGAGGGATATGTAAGCAAACTAAAGGATAACTGCCATAAACATAATTATGTGCCACTACCATTTAATTTTTTTTATTTTTTTCCTCCAAATGTGCTAGAAGGAATGAGAATATTTTATCATATTTTGAAGAAACAAAAATTAGACGTATTTATCACTCTGAGATGGTGCATTGTAATTCCACTATCCTAAGCAAAGCAGCAAAAATATCTGCTTTGGTAAGCTGCGACTGGTGAATGGGTGATCAATTTTATCAACTGGAGTAAAGTTGTTTCCACTCAGTATAGCATTTGGAATGAGATGCCTTAAAATCCTTATTCAGATTTTACAATTGTGGTTATGCTCATCCTTGGAGCAGCAGTGATGATGTTGTTCCTGCATATTGTTTCTGTAACATCAGACCAGGGACAAACATTTATTTATATAGAGCAGATGTGTGTACTGAGAAGACTTTCCTTCATAGGGCTGTACACTTACATTTATTCTAGATGAACTCACTTCATGATAGCATTGGAAACCAATGGACATGCATGTGATAGATTATCCAGAACATATATCTGTCTTGTATATGTGGATGACTGTTCCCCCCTATGTCACAGGCGCAATACAATATATGAGTTGAATTCTGCTACTGTTCATTATAACAACTTTTGCAATTAGTTGAATAGGACTAGAGTCCCTGTTCCTTAAGATACTTTGGTATAATGAGAAGAGTAAGAAGTCTTATGTTGCCACCTTGCCCTTTTCCCTCTGTGTGTATTTTTACTACAGTAAATACAGGTAAAGATGAAATACAGTAGATGAGATGGATCAAAGATAGTAGCAATTCCAGAGGTAGAATTTCCAGAGAGAATGGGGAGGGGGGGAGATGAATGCTTTAGGGTTGTGGCTATTTAGTACAGTATAGTACAATGGTGGCCAACTTTCAAAATATTACCAACTACAGTTTATAATGTCTATTGCCACAATCATATTGGTTGGAAATTGTTGCCCAACATTTGGGAGGGCCAGAAGTTCCTACTCCTGGGATTTCTATAAGGCTAGCTCCATATGTTAAAGTAGCCAACCTGATTCATTATTGCACAAACAGGTAATTTATGCAGTAGTCATGAGACTCAATTAGTCTATCACACGATTCCTGTTATCTGCATTCATTTACAGATGATTATGACACTAAATACAAAAAAGCATAGTTTCTTTGTATTTAGAAGTTACATACTTAAGTGTCACCAAATTCCATTTTAGCTAATCCCTCCTGTGTGAACCTAACAATGTAAAACTTCATTGCGATTTTAAATTACAAGCGTCTTTAATTGCCATTTTTAAATGGTTGTTTTTGTATTTCAACTGAACATTAGAAAAATGCACCATGCTCTTCATTGGTGGTATATTTTTAGTTGATTAAAATACGCCTTGATTGATTAATCTGTTTGATTAATGGGTGACAGCTTCAACTCTGTAACACTTATCTGGCTGTTTTATTGAAAAGGATGTTTATTGGAGTTTTATTGTTTTCCAATAAATATGAATAAGGATAAGGTTGCACTATGAAGCCACTGATTGGAAAGTATGATTAGTTTCTCTGCTGCCTTCCCAACAAAGGTTCATCAGTATTCTTGTGTTTTCTTGTATGCAGAAGGTATTCTTAAAAAAAAACCTGTGTCAGGAAAGTGATGTAAATGCAACAGAGGACCACTGAGACACAGAAAGCAGTTTTATACCACACCAGATCTGTGGTCTGTCTAAAGATATATTGCTGAATGTGTGGATTATTATGCAGACTTCTTGTAGTAGATACCGGAGATGTATAGAATCTGAAAGTGACTCTGGTCTTCATTCTCTTTTGAAATCAAGACCAAAAGAATTTCTAAGGCAGTGTATTGATGAGGCCAATAAAGTCTTTGTTTGTGCAGTCAGCCTAAATCAGGCTGGGAAACTGCCTCTCTCAGGAAGGATTTGGGTTCAGTATCTAAAAGGCTGTCTGAACAATGCAGCTACCATTTTAAAGAATCTGAGTTGCCTTGCCTCCTCCCCCTCGTTGTTTGTTAGTAACTTTCTGAATGTCTTCCAGAGTTCCTGGTCACCCCTGGATGTCTTTTTCAGTGATGATGATAAATATAGAGCAAGCTGCAGAATCTCAATTTGCTCAGGGAAGGTTCTGCCAGCAAAAAAGCAAGAAAGCACTTTTGTAATATCAGTGTGAACCTTGGACCAAGCACCTGCAGTTCTGAGCCAGGGGAAGGGTGACTGTCGGCTATGGCAGGACATCAGGACAGCCTACTGTAGCAAATTACAAAAATAGATTCCATTTTTCCACTTCCATCCATTCTTGGATGAGAGATTGTAACCTTTAATTTTGGAACATGGGAGCCACAGGACATAATTACCGCAATGCATTTTTCCCCTCCCCACCCATTGTTTGCTGATAGTATTTCAATGGCCTCCTTAGGAAATATTCTCATGGAATCAAAGGCTTAGAAAGCATCTGATATGTCTTCTTCTTGTAGTTCTCTTCTGCTGTATTATCCCAGTGTAGAAGATTACTAGTGGAGTTCTATAAGAACAGCACTAAAAATGAGGCTGGTCAGCAGCTGATGGTGGGCATATGGAATTAAGACATTTCTTAAACCAGAGGCCCCAACCTTCTGAGCACCAGGGACTGGTTCCATGAAGAGAGGTTTTTCTGAGGACTAGAGGGGTCCTGATTTCACATGCTGCCTGCATTCTGTGGAGGGGGCTTCACTTGTTTGTGTGGACTGGTTTCTGGCATGCTGCGGACCGGTGACAGTCCATGGACCAAGGATTGGGGACCCTTGTTTTAAACTAGTGGAAGGGAGGGTTAGGGTGAGTGGAAAATAAGATAATGAGAAGGTCAGATATGCAAGGAAGCTGCAGACTTAGATACTTTCACAAAGCCTGAAACTTGGGAGAAATGTTGGGTGGGGCTATCAAACTATTTTTAGTGCCCTTCTATATTATCCTTTACAGATTGCTATCTAGTCTTTTGTCTACTTTTTATAGGATCTAAATGATGGATATTCAGTTATCATCTCCTTGAATGTCCATGTTATATTTAGAACAGTGTTTCACTTAAAACTTTTCTGTAACTTGATTCTTCCTGTGTGGATAGATATAGCTTTTAAGCTGCAGAGAGAACAATATAAATATATGAGTAAGGAGAGGGGAAGGACAGAAGAAATAAATGATCACAAGAGCCATTATTGACTCACTGCGGCAGAGGATGGAGTGAATAGAATAGAATAGAATAGAATAGAATAGAATAGAATAGAATAGAATAGAATAGAATAGAATAGAATAGAATAGAATAGAATAGAATAGAATAGAATAGAATAGAATAGAATAGAGCTGGAAGGGACCTTGGAGGTCTTCTAGTCCAGCTCCCTGCTCAAGGAGGAGGACCTATACCATCTCAAACAGGTGATTGTCCAGTCTCTTTTTAAAAACTTCCAGCGACGGAGCACCCATGATTTCTGGAGGCAAGCTGTTCCACTGGTTGATTGTCCTCACTGTCAGGAAGTCTCTCCTTAATTCCAGGTTGTTTCTCTCTTTGATCAGCTTCCAACCATTGTTTCTCGTCCTTCCCTCTGGTGCTCTGGTGAACAACCTGACCCCCACTTCTTTGTGGCAGCCCCTCAGATACTGGAATACTGCTATCATGTCCCCCCTATTTCTTCTTCTCTTTAGACTGGCCAAACCCAAGTTCCACAGCTGTTCTTCATACGTTTTGGTCTCCAGGCCTTTGATTATCTTAGTTGCTCTTCTCTGAATTTTTTCCAGACTCTCAACATCTTTTTTGTGATATGGTGACCAAAAGTGGCTGCAGTATGAACTTTGATGGCACAAGCAGACCTGACTACCATTTTATTATAAGCAGAGGAAAAGTGTAGTCTTCTCCAACATTGTGCCCTCCAACCAATGCTCTCATATTTCCAACCAATAACCAAAGTGGCCAGGTGGATAATAAGTCACTCAACATATTTGGCAGAGAAGACTGGCATGACATGACACGGCACTTAGCGTATAAGACTGGCATAAGCTTTCATAATCTGGAAATAATTTCACTAGATATATGAGCTACTACTTTGCATGACATATTGAGCCATAGGTACATTGTGCATGGCTCAGTAGTGACTCTATCATTAGATAAATAGGAAATTAAATGCAGAAAGATCAGAATCGATGTACTTGTAACTTTTTATTTCTCTCTGATCTCACTCTAAAAATCACTGTTAGAACAACACCACATGCATGGGATGAGGTAGATTGCTATCATTTATTATTTGTATCCCACCTTTAATATTTTGGTGAGTAAATCCAATGCACCTTTCTCTTCCTATTGTCACAACAACAAACCTGTAAGGTGGATTGGGCTGAGAGAGAGAGAGAGAGAGAGTGACTGACTCAAAATCTCCCAATTAACTAAACTTTTAAAGTTTATTTTTAAGAAGTTCCAAATATTTGCTTGACTTTGTCTCTGATTCTTTCTACAGGGAAAAAGAGAAATCTAGAGCTGTTGTTGCCCAATATCCATTTGCAGATTTTATTCCAAAGCATAATATTGGTTCAACATGTAAGCAGAACCTATTCTACTATTATTCATTTTTTAAAACAATTCTTCTTTCTTAGATGCTAGGTGAGTTTTGGCTGCTTTGATGGACCACCTTTCCAAAGTTCCTTTTATGGTGTTTCTTTCTTTTCTTATTAACTCTGGAAATTGGTTTTTAGAATGGTTTTGAATTCACTTTTTCCTTGAACGTTTTTGGGAAACATCCGAGTCTGCCCATAAACAATTGTCAAAACACTAGTTTGTCTTGGGAGTCTAAGGAGAAACTAAGAATTCAACTCCTTAGCACCTCATGCTATTTTAGTTTTGTCCACAAGTAGCAAAGAAGAAACCTATGTAGCTTTAGAATGATGGTAACGGAAAAATGTTATCATAAATGAACAACATTTGTCCTTGGCATCAAGGCAGGTCTCCAGTGATCCTAAGGGAATGTCCTCTGAAATGCAAGTAGCATCTTCTTGAAAGGAGTTTTTTTTATCAGCATGATCGAAAGGGCAGGGCTGGTACTTTCCACTGTACTGAATCACCCTTGAACATCTTCAAGATAACACCAGATTGCAAGCAATATTTTGTACCCTTTCACTGGCCAAGGTGTTGAGAAACAGCTCAACCAGCCTTTAAAATAACAATAACAACAACAACAACAACAACAACAACAACAACAACAATAATAATAATAATAATAATAATAATAATAATAATAATAATAATAATATGATGATGATGATGATGATGATGATGATGATGATGTTGGAAGGGACCTTGGAGGTCATCTAGTTCAACCCATTGCTCAGGCAGGAAGCCCTTGGATTTGCCCTATTCCTGGATCAACATTCCTTTCACTCAAGAGAGATTTACTCCTGTGCAGTCTAGGTTGTAAATGAGAGCCAGTTTGATCTAGTGGTTAAAGTACCAGGCTAGGAACCAGGAAATGATGAGTCCTAGTCCCACCTTAACCATGAAAGCCAATTGGGTGACTTTGGGCCAGATATCTCTCTCCGCCCAAGTCACTTCACAGGGTTGTTGTTGTTGTGGGGAAAATAGTAGGAGGAAGGAGTATTAGATACATCTGCCATCTTGAGTTATTTTAAAAATTAATAAAGGCAAGATAAAAAAAGATAAAAAATGAATGGCAAACAAGAATGATCTTGCAGTGCTGAACTTCTTGAAACATTATAGATTCATCTCAGTGACCTGAAAGTCACAGAAGAGGCTCTTAGGTGACAGAAAATTGGAGCTGATTTTTCCTAAGAGAGAGATCTGATGAGCCAACTTCTGAGACCAGCAACTCCAGTTCTAGAAGCAGAGCATCCACTATCCCGATCGGTGGTATGAGCTAATCCTACCAGTGATCTCCTGTAAAATCATGTTGGTGTGCCTCACTTGTCTAGTAAACAGAGCAGTTGAGAGGCCCGGAATATTAAGATGGTTGCTTTGAGATTTAATGCATGAGCCTTTCTAGGTGACTGGAAAGCATAAACAAGGGGCTTGACACTAGCATGAAAGATTCAACTTCTTGATTAGATTCAAAATCCAACCTGCTGGGAGCCTAGAAAAGGAGGAGGGGAATAGCAATGACAGAAGATTTTTCTAATTACCAGGGAAAGGAGGGAAATGTGCTAAAAATCTCATTAGGAAATGAATAATTAAAAATCAGTCATAAAATTGCTCCAGTGAGAAAGGTGGAAGTGCAATTAGTGAAAGTAGAGGTGTACAACACTATTATTTTTTATCCAGTATGGCAGGTTCTGCTACCATCTTGATATTTGAGAAAAGAAATGTCAAACTTGCGATGTCATGTGACATCGCACAATGTATTGGAGCTTTTTCTCCATTGCCGGCAATGGGGTGGGCACGGTTTTGGGATGATGCGTCTGGCCCATGGGCCGGCAGTTTGACACCCCTGATAGACCCTATAAATGTAGAGTTAATTTAGTCTTTTCCAGCAATGTTACATTGCAACTTCTATAACCTTCAGTAGCATAGTTACTTGGGAATTATGGAAATAGTCTAATGCATCTGGGCAGGATCAATGTGGAAGGCAGCCATTGATTTAATGGATCACTGGAAGAAAACTTTTCTTGGTGCAGTTACTGTTTGAAGGAGCCAAAAGTCCTTGATCAAAAGTGTATCGGGCAATATGAATCCTTCACCGTAAGATTATTATTTCAGCTAGTTAAAACCCTGAGGATTCTTCCATCGCATATTGTGTGATTATACAAATATCAAGATGTTGTTCATCAAAGAGTCCCACAATTTATTCTTGGCTAAAGAACAAGTATCTTATTTGTTTACTAGCTCTCTTTGGTCTGCACCTTTCAATCTAATCTAATTTACACCACATTTAATATTGGGAACTCCAGCTAGAGATAATTACACACTTTGTGGAGTAGGATCCAAGGTAATTTTTTTTATTTCCTTCCACTATGGTTTCTTTGTGTTTACCATCCAGTTTGAATATGAATTTTCATACATTCAAAGATTATTTTAGAATTACTGTCAGTTCTCCGGGGCAAACAAGACAGGAATCATGACTAAGTGAGCTAAATCTTCTTTATTATAAGGCAACATTAAGAGGATCATGCAAGTCTAAAGGTATAAACTTCCCACCACCACTTTTAACTGTCTGAACAATTAGGCTGCATCCTTTCTAAATGTCTTCTTCTGATTGTTAACCCATTGGGGCTACTGCCTCTCTTGTCTGATTGTTTCATTTTCCCCTTATCCCTCATTACTCCACTACATCCACTGAGCTCATAGCTCAAACCTCATTCAAGGTTTGACCAAACCTCACTTCTTAATTACTTTTGGTTTTATTTTTATTTTTTTAAAATTGCATTTTAAACATTGAGAGCCTTCAGAATTGCAAATGCTATTATATTTACTAGGTGATTTCCCCCCCCTTCAATCCTTTATGAAAGAAAATATGAGCTTAAAGTTTTGTAAAAGAATATTTTCAGGAATATATAGCAAAAGAGGGTTTAGAGTATGATTTTAGAAAGTTTTAAATGGATTAAGGGTTTAGATGGACTTGAATTAAGACTTTGAAATTAATTAAATAAAACCTTCTCCCTCCAAAAAAATTCTATGGTTACATTTGAAATCAAATAACTAATAAGATAACTTTGAAGATTGGTCACTAGAGGGTACCAAATGAAATTGAATGTTATCAATGATTTCATGGGAAAGTTATATAACTTTTAGGTGCAAAAATAATTTTAAAGTTATCTGTGATAAAGTGGATGGCATTATGGAATTGGAACACGTTTTACTAAATAAAGTTAAAAATGATGTAACTAGAGAGTTAAAAATGTGTAAGCAAATGGTAAAAGGAAATTGTAGATACACAAGAAGATGAGTTATTGGCTATACAAGTAAAAGTGGCTGATATTTTAATAAATAGAAAAGACATACAAATACTGAACCAGAAGAATGATGTGGATAACCTTTTGATATTTACAAAATGAATTTTTAAAGTTGTCAATGGTTTTGTGAGAAGAGACGGTGAGAATATGAAGAGTGATATGGATAATCTCCTTATATTGGATCTATAAAAGGGGCTTGCAAAAGTTACCAAAAACTTTGTGAGAAAAGACAAGGGGAGCATAAAAAGAAAACAGATGTTTGAGTGTTTTCTTAGAAAGATTGTTATGAGAAAGGGGAAATATTGCAGAGTTAGTTTATTTGATCAAGGTTAGAATAGATGGATTGCTATTTCTGGTAAAGTTCACTGGACCTTATGTGGACTAGGACTGGATGACCATATTTCAAAAGTTTGCTTTATTTGAAGAAATGAAATAGGAAGATTTGTTTAAATAGGAAATAAATGCAAAAAGAAGGATTCATGGTGGGCTTATTAGGTATTAGATATCGTTTGCCATAGTTACGTTGTTACTTCTAATCCTTAATGGGATTTTTCTGATTAAGATGGCGTCATGAGACTTTAAAGATTTGCGTATAGAAAATGGGGTGGTATATGGGATGAAGAGATGGTTGGTTGTATTTAAGAGAGGGCAGTAAGCTGTTAATGTTAATTTATATTTGCCGGGGATGAAAAAAGAGAGGTCTTCTTTTTTGCTTTTGCTTTTTTTTCCCTCTCTGTACTTTTTATTTTTATATATTGTTATACTTTCTACTTTTTTTTAGTTTGCATTAGTTTTACCTGTCTAATATACTTCTTACTAAAATTATTACAAAAAAAGGAAAAGAACAATGTGGGCAAACCCATAGCCAAAACCAAAGTGAGGAGGGCCCACGCTCTGAATGGACAAGCTCATGTCTAACAGCAGTGGCACAAGTTTTTAAACCCTTCCTTCCTTTCAAGGTGGCTGAGGCTTGGGTGAAGGAATGTCCTCTCTTTCATTAAAATGTCCTGTCATTAACGTGAGACTGATTTCTTTCTTCCTGTAACCTCTCCGGCATTTCAGGGAACTGGAGCCTAAGAACTAACAAAATCCTCCTAGTTATTAAACATACAGATATAGCTGTGGGGAAGCTGACTGGATGAAATGGTCTGTGGGAATGGCCTTGGAAGACAGAAGGGAGAGTATCAGACTACACAACCATCATGCAAAAGCCATCTCAGCCCACAGAAGGAAAAGGGGCATGGGAAGCATCTTGGAAGGGACTCTCTCTAGTTTTTTTAAGAAAATAAAAGTAAAGGAGGGCCAAGTGCTTTCAGACTTGCAAGATTCAGTTATTGTAACCTTACAATAAAGGTAGTGTTAATACTCATGGTTTGTGCTTCTTACCCGGATTATGTCAAAGGGCCAACACTCAACTGGAAAAATATAATTTGCTTTGCCAAGCCTTCTTCTCCACTGCTTCTCCATTTCTCCAAGTGTGGAAGTTTAACTCTTTTTCTCCTCATCAGGTATTGTCTTTTCCTGGCTCAATTACAATTTAAAATAGCTCAAGTGCCCTAAAAGGGCAACCTCTCTGCCATTGGGAGGTGGAGTCTTAATGACAGAAACTTCATAGACTAAAAGTGCCCCATAAGACGCAAGCTCTGAGTACAAGGAGTCCAGTCCTGGCTTACAATTATGGATCTAGCCCAAGATCCCCCAGTCATGCAAGAGACAGAGAGAGTTGTTATGAATGAAACAGAAAGCATTGCTTTTAAGCAACATCTTCTTCTTGCCACAGGGAAGACAAAGATATTGCATACTTGACGAATCGCAAATATGGTCGATTTCTGTTCTGTTCTGCAACTTGGACATTGTTTTGGGGAAGGAAATAGGGAGGAAAATTCAGAAGTGAGCAGATAGGTAATGCAGAAGCTACAGATGAGCCCCCACAAAGCACCCCAAACTTTGCTTTCAGGTCCTGAGAATCACCTAAGGGTCCTGAAGTAAGATTTGGGGGCACAATGAGATTTAAGGTTTCTCCCAGGCCGTTCCTGCACAACAGCCTCATTCAGTGGGCCTGCATTGCATTAGCTTATTAGATCTTGCAGGACCAGACAAGTAATCTCTAGATATAACTTGAAAGGTAACTCTTGCATTCTAAATCAGGGCATGCAAAGTTGTGGGGAAATGTTTGTAGTCCTCTCCTGCAGTGTAACCCTTTGTATAAAACCAACAAAGCATTGTCTAAACTACCAGGATTCCCTGCCCTGACACTTTCTCATGGGCGTCCTCCCTTATCATGGCTGTGAGCTTGAAAACTGATAGATCCTAACTGTGAGTCTTTTCTTTTTAGTTTCCTTCCATGGTGCATGCCTGACAGCAGCAAGAATGTCAGAAGCAGGTGTAGATACTGGCCCAGTGTAATAATTATTTAAGGTGGAGATTCAAAAGGTAGCCCCAGGAGGCTGCCTTGGATTCACAAGCACTTTTTTGTGTGACTTCTAGAGTTCTTCTTAGAATCAGACAGGCCAAAAAAACCCCCCACCATATACTTTTTCTTGTACTGGGGGGAGACGGGTTTGGGGATCGGCAAGATCAACCCTTGCAGAGAAAGAAAAGCTCATTTTTAATCCCTTAAAACTTGCATCAACCCCCCCCCAAAGGATTACGGGATCAGACACTTTTGAAATGCAGCCTTTGAGAGGCCATGAAATTATCTGATGCTTCCCCTCTAAGCCAACTGAAGTTTCACACTTCTAGGACAAGGGAACACACTATTCATCTCTCTTAGCATTTAAGTTTTACTACCCAATTTGGCTTTTTTGACTCTTTAACATTCTTTCTAAATATCACACTCCAGCTTTACTAATAAAGGGAGGACTGTATTTCCTTTCCTTCTCTTCTCTGCCTTAGGAAAGCCCTTGGGTGTTATAAACTGTGCTAAAGTTAGGTATGGCATACTACTAATTTTCCCTATTTCCTGTGGGCCACTGGTGGTTTCTTCATCCCAGCATGCCTCTGGGAATTTCATATATGAGAATTTACCCTGAATTAAATTGGCAGGGTCTTCTTCCAGCCCTTTAAAGAGTAAACCTATCTGCGGAAAAAGATAAGCAGGGCTTAATAGCATATTAGTCAAAAAACATCTAATACTCTTCTCCTTAAATGCTTCTTTTTGAAATTCCCTTGAAAGTCCCTTCTTTTAGAAAGTCCCTTGAAGCATCTACAGAAACGTCTGTAGCCTGCAAGTTTACATGCTGCATTGCACCTCTAGGTAGCTAATACAGTACAATAAATCTGGTGGGTTCCAGATGCTGTGATTGATTTTCTTTTGTTATAGAATTCAGAGCTTCACCAAATCAAAGGGTGTTCAAAAGAGATACACTTAGAACAATGGTGGAATTCAAATATGTCAACAACCGGTTCTCTGTACTGTATGTATGCCACTTCCGGAAGTCCGTTCTGGGCCTGGGCAACAAAAAATTCGCTACTGGTTCTGCCGAACTGGTGCAAACCAGCTGCATCCCACCACTGACTTAGAATTTAAATATTTTTACCCATAGTTGCAGTAAAGATTACTCTTCCAATGACCATGTGCAAAACATGTCCCCCTCTCTTTTAAAAGCAAAGCAGCCATGTAGGTTCACTTCAGATTCCTCGGAGGCCCCTTCTGGGAATACTGGAAGCCAGTGAGAAGTTCTATGCCAAAGATGTATGTCCCCCATCATTTCTTTGCCTACCTAAGGCACCTCACGTTGCCTTTACATCAAAAATCCCATTGCAAATGCGGAACAAAATATTAGTCAGACAGCGGCCTAATATTTACCCCTGGGATGTACCTATTTGCACAAGTTTCCAAATACACATTATTCTTATTAAAGAATAATTAAAGAAACCCTAGTTGGGAGAAGGAGATCTGTAACAGAGTCCCTTCCATGTTGAAGCAACAATAATAGAAGTTTTGAAATTCAGTTGTTCCTCAGTTAGGCAAGTGACTAACAGTGACAAAACACCTGCCTGGGTTGGAGGCTTATTATACTTTTATAGAAAGATCCCTTGCTTTGAGGGTTCATTAGACTCCACTTGTGCATTTCATCCGCTACAGAATTTTGCAAGATATGTATATGTAATTTTCCGTTTATGAGGATGCATGGGTTTGAAGCATCATTCTTATGTATTTGTTGCACTTTTTAAAAATATAAATTAATTTGGCCTTCTGAAGAATTTGCTGGGGAATAGAAAGATATGTATGCTTTCTTCCTCATGGCAAGTTATCCACAATTTAGTCAATTTCACAAATTGGACTTGTCAACCACCTCTTCTGGTCACTTTCACAATGGGATAGAAAACTCCCTGCTTAATTTTTCTTGCTTATACTAATCTAATGCATCTTCCCTAGCATTATTCCACAATGTTTATTATACTTCTCTTTTGAAACACCATGTACGTGGAGTGCATGGAAGTCATACTTGCCTGAAGGAACCAGCATAAATGCAATCAGAGGGAAGAAAAGTCAGATTTGTGAGGAAAACTACTGTCCTGAGGGCAGTTTGGAGCATGTATTATATACTTTGTGAGATGTCATATTCCATAACATCCACTGGATATTTTTCATTGCAGCAGTTCTTAGCATTTCCTTGCGTATTGTGGGTATGTGAAAAAAAATCAATTGGCTGATATTTTTTCTTTTGGAAGAAAAGTCCTTGCTGACATCAATGGAGGATTCTTCCCTTCAAAGCAAATATTAGCTTCAGGGGATGGAGTATCCTTTACACTTTAGCAAGCCAAGAAATCTTACAACTCTCTTTTCCAATTACCTCCTGTGATCCCAATCATTATTAGTCCTGACCCCTCCCTGTAGATAGTGTGTGATGTTGAAAGAGCCAGATATTAAAAATGTAAAGGTGTCTCAAACTGCACAAAGATTTAGCTCTTACACAATCTTTGACTTGTCTCCCTACTCCCCTTATACTACTAGAAATTTGTGATGTAGGTTATGAAAAAAAATCCAGAATTCAATGAGTATCTGTTTATCAGGGAAGTAATCCTTTCCTTAAAAGGGTATTTCATGACTTGCCCACAGGACCACAATATCATAAAGCTGTTCATTTGTTTGTAGCCAGCCAATGTGATGACAAGAATATGCTTAAATGAGCATAGTTTCTAGCGATGAAATTATTTGTTACTAGCATTTCTATGTCATTCTGTTCATTCCAACTGGGTCTGAGCACCACGTAGTAGAAAATACAAGCAACAACATCAGATTTTGGCATCAGTCACTGGGGTATACTTAAGAATTGTGTTTTCACAGCTGTGCAGAAATTCATGGAAAAGGTTGTGGTCTTTATGTATAAGGGCAAACTGCTCCACAGAAGGGGACCCAACATTGAGAAGGCTTAACTCTGAATGAGTCTGCAGATATACCAATATTTATTCATTTATTTGTATCCTACCTTTATTACTTTTACAAATAACTCACGGTGGTGAACATATTCTCTCCTTCCTATTTTCCCAAAACAACAACCTTGTGAAGTGGGTTGGAATGGGAGAGCGAGTGACTGACCCAAAGTCATCCAGCTGGCTTTCATGGCTTAGGTAGGCCTTGAACTTATGGTCTCCTCCTCTAGCCTGGTGCCTCAAGCACCAGACTAAACTGGCTCTTAATCACTAGCTACCAAATGACTATATGTATCCTCTATATGTATACTATACTATATGTATGCTATATGGATATTTGGGCCACTCAGACCAGAAGTGTTGCATCTTTCATCTTGAATGGATTCTAGTCCCTTTGGGACTAGTGAGCCATTGAGGAAATCTTCTTAGACTCATAGCTCCTGCTTGAGGAGCAAGTGAGAACTGTTACTAGGAAAGCCTTTGCACAAATTCATCTGGTGTTCTAGTTGTGCCCTCTTAGAGACTTTTTGGACTGTCACTCATGATTTCTTCACCTTACCTCTGGATTATTGCAATGAACTATATATAGACCCACCTTTGAATACAATTCTGGACTGACTTGCAGTTGATCCAGAAGTCAGCAACATGCCACATTATGCCTATGGATCAACACTGCTTCAGGAGTTGAACTAGTTGCCACACTTGTTTCTGTTTACAATTCAAGGTGATGATTATTATTTATTAAGTCCTTCATGGAATAGGACATGGCTATCTGAAGGACTGTCCTTGTAGCTTCTGCTTGTGCTGTGTGACCAGGCAGAGTTGGTACACTTCAGTTCCTATCCATGAAGTAATGTTATCTGATTATTATTCTCTGTCGTATCTCAAAGATTTATTTGGCACCCACCCTGATCTAATGGAAAAGAGCTCTGACTTGTCTTCCAGACCTTGGGTTAGAGGTGTGTGTGTGTGCATGAGTGTGTGTGTGTGCATGTCTTTTTAGAGCTTTTGGATTCTCTTCCTGGAGGCCTATTGTTCTTTTATTTGCACTTTCCCATTGTTTTAATATTTCATTTTTTAAATATCATATACTGCCCACATTCACAATGGAGTTAAATGACCTAATACATTTAATAAATAAATCTATTGCACTACCCTGAAATAAGGGTAGTGCCATAATTCCTGGAGTCCAGGGAACACGCTGCATTCTTGATGTCACAGAAGTCCCGCACAATGAGTGATTGGGACAAATGGGTGGTAGGTAAGGAAGGGGTGAGTGTGCAAGCCGGTAGAGAGGGGGAATGTCAAGTGGGAGCTAGTGGAGTGGTTTAAAATGTCTATGGAGTGTGCTAGCAAAAGAGAAAGGTGAGCAAGTGGTGAATATAAGGCAGAGGAGGTTGTAGATGGCAGTATAGATTCACCAGAATATTTCAGGTTGAACCAAGCTAGAGTACCTTCCCCCCAATAAGTCCAGGTTTGGCCAAAATAAAGTCAGTACTATCGAGGAAGGAAATAGCCACATCATAGCTTAATGTCAGAAGCTGTAGATGCAGAATCTGATAGCTTTTCAGGGTGAAATCTAAAGAAAGAAGCCCATCTCCAAAACTTCCTGCAGTGTTGTGCTTGGACCAGGAGATTCAGTCACTGTATTTAATTACACACATGCTCTCTCTCTCTCTCTCTCTCTCTCTCTCTCTCTCTCTCTCTCTCTCTCTCTCTCTCTCTCTCTCTCTCTCACACACACACACACACACACACACACACACACACACATGCACACACACAAATAGATACCACCTCAGAAGATGCAAGCATTTCTTTATCTGGCTGCAACTACACCACAGCCATTCTAAAACTCTAGGTCAGGGCTTTTCAACCTTTTCACCCTTTGCACCACTGTTAGGATATGGCAACATCCGAGTACCACCAGTCGCCTAGCAAGGTGTCAAAAACTTGATGACCAAAAAAAAAAAAAGAAGAAAAAAAAAGTGATGAAGTACAGGGAGTCCTCGACTTACAAGAGTTCACTTGGTGACTGTTCGAAGTTACAATGGTAATGAAAAAAGTGCCCCTCAAGCCACAGCCGAGCAAAACACCTGCCTGCCCGCCCGCCCGGCGGCACTCTTCCTCCTGTCCGAGGTTTTCATTGTTGTGAGCATTTCTGTTGAGGATTGGCAGCGGGGGTGGGGTGGGGTGGGTGTTTGGTTTTTATTTCCCCCCCTCTGCTGGGTGGTTGCAGCAGGTTTTGGTCACTTCACATGACCCTGGGACACTGTGACCGTCATAAATATGAATCAGTTGCCAAGCATCTGAATGTAAATCACAAGACCCTGGAGATGCTGTAACATTCCAGATGATTGGTGCTTCTTCTGGGCTCAGCAGAAGTGCCAGGATCAGTGCTGAGCTCCGGCTGGAGCCTGGTGCTGATCCTGGTGCTTCCGCTGAGCCCTGACAGCCTTGCAGCTCCAGCCGTCTCTTGTTCAGCCTTGTGCGGTGCTGCCATTCCCCTCCCCCGCTACCACTTTTCTAGGATGGTCACGTACCACCTGCCAGGTGCCAATGCACCACAGGTGGTACCTGTACCACTGGTTGAAAAGCCCTGCTCTAGGTGGCTAAAGAGAGATAAAGGTGGACAGGCAAATGGGTATAAAAATCTTGGTGTTGCTTTTCCTAATTCTACCTTTCAAAATAGTCCCTTGATCTTAGTCCAGGGCTAAATAAAATATATTCTTTCAGTGAGATTTTGCTGTATGAACCTGCATAGCTTTTACTTCCTAGGCAGTGGATCATTCAGCGGCCAGCCACTTATAAATGAAAGAGTCACCCTCAGAGGCTGGAAACAAGCCATATGTTTAACATAGTTTATTGTCCAACTGTGGAAGCCAGAAGTGTTGTTTGTGGAAAGGGTATTCACTCATATCTGTGTTTACATACATGAGGGCAGACATATTTGTATTATGCACAGTTAAACTCTCCTCAGGCATACAGAAAGCTTTCCTTTTTTTAATGCGAGGAGAGAGGCACGGATGGGGGGAGAAAATAAAATTTAGCCATGCATTAATATTAGCTATTTAATATTTATATTTATGTTTGTATAGAGACTCAAAGTCCACCCATTCATCTAATAAATATATACTTACATACCACCTGTAAGAACCTCAAGTAGTTAAGAATAGGCTCTGCTAGGAGAAACTACCATTAAACAAGAATACAGTATATATGAATGATTAGGGTTCTGTTATATCCAGGCAACTTCATCATGCATAGTTAGTGGGAACTTAAAGATAGTATCCCTCATGTGATGAGGAAGCTACTTGTACCCATCACTTACCTGTAGGCATATAAATGTGGGTTCTGGTAAACTTCAGTGGGAATACTATTTTACAGACTGGTGCCCTATATTTGCATGAGGGACAGTCTTGCCTCATTCATATGCATGGAGTTTGCTACCAATAGCAGTCTCAACCCCGTCCGCGAAAGGAAAGATGCGCAGCTGGAACGGGTGTCGGCTCCACAGACAAGCGTTTATTGCAAGGCAAAACAGCAAGGCATACAGCAATCCATGGAAAGGCGAAGTCAGCGTTGGCTGCTACCCGTAACCAACGCTGCTAAATAGCCAGCTGAGGCATATGCCCATGCCCCGCCCAAACAGGCCAACATCCGCCTCCCCCCCTATTTACACCCCACCCTCCCCCATCGTCTCCCTTTGATTCTCGCCCTGAAACCCGGTGCACTCCTCCTGCCAGGTATGTACCCACCCAGCCCTAAATTCACGACCCCACGCCCCACCACCACCACCCACAACAACCACCCCCACCTAAAGATGTTCCCTACCCGACTCCGGGCCCTGGACTCCCTGCCATCCCCCACAGTCCCTGGTGTTGCTGCAGATTCGTCCCCGCGGGCCCGTTCATCACATCCGGACCCTAGCCATGCCCTTCGGGAGATGGGGGCTAACAACCACCCCACGTCAGACCCACCGGCAGAATGGTCTCTTGCCGGCACCGGGCCCAGCACTGGCGTCGTAGGTGCAACTCCTGAGGATGAACGAGCTTCCAGTTGATGAACCCGAGCAGGCATGCCCTCCTCTTTCGACAAAGAGTCCATGGGGCAAGCCAGCGCTGGGCGGGGCCCGGCAGGGCGGTCCTGCGCATGCGCACATGGCTCAGCCGACTGGGAGTCCTCAGGGTGCCTCGGCAGGCGCTTCTCGGCCGGCCGGGAGAGCGCAGAAGGTCCAGGTGGTGTCTGCCGCGGGAAAGGTACGTCAGAGACGGCACGGGTGGGGTCTGAGTCCCCTGCTGTGGGGAGGACCCATGGGCGGGGTGCTCCGGCCAGTCGCAACCCCCCTGCTGAATGTCGGGTCTGCGGGGCTCGACAAGCAGCAGTTAAGGAAGACCCTCTTTTTCCTACTTGCTGGTTTGGGATATTTTTCTCATTTCTGTTTTGTTTTCTGCTTTAGCTCAGCTGCATTAGAGGCCACTGTTGCTGAAGAGTGAGTATTCAGAACTCAGACCTTGAGGCCATTGCCTTATTTGTGCCTTCAATTGACACAGAACATCCATCATTGCTGAGAAGCAGCTGTCAAGCCCCCTTTCTCTGATTGCTCTTTCATATGAAAAAGCAACAACAATTCACAACTATCCTACTAGGGTTGTTTCAGGACACTGGGTTGCATTCCTTGAGCAGAAATGGACTAGACTCGTTGATGGCACAACATTCTTTATAGCTAAAGAGCAGGTTTGTTTAGATGGCTTAGGACAAGCCATGTGCTATATTCTGTTCTACTTATGAAGAGAGAGGAATATTTTGGAAATTCAAGAGCAATAATATGGGGCGAGGACATTTTACAATTCCTATTCTGCCACCTGAGCTGTTAAGTTTCTTTTCATTAATAATAGGGCTGGCTCTGTCCTTAGCCAAATACCAGCAAAACAATCTATAGCATATCTTCCTTTAGAATTAATAGCTTTTGAATAGTTTTACCAAAGTGTCTCCCATTTTATTTAAATGGGAGATCCCACCTCGAATACTATGACCAGTTCTAAAAGTCACATTTTAAGAGGAATTTGGACAAATAAGAACTGGTTCAGAATAGGGATGATCAGGAATTACAATTAATACTTTTGAAGAGAGAGGGAATAATTTGAATACGGTAATTCGTCTTGAGAGGAACTGTTTCATGTATCTGGAGAGATGTCGCACAGAAGATAATCAAGAGCTTTTTTCCTACTATCCTAATATGCAGGACATGAAATAATATTCCAAATCACCACAAGGAGGTTTAGGGCTGAATTTGTGGAGAAATAACCTCATTGTAAAACTAATTGTTTTACTAATTGTTTTACCAGTCAAACCCCCCCCCCACTCTCAGTTGCCCAACTCACCTCCCATGTTGTTGTTCTATGGAAAATAAGGGGAGGAAGGTGCATTGGATATGCTTGCTGCCTTGAATTACTTGCAAAAATAATAAAGGCGGGATACAAATAAATAAGCAAATAAAGAATGGATATTTCTGAATTCTTGTACCTGATGGCTTCAGTGGCTTCTTTCAACGTTGTGATTCAATTATCTAAGTTCAAGGTGACCGATGTTTCAGCCCAATGCGTTCATTGTTTGGAAGGCTATTTATACAAGACTGACTTAAATTTGTAGTAGCCCAAGTTTTATTCACAGTCACATAACAGGTAATAAACCTAGACATTCAGAAAACTGTTGAAAGCAGTGTGCTGCATTCTAAGTGCATTTAATTCCAAAATATCTACTCAACCTTCAGGGATAAAGAAAGAAACTATAGCTGGACAATCACCCTTCCTCCTCCCCTGGGCCCATATTGAAAAGGATAACAATTAGCTCCTACACAGATTTCCCCCCAGCATTAAGTAAAATGCAGAGATTTCCTAAAAGAAAAAGAACATTAGGAAAAAGTGAAACATTGTTCTTCATATTAATAAGGTTGTAGGGATATTTCTAGTGGTTTAATGGAATAAAATCATCAGAAGTCACAAATTAAAAATCTGTCTCCACCCTCCCAACAGAATGAAACTTGGGTTTAGATAAGGGATAAGGTTAGGATTAGAGTTAGGTTTCCGTGGAATCAGAGCCCAAAATAGATGTTAGGGTTAGATTCTTATTAGATTTTTTTTCTTATAAGTTCTCTGATGAAAGAGAACTTGACAGTTTTTCGTTTGGACTTCTTAATCAACTACAGTAAAGTACATGGGAAAATTCCATTGCCAACAAAATGAAAGTAGGATTTGGGTTAGGAATAGGGTTAGCCTTGGGGTTAGGTCTCCTTGAAGTCAGAGGTAAAAACAAATCTTAGGCATAGATTGCCATAGGTTCTTGAGGAGAAGAAAGTGACAGTGACAGCTTTTCGTTAGGTCTTAATTGCGGACTAGGATAAAATACATGGGAAAATCCCATTGCCAATGAAAATGAAACTAGGGGTAGGGGTAGGTCTCCTTGAAGTTAGGGGCAAAAACTGATGTTAGGGATATATTTTTCTATGGAAAGTGTTGGTGACATATTTCCTTTCATACTTAATTGTAGACCAATATTGTAGACCAAAATACATGGCAAGATCCCATTGCCAATGAAAATAAAACTAGGGTTAGGGCTAGTTTTCTTTTGAGACAGGGCCAAAAACAATATTAGGAATAGATGCTTAGTATCTGTTTAAGGAAATCTGCCATGAAGACTTTTTCTTAGGAGTGTTACTGCTAAGCTTGTAAGCCGCCCTGAGTCTTCGGAGAAGGGCGGGATATAAATGGAATTAAAATTTAAAAAATAAAATAAAATTGTTGAGCAGTTAAAATTCACAGGAAAATTACATTTCCCCCAAAATGAAACTAGGGTTGGGATTAGGGATAGGGTTACGGTTAGGGATACATTCTTGGTGGTTCTCTAAGAAAGCGAACATGGAAGCTTTTCGTTAGGACTTTATTGTAAACTGGGATATCAACAAAATGAAACTAGGGTTTGGATTTAGGACAGGGTTAGGATTAGGGTTAGATCTCCTTGAAGTCAGGGGTGAAAGTTATGTTTATATTGATTGTTGTATGTTCTCTAAGGCAGGGGTCCCCAACCTGTGGGCTGCAACCCACTACCGGGCCGTGGCCTATTCGCAACCAGGCTGTGTGAGGGTTCGGGTTAGGTTTAGGTCTCCTTGAAGTCACGGATGAAAGTGATGTTTGAGATACATTGTTATAGGTTCTCTAAGAAAAGTCGCTGCCAATGAAAATGAAACTAGGATTATGTTTAGGGTTAGAGTTAAAGTTCAGTCTCCTGGGAGTCAAGGCTGAAACCTAAAGACAGGGATACATTCTCAGAGGTTCTCTAAGGAAAATTATATAGATCACAAATTGATTCCCCCTCCCCATTTTTATGCAAAAAGTCCAGAAGAGGCTTCCAATCACCAATAAATTCAGATGTCTGTTCTGTAATCAAAGAACCCAATCCATTCATTTCAGCAAAATGTGTCAACTTCACCAACCATTCCTACATTGTGAGTAGTGTCAGATCTTTCCAACTCTGGGCATATAGAAATCTTGCTACACCACGTCCTTAAAAATAAACAATCAACATTCCTATGAAGCTCTGTCCTATTAGTCAAATTCATTTTACTAGTTCCACAGGCAGTATTTTTTAAAAAATCACTTTTGCCCTTGTCCATTTGAAACTTGCTTAGATCGTGATCTTGTTAAGCTTTTTGCTTTTAAGATGAAATCCTTTAAAATAGCTTTCCCCACCCCACTTAGTTTCAAAAAGAAGGAACTCACCGAGTGGCTTTGATCTTCATTGCCGCTCAGAGTATCTGTTCTTAGGTTGTAAAGTAATTAAATTGTAAAGTGTTTAAGAAGGCAAAGCTTTTGTCGGTCAAAGGTCTATGAAGGCCCCGCAGCAGTTAAGGGTATATTTCCAACCTATGATCAACCACAAGAAACTAAACTCCTGAGATCTCCTTGCAAGGAACAACTCTCCCAGAGCATAAGGGGGGTGATCCTCTGATTTTTCCTTCCACTTGAGAAATTTCTGTCCGCCAGAACTGTTGATTCTTAATCCTGTTATTCTAATGCTGTGCTGTCTCTGCTTGCAGAGAAAGGTAATCAAACATAAGACCTCACCTAGAAGAGACTGTAGGTGGCCCATAACAACAACAACAAAAATACAATAAAACCAATAAAGAAAATATGGCAAGCATGATGAAGCAAGTGGTTTCATTCTTCTTTCTAAAAAAAAACAAACCCCAGCAGAATGCGGGCCATCCAAATCTTAGGGTCAACCTTATTCCAGATGGTAGGCACAATTATAAAGAAGGCACACTTCTGAGGACCCAATAGGTGGCATTGTTCAATTCAAGGTACCTGGTATGTCCCAAACCTGCAAGATGAAATTGGCCAAGCAGACACTATGGGAGACAGTGATCAAGTACCCAGTGTCAAGTTTCTGGTCGAAGAACCCAACGAAGTAAGCATACTGGAGACATTGTGATCTCTAATGCAAACTTTACTGGGCATAGCATACCCGCACCAAAGAATGGAAAATCATCTCTAGCGATATGGTGGGGAAAAGATAATTAAAATAATAAAACTTTCCCTCCCCTCTCTGACAGTTCAAGCCACGTTGTCCAATTAGTCTTCAAGTACTTGTTATGAGAAGAAATCCTCTGTTTGCCACAACACTAGTCCAGTGACCTTGGTTCTCATAGTGATAGAAACCACCTGTGTATTCCAAACCTCCCCTCCCCCTTGCAACTGTAGGCAAGCTAGAAGCAGCATTGCAATCCTAATGCAATGAGTCTTCATAGCTTGACACCCAGGCCCGATGCCATAAGGTTTACAGGTAATGAACATCATCTTGAATTGAACCTGGAAGCAATCTAGCAACTAATGCAGCTCACAGAACAAAGGTGTTAAATGGGCTTTTTGAGGAATGTTCATTACTCCTCATGCCATTGTATTGTGAACCAGTTGAAGTGGTCTTCATAGGCATCCCCATGTAAACCACATTGCAGTAGTGAGGCTGTGAGGTGCTTAGGGCATGGGTGATTGTCTAAATATATATTTGTTGAAGATCTTTCTCTCTCTCTTTCTCTTTTCAAGGTAGGCCTCCAGGAACAAGGAATTATTGGTGAAAATGTTCTGTGCAGGAAGGTTAGTATTCATCTGCTGCTCTCTTTGATTCAAGTGATATGCTAGAAATGTATGTTCCTGGGGAGGGGGATCTGCATGATCTATCTATCTATCTATCTATCTATCTATCTATCTATCTATCTATCTATCTATCTATCTATCTATCATCTGTCTGTCTGTCTATCTATCTATCTATCTATCTATCTATCTATCTATCTATCTATCTATCTCTATCTTCATCTTCATCATCATCATCATCATCATCATCATCATCATCATCATCATCATCTCCTCAGTATATTGTGTTGTGTTCATCCAAGATACTAGAGTCACAGTAGGAAATTGACAAGAGTTAATGGAAGATATGAAAACACAGGTTAGGATTGAACTTCCCTTATTCAACGAACAAAGTGCATTACAAATTGATTTCTCTTTCTCTATCACCTTGTGTTGCTATGATTGCTTTTTCCACTGTGGTGCCAGGAAGAAAAGCTTTGCACTGAGATGAGTTCCTCCAAAGACTGAGTGCAAATTGTATAATGCGTTTGTCATTATTACTAGCAAGTGAAATCTGTTTGCAATCGTACTGTATTTTCTTTTATGATTGTAGTTTAGATAATTGAAACAGGAAGAGAGGAGGGAGGAAGGAAGGAAGGAAGAAAGGAAGGAAGGAAGGAAGGAAGGAAGGAAGGAAGGAAGGAAAAATTAAATCTGCCTTTTTAAACTGGAGGCAGATGGAATTGAGGTTAACCCAAACTAGAAGTAATATAACTTTATGTATGATTGACTTGCAAGGCCGGTGTGCTGTGCAATTAGCTCACATGGTGTAACAAGATGGTGAGTTTGTTGTCATTGTGAGTTGTGGGGGGGGGCATGAAGGGGGGCTCAGCCAATCTCAATGTATACATGGTTATACTTTGACAATAAATGTTCATTCATAATTCAAGGTGCCCTGTCCTTCATTTTGCCAAATCCCACATAGTAGCTGAGCTCAAGTCTTCAAAGGGAAACCGGTGAAATAGGAAGCAAAGCCAAAATAATAAACCTATATAAAACTATTTTGAGACAAGATTCTCCTCCCTCTCCCTCTCTCTTTCTTGCCTCTTTGCCTCTGCCTCTTTTTCTTTATTTTGAAATTAGTAGGGAGCGTGCAGATTAAAATACATGTGCAGATAGTTGGAATATGAGTATTGAATGAGGAAATGAGGTGGCACGTGGTGAAGAAAGCATAAAGAATGAAAAAGGTCCCCTGCTCTATTTGCCTATGCATCCATGCTAAATTTCACAGGAGTTGTTCAAGCCCAGATTCAGTTTCTTACAGGATAAAAGGAGCATAGAATCTTGTTCAAAGTTTTCCCTCAGGCACTGGAAGCTGTTTGAAGAACTCATATTTTATTTTGAAATTAAAGTTGGATTCTGATCTGACTTCCAGCAACCAAGAGACCAGAGATGCTTTCTGGAAACCAGCAGAGTGAAGCTGTTCCTCTTCCTCAGCCTTTTGTGGGGATAAAATGAAGAGTAGAATCTGTATCAGTAGGCTTGCTTTCTTTAACAGACCCCTGAGGTTTTAAAGGATTAAATCTTAAAGGCTGTTCTCTTCGGATGATTATACCTTCAAATACTAACATGCTTCATTATCTGGCATGCCTTTTCATCCTGAATTTTTGCATCATTTTATATTTTGACTGGAAATATGCTACCTCACATCAGTAGCTTGGTGTGTTGGACTGCCAGCATGAGGAATTGGAGCAATGAAAAGAGAGAGGAATAGTTGCTTTAGATCTCTCTATAATCTGTAAATGCTGCATGGTCTGATAACTCAATATTCCTGCTATTTGCCTGCTTGATTGTGGGGAACTGGGCATCTCATCTGTCCGCTGGAAGGTGACTACATTTGCAAAGTATCTTCTTCATCTTGGTTGGTACAGAATGCAAGGCCAAGGTGGCTCATTAGATTCAGATGGGAAAAAATAATAATATTCTGTAACAAGTACACCAATTACAGGAGTCTCATTCACCCTCCCACAACCCCAGCCCTGGTGGCAAGATGGCCTGCTAATAGCACATTGATGGCATATCCTCACAATTGTGTTTCCATCTTGGTGTTGGCCTGCTGCTGAGCAGGCTGTAAGTGGATCAAAGTGACCTTGCAGAAAAGGAGTGTTTTTCATGGGAAATAGAACATGTTCTCTTCTGCAAACATCATAATTCATGTGGAAGGTGACTCTGAGGGAGATAAAGGACCTTTAGGGTTCCCGGTGGCCTCTGCAACTGCTGTCCCTCCCTATCTGGGCAATAGACTCTGTGCCTCTGTGGCTGTTTCAGTTTTGGCTGTAGAAGAGAACAGAAGCTGCCTGCTGATCAAAGTTTTTTTTCTTTTTTTCTTTCTTTCTAAGATCAGGTAAGAGTAGTAGCCTCTGTTGTGATTCAGCGTCAGCCTGTGGTTCCGGCAGCTGAGTCGGATGATTCTGAAGAGGAGGAGGAGGAGGGGTTTGGAGAGCCTTTGGTGTCAGAGGAAGGTTCTGATGCACCGCAGAACTCTCAGCCAGGCCCCTCCCATCTTGTTCCTCCTCAGACTCAGCTGTGTGAGCCTGAAAGATTGGAAGAAGACAATCCACAGCTGGCTCTGTTCAGGGATGCTAGGAGCAGGAGGCAATCTAGCAGAACTGAGCAAAGGAAAGCAATGAGGCAACTCAGGAGAAGGCAATGAGAAGCCACACCCTGAGACTGCTGTTTAAAAGGGGAATGTGTGGGAGGTGCTGGTTGCTGAAGGCAACCGTTTGAAGAGCTTCTGATAAAGTCTTGGTCTGTATTTGTTTAACTTTTGTTTGAACTTTTTCATTTAGCTTTTGCAAATAAATTTGGTTGGATTAGTTCCAGCCTATTGAATATAAAAAGGGGTTGTCCCTGACATTCCAACAGGGCCGGTTGTAGGCTGGAACAGAACAGCCTCCTGGAAGGAATTCAACAAGGTTGTTATTTCTTGCACTCACCTCTGCTGTTTGGCTTTTCTCATTTTGCTAGGCAAGGAACTTTCCTGGAGAGAAGGAAACCTGAGGAAACCTGTCACTTTAGTCTCACTACTGTCTGTCTTCTCTTCTTTCCTTCCCCTGCTGTTGCCTTTGTAACTACAGCCTTGCTTTATGTGTAGTCCACAATTTTGTAGGCCATATTTTAGGTTCACAGCAAGAAGGATGCCGTGGAGGTCTCAAAACAGTAAGTACCTTGATTCTTCAATTTCAGTGGTAGTTTGATTTTTCAAAATCCTGAACCAGGAATGGGGAACTTATGAATCCTGAAATGCTGCTGGGCAACAATTCCTACCAGCTGATCAAGCATAGGCACTTTTGAAGAGTATTAGGGACTAGTGCAGGGGTCTTCAAACTCGGCCCTTTTATGACTCATGGACTTCAACTCCCAGAATTCCTCAGCCAGCGTACCTGGCTGAGGAATGCTGGGAGTTGAAGTCCATGAGTCATAAAAGGGCCGAGTTTGAAGACCCCTGGACTAGTGCATGATTACGCTCCTGATTCTCTTTCAATCAGCTCACACTTCATAAATAGCACTGGGGATCCTATCTGCACTGTTTATTGCATAGCTTGATGGGTATCGGAGGTAGAAATGTTTCATTAAAAAGGTAAAGGTTCCCCCGCAGATGCGTGCTAGTCGTTTCCAACTCTAGGGGCTGGTGCTCATCTCCGTTTCAAAGCCGAAGAGCCAGCGCTTGTCCGAGGACGTCTCCGTGGTCATGTGGCCGGCATGACTAGATGCCAAAGGCGCACAGAACACTGTTACCTTCCCACCGTAATGGCCCCTATTTTTCTACTTGCATTTTTACGTGCTTTTGAACTGCTAGGTTGGCAGAAGCTGGGACAAGTAACAGGCTCTCACTCTATTACGCGGCACTTGGGATTCGACCTGCCAAACTGCCGACCATCTGATCGACAAGCTCAGTGTCCTAACCCACTGAGCCACCACGTCCCTTAATGTTTCATTAAATAACCCTAATTTTTATAATCTTCCTTCCCATGGGTACAGTTGGCTTCATTTATAGAAATCAACAATTATTATTATTATTATTATTATTATTATTATTATTATTATTATTATTATTATTATTATTTTAAATTGCTTACTATTGATGTGTTTTGGGAGTGGAGCCATCGCTTTGGGAGATTAATGTTGTTCTACTATTGTTCTATTATTTAATATGTATTTTATTTAAAGTATGTATTTAAAGCATTTATATCTAAGGGATTACCACAAAGAAGAGGGTTCAACCTATTCTCCACCAATCAAAGAGAACTAAGGAGAAATTTCCTGAGAGTTAGAACAATTAATCAGTGGAACGACTTGCCTCCAGAAGTTGTGAATGCTCCAATACTGAAAGTTTTTAAGAAGAGACTGGATAGCCATTTGTCTGAAATGGTATAGGGCAGACATGTCAAACACAAGGCCCGGGAGCCGGATCCGGCCCACAAAGTGATTTCATGTGGCCCGTGAAACCATCCTGGAAACAGTGAGGGAATGGCCCCCACTGCCTTGGCCCTGGCCCAGAGACCTTCCTTCTGCTAGAGACCCTCAGATCTGTCCCACTCCTGCCCAGGCCCCCATAGGCACCCTTGATGTGAATGATGTATAGCTGGCCATGCCCACCCAGTAGGCCATATGCACTCTGGCCACGCCCACCCAGTAGGCCACGCCCACCCTGGCCATACCCACCCGGCCCCCTGAGGGCAACCGCAATGCTGATGTGGCCCTCAATGAAATTGAGTTTGACACCCCTGGTATAGGGTTTCCTGCCTGAGCAGGGGGTTGGACTAGAAGATCTCCAAGGTTCCTTCCAACTCTGTTATTCTGTTATATAATATTTATTTACCAATCTGAAATATTTCCATAACGACTGAATTATATTTAGCGGACTTATTTTTAAGTCTTGCCAGTTAATTTGAAACTTTAACAGACTGATTTTATTTGTTCATTTGTGGTTTGACTTGTTTGCTGCCCACCTTGCTAATTAGATGGAAGGGATAGCTGTTACTCCCCAAAGTCCATTGAATGGAACAGCGCATCATTATGGAGAGGCAAATGACACAGATGATGTAAATGGTTTCATTAACATCATTTGTGTGATGACAAAAATTGATGCAAAGAGTCGGCACAAAATAATGAAATGTTCATCTCAGGCATAATCACATCATTACAATTACAATAGAATTTTTCCCTACTGCATGCAAAGTCTATTCAGTTGAGATCCTGAAAATTGAAGTTTTGTTATATGATACAATCATATATTTATTTTCCTTTATATTCTGCCTATTCATAGGGCATTCAAGTAACAAACAAACACTAGATGAAGCTATATTACTTATTAGTCCAATTCCAAAGCCTAAATAGGAAGGTTTCAGATCCTTTTTTGAAAGCAGAAAATTGAGGAACTAAATGGATCACCCCATAAAGTTCGTCCCATAGATTCAAAGAGATGCAGGAAGCTCTTCCCTATGTGTCAATTACATAAGTTTATATTCTAATATATACATCTTTTTTCTTCCTGGCATTTGTGCAGGGTCTGCTTTATTTGAAGCATCTGAATGTTGATCCACTGTTTGCAACAGAAGTTGATCAGCCAGCTTGTAACCTCAGCTTGAAGTAATGGGTTGAGTGACTGACCCAAAGTTACCCAGCCAACTTTCATGCCTAAGGTAAGAATAGAACTCATAGTCTTCCTGTTTCTAGCCTGATATTTTAACCACTAGACCAGGGGTGTCAAACTGCCAGCCCGCAGGCCGGACGTGTCATCCGGAAGCCATGCCCACCCCATTGCCGGCATTGGCAAAACCATCCCGGTACATTGCGCAATGTCATCGCAAGTTTGACATGTCTGCACTAGACCAAATGACTGTCCTAATATATACAATATAATATTACTATAGGCCACGGTATTATTGTTTTCTTCAGAGCCCTGGTCCACAACAATAGTTTGTGTCTTTGTTTAGGCATAAATACACATACACACTACTAGCCATAACTTGATAAGATAAGGTAAGGTATAGTAAGATAAAATAAAATAAGATAAGGTAAGGTAACATAAGATAAGACAAGATAACTTTTATTGTCATTTTTTACTGTGGGCATACTGGCACACATTAAAAATCAAATTCTGTTGCTTGCTCTCAAAGGTGTACACATACATAACACAAATATAAACATTCTATATACAACATATGTATATACCTACACCCCTATATATAAATACATATAAATATTAATCACTTGAGTACATAGCGGAAAGAGGAAGCTTGAGAGTTCAAAAGGTTTATACTGTATGGAACAAAACTGTGACTGAATGTGGATGTTCTGCTTCAGATACCACAGAGGTAACAAGGAAAACAGGTCATGAAGAGGATGTGTAGTGTCCCAGACAATCTTATGGACCCTGCTCAAGCAACACTTATAGGCTATGTTCTAGATCAGGGGTAGGCAACCTCGGCTCTTTTATGACTCATGGACTTCAGGAGTTGACTCAGGAATTCTGGGAATTGAAGTCCATGAGTCATAAAAGAGCCGGGGTTACCTACCCCTGTCCTAGATGGAAGGGAGGGAATTGCCAATGATCTTTTCAGCCATCCTCACCACTCTCTGCACTGCCTTCTTGTCTGAAGCAGTGATGCTTCCAAACCAGACTGTGATGCAACATGACAGAATGCTCTCAATTGTCCCTCTATAGAAAGTGGTAAGGACAGGGGAAGGAAGATGTGCTTTTCCCATTCTATGCAAAAAATGCAGGCACTGCTATGCCCACTTGTCTCTGTCCAGCAACTGAATTGATTTAATCTGAGTAGCTGTGATATATCAACTATTGAAAAAAAAGTAATTTTTTCTGACTGCAGGAGTGAAGCTGGCAAGACCTCTTGCCTTAGCTAGCCCTTGATCTTTAGCAACTATCAATGTCTCTCTTCCCTTCAATCACCTTAAGCATCTCATTTCTTATGGCTGTTTCTCCCTCTCTCCACATCATAACAAATGTCATCCTATTATCTTCTCATCATAACTGTGTGGGACTTTTAAATAAAACACGGGAATGCAGTCAGGAGGCTTACTCTCATTGGATCTGCATGTAATATATATGTGGGTGTGTAAATGAACATAAACCATCAGATTGATGCATCCTACATGAAACTACTGTATGGATAGCACTAGTGCTAGTGCTAGCAATAGCACTTAGACTTATATACAGCTTCACAGTGTTTTACAGCCCCCTCTAAGTGGTTTACAGAGTCAGCATATTGCCCCCAACTATCTGGGTCCTCATTTTATTGACCTCTGAAGGATGGAAGGTTCAATCCACCTTGAACCGGTCGGAATCAAACTGCTGGCAGTTGACAGAATTAGCAGAATTGGCCTGCAATACTGCATTCTAACCACTGCACCACCATGGCTCTTAGGCAGGTACTAGGAATTCATTGTTTTGATTTAATTTGAACTAAGGATGGAGAGAGTGAGATTGTCTTAGGAACTATAGTAGCTCAGGGATGGAACACTGGTTGGAGGTTTTTTTGGTCACTTTTCTACTGGTCAGTTGGAGGTCAACACTGATTGTTTCATGGTGTTCAGTTAGAGGCAGGACTGCAGATATGGAAGAGTCTATGAAAAGTCAAATGACCTTGCTGTAATTTTTATTTAAATGCAACTTTACTTCTGGCACATACAATCATAATTTGTAGTCTAGCAGGGTTGTGAGGATGATTGGGATTATGATGATTTGTCAGATTAATATCCTATCTTTTTTTCCAGAAGTCCAAAGAGGCTTACATGAAGGTCTTCCTTCATGTTATCCCCACAAAAACAATTCTGTGAGATAAGCTTGGTTGAAATGAGCTTGGTATCACAATGAGTTTCCATGACAGACAATGATCCAGAATGTGGGATTTTCCAGTCCTGGTCCAACAGATTGATCATTTCACCACAGTGTTTTTCCTAATCTTTCTGGGCAGCTAATTGGATCTCAGGATCCAAGGGAATACAAGATGGTTTGCAAGTGAAATTCAACTATAGCCAATGGTTGTTATCTTACTAAATACCTCTGCGTGCTGCAGATGCATAGTAAGGATCCTCATTTGGAGGAAGGGAAAGGGGAACATAGGAACAAATATCCATGTTTCTGTGGGAAAAGGCATTAGTCTTATATTTTAGAGAGCTGCCCAAAGTCATACATTTCTAACATTTGGGGTAATCTGTGGATGGACCCATGGATTACATGAAGGAACTTCTGCTTTCCCCCCCCTTTAGTTGGCTGGCATTGGCTTGGAACTTGGTCTGGAGAAGAGATTGTTCACTGCAAATATTTTCTGGTAGAAATTCTAGCAACATATCACCAATAGCCTTTTGAAATTCTCCACTCAAATTGTGGAGCAAAGAAAATGGGTGGCTGAATTATCTGGGGGAAGAAGATTTCTTTTTCATTTTTGACAGTAGAAGCTCTGCTACTGAGAAGGGCCAATGGAAGGAAGAATACCTCAAGGATGTCTTTCTCTTGGGACTTAATAGAAGCCTGGGAGCTCTGGGATGCAGTTGTGGGCATTTGCAAGAGCTGGCTAATTCGTAAATCTCATAGCACAAGTGCTTCTTTTCTGGAAGTCATGTACTAAAGTTTATGGGTTGCATCACAATATGGGATGCAGTTGACCACTGGAGAAATCATTGTTCGATGTAAAACAGGACATAGACCCATACCCTTTGGTCACCTTCTCAGAAAGCTACGCTCTACTCATGAGGAATTTTTCTGAAATTCTTTTCTTTGAAATAATTTCTAAAGCAAATTGTTCTATTTCATCAAATGGAATCATTAATGGGGGTGGGGGGAGAGGGATTTTCTCTGCATAGCAGAAAACATTCTTCCTTTTCCAGCTGGTAGGAAAGACTTCGAAATATCTCTTACGTTGTATATCACATACTGCTTATGTTGACCTTTCCCAACCTGTTCCTATCCCAATGGATAAACTTGAAATCAGAATTGCCAGTACTATATATATTTCATAACCCCAACAATCCTTTTTGAAGCAACCAGCTTCTTCACTCTTTGGAACATTTGCTTTGATCATCATTTGGATAAAAAAAGGAGCAAAAGCAAATATGTTGGTTATTGATATCACAACCAGAATGTGAATTTTCAAATATTGTAGCAAATTTTAATTCTGGACTAAATAAAATGGTGTGCTGGAAATTAAATTGTTGAAAGAAGAAATCAAAATTGGGAAGCATAGATATAAAAAGTTCAGAAGGTTAAATACTAAATAAAGATTAAATAAAGGTATATGGAGAAAAAGCTGTTCCAATCTAGCTAATAGAAATAATCATATATAAAATATGTGCATTAACAATTGGAATAGTTTTTTGAAATTTAATTGGATATTGATTTTACCAAATCCGATTATGTATATTCAATAGAAAAAAGATAAATAACACTCTATTGGGCTTGGGAACCTACTTCTAGGCTAAGATATTTCCAGGTAAAGAATGGCTTAATTTAATAATGTTTCAGTAAAAAATGAAAAAGGAAGGACAAATGTTCTCATGTGGTAATTCCTTCTTATTTGAAAGTATCACTGAATAAAGATAGTTTATACAAAGCATTGATTTAAGAATTATTGATGGTTATCAAGCTGTGAAAGATTGACCTGTGGAACAACGTTAGTATGACCTGCAGAATAACAGCATTGGAAGGGACCTTGGAGGTCTTCTAGTCAACCCCATGTTTGAGCAGGACACCCCATGCCATTCTGGACAAATGACTGCCCAATCTCCTCTTTAAAATCTCCAGCGATGGAGCACCTATAACCTCTGGGGGCAAATCATTCTCATTGTCAGGAAATTTCTCCTTAATTCTAGGTAGCTTTTCTCCTTGATAAGCTTCTATCCATTACTTTTTGTCCTGCCCTCAAGTGCTTTGGAGAATAGGTTGACTTCCTCTTCTTTGTGACATCCCCTTAATCTATTAGGATGCTAAAATGAAAAAAATTTAAGGGTGGAGAAAGCATCTCAGAAGAGACCCTCCTAGTTTTTGGGAAAGTAATAGCAGGGGAGAGAGGAAGTACTTTCAGACTTTCAAGATTTTGTTACTATGACCCTATAATAAAATTAGGAATAACCTTTAAGTCTTTTGTTTCCCAGTTAGGTTTACCTTGAGGGCCTACACATGTGATTTTAATGAATCAAGAGTTCCCTGTCAAGTTTAAGATAAAATCCCTCTGAAAAGGTTTCAGTGTAATTTTTAACAATAAGAACCAGGGCTTTTTTCTCATAGAACGCTCAGAACGGAGTTCCGGCACCTTTTTTGGATGGAACCTTGTAGGGTAGGCAAGGCGGGTTGTATGACATGTGCGAGTTCCAGCACCTTTTTCTTTTACAAAAAAAGCACTGATAAGAACAGTAAGCTAACTCCTCTGAGTAAACAAACAGGGACAACTAACAGTAGTTTAACAGGGAGAAAGAGAAGAGGCTATAAGTGATGGGCCATTTGCTGTAGGGCCATTTGCTATAAAAATGCAAGGCTATGGCATGAACTCAGAAGGAAGGGAGGAGATGTGTGTTTGCAAAGCCTGCATAACAAAGATAAAGCAAGAGGGAGTGTGGACAAGTGGGGCCACTTTCTATGTGGAAAACAAGAACTGACTGTCACGCATATCATACAAGACATATTGCTAAGATAAGGAATAGGGCTAAGACAAAGCCAATAGAAGACTTGCTAAAAAATCTTGTAGAATACCTATTAGTTAACTTTTAGGAATAGGGTTGAAGTAGAGCCAATAGAATTCTTGTTAGATAACTTCTGAAGTGTTTATTAGTTAAGACATAGAAATAGAGATGGTGTGGAGTTAATAGAGGACCCTTTAGATAACTTTCAAAAAGCCTATTGGACAATTTCTTTATCCTGCCTTGAACAACTGTACAAAACCTTCTTGAATCCTTTGTTCTGGGTCCTGATGTTATGCTAAAGTGTTTCAGTAAAAGGAAATCAATCCTGTACCTTGAGTCTGGTAGTCTTCATCAGCTTTGGCACCAGGTTAAGACCTGAATCTGGGGAGAACAGTCTGGGAGGTTGTCCAGGATTCCATGCCTGGATTTGATTGGAAGACAATGACCACCAGAGGAGGGTCCCTGGATGGGTAAGACTAGTGGCTGAAAGGTATGTGAATGGTCTGAAATAAAAACCCCAGTCAATGACCAGGACTATGTGGTTCTGCATTGTCAGCCACACTCAAGGCCCATGAGTCTTTTGTCAATGACTGAGTATCTTGAAAAGTAAGGGACTTTGCAGGAATCTCTCAATGTCTCATTGATGTATAGAGTGGATTGATTGAATGCAATAAGCCACTGTCTAAATGAACGTCCAGCCCTGGTGAAATCCTTGGTAGTGTCTTAATTGAACTCAAAGGCTGAAGCTCTGAAGAAATTAAGGAGCAGGAACAAATGCCAGTGAAGGGAAATAAAGGGATAGGAATTTAAGAAGAATAAAAGGTAAGGACCGAACAGGAGATGTTCTCAGGGGATAAGGGGTATCCACCTGAGATTCAGCCTTAAAATGGGAAATTGTGGCAGTAAAAAGACACCTAGTTTAGTGGTGACAAAGTTGCCAAAAGGGAAACTGCCCAAGGACATGCCAGTGGGTTGTATTCTGGCTAATACTGAGAGTTTAGGGGGATTGAATATACGGAGTAAGGCATCCTTTCCCCACTACTGTATGTCAGTATGGCCATACTTACAATTAGATAAACCAGGAGACTTTTGGCTGCCACAAGAATCAATAGATCTCCAACTAACTGAAGAGGTAAGGACCACCTTCTTGGAACAGAAATTATATGCTGAAATTCAGTTCTTGGAACTCTTTGTGAAATTGACAAATAGTCCATTTCTGTTGCAAGACTGCAGTTGTGAAGGAACTTTTATATGTAAAGCACAGGATCCTAGGTTAGAAAAGCCCAGCACTCCCCAGGTTTTGCCGGAGGACCCTGAGAATGACCTACCACCCCCTGTTTATCTGTAGGGTGAACTACCCCAGACGGACCAAATGGGAGGAGAATTCTGGAGGGGCGTGGCAGCTAGAAAACAGAGATCAGGAGATGAGACATTCCTATAACACTCGGTCCCAAACTGAGTCAGAACCTGAGATACAAGCTCTGCTGAGAGAAACAATAGCGGCAGGAGCAGAGAACAGATCATCCTGAATGTTATTCTGTACCCCCCAGTTTCTACTTCATAACTCTACAACTGGAAACAGCAAAACCCCAATTATAGAGAAAACCTAGAGAAAATGCATTCTCTGTTTCTGTCTGTCTTTAGAACACATAACCCTACCTGGGCAGATATTCAGACATTGATGAATGTTCTTCTAATACTGGAAGAATGGAGGTGGATGAGAGGGGCAATGGAACTCAAATTAGAGAAAGAACATGAAAATGTTCTCGGCTGGGAAAGCCTCCTCCCAGAGGCAGAGTGGAATCTAGATAACACCAGACATGCTGAAAGGCTTCAAAATTATTGGTCCTTGGTCCTACATGGAATCCAAAATGAAGATCCAAAGATCAAGAACCCGTCAAGGATTTATGAAATTAGACAAGAGAAAAACGAGAGTCCTGGGGACTTTTTTTTTTGAGAGAGAGTATATCAGGTTTTCAGGCAATATACTAATCTAGATCTTGAGGCGCCTAAAAACCAGGAAATGGTGAATATGATCTTTATAGGAAAATCAGCAGAAGATGCAGAAGGCACAGAAAGTGGAAGGAGGCCCAGGGAAAGTTATTTCAGAATTAGTCGAGACAGCTTACAAAGTCTTCACGAGCAACAGACAAGAAGACGATAAGAAAGAAGTGCAGCAAGCCTGCCGAAACACTATCTTCCTAGGTGGAAGGAAGGGGGCAACAGTGCTGAAGGGGCAGATGAGGAAGGGGAGTTCAGGGAAACCAAGGCAGGGCACACAAACCTGCCTATGGTAAAGGGCATGGAAGAGGGAGGTCCCCTCCTTGGGACACAACCATTTTGCTATTTGCAAAAAGGAAGGACACTGGAAGAATTAATGCCTGATGACTACAGCCATGGTGGTAGAAAAGAAAGAATGAAGGGGCCAGGGGCAGGGAGCTATAGTTCCCCTTATCCCCAAACCCTTGGTGGAAGTCCAAATTGGGAGAACGAAACACCAAATGCTAATAGACACAGGAGAAAGCAGATCAGTCCTTAATAAACCCATTTCTCCTAGATATCTACTGATGAGATATCCACTGTTGGAGCATCAGGAAAAGCCTTGTCAGCCCCATTTTTGCAAAGCTTGGAATGTAAAATAGGGCGCACTGTGCTAACTCACCTGTTCTTGAATTTGCCAGAATGTCCAGAGACATCCTTAGTAAACGGCAAGTAACCATTCATGAAAAGGGGGGAAGAGAAAGATGAAAATATCCCAAGAAGAAATATGGAGAGCAACCGCTTTAGTAATAAAGGAAGACACCCCGCCACTGCAATTCCACCAGATATAAAACCTGCTATGGAACCTTGGGTTTGGGCAGCGAGACAGCCAGGAAAGGCAGTTTTTGCTGAGCCAGTCATAGTTGCCTTAGCCCTGGGAGGACAAGTGGCCAATTTAAAGCAATATAATATTAAATGGGAAGTAAGGCAAGGTCTTCAGCCTATAATAGAAAACTTCCTAGAATGGGGACTTACAACCCAAACATCTTCACCTTGCTACCTTTCAAGAAACCAGATAGGTCCTTCTGTTTTGTCCAGAACCTGTGAGGGATGAACAAGATACCCCCACCCTCCATGCAGTAGTACCCAACTCATATACCTTGTTGGCACAAATTAACCAAAAGATAAATAATTTATGGTATTGGATTTGAAGAATGCCTTTTTCTGCATCCTGTTGGCAAAAGAGACCCAACCAATTTTTGCCTTCGAATGGCAAGAGCCAATATTAGGCACCCTCGTACAATATACAGTACATGAATTAGGTTACCACAAGAATTTAAGAACAGTCCCATCATATTTGGCCAATGCCTGGGTAAGGACCTGTATAAGCCGTCATGATCAAGGAATACTGGGTTTTATAGTATGTGGACGATTTACTTTTAGGTGCCGATATGAGAGACAAATGCATAGAGGGGACCATATTGCTCTTGAATTGGCTGGGCATTTATGGCTATAAGGTGTCTAAATCAAAAGCCCAAATAGTACAAAAGAAAGTTAAATATTTGGGATATGGCACCTCTGAGGGACAGTGGAGTCTGTTAGCCCCAAGGAGAGAAGCTATTTGTCAATTGAAGGCTCCGGTTAACAGAAGACAGCTAAGGGGTTTTCTGGGAATGGTCGGCTTTTGCAGAATTTGGATTCCCAATTTCAGACTAATTGTGAAGCCTCTTTATGAAGCAGTCAAGAATGGGGACAGAGAAATATTTGAATGGACCAGAGAATGCCACAGGCATTTACACAAGTTATAAAGGAACTTATGAGAGCACCGGCTTTGGGATTTCCAGACCCCACTAGACCCTTTACATTTTTCGTACATGAATGGAAAGGCATCGCAGCAGGAGTTCTCACTCAAAAACTGGGCTCATGGCAGAAACCCGTGGCATATTTCAGGAAGCAAGCCAATAGGGTGGCTTTGGAAGGCCTGTCGGGAAGGGGAATGTTTGCTGGCTGAGAGCTGCTGACTATGCCTTGCTCCCTTAGCTGAAGCAGCTTCAAGAGACATATAAGGAAGCCAGCTTCCAAACAGTAAACTTACTGAGTGAACAAGCAAGGACAGCAAGTAGGAATTGGAAGATTAATTGAGAGGAGGTCAAGAGGGAGACACTTATTTTTAGTTATTTTTTGTTCATTACAGGAACAAAGAGATGGAGGGACCTTCTCTTGTGACCTACAGAGGATATGAAATATTTGTTTTTCTCCCCAAAGAGGACAAAAATCACATATGCTGCAAGGATATTTTTGTCCCCTGGAAAACAAGATGAAAGGTCTAAATGCAACACTGCCTACACTCACAGCTTACCAAAGAAGACATGGAATTCTTAAATCAGATATAAGATGCATTTATGAAGGGACAATAGTGGCAAGAAGCCGGGAGGAATAGACAAAGAGAAATGAAACCATAAATGCTGAAGCTTTGCAAGATGAGCTTTGATTCTCTAGAGCAGACATGTCAAACACAAGGCCCGGGGGCCAGATCCGGCCCGCGAAGTGGTTTCTTGTGGCCCGCGAAGCCATCCTGGAAACAGGGAGGGAACGGCCCCCACTGCCTCGGCCCTGGCCCAGAGACCCTCCTTCAGCCAGAGACCCTCAGATCTGTCCCACTCCTGCCCAGGCCCCCATAGGCACCCTTGATGCGAATGATGTAGAGCTGGCCATGCCCACCCAGTAGGCCATACGCACTCTAGCCACGCCCACCCATCAGGCCACGCCCACCCTGGCCCTACCCACCCGGCCCCTTGAGGGCAACCGCAATGCTTATGCGGCCCTCAATGAAATTGAGTTTGACACCCCTGCTCTAGAGCTTTCAGGATGAATTTTAGGCCTCCTTGATGATGGTGTTTTTGGACTACTGTACAAAGAACAGCTGGACAAGTGGACAAAACGTCAGGGTTTAAGGAGGAGAACTTTAGAGATTTGCATTGACAAACATTCCTGCCTCTGCTTTACAGAGAAGAAAAGAAATGTGTGGAGGTGATCCCAGACTGCCTTCTAAGAAATACCCAAGTGACAATCTGCTGCTTAGATTGTTAAGTGAAGTATGCTCCTTCCCCAGACTCATATTCAGGATATGGCAGAAAGTCTCTGAAGACACTTTAGGTCCACTGACAATTACCCTTTCTATTCATCCACATGGGAATAAATGACAACAGCCGTGCTACCTTGAGGACACTATAAAGTGCTATAAAGTATTGCACAGGAAGGTCTTCTCAAAAGACACGGCCCAGGTAGAGAAAGATAAATACTGGGAATGAATAATTGGCTATGCAGGACTTTCGGTTCCACCCTGTGGTGATACAGCCAAGGGATCATGGGGCTCTGCACCCCAGGGCTGATTTCGCCCTGCCAGGGGACGCTAAATGGGTCAAAAGTCACCTCAGAGAGGCTACAAAGAAAGAGAGGTGCCCTGATGATCACGGAATGACAGTGGTCGATCTGCTTGGTCTGGGGGAAGTCCTCCAACCCAAGAGGAGAAAGGCTAGCTGCACATCAGTGTCTATCCCAAGCTACAAGCAGCCGAAGTCCAAAAGCATAAACCAGAACAATGGTGAACAGCGTGCTTGAAACTGGGTGAGAATATCGATCTTCTCTCTTCTATTTTGTAACTGATACCCTGGAAAAAATCCCCAAAGGAAGAAATCCTCTGAATGTGAGGGAGGGGAGTAAATCCCCACCTCTTTATAGATGGAAGTGGTGAATTAACTTCTAACTTTTATATTGAAATGAAACTAATAACACTATAGTCTGGATAAATCTGAAAATTAAGAAAACCATTAAGATTTTACATCCTAAAGAGTTTCAATGAATTTATAAAAAATAAAACAACAATTTTATTGTTTGAAAAAGTTGGAAAATTAATAACTACTGACATCTAGTGGAGAATCAGAGCATAGAATAGCAGCAACTCTGACTCATAAATTGGCAAAACGCCCAGTAACAAAGATTAATCTGTTGCCTTGAACTTTAATAATCTTCAGCCAAATAGAAAACAGTTGAGAACAAAGGAAGAAAATATACTGGGCAATTTATAAGCTAAAAAAAAGTGTCTGCAGAAAAAGAGAACTTCAACAGTTGTCTAAGCTCAAGAATTGTTTGCAGAAAAACAAAAAAATTGACTCTTGGCTAATCTTCTAGGGGGGAACTTACTAGAAGGCTTCAAGGTGGCTAAATACTCTGAATTGCAACTTTGACTGGTTGATAACGATCCCTGAATAAAAGAATTGTTATAAAATACTGCTTTCACTGATACCTTGACAACTAGAAACACATTGGATTACAAAAACCATATATAAAGATAAGAACTATATAAGATTTGGTGGCTTGGATTTCGACATTGGCTGGCTAGATAAGGCTAATTACAGAGACTATGGTACTGGTGAAAGACTATTTGGAGAGGGGGATTAAATGGATATTGCATATTTATCTAAAAAGGACAGGAAACCATACCAAATACTCCCTTCTGAAAGATCTAGTCTGGAACATCAGAGAACTGCAGGAGTAATACTCCAAGACAAGACAAATACTTTTCAGGATGAAAGGTATGCAATGCTCCGACAGATTCAATTGACAATAGTTTCAAACCACAATGAGATCAAAACTAACTTTGATGACATAAATGAGCACATCTTCAATCTAAACTTACAATTAAAAAACTCTCAAAAGTGATGATAAAGAATGAACAAACAAATCAGATAACAGAACACAAACTAGAAGAAAGTGAGTTAAACAGGGAAGCTACAAATGAAGAGAACTATAACTTAACACAAACAGAAAAAAATCTACAAGATTTTATTACAACAATGAAAATGAAAAAGATATTTTATTTAGCAGGACATCAAAACAAATTTGAGGATAAGAAAGAAGACTTAACAAAATAGATTATAAAGCTGCCAGAAAAATCATCAGAGTCTGGGAGACAAAAAACGTATATTCTACTCAACCTGTCCTTCACACTCCCAACAACACCTACAAAAATACAGAAACTTCCTGGCAAGCAGAACATACTAACTTGGAAAGCTATTTGGCTAAATAAGAAGGCTAGACTTAGACTTAAGAGATCTGATTTGACTTACCAGATGGAGTACTACAAGATTAAACATTTGTTTGAATATAGTTAAAAGAATAGATAATTTTGGATAGAAAGGGGCCCTATAGTAAGAGGGATAAGAGATACAAGTACAGTATTTTTTATAATATATAAAATGTTAAAATACTGGGATAATGTATGTGAATGGAAAGTTTAGACATTTAAAGGTGATTAAATTTGAGAGAATTATGACTGAGAAGAATCATTTGAATACTGAAGGGAAAGTAAGCTTAAATAAGAATTTTGAAAACAGGACATATAGTGACTCAATAAGATGACTTTTATAAATATAGTTGAAATATAAACCACTCAGAAAAGATGTTATATGTAGATGTTATAAGATATATAATTAGTACGGTATCTTTATAATATATGAAATATGAAAATATTGGGATGAGGTGTGTAAATAAAAAGTTTGGCTATTTAGGTAATTAATTTTGAGAAAACTATGACTGATAAGAATGGTTTGAATACTGAGGGGAAATTAAGTTTAAATAAGAATTTTGAAAATAGGACACATAGTGACCTAACAAGATGACTTTTACAAATACAATTGAAACATAAGTTAATTAGAAAAGATGTTATATATGGATGTTATTGTTAGCTGTACAAACACAAAAAATGTTTATATCCAACCTTGTATGTATTGAAAATATTATTATATTTATCTAATGTTGACAAAGAATAACACTGGAAGAAGGGAAGATCAAGGAAACATATATTGATCATGGAATTATAGAAATTAATTATTATTGATTGTTTTTTCAAATATATGAACCCAGACAACATGCTGTTTACTAAGCACTAAAGATTGTTATTGCAAAAATCAATAAAATATATCAAAAAAACAATTGGCTATTCAGATGTTGTCCACGGGATTACAGAACTTTCAGGGAGGGGGAGACATGGTAGTGATGGAAGATTTCTACTATTTGGACATCTGTCAGAAAATCAGCTCAGCCAACACTGCAAAGTCCCCAAAAATTCCTCAGTGGTTTTACTGATTGATCCATTGAACTGAATAAGAAAAAAGAGGATTAGCTGTTCTAGATATGAATGCTAGTTGAGGAGGTAAAAGGAATGGAAAAGTTGGGGAAGAAATTGATCTGTTCTGTAGAAACCAGATAAATACTTTAACAAATTCTTAAATGCAGACTTTCCTTTTGCTTAACTCTTTGTTAAGTCATGCCATTCCACACACATTGTTAGGTGCAAGGAAGCAATAATGACACAGTAATTTACTCAGAGAAGTTTCTTTATTGTTGCTTGTCCATAGACTGGAATCTTGCCAGACTAAAGCACAATCTGCATAACAATTAGACATGCCCTATGGAAGGTTAGGGAAGGTTCACTCTAAGCCTCTTCATGCATACTAAGGATTCGAGACTGATTTGTCTTTTTGCTACTTGGGAAAGACTCTTCCTTCTTGTGACTCTACCACACATAATATTATTCATATAAATTAGAAAAAGGCAAAATTATCTATGGTTTTTGTTTAAATCCCATTTATATCCCACCCTTCTCCGAAGACTCAGGGCAGCTTACAATCTAAAGCACAAATCAATGTGCTTAGCAATAGCCTTCATTCTATGTATATGCCTGCTTATAATAGGGATTCAACCCCCCCCCCACAAGCGGCATTAATACAACATCAGCTTAATTGCCCCCAACAATCTGGGTCCTCATTTTACCTACCTCGGAAGGATGGAAGGCTGAGTCAACCTTGAGCCTGGTGGGATGCGAACCTGCACTAATTGCAGGCAGCTGGTGTTACTTAAGGAGGCATTAGCCCACTGCTCCACCAAGGCTCTTTATTGCCCTTAGATAGTATCCACAGAGCTCTAGCTTTAACTTGTTTAAGTTCAATATTTAAGATAATATGGCAAAAATGTAAAACCACCCAAAATTTTATTTCTATATGAAATAGTATGAGAGATAGACGAGAATGACAAAATCTGACAGATTAGTTTTGGCATTCTTGAATGAAATTTTACATAATCTTAACAATCAGATTGCAGAAAGCTTGCAAGGTTTAGCAATTTTGCAATATTAGTCTTTTTAAAATGTTTATTTGCTGTCATTTGTGTGGCAGCAAATATTCATTTACTGCTTTGCAAAATGGCACTGAGAACCCAAAATCTGGTGGAGTTTTGATACATCCATTAATCTTATGCAGGCTGTTGAGAGAATTAGGTTTCCAATACCTCCATATATCTAACTGCTTTCAAAAATGTGAACAATTTCAAATATTCTGTGGTTTCTTCAAAGGTACTTGTCATCCTTTGTCAAAATTTGGTGTAAAATGCCTTAAAATGCCTTTACCAATCTAAGCAGATAGTTTCATTTGTACTCTTGCAGCTTAGAAGATCTCAGCAGAATTTAGCTTTCTTTTTCATGACAGCTAAGATTCTTTAAGAGTCAAATTACACTTGCCAAAGTCCTTCCAGAAGTGCAGAAGGAAGATAAAGGAGAGGAAAGCCCACGAGCTTAAAGCTTAGCTCAGGCTCATAAAAGCAGTTCATAGTAATAATATAATAATGGGAGATTTTAACTACTCGGACATCTGTTGGAAAACCAACTGGGTCAAGACTCCAAGGTCTTCCAAAGTCCTCAGTGGTCTTGTCGACTGATTCAAAAAGATTGAAGTAGAGACAAGAGGATTGGTTCTCCTAGATATGATCCTAAGGATTGAAAAGAGCTGATTAATGAAATGAGTGGGAAATTTTGGGAGGAAAATAATAATAATAATAATTTAATAATTTAATAATTTAATTTCTCCCGAAGGAATCAGGGCGGTGTACAGGGCAATACAACAAAATACAACATACAAAAAATAAAAAATATTAAATATTACAGCCCAATTCAATACAATTAATACAATAACATTAAAATACCCCTAAACCCATCAGACCAGGCCGGCTTGTTCAAATAAATATGTTTTTAGGTCACGTCGGAAGGAGCGAAGGTCGGGAGCCATCTGGAGCTCCACCGGTAAACGGTTCCACAGGTCTGGCGCGCCCACAGAGCACGCCCTCCCCCTGGGGGCCGCCAGTCGACACTCTTTGACCGACGGCACCCTAAGGAGGCCCTCTCTGTGGGAGCGCACTGGACGAAGGGAAGTTGATGCCGGCAGCAGGTGCTCCCGTAAGTAACCCGGACCCATAATGTCAGTTTAGGGTTCAGGGTATTACAGAAAGTGAAACTGAGTTCTTATTGTATATGTATTCTGCATTTCAGGAGCACCAAATGCAAAACATTTAAAGTACTATCTGGGATTTCATGGGCAGACATTCACAAAGAATGCAGGAAAGTTGGGAAATACTACAGTAGATGTTACATTTCAGTAAAGGTTGGGAAACTGATATGAATTCACAGAGAGCCTTCACCTGAATTTGAGTTAAAAGGAGACATGTAGAAAATGGAAGGTGGGCACCATCCAATCACCAAGAAGGATAACCAGTTAACAACAAATATCCAGAGAAAGAAAATGAGGCAGACTAAAGTGCAAAAGAAATTTAGGTTTTTCAAGTGGAGCTGCTGTTAGAAAATGTAGTAGAATCATAACAAGTGATGGAAAAAGCGCAGAGCTCCATGTCTAACTTTGCTTTGGTTCCCTCCCCAAAGGGGACATATGTTCAAATGGATTTAAGCAGAATAACTGACAAATGGAGGGGTTGACAATCTTTGATAAATAAAGAGATGTTTAGGAAGCATCTGGCATCATGAATGAGCTTAATTTACCAGGACCAATTATATTCAAGATTCCTGAAAATTTATTTATTTATTTTTTATTTTAAATCCCATTTATATCCCGCCCTTCTCCGAAGACTCAGGGCGGCTTACAAGCTTAGCAGTAGCCTTCATTCTATGTATATGCCTGCTTATTAGGGCTTTCACACACACCCCAAGCGGCATTATTACAAAGTCAGCTTATTGCCCCCAACAATCTGGGTCCTCATTTTACCTACCTGGGAAGGATGGAAGGCTGAGTTAACCTTGAGCCTGGTGGGACTCGAACCTGCACTAACTGCAGGCAGCTGGTGTTACTTAAGGAGGCGTTAGCCCACTGCTCCACCAAGGCTCTTGATTGTGGATATCATCTTGGAGCCCCTTTTTTTTGTTATTTTTGAGAAATTATGCATAATACCTGAGAGAAAGGCTATAGAGGGCAGAAGAATAGCCTGGAAGGAAATGAGGAAGAGATGCTATGAAAACAATGGGCAGATAAAAGGGGCCTGAGCCTGGGCCAAGAAAGCAATTCAGACAAGCTCTTTCCTTGTTAAGACAAAGAGAGAGGCAGGAAGCATTTTACAAAATTTTATTACTATAGTTGCTACAGTAAAAGCAGTACTGATTTATATGGCATTGGTTTCTTAGTCTGTTTTATCTTGTAGGGCTGACAAGAGCAAATGTTGCTCTGATCTTCAAAAAGAGGGGGAAAAAACAAGGAAACTATAGTCTGACCAATGTCATTTACACCAGGAAAAATCTGAAACTAATTATTGAGCAGCCAGTATATGAGAATTTAGAAAACAATGCATTACTTGGTAGAAACCAGCATACATTTATCAAAAATAAATCACAATAAACCAACTTGAACTCCATTTTTTGAAAAGTGACCAGTGGTGAAGGCACCCTGATTTCACTAAAGTAGTCTACAAAGACATCAACAAGATGTGTGTATCTGGTTGAACAGCTGTATTCAGTGAGTATGGAGAATTCTTCCACCAAACCCCAATCGTCTGTTGATTATGGAGGTTCTTGCTATTAATAAAGCCATGATTAAAACACACTCATCAGTTTTACTATTTCCTCTTGTTACTCTAAACTGTTGGCCCTGAAACAAAGAGTGGGGGTCCTGTTGTGTCTGTAGATTAAGTAATGGGCCTTTCTTGAAGCGGGAAACTCCGAGTGCAATTATTGGCCAGTGCAATTTAGGCGGGAGTTTCTGGGCTGGGGATTGGCCACTGTTTGAACGTATCTGACTATATAAGGGGGAGTTAAACGGTTAATTGCAGTTGACTAATGTGTGTGTTAATAAACGTTCTTGCATTAAACCTCACTGTTTCGATCGTCCATTCGAACCTAACAATTGGCAATGAAGGTGGGATCGACGGCGGATCAGTGAAGGAACGGCGATAGTCTGCTGTGGGCAAGGCGGAAAATTTTTGAAACACAGTCAACCGCTTACAATGCTGCCAGATAAAATCTAGTAATGGCACAAGTCGGCTCGCTGAAAGAGTTCGACCTGCGATTTCCAGAAGACTGGGAAGAATATGTCGGCCAGGTTGAAGGGTTCCTGTTAGTAAACGGCATTACGGACGACCGAAAGAAAGCCGCAGCTCTTTTGACCATTAGCGGTACGCCCATGTACCGGATCGCCGTCGGCCTGTGTCAACCGCTGCCGGTGTCCAGTGTCTCGTATGCAGACTTATTGGCAAAACTGAAGGTTCACATCACGCCAAAGAGGTCTGAATTATTTTGGAGACGGATTTTCGAAAAAAGGAATCAAAGACCCGGTGAATCGATTACACAATTCGTGGCAGCGGTGAGAGAGGCGGCTTTGCGATGCAAGTATGACAATCTCGAAATTAGAATTCGAGATCGAGTGGTGCTAGGCTTACGAGACGAAAATCTACAAAATCGAATAATTGCTAAGCCCACGGGAGATTTGCAGGAAGTCCTTGATGAATTACTGACCTATGAATCAATGGGGACTCGGGACCCCCCCCCGAAATAGCATGGGCACTTCAGCCGAAATAAATCTGGAAAGCCATGTGGACAGCGGGGAGGTGGATCAGCAATGGGAGGCCGACATAGCCGAAATCACCAGAAGATTCGGTAAAATGGCAGCTAGACCAACGCGCACCGAAGGACCAGATCAGGGCCGGAGACAACAGCCACAAGCAGCGCAAAGAGCACCAAGGGACAGCCAGTTCAGACAGAGAGACTCGGACACCAGATGTGGCAGCTGTGGGGGTAACCACCCCAGATCAACTTGCAGATTCCGCTCAGCAAAATGCAAATCGTGCGGAAAGACCGGCCACATCCAGGCCATTTGCCGCAGCCGGCCGCGAGACAACCGAATCCACGAAATCGACGTCTGGGCCGAAGGTAAGGTAACCCCCAGGGATCGTGGCATAGAGACCCCTAGACCTAGGGCACGACGATCCAACCGCGGGGAGGGAGCGAGAGTCAACCACATAGGACAACAAAAAATTAATCACATACTGAGGCCTAAATTAAAAATCGTAGTCCAATTGCAAGGAATACCCTGCAAAATGGAGGTAGATTCAGGGGCCTCAGTATCAATAATTTCATGTGAAACCCTGAAGTACATTGAACGGAAAAGTGGTCACAAAATTCCACTGAAGCCGTCTAAAATCCAGTTAGCCGATTTCCAAAAATCCCCCATAGCAATTAAGGGAAAAATCACCATTAGAGTTAGTTATAAGGGGTTCAATGGGTCATTGGATCTGTTAGTGACCGAGGGCCAAAGAACTAGCTTAGTAGGCCTTAACTGGTTCCCAGCTTTAGGAATTTGGGTCGGGGGAATAAATACAATTCAAAGTAAGACCCTCAAATCTGTCTGTGATGAATTCGCAGACATGTTTGATGGATCTTTAGGTAAATATAAAGGCCCCCCCATCAATTTTAATTTGGACCCAGCAGTAAAACCTATTAGATTAAAGGCCCGAAGGGTGCCTTTTGCCCTTAAACAAAAAATCGAGGCCGAGCTTGATAAGCTTGTAGGCCAAGGCGTGCTAGAACCAGTCGAGGGAGGCTTGTGGGAGACACCAATCGTCACACCCCTAAAACCTAATGGGGATGTGAGGATTTGTGCCGATTATAAAGCCACTCTAAATTTAGGAATGAAAAAACACGCTTACCCGGTCCCAACGGTGAAGCAGGTCCTCGCGACGATCCAGGACGGCACCATCTTTGCCAAGCTTGACTTGGCGCAGGCGTATTTACAGCTTACCGTGTCTAAGGAAGCCGCCGAGGCCCAAACTATTGTTACCCACAAGGGGGCGTTTCGAGTTCACAGGCTTCAATTTGGTATTGCAGCAGCTCCAGGCATCTTTCAGGAGGTGATGGAGAGGACCTTAAAGGGCATACCTGGTGTATGCCCTTACTTTGATGATGTCCTGATTGCTGGAAAAACTGAAGAAATTTTAGCTGACCGGTTGGAACAGGTATTGGGGAAATTTAGAGCTGCAGGACTTAAATTAAAAAGGGAAAAATGTTTTATTGGGGTTAAATCAACAGAATTTTTAGGGTTTAGAATTGATGAGAAGGGCATTCACCCAACAACTGAAAAAATTAAAGCAATTAAATTGGCACCTGAACCAAAGAACAAGGCTGAATTACAAGCCTTTTTAGGATTAGTTAATTTTTATCATACATTTTTACCACATAAAGCTGCTATTGCTGAACCATTACATAGGCTTTTAGACAAGAAAACCCCTTGGGAATGGCAGGAAAAACATAGAATCAGTTTTCAAACGTTAAAGGACATTTTGTCTAGCCATTCCACTGTTACACACTTTATTGAAAATAAGCCAATTTATTTAGCGTGTGATGCTTCACCTTATGGTGTTGGGGCTGTCATCAGCCATATGGATGACAAGGGTCAACAAAAGCCAATTGCATATTATTCCAGGACGCTTACAAAAGCTGAAAGGAATTATGCCCAAATTGACAGGGAAGCCTTAGCAATAGTGGCAGGTGTAAAAAAGTTCCATGATTACCTTTATGGTAGGAACTTTACCATTTACACTGACCATAAGCCCTTATTGGGATTGTTTACTACGGATAAGCAGACACCTCAGATCATGTCCCCTAGGATGCTTAGGTGGTCTATCTTCCTGTCAGCATACTCGTTCTCCCTAAAACATAGACCAGGCAAAGAAATGGGCCATGCAGATGCTTTAAGCAGATTGCCTCTAACTAACACTGAGGGGGATCCTGCTCCAGCGGGCCACCTTTTATTCTGTTTGTTAGTCCCAAATTATTATCACAACCACACATTCCTTGTTTAAGAACTCTGTGTGTGTGTGTGTGTGTGTGTGTGTGTGTGTGTGTGTGTGTGAAAGAGAGAGAGAGAGAGAGAGAGCATTTTGTGGAAATCTGGTTTGTGAAAAGATAGGTGAAAGGACCTGTTAGGTTCGAATGGATGATCGAAACAGTGAGGTTTAATGCAAGAACGTTTATTAACACACACATTAGTCAACTGCAATTAACTGTTTAACTCCCCCTTATATAGTCAGATACGTTCAAACAGTGGCCAATCCCCAGCCCAGAAACTCCCGCCTAAATTGCACTGGCCAATAATTGCACTCGGAGTTTCCTGCTTCAAGAAAGGCCCATTACTTAATCTACAGACACAACACCCCTTCCCCCCCCCACTAATGTTATTTATTAACATAATCTTTCAAATATATTGGTGGCTTGTGAACCCTAGTAGGGTATCTGTTACTCTTGTTGGCAACAGTCTCATTTGCTGCCTGGCAATTGGCTACTGGCCCGGATGTTTGGGGCAAGGGCACTGATGACTCAATGTTAGTGTTTTGTTGTTGTTGTGTCTGTTGTTGAGCTGGACGTCTATGAGATACGCCTGAGCTACCCACCGGAAACAACTCCCAATCAGCATTGCCATTCTGTGGCACTGTGTCCGGTAGGCTGGTTTGCGTTTCCGCTCTTACCTCTCCATACCCAATAGATGCTGAGCTAGGGTGGTCAGGATTGAGCGTGACATCCTGAGTCTGTGTGTATTGGCCCTCCTCATTATGTACAATTTCTGGGGCCCTTTTTCTTAATTGGTCTATATGTCTTTTAATTACTCTATTCCCTTCCCCCTCAATAGTGTAAGATAACGGCCCCGTGACATCAATGACCGCTCCCGGTACCCATTTGTCCCCCGGACCATAGTTCCTGGCCCACACTAAGTCTCCGATGTTGAGAGACCGGGTTGGGATTGCCGCCTCAGCTTCTGTGGGTAGTCTATCAGGATGAAGTCTGTCCAGCTTTGTGGTTAATCTTCTTCCCCACCTCATTTCAGCCGGGCTCTTTCCTGTGGCTGTGCAGAGGCCGTGCAAGAACGGGGCAGTCTCACACAGTCTCTGGACCCTCCAGAAGCCATGTGAGAATGGGGCATGTATTTGCAGGATTTTTGAAAGCTGAAGAGGCTGTGTGAAAATGGAGTGGTGCTCTTAGGTGGCCTCTGTAAATTATGCAAGAGGGCCATGCTCTGGCCTCTGCAGCCTTCAAAAAATGTGTGAGACAGGGTGTGTTTCGGCGGCTGCAGAGGCTGTTGAAGAGCATTCTCTGAAGCTGAATCAAGAATGAAGCCCTGGTGAAACCCAGATCAACTTCAGGTAGGTCGCAGGGGCCTGTCACTAAACAGAACATCTGAAGCTGTGTACAGCAGATCCTGGGGACAATCCTGGGCTGTGGGGGGAATTGCGCTGTTTCCAGAGGTTTTCACATTTTGGAAAATGGTGCAAGGTGGTCTATTTGAGTGGTAGCAGTGGCACTAGGGTTAAAGTTAAGGTCCAGGCCTTTATTTCATGCCCAGCCTCAGAGCTGCCACAAAGTGCCAATGTTTAAGATGGCCTAGATGGCAGTTGTGGGAGATAGAGAATTGTTTCTCTTTTGTTTATATGTGGGGAGGTGCATGTGTGAAATGCCAGCAGAGTCAAATTAGGCATTTTCTGAACTTTCGATACACCAAGCCCTTAAATAACAATAAACCAACTTGAACTCCATTTTTTGATCAGTGGCCAGTGGTGGAGCCATCCTGATTTCTGGGCTAAAAGGAATGGGGAGAGGAGGGGAGCCAAGAGCAGCAGTTGGGCCAAAAGTTCAAATGGGAGACAGGGTGGTTCCCCCCCACCCCCCAAAAAAGTGTCCAGAAAAAGAGGGAAGGAAGAAAAACAATTTAAAGAAAAAGGATTTTAGAAAAAGGATAGAAGGCCTTTTCCATGTACAGCAAACAGAAGCTGAGTGTATACAAGTAGTCTCAACTTAAAACCATTTGTTTAGTGACCATTCAAAGTTACAGTGGCATTGAAAAGAGTGACTTGTGATTGTTTTTCATGCTTATGACTGTTGAGCATTGGATATCAAAATCTGGACACTTGGCAACTGGTTTATATTTATGGTGGTTGCACTGACCTGGGGTCATGTAATCCTCTTTTGTGACCTTCTGACAAGCAAAGTTAATAGGAAAGCCAGATTTACTTAACAACCATGTTACCAACTTAACAGCTGATTCACTTAACAACTGTGGCAAGAAAAAATGGGGCAAAGCTCACTTAAGAACCATCTTCTTAGCAGTGGAAATCTTGGGCTCAATTGTGGTCATAAGTCAAGGACTACCTGCAAGGATTCCCCTCCGTGTAGCAATAGAGAAGGATAAGTCCAGGAGAGCATGGAAGCAGGATTTTGGTTGGCTGAGAGTGGCTAATGAAGGAAAATGAAGCTCTTGTTTCTTTTTTGCCTGCCACTAGTGTTAATACCTCATGTCCAGAAAGATAATAGATTGGTACAATATCTTTGTGGTAAGTATGGCATAATGTGTACAGAGGTAACTGTCATCCAGTTGATCAATGACTCTAACTCTAACCATTTGGCAGGAAAAGGAGCATTAGACAGCTGCAATAAGCAGACATAATTGATTGGTGAACAAAACTCAACGGTGGGCAAAAAAAGGAATAAAAACTGAAGCATTGGCAGTCATCTACAGAAACATCTAGCTATCAGTACAGAATGTGGACAAAGGAGCCGAGAGAAGTAGGAAGAATGGTGAAAGGAGGAACAGAGTTGAAGTGGCAGATTTGGCGGTGGTGAAGCACACGGCAGCAGAAATCAAGGAGAAGATTGGGGATGCTAGATCAGAGAGATGAGAGGAGTTTGGTTTGATTTTTCAGGAGGGAAGATGGTCAGCCTACAGATTACAGCTCTATTGCTTTAAGACTACAAGCCACCAAGAGGCCAGTATCAAGGGTATCATGGGGAAAGAAAGCTGACATGGAGTATACGTGAGAGTGCCAACACCAGTCCCTGCTATGGAGACACAAACAGATCCACCATACGGACTTTAAGATTTACTCCATTGTAAAAGTACATGAAGAAAACTATGTTGGGAGTTTTCTGTTTTAAGTATTTGATTTCTGCAAAGCATTGAACCAGCACCAATACCACCACCATCATTATCTGGTTCTGACTGTAATCATGAAACAATGATTTTATTTTTGTTTGAGTTCCCCCCAAAATGACTGGCAAATGATTTCTCTACAGCATGAACTTGGATAGAAGCATTCCATTGGCAACAACCTTAAGAGTTGCTTTTGCTTAAGATGGGCAGCCATATAAATCTTTTCAATGAGTAAAAAGAGACAAATAAATAAAGTTAATTAAATAAGTTAATTAAATAAATAATAATTGGAGGTAAGATGAGTCCTGCATGGTTCTTCAATAACTTGGTTCCTAGAACTTATGGACTCCACATTTATTAGGCCATTAAAGTATCAAAATTTTCTGATTTTATTTCACATATCTGATTCTCAAAAAGAGGACACAAGGAAGCAATGCCATATAGGTGGGGACGTTTACAGCGGTAACTTGATATTCGACTGCTTCAAAACTCGTCAAATTTGGTACTCAGTGCATTTTGATGTGAAAATCTTGTCCCGGTACTTGTAGTTTCTTTGATATTTGGTGCACTGCAGAAGGAAGAGGGGGATGGCTGTAGTGAGAGGACAGGAAGTTGGCCATGCTGGAAAGGTCACTACAAAAAGAAGAGGGGAATGGTTGTAGAGGGCAGGCAGGAAGTTGGCCAGGCTGGAAGGGTCACTGACATAGGAAAAAGGAGAGACAGAAAGTTTTTCCTGACCAAAACAAAGGATCACATGGTAAGTCAACTGGTTTTGGCACTCGTGGTTTTTAGAACCGTCTTATTTATTTATTTATTTATTTATTTATTTATTTATTTATTTATTTATTTATTTATTAATCCCACCCTATCTCCCGAGGGACTCAGGGCAGCTAACAACAACAAAAATTAAAGGTCTCTGTACAGTAAATTAAAATTTAAAATTGAAATAAATTAAAGATTAGAGTTAAAATTGTAAACATAATTAAAATCCCTGTCAGTCCACGTCAGCCAGGTGGAAAAGGAGTGTTTTGAGGCCGCGGCGAAAGGACCGGAGATCTTGGGTCTTGCCTCCCAGAACCAATTAATATTGAGGACCAAGTTTCTACTGTATTTTTAAAACTCCGTAACAGTTTTTCCCCTCCCTCGTTGTGTGTACTAGGCTTGTCTGAAATGTTTTCTCAAGTTATTTTCTTGACCCAGGCTCAGGCTCCTCTGAAACCTTTGGGAGCATGATTCTGTCCTTCAATTCCCCTGTGTTTTCTCTACAAGCATTAACGTTGTTCTTTCCTGCCTTTCTTTGAGTTTTGCCGAGTTGAACAGCCATAATGTGGAGAAAGAAAAAGAGTTTCCTAAAGGCAGGGTAGATGCTTCTATACCTACGTCATCCGAGGATTTGGACCACAATGCCCAGTAATTGCTTGATGCAATCAGTTATTTGCTTTTCTCTGGCAAAGATGCATTGAATTTTGTCTCCCATAGATAGTGGGTTTGCTGCTGTCTTTTGTTCTTCATTTTTCTTTGTTCTATGCTCTTATGTTCAGCGGTCATCTTCCTTGATTTCCTGCTGAAAATTGGCAAAGTAAAAAACGTGAAAGGACTTGCTACGTTTTGAAGAATGGGAGAAGAAAAGTCAGGCTGGGCGGGGTGGAGAGTCAGCTGCCAACCATTTCATTGCCTCCTAATGTTTCTGCATCTTCGAAACAGTTAAATTGCCCCCAAATATATAAAAGCCACCATTGTGACACTTAATATCCTCCAATCTGTGTGCTGGAAGCTTCCAACAGAAATCAATAGAACAACATCCCTTTAAGCATGAAAGCGAAGCAGGCAGGGGGAAAAAGTGCATCAACAAAAACCCAGATAATGGATAATTCATCTCTTACAAAAATGGGAAGACAAAAATTACATTTTGCAAAACATTCATTTCTTGTGCTGCAGATTACAGCAAGTGAAAAGAAAATAGGACAACAGTCGTTGCCTATTAAATGATGTCTATTAAGGTAGCTCCTTTTGAAGGTTATTGCAAACTTTCACCTCTGTAATATTAGCATTATTACAGCTGATGCAAACATAGAGGCAATTTTAAAATGCTCCACATGGTGGCTGTCTCCATGCAACAGCTTGCCACATCAGCTGGGCAATTTTCTTCAGAGCATTGCGGATATCTTTGCAAGACCCACCATTGGGGAAAAAAGTCACTGCCCACAGCTGCCTTGTAGAGACAGAGGTTGGGAAGAGTGATCCAAAGAAAAGCTCAGTTTTGTTGCAGGTTTGGGTCACTAAGTGAAATATAAGAGATTATTCACAATAGGATGTATTGATTGTAAGGACTCAAGGAAAAAATATCAAACAGTGAATGCCAATTAACTAGAATCACATCTCACCAGATATTTGTTCAATCATATATTAGTTCGCTAACCTGGTTCCTTTCAGATCTGCTGAGGGAAATTTATAACTTATTGCACTATTGGTTGCTGCCAATATGGGAGGGAATCCTGAAGATCAGGCTATCATGATATCAACCAGGAAAGTACAAAAGAATATTCAATCAAGCTAGGCAAGTTAAAGAGGGATCTCTCCCCTCCTGCAAACACTGGCCACAACTGACCATTGCTTAGGCAGAGGAAATCTTATTGGGGCTAGGGATAGGTGGATTTAGATCTTCCAGCTTTAATTTTTACATGTCTGTCAATTTTGGTAGTTTATTTTTAAAAAGATTGCATGCATTTTGGTCTGTATTTTCCCAAATTTATCCCTTTCTTTGCAATTTTGTTTAATAAACATATTTCTTGCAAAGAACTCTTCCTAACATAGTACATGTATTGTCTTTAATGACTAAATAAATTTCTGTACAGCCTTTTTCAGAATATACATTGTAAAATGATCAGTGAAAATCACAGTGAAAATGTCAAAAAATGGCCATTTTCAAGAGATAACTGAATTTTATCTTGTCTTGGATAAAAGATACAAATTTAAATAAGTTAGCAATCAGATAAGGTAAAACTTGTTTCTTCCCCGTCCCTAATTTTGACAATTATGAGGAAGCGAAATTGACATGGGATGACTAACCACTAGGGTTAGTGTTGTGCATTTCTGCCACATTTGTGTCTGTCAAGTTTTTTGTTTAATCTCAGAACATAGAAAATAACTCCAGGTCTATGGAGACATGAAGAATCCAACTTTGCATCCATTGATATGCAACTGATACCTATTATTTGTGTTCCAGCATATCAGATGTTAAAATTGAAAAGAAATGAGAACAAAAAAACACATTGAATTTGCTCACCCAAGCGAAAACTGAGAGTCCAATTAGGGAAATGGATCAGCTTTACATTTCTCTGTAATGTAAAACTGATCCATGTTTTTTGTTACATGTGTTCTGTAGATCTAACCCAGGGGTCTTCAAACTTGGCCTTTTTATGACTTGTGGACTTCAACCCCCAGAATTCCTCAGCCAGTGTGCCTAGCTGAGGAATTCTGGGAATTGAAATCCACAGGTCATAAAAAGGCCAAGTTTGAACACCCCTGATCTAACCTGATGAATATCTCTAATCTTTACTTGGAGGGAACAACAGGGACAAGGAACAATGGTGCTTACAAACCCATGATAATTCATTTTGTCTCCTTAATCTACATGAGGCATTTACAATATGCAGTATCAAGCAAAAAAAAAAGCAGTAAATAAAATTTACCAGAAGATTTTCCTAGAGAATGTCCATTTCTGAATTGTTTTTCTAAGTTCTAATCCTAAAAGTGTCCATTTCAAAACGTGCTTGGAAGAGCCAATGTGCCTTTGTTATGTGTACCAGGGACATCATTTATCTTCTTTATTCAGAGATTTAGGCACCTAGAGAAGGAGGATACAAACATGTGGAGAACATAAAGTGCAACTACACTCTCTGACTCAATATTTCTAAAAAAATATTTTCAATATCTTCTCAAAAGGAAAAACAAAGACAGTGGCATTATGCAAAAGCAATTACCAGAAAATAAGAGTTTGATTCACCTCTGAAGAAGCCATTAGACGGTCATTGAAGTGTGGGGGTATGTATGAGGTCATGGTGTGTATGAATGTGTACAGTATGTGTGTCTCTGATTTTGTAAAGCAACTATTAATAATGAGGAAAATTTTGCAATGTGTGAAACAGGAAAAAGCATCATTCTTTTTTTCACACCCAGATCCTTTAAAAACAGGCTTCAGATCCATTTTGTGCTTTGCCCTTGCAGTCTTGTTCATCAGTTCACCCTCTCTATCCATTTTTCTCCTTTTTTTTGAGAACAGAAACATGGCAATGGGGAAGGCTCGCTAAGTACCGTGTTTCCCTGAAAATAAGACCTACCCAGAAAATAAGTCCTAGCCTGATTTTTAGTGTGTTCCTAATATAAGCCCTACCCCAAAAATAAGCCTGGGGGGGTGGGGGTGGGTGGACGTGGCCAGCACAGGAGGTGGCGAGTGCATGGAGGCTAAGGGAGACAGAGACTGGGGGAGAGGTGGGGGCAGACGCAGGCAATCTGGATGCGCTGCATAGCTGCCTGGCTGATGGGAGGCTCGCGCGGCCGCATTGGCAGCAGGTGGAGGCATAGGCACGGGGGGGGGGGAGGCAGGCAATCCGTACATGCTGCCTGGCTGCCTGGCTCACAGAAGGTTTGTGTGGCAGAGGTATGGGGGAGAGATCTAGATCACCTGCCCCCTCCCCAATGCCTTTGCCTCCACCTGCTGTTGGTGCTGCTACATGAGCCTCCTGCAAGGCAGGCAGACGTGCAGCGCATCCGGATTACCTGCCTCCCCCCTCTCCCCCGACTCTGCCTCTGCGCTCGGACTTACCTCTGCTGTGCCAAGGGGCTGGCAGGCTGCAGCTGCTGCTGGACACTATTGGCCCCCATGCACCCGCTGCCTTTTGTGTGCACTCCGGGGGTTGGGGCACCCAGCCGGGCTGATCACCCTGATACTGTGTTTCCTCAAAAATAAGCCCTAATGTGTCTTTTGGATCAAAAAAAGAAAAAAGAAAAATGGGGAAACATGGGAAACATGGTAGCAGATAGCTTTTCAACTTCTTCACTAGAAGTAATGCTTGACCTAGAACGGCTGTAAATCAGAAGTTTTTCATGAGAGAAGCTAAACATTCATACTTCTTAGGGGATCCTAAATGAACTCAGTAGGCAGAGAAGATAACATATCTCCTGCTTCTCATCACTTGATATCCAATCTTGCACTGCTTCCAATGAAGGAAAAAACAAAAAACCTTTTTCATCTTCCAGTGAATGTTTGGCATTAGCCACTACTATACTTTCTACCTGAATGCACCGCATGTGGTTTTCCATATGTTGCTGCTCTATATTTACATCTGCCACTGGTTAAACTTTTTAGGGCTGCTGGAAAATGTAGTTCTGCAATACAGAATCTGATGGGCTGCACATTATTCACCCAAGAATGGGAGGAAAGGGATTAGAAGAATGAAGCCAAAACTTATGAGAGTGTATTTCATGCGATTCACAATGTAAGCAGTGCCTTATCTGTTTTCTATAGCAATGGTTAAGAAGCCTATCTTTATAAGTATATATGAATGTGTGTTTATCTCCATTTTGAAAAAGAGAATTGTACTCCTTTAAAAACGTCTTACACTTCTACTTCCATAAATCTAAATTTGTTCTACATGACACATTTGCTTTCAAAACATATCACATTGTCACATTTGTACTTCCCATAAGAAGGAAAATGTCATTTTGTCTTAATAGAAGAAATGAAATAGTTTGCAAACTGTTTAGCTGTTAGCTTGACTTACGACCATTCGTTTAACAATGGCCTAAAATTATGATGGCCACCTAAAGCACTTTTGGTTCTTGCAAAATGTTGCATCATCACTACTGCAGTCCCATGACCATGATCTGAGTGCTTGGCAACCTGCCCACACTTACAATCAATTGCCAGGTATCCTTCAATCATGTGATTGCCATTTGCAATCTTCTTTGTTATTTCCCCAGAGAGTCAATAGGAAATTTGGCATGGAAGATTGCAAGTTGTTGCTCTGCTTGCTGCAGAGTTGAGATTCTCTCCTTGCAGATAGCTCTTTGAAAGCAAAAGGGCTGTCTGCTGGGAAGGAATCTCAGCCAGGAGGAAATCTCAGCCATGAAGCTCCCCCCAACCCTTGCAGGCAACCTTTCAAGAGCAAAAAGGGAAGGGAATTCCTCAAGTAGGCTGCAGACCTGAAGGTCATACCCCGGTTTGAGTTCTGTTCCTGCATCTCTTCAGAGGTGTTCCCTTCTGCATATAGAAGGGAGCTGAACTTAGCAGGCACCTCTTTCACTCCGTTCGCTTAACAACTTGGGAGATCACTTAATGACCCCAACTAGGAATGCCAGATTGCAGTTGTTGAGCGAAGCAGTCACATCGGCTCAATGACCATTTTGCTCAACAGCCAAGATTCTGTTCCCAAATGTGATTGTAAGTTGAGAACTATCTGAATGTTGCTTTATGTCACACTCAAATATTCCATAGAGAGATCGTTGTGCTATGTGGTACTTCTGTTTCTCCCCAGCCAGTTTTAAAATCAAAAATTTGGAAATGAAGATAAAGATGGAGAGTGAAATAATTCTCTGGAAACAATCAGTAATGCTGGTTACAGATGTGACTTTGGGATGGCTGTTAAACCATTGATCCTATTTCACAAATCTCATCATTATCCAGGTAGAGGTTGGTTGAACTGATGAAGTACTATATGGACTACAGGAGGTGTTTCTTTGGGGCCAATTAGCATTTATGTCTGTAGCAATTCCTCAAACTCCTAGAAGAACAGGAATGAAGAGGTATTTTAAAACAACTAAAACAAGGCTTCTTCTGGATCAGGTCTAACTGTCTTTAGATTTTTGTTTTTATTTTGAACTTTGAACACATGTCTGTTTCTCCCAAACCCAAATGCATACTTACATACATACATTTGTATTGCATTCACAAATCTTACATTAAAATAATAAAAAGGACCACTCAACATTCTAATGGACTGGGCAAAAAAATAAAAATAAAAATCTAAGGTATAAAGAACTGAGATGATCCTAATATATTCGGTCAATGCTTGAAAAGGTTTACCGTATATTGTTAGTTTAGGTTTTTTTTAATATTTAGTATATTAGCTGTGGCTCAGTGGGTTAGGATGCTGAGCTTGTCGATCAGAAGATTGGCAGTTTGGCGGGTCGAATCCCGAGTGCCGCGTAGCAGAGTGAGCGCCTGTTACTTGTCCCAGCTTCTGCCAACCTAGCAGTTCGAAAGCACATAAAAATGCAAGTAGTAAAAATTTACACAAGCTCAAAATTTAAGAGAGAACTTTTATAAAATGTTTTATAGATGGCATTTAGATCCTAAAAAGCTTGCAAGTATGTATCCGAATTATCAGCCCAAATGCTGGAGGTGTGGTGACGAAGATGCAACATATTTTCACATATGGTGGACTTGTAAAAAGGTTAAGGCTTTTTGGATAAAAATTTGGTGGAATATGCAGAAGATTTTCAAGCAAAGGATAAAGTTTTGTCCGCAACTCTTTTTGTTGGGTATAATTACAGATGCTACGGTTGTGGACACTAAGTTGATGTTGAATTTAATTACAGCAGCAAGACTTTTAATAGGTCAATATTGGAAGAAGGAAGAATTGCCGACTATAGAAGAATGGACTTTAAAGGTTTCTGACCTGGCAGAGATGGCAAAGATCTCGGCTTATTTGAAAGATCACTCGCAAGAACGTTATATTATGGAGTGGAGAAAGTGGATTGAGTATATCCAGAACAAATATGGGACTAAAAAGTTTCATGTAGTATTTGAATAAGTCTTCCTTTTTTTTCTTCTTTATATTTAATATTAATAGTGCTTGTAGTTATCTTATATGAGCTAGACAGCGATAGAATTTAGAGTTTATGGTTGTTAGCATATGGATGTTTATGATTGTTTTTTTGTTTTTATACCTTGTACTTAGCTCTGGGAAGTCGGGGGGGGAGGGGGGAGGGGGAGGGAGGGATGGGTAGGGGAGGGGGAGGGGGGATTGTTAAAGATAAAATGTATGTTAAAACTTTTCAATAAAAAAAATGCAAGTAGAAAAATAGGGACCACTATGGTGGGAAGGTAACAGCGTTCCGTGCGCCTTTGGCGTCTAGTCATGCTGGCCACATGACTACGGAGACGTCCTCAGACAAGCGCTGTCTCTTTGGCTTTGAAACGGAGATGAGCACCGGCCCCTAGAGTTGGAAATGACTAGCACGCATGTGCGGGGGAACCTTTACCTTTACCTTTATATTAGCTACTGATGGATTTTTTTTATATAAACAGTTTTCTGTGAAACTCTTTAGAAATGTTTGTTTGAAATATGCTTGGCATTAAATGTCTCTAAAATAATAATAATAAAAAATCTGTTCTTTTAGAGAAAGTGAAGTAAAGGAATTGCTTTGCCCCTCAAGGGACATATTGAAATGGCTGAATAGTAGAGTTTGGGATCACTGCCAAGTAAGCAAATGCTGATGACAGATCTTGTACACAAGAGAACCACTTCCATCCAACAGACCACAGACTGGCACAGATAAGACTGCTGCTAGGCAAGGGGCAGAAGGTTCAGAGGCACATAGAGCTGATTTTTGGTGGCAGTGACTGACAATTCTCTTGACTTTCATGGACACATGTGGCAGGTGCCATCTTCTTCTGTAGCCTCACCTTTCGCTTTTCAAATTCAAAACTAGGGAATGGCAGATGAACGTATTCCTCTCAGAGAGTTGCAGTCTTGGAGCTGTCATGGCAAACTGCTGAGAACTGTAACCTTCATTGTTAACTGGAAAGCTGTAAGAACAGGAGGTGGAAGGAGGGGTTTTCTCTGAAGGAGGTGGTGGTGGTGGTGGGGGCGTGAAGTTGTCATCTGAACTGTTAAAATTGGCAGCTTGCAAAAAGACAGTGAAACTGGCTTCTACTTTCTGATACAGCCCACCTAAAATTGAAGAAAAGGAAGACTCATACCTTTAATATTACTTTCAAAGCGTCATTTCCAGTATTTATGCTGAATGCTTAGCCACAATGAGATTAAATGGCAAGGATTTAATGCACTGTATGTATCATACTCCCGACCCTCTGAAAGTCATAAAAAGAGCAGATGGGGATGATTGGAATTCAGTGCAAAAAAGTAGATCAGACAGTAAATCTAACAATGTAAAGCCGTCTTTCTCATTTGGGGGAAAACAGTGGAAACAATTTGATTCTGGTCAGAACTGAAAAGGGACCCATAAGGGCTGGTGGTATAGAGGAGGGAGGAAGGGAAGCAGAGAGTCCTCCACTCTTACAATGGTGTGGGTGGTCTCCACTGGGAAACTTCTGTGGTCCACGTTTTATCCAGAACATACTTTCCTTGGTAGCAGCTCAGTGGCTAATGGGTTTTTATAGTATAAAATGTACTTATAGACTAAGGCTAGAGCCATTTTGGTGTAGTGGTTAAGGCATAAGATTAGAGACTGGTAGTCCAGGTGTTCTACTCCCAGTTTAGGCATGAAGCCAGCGGTGGGTGACCTTGGGCCAATTATTATTATTATTATTTTTAGTTCTAGAAAGAAGGCAATGGTAAACTACTTCTGAAAAAAAAAATTACCAAGAAAACTGCAGGGACTGGTCCAGGCAGTCTCTGAGAATTGGACATGACTGAACAGAAGAAGAAGAAAAAAGAAAACCTGAGGCTAAGATCCATGTTCACTGTATTTTCACAAGAACATGTTATCTATCAGCTTTCCATAGTGATTTGTTTTTTTTATATACAAGTTTTATTGATTTTTTAATATTTACATATACATGTACTTGTGGAGCAATATGGTGGTTGGGTAGTCAAAATAACAAATAAATAGTTCAGGTTGCATCAATGGGGATTCCTTCTCTGATTCCCTTAGTTATCAGATAGTCAAAATAGTCAAGTTAATACACTTCTATTTGTAACCTAATCAATTAATAAAATTTTCAATATATTTTCACTAATACATATCAATATCCTGTTTTTAAATTTTATCTAATTGCAATAGAATATTCTAGAATAGCCTATAAGATACAAAAGAAAGCTTTATTTTTGGGTAACCCACAATTCCCTATTTCAATAAAGAATAATTCTCTTGTCTACAAAACTTACACTGTTCATTACAAAACATTCTTATGTTTTACCATTAAGGTCTAGTTTTCATCTTCACAAATCATCAATTATTAGAAAGATATTTTTTGTCTTAACCTTTCAACAATTATTAAAATACTATCTTTTATATATAAAATTCTAGATTCTATAATAAAGTTCAAAAGTAACAACTAATATATTCTATAAGTTGTCTTAACCGTACATCAATTGTTAAAATACTATCTTTTGATATATCATTCCAAATTCTATAATACAGTTTAGAATTATATTCTAAAAGCTTACTTTTGTTTTCCCTTACAGATCTAAAACCTAAATGTAAAATCAGTTATATTTTTTAGAGATTCCCCTTAATCCATTGAAAGATATTTTTATACTCTATCTTTAGGAACCCCAAAAAAGAAACAAGTTCAGTTTTTTAAATCTAACTCTTGCCTTCCTTTTGTGCTTTCCTTTTGGCATCTTTAAATTCTCAAATGTATCTCCCTTTCTTCCTATACCCCTTATTTCAGGGGTGTCAAACTCAATTTCATTGAGGGCCGCATCAGCATTGTGGTTGCCCTCAGGGGGCTGGGAGAGCGTGGCCTACTGGGTGGGCATGGCCAGCTCTACATGATTCGTGTCAAGGGTACCTATGGGGGCCTGGGCAGGAGTGGGATAAATCTGAAGGTCTCTGGCAGAAGGAGATGGGACTGGGGCAAGTGCCAAGGCATGGTCCACTGGAGGAGCCTCACTGTTCCTCTCAGGCCATGTGGGGGGGGCTGGACGGTGGCACGGAGGTCAAATGCCCAACCCTCAAGCACCCACGGCACTAAGCCCAGCCCCAATTCCCCAAGGGGGCACCCAGTTGCACTTACCTCAAGGCTGCTGCTGCTGCTGTGCTTGCTCTCCTTAGCCAGGTTGCTCATGATGGGTATGAGGGCAAAGTCAAGAGGGAAGCCCATGTGTGGAGACCTGGCTTTGTATCCAAAACTTCCCTAGCAATAGGATGGGAGACCCCCCAGGATAGGCCAGGAGGAGGGGGCAAGGGGATGGTGAAAGGGCAGCAGGGAAGGACTAAGGCAGGACTTCCCTCAGACCCTCCCTCTCCTTCCTTCCTTCCTTCCTTCCTTCCTTCCTTCCTTCCTTCCTTCCTTCCTTCCTTCCTTCCTTCCTTCGAGTGGTGGGAAAATATTTGAGATGAGGGAGGGAGGAAAACAGGCAAGAAACGCAGCTGGGGAAGTGGCATCATTCATGAGGAATGAAGAAATTCACCATTGCCTGGAAGTGGCCAGCACATGGCCCTCGCCTACTTCACATATCCATCTTGGTGGGCTCTGGGGCAGGGGATGCCATGAGCAGCATGAGAGTCGATGTTACCTGCACAGTGCTGCCCAGCCCCCAGCCTGCCCAGTTTTGGCAGGGAGTGGAGTGCTCTCCTCACAGTGCGGTGAGGCTGAGCTGGGTAGCATGAATCTAAAGAGAAAGTGCAAAGCTGCCCAGCCCCTAGCCTGTTCGAAGTAGGGATGGCCATGTGCTGACCACTTCCAGGCAATGGTGCCTTTCTTCATTCCTCACAAAGGGTGATACCTCCCCAGCATGCACCCAGTGGGCGGGGCCGATGCAGCAGGGGCTGGACCCTCCAGACGGCCTTGTGGAGCTAAGACTGAATGCGTTTCAGCATAGATGGCCACCACGAAATTGTACATTGGCATCTGGCCAGCCTGGGCCAGGGCCAAGGCAGTGGGGGCCGTTCCCTCACTGTTTCCAGGATGGGTTCGTGGGCCACATGAAACCACTCTGCGGGCTGCATCCGGACCCTGGGCCTTGTGTTTGACATGTCTGCCTTATTTGAATCCAGGGAGCCTATCCAAATGTCAATTTTGCAAGGAAAGTGTCTCCTTTGTAACCATTGTAGTTTTGATGATTGATGTAATATAGTTGTCATTAGATCAGTCAAGTCTTTTTCTTCTTCCAAATCTATCTGGGTTAGGTAGAAAGTAGTAGCTGGTGTTATGGTTGTCATTTGATTAGTTGAATGCTCAATATAGTGTATTTGAAAGCCTTTAGTGTCTTCACTTTTAGCATTGCTTTCTTCAGGTGCTGTAGCTTTTTGAGTTGTAAGTTTTGTAGTTGTCATTGAAGTTGGGACTTTAAGGTTTTCTGTAGGTTGCATTTGTTGTTTTTTGAAATCTCCTATTTAAGTGTTAGTTTCCACTTCTTCTATTTGGTTTTGGAATATCTTTTCCTCATTTAAAGTCAAAATTTGATTTGGTGACTTTAAGTTGTCAGATTTTTCTTGCAGTTTGGCTTTAATTTGCTCTGTCATTGCCAAAATCATGTCCAGTATCAGTTTATAGTCAAGTGGTGGGATATATTCATCCATTTCATTATTGTTTGCAGCTAAATCTTCCATGGAGGCTATTTTAATAAGAATAAAAGATTGTCCACCTCCGAAAGAGTTGTTTTCAGTGCCAGGTGTTCCCACGCTTAACTTTAAAAATAATGTCAAGGACAGCTCTGTTATTCAGTCAGCTCTCACAACAGAAAAAAGAAATTTACTTGCTGTACCAGGTTTTGCCAAAATATATCATCAATAGCATATAAAATGCAATGTAAAAACTTTCTTTCCCCCCCCCCAAATTAATATAGAACTTTTGTAGCACTAGTCCAATTTTTTCCTTAATTCACAATTTAGAGAGAAAATAGGATAGTGGATCCCCAGCAAAAAATAGGAGCTTTTTAGTAAATACAGATGAAATTGTTTAATTTCTTTGCTAAATTACTTGAGTTTCTTTTAAAGCTTTAAGGCTTTTCAAAAAAAGGGGAAAGAGATTTTCAGGAAAGTCCCACAGGAAGATGGTTAAGGGAATAGGAAAGGTAAAGGCTCACCCAGGTCCTTAGTGCTAGGTAGTGCTTTTGGCTTCCGGCAGAGAGCGGTTTAGTGAACGGCCATCTTTATGGCTGGTCTCTTCTTCTTCGGGTCAAAGGAGATTGTCCCAGATTCAAGTGGAGGGCTGCTGCCCTTCCGTGGTTGCAGGGAAGGCCTCCTTGCAGTGATCGCCCCTCCAGGGCGATTTTTGACCCTTTTCAGGGTCCTCCAAAAAAAGAAAAGAAATGGACGGTAGGAAGTGGACTGTTCCTGCACGTTCGGAAGCACCACGTGCACATACCGGAAGCCTCTATGGTGCTTTCTATAACAGCATACCATTTCCCACCCAAGACAGTCAGGTCTTAGTTTTCTTATATCTAGTCACAACACAGAGTAATTTCTGGCTACATATAAAGGAAAAGGTAAAGGTTCCCCTGCACACGTGTGCTAGTCTTTTCCGACTCTAGGGGCTGGTGCTCATCTCCGTTTCAAAGCCGAAGAGCCAGTGCTTGTCCGAGGACGTCTCCGTGGTCATGTGGCCAGCATGACTAGACGCCAAAGGCGCACGGAACGCTGTTACCTTCCCACCGTAGTGGTCCCTATTTTTCTACTTGCATTTTTACGTGCTTTCAAACTGCTAGGTTGGCAGAAGCTGGGACGAGTAACAGGCGCTCACTCTGTTATGCGGCACTCGGGATTCGATCTGCCAAACTGCCGACCTTCTGATCAATAAGCTCAGTGTCCTAACCCACTGAGCGTCCCTACATATACATATAGATATAGATATAGGCTACATATAGATATTGCATAAATTCTTCCGCTTTGCTAGTCCATGACATAAATCATCTCCCCTTATTAAACATACCTTCTTGAATAATCATAGGTATGCATAAAAACATACTTTAGGTTTGTTTATTTGGTGCCTTTGAAGTCAGTGTTGATCCTGGCAACTGCCTGGACCAGTTCCTGCAGTTTTCTTGGCAAGGTTTTTCAGAAGGGGTTTCCCACTGCTTCCTTCTTAAGGCAGAGAGAAAGTGACTGGCCCAAGGTCATCAGCTGGCTTCATGCTTAAGGTGGGACTAGAATTCCCTGTCTCTGATGCCTTAACCAGCACACCAAAATGGTCTCCATTAAAAGACAATAGTGGAGTTTTATGAATTCTTCATTGTCTTCTGGCAGATTTAAACGAGGGATGCCTTCCCAGTGTGCACCCCAATGTTTTCACTGACTGAAACTTTAGAGCAAGATCTGAGGCAGTTGCACTTCAGGCACTTGAAAATGGAGTAACTGACTTCCGGTGGCTGCGCGGCGCCGGAGACAGCCTTCCCGGGCTGCCCGCGGCTCAGCTGAGTGATTTTCGCCCGAAACAGCGCCGATCAGCTGTTCGGGCGAATTTGAAGCCCCCTCCTCGGGAGAAGAGGAGGGGGTGAGGCCCCAGGTAGGGGTAGAGTTCTCCGGGGCCGCCTGAGCTTGGAGCTTGGGCGGCTGAAGGATTGAACTCCCCCGAAGCCTGGGTTGCTCCCAGCTGGCTGCGTCTCTGCTCCGGATTCCTTGGAGCAGAGCCAGGCGTCTGCAAACACCCCTGCCTGAAGGAAGGACTATGGATTAAAAGGAGCAGGCAGAGCGGTACAAGAGGAAAAGGTGAAGAGGATTATTTTATTTTACTCTCGAGCTTGATGGACTTTTTAAACTTAAAGTGAAAGTGCGTCACAATTGAAAGTAAAAGATGGTGGCTAAACCTCCCCCTAAAACTCTTCAGAGTGGTGGATCTTCTCCGGTGCAACAATCATCATTACAGGCGTTGCATCCTCCTGATGTATTGACACCGAAGGACTTACGAGATGCTCTGGAAAAACATGCCCAGGTAATTTTGGAATCAATGGGTGATAAATTTGCACAGATGGAGGAGAAATTGGAGAAATTGGAGGAGAGAATGGAAGAGAGGATGGAACAGAAGTTCAGCGTGATGAAGGTAGACATTTTGTCTTCAGTGCATAAAGTGGCGGAATGTGTGGAAGATTTGGATGAAAAAGTGGATGATTTGATTCAAAAGAATGCCATATTAGAAGCAAAAGTACGGGAGAATGAAGATTTAAGAGACAAAATGGAAAGAGAATTAAGTTTTGCTCAATATTACCAGATGCAGTTTGCTGTTAGAATTAGAGGTTTAAAAGAGAATGCTAAGGAAGATTTAAAGCAGCTGGTTTCTGAGGCTCTCGAAGTGGTATTGAAGCAGCCAGCATCTGAAATAAGAGAAGGTATGGATAAAGTGTTCCGTGTGAATTCATGGATTGCTAGACAGAGAAAGTTGCCTAGAGATGTGGTGGTTTACTTTGCAAAAAGAGAAATCAGAGATGAAGTTATACAAGCTGCCTATGATGCTAAAGTTGTGATTGCTGATCAAGAAGTTTTGGTTTTAAAAGAAATTCCTCCAAAGATTTTAAGGAGAAGGAAGGACTTTACATTTCTTGTGCAAGAGCTCAAGCAACGAGATATAAGGTTCAGATGGGAGATTCCAGATGGGTTGATGGTGATGTATGAAGGTAAAAGGTACCGGCTGATTACTGTGAAGCAAGCGCGTGATTTCTATAATAACGTTCTAAAAGCAATCCCATTAACACTTTTGGAAGCAGCAAAGGGATCTGGAGAAGGAGAACATCAAGAGGATGAAGCAGAGGAAAATGGAGCTGGAGGAGATCAAGCTATAACTTCTTTGGATGATCCTAGAGAGCAAAGGGTAACGCGTGCTGCTTTAAAACGAGCAAAGAAAATAAAAGAACGAGACCAGCAAAAGTTTTTGGAACTTCCACAACGTACTTATAGCCAAGCAGTGGGAGGAGCACGGCCTAAAGAAGATAGTCCTATCAAAGCAGTGCTCCAAGAGCTTTGGGAGGATATGCATGGCAACTAAATTTTTTTTTTATTGAAAAGTTTTAAAATACAATTTTCCTTTAAAAAAACCCCCTTCCCCCTCCCTCCTCCCCCCCTCCCTCCCCTCCTCCCCCCTCCCTCCTCCCCCCCTCCCTCCCCCCTCCCCCCCCCCTACTTCCCAGAGCTGAATACAAGGTATATATATATATATAAAAAAGCAAACCTAAGCAACCATATACTAACAACTATAAATTCTAAAATCCATCACTCTCTAGCTTATATAGGATAAAACAAACCTTAACAATATTAAATATATGTATAAAAAAACTAGAATAAGAAAAGGACACTCTCTAGCTTATATAGAATGGAACAAACCTTAATAGTATTAAATATATATTAAAGACAAAAAAAAAGGGAAAAAGAAGAAAAAAACCCCTTCTCAACCCTATACTTATCCTAAATAAACTCCATCCATTTTATCCATTCCATGATATAACATTCTTACAAATAATTTTCCAAATTAACCAAGGATCCCAAATCAAAAAACTTTAAAGTCAACTCTTCTGTAATCGGCCGTTCCTCTTCCAGTACCACAATCCAAAAAAGCTCACCCTTTCCACAGAACCACCAAATATAAAAATATATTGCGTCTACACCCAAATCTTTTTCCCCCTCCCCTACTTGACTACTTGACTATATCGTAAAAGTTCCATAGACTTCTGCAATTCCTGCTACTTTCTCTTCTTAGATCGTTTTGCAGCAGCACGCGTCACCCTCTGTTTTATAGATTCATCCGACGAGGTTGTATCTTGATCTCCTCCAACACCGTTGTCTTCTATCTGACCATCTTCGGCCTCTTGATGCACTCCTTCTCCAGATCCCTTTCCAGCTTCCAAAAGTGTTAATGGCGTTGCATTTAAAACATTATTGTAGAAATCACGCGCTTGCATCACAGTAACCAAACGGTACTTTTTACCTTCGTGCGTCACCATCAACCCCACTGGGATCTCCCATCTGAACCTTATATCTCGCTGCTTGAGCTCTTGCACAAGAAATGTAAAATCCTTCCTTCTCTTTAGAATCTTTGGAGGAATTTCTTTTAAGACCAAAACTTCTTGATTAGCAATCATAACTTTAGTATCATAAGCAGCTTGTATAACTTCATCTCTAGTTTCCCTTTTTGCAAAATATACCACCACATCTCTAGGCAACTTTCTCTGACTGGCAATCCATGAATTCACACGAAACACTTTGTCCATGCCTCCTTTTATTTCAGATGCTGGCTGTTTCAACACTATTTCAAAAGCCTCAGAAACCAGCTGCTTTAGATCTTCCTTAGTATTCTCCTTTAAGCCTCTAATTCTAATGGCAAACTGCATCTGGAAATATTGAGCAAGACACAGTTCCTTTTCCATTTTATTTTCATTCTCCAATAGTTTTGCTTCTAATATAGCATTCTTTTGAGACAAGTCTTCTAGCTTTTCCTCCAATTCTTCCACACACCGAGCCACTTTAAACACTGAAGTCAAGATGGCAACTAAATTTTTAACTTGGAACGTTAATGGACTAAATTCACCACAGAAGAGGAAGAAAGTTTTTCAATATTTAAAACAATTCAAGATAGATGTTATATGTTTGCAAGAAACGCATATTAGAGTTTTGGATCAAAAGTATTTATCGAACTCAAGGTTGGGTACGCAATTTGTTGCTTCTGCAATGAATAAGAAAAATGGAGTGGTTGTTTATGTTAAAAGTGCCTTAACAGCAGACTTAATTGAAGCAGATAAGCATGGAAGATACGTTATGATAGAGCTGCTGCTAAAAGGTAAAAAGACGCTTTTAGTTGGATTATATGCACCTAATCAACAACAAGCTGACTTTTTTAGTTTACTTCACACAAAGCTTACCCAGTTGGATTATAAATCTTTTATTTTTATGGGGGATTGGAATGGTGTTTTGGATGTACAGATGGATAAGGCTGGAGCTTTTAAGCGCATTCCAAGTCATGCTAGACTGCCTAAATCTTTTTTTGAAATGAAGGACGACTTGGAACTGCGAGATATTTGGCATGAGAGACACTTGCAGGAAAAGGATTACACTTTTTATTCTGATAGACATCAATCTTTTTCGAGGATTGATTTTATTTTGTTGACCAATGACTTTTTTTTGAGGACTAAAAAGGTGAAGATTTGTGCAAGAACTATCTCTGATCATAGTCCAGTTTGGTTAGAGATTGATAAGGACAAAAGAGACAGGCGCTCGTGGCGTGTAAATGAGAATTTGTTTAGAAATCAGAGAAATGTGGAAGAATGCAAACAGCGGATGAAGGATTTTTTTGAAATTAATATGAACAAGGGTACCTCTATGGATATGGTGTGGGATGCTAGCAAGGCTTACATGAGAGGGGTGTTGATATATATGAATAATAAACATAGACGTGCTGTGGAAGCTAGGAGGAAAGAACTGGAGAATGAAATAAAGGAAAAAGAAAAGGCTTTGATTTTGAACTCAGAGGATGTGAAGATTAAGGAGGCTATTAAACTGTTAAGAGGACAATTTGATAAATTAATGGCTGACCAAGTGGCAACCAACCTGCGGTTTGCCAGGCATAATACTTTTTGCAACGCTAATAAACCAGGGAGATGGTTAGCTTATAGATTGAGGAAAAAACAAAGGGCTTCTAATATAGATAAGATTGAGTATAAAGGAAGGGTTGTGTTTCAACAGGACCTTATCAAGGACGCTTTTGTGGATTTTTATTCTAAATTATATGCTAAGGAGAAAATTAATGAAAAAGACATTGATATATATTTGAAGAATGCTAGCATCCCGGTTCTTACGCAAGTACAAAAAGAGGGGATTAATCAATTGATTACAGAAGAAGAAATTCTTACAGCAATTAAGGAACTGAAGGTGGATAAAGCACCAGGTACAGATGGTTTGACTGCGGCCTATTACAAAAATTTACAATTAGAGATGATAAAACCGTTAAAGGAACTGTTCCAGACAATCCAGAGGGGGGGAAAGGTGCCACCGTCTTGGAGAACAGCTTTTATTTCTTTGATTCCGAAGGAAGACCAAGATGCTACTCAAGTTAAAAATTACAGACCGATATCGCTTTTAAATACAGATTATAAGATATTTGCTAAGGTTTTGGCTAATAGACTGATGAGGGTTCTGCAACAGGTGATTCATGGGGACCAAACGGGGTTTATTAGTGGTAGGCAAATGAAAAATAATGTGAGGCATATAGTTGATGTGTTAGAGTTTTTGGAAAGGAACAACCAGATCTCTGCGGTGCTAATTTTTTTAGATGCTGAAAAAGCTTTTGATCAATTGAATTGGCAATTTTTGTTGAAAGTTTTAGACAAAATGGATTTTGGGGAAAAATTTTTGCAACCGATTAGGGCATTATATCAAAAACAAACTGCCCGAATTATAGTTAATAATAGCTTGACAGAAGCATGTAATATTGAGAAGGGCACAAGGCAAGGGTGTCCGTTATCGCCCTTGTTATTTGTGCTAACATTAGAGATATTATTGGTTAAAATACGGAATTCGGAAAAAATTAAGGGGATACAAATTAGAGATCAGGATTATAGATTGAGAGCATTCGCAGATGATCTGGTTGTTACAGTGACCCAGCCAGAGAACTCTGTTGTGGACCTGATGGAGATAATAACACAATATGGGAAGGTTTCTGGATTTAAAGTTAATATACAGAAAACCAAAATTTTGGCCAGAAATATGACAGTTTCGCAAAAGGCTCTCTTAGAAGGACTAACTGGATTTGAGATTGTTAAAAGGGTTAAATATTTGGGGGTGTTTTTGTCGCCCTCTAATACAAAGTTATATAAAAATAATTATGAAAAACTATGGGGGAAAATTCAAAAAGAATTGGAGAATTGGGAAAAATTGCAATTGTCTTTGTTGGGACGGATTGCAGCAGTGAAAATGAATGTCCTGCCTAAATTCTTATTTTTATTTCAAATGATACCGATTCTTAAGAAAGATTCTAATTTGGAGGAATGGCAGCGAGGTATAAATGAATTTGTGTGGGCAGGGAAAAAGCCACGGGTTAAACTTAAGATTATGCAGGATACTCGTGAGAGAGGTGGGCTTAAAATGCCCAATTTTAAACTATATTATGAAGCTGCTGCATTAGTTGGAATAAGTGATTGGATTAATTTGACACAAGACAGATTATTAAATCTTGAGGGCCATGATTTGTTGTTTGGCTGGCATGCATATTTGTTGTATGACAAGAAGGTAGACAATGTGTTTAGAGTGCATATTTTAAGACAGGCATTGTTGAGAGTTTGGAAGAAGTACAGACATAAGTTAGATTGTAAGATACCATTGTGGGCAATTCCAAAACACGCAATAGAAAATATACATGCTGGCTTCAAACATGATGTGACTACGTACAAGGAGATTCTAAGCTTGGAAAGAAATGTTTGGTGTTTGAAATCATATAGCCTCTTGCGAGAAGAGAAGGTTGTTCAAAATTGGTTTCAATATACTCAGTTACAGGCCAGGTGGAAAGAAGACCAGAAAAATGGTTTTACAATGACTGATGAAAATTTGATAAAGCAAATTAGAAACCAGGGACCAGCACATATTAAACGGATATATCTTGCGTTGATAGAGATTGACTCAGAAACAGAGCTTGTTAAGGATTGTATGATAAAATGGGCCCAAAACATCCAGGAAGTTATCACAATGGACACGTGGGAAAAGATTTGGGTGAGGAACGTAAAATTTACACAAGCTCAAAATCTAAGAGAGAATTTTTACAAAATGTTTTATAGATGGCATTTAGATCCTAAAAAGCTTGCAAGTATGTATCTGAATTATCAGCCTAAATGTTGGAGGTGCGGTGATGAAGACGCAACATATTTTCACATATGGTGGACTTGTAAAAAGGTTAAGGCCTTTTGGATAAAAGTCTGGTGGAACATGCAGAAGATTTTTAAACGGAGGATAAAGTTTTGTCCGCAACTTTTTTTGTTGGGAATAATTACAGATGCTACAGTTGTGGACACTAAGTTGATGTTGAACTTAGTTACGGCAGCAAGACTTTTGATAGGTCAATATTGGAAGAAAGAGGAACTGCCGACCATAGAAGAGTGGACTTTAAAGGTTTCCGACCTGGCAGAGATGGCGAAGATCTCGGCCTATTTGAAAGATCACTCGCAAGAACGCTATATTATGGAATGGAGAAAATGGATTGAGTTTATCCAGAACAAGTATAGGGTTAAGAAGTTTCATGTAGCATTTGAATAAGTCTTCCTTCTTTTTTCTTCTTTTTTTCTTTTAGTTTTTTTTTATATATATATATTTAATATTATTAAGGCTTGTTTTATCCTATATAAGCTAGAGAGTGATGGATTTCAGAGTTTATAGTTGTTAGTATATGATTGTTTATGATTGTTTTTTTATATATATACCTTGTATTTAGCTCTGGGAAGTCGGGGGGGGGAGGGGGGGAGGGGGGAGAGGTAGGGGGGGAGGGAGAAGGGAGGGGGAGGGGGGATTTTTAAAGAAAAATTGTGTGTTAAAACTTTTCAATAAAAAAAAAGAAAATGGAGTAACTGAAACAAAAGCTGGTTTCATAAGTGATCATCAGCAAAGCTTCTATTAACTTCAGAAGGGAGCAAAAGAGAAAAAAAGCAAAGAAAGATTAACAGAATTCTCTTTTAGTTGCATTTCATTAGCATGTCGAGCTGCAAAGGCTCTTTAGCTCTTTTTTCCCTCTGGAGAACAGGTCTTTGAACCTGGTTGGGGGATTTCCTTCTTGAATCCCAAAAGATAAAAGGAAACTCAGCTGCCGTGACAGCCTCGTGTGATTCTCAGCTTGGGGAGATTAGTGAACTAGGAGGGAAGGGCAGGAGTGGGAACTAGGGTAGAAGACTTTGGCATAGAGTCAAAGGACTGCTGACATTAAGGATTGGGTATTGCTTAAATGTAGAAAGCTTTGCTGCTTGAGGACCCCCTCACCAGAATGTTAAAACTTGCAGACATCTGAATGCAACACCTGTGCAACTGTCTAGAAACAACAGAGGTGTACATTCCCTCGTGTGCAGAAATCCTGATATCATTTCCAAGTCCAGGGATGGAAAGCAGAAATCCCACATATATCCCATTCTCAGTCTTCAATGACGCCTGGATTGATGGACAATTTTGTGTATCAATTTTATAATCTTACACTCAAGTTTCCTCTTTTTTTTAAAAAAAAATAATCTATGCTAGGTACCTGCAGAAGAATAACTATCAAGCCAGATGTGGCATGGATTAAAGTCTTGCCTGGTTCTACATCCCTGCATCTGCCATATTATTATATATAGATATGTAATGCTATAACATGTTTTTGTTAAAATCAGTTTTGATAGAAAGTAGTTAAGTGTTGTATATTTAAATATTGTATTCTGTTGCTTTTATGTCTGTTGTTTCCTTTAGTGGGAACAGCAGGTGCATGTAAACATGGAGGTACATGTCTGCTTGAGCAATACGTCACACAAGCATAATATAGGCATGCATTTCAATCTGTGCTTCAGCATTAAGTGAATCTCTGACTGCATAGCCAGATTGCTATGCCATTTTCTTTCCATAGCAAATACCCACAGCATGCGCATGACTTCCTTATCAATCTTACTGCTTGTCACCCAGCAATGACCTGTGTTTTGCCATTCAGCAGAGCAGAGTCCAACCAGGATCTGTAGCCCTAGGAGCAATCTTAGCTGTTTCCTCATCTGCAGCAGGGCTAGGAAATTGAACAGCTTTATCTTCGTTAGTGGCTGATGGGCTAAAGTAGAACTGAAATGTTTTATGCTGTGCTTTTGCTGCTGATTGCTGCACTGAGCAGCACAATATCACACTTCACTGTCCTTCAAACTCCACTTAGAAGGAACCAAGGCTTCCCATTCCCTGCCACAGTTCACTATTGCATTTATCTTTGACTAATAACCCAGGTGGGACTTCCATGGATTACAGTCTCCTGGGCTATTTATCTTCAGAGACATTAGCCTCTTATATTTATTGGCTATGTAAACAAAAGCCTGATTTAACAAGTGGCCTTCATAACAGGAGACAGATGTCTCCAGAACCTCAGGAACTCGTAGGATCACATGTCTGAGAAAGTTCAGTGCTGGTTCATGGAACTCGAAGGATTCAAGTAATTATTCAGCCCAAGAAATAGCAGTGCTTCTTCTTTCCAACTCCATCTCAGAAATTCTGATCTTGATGCAGCAACAAAGCAGGTGTGATATTAGGATTTTGCAGGTGTTGCAGGATAAACTACCAGTGAAGACGTGTGGAGCAATGGAAAGTACGTCTTTGCCATTCAGAATGCTGTTCTGTGGAATTGCATGACTGTTGTGAGAAGTAGTTTAAAAGCCAGTAGCTCAAAATCCAGAATATCAGCACTATGGTTAAGACTTATCCCCTGTTGGTTAACCAACAATATTGACTTTCTGCAAACAGTTCCAGGTTCAGCATGGTTCGGCTGTTGGCAGACAACAAGCTCTAATGTATACAACTATACAATATATCTGTTGGCTACTTCCATGCAGACTCAGGACGTGGCTTTATCAGGGAACACATTTGTTAGTTCCCCAAGAGCACATGCTTTGTGGAAGGACTATGCAAAGTTCTGTCCTTGGCACTGTGAGAAATACTGCAGATTAAGGGACTAACAACAGTAAACAGATGCTCACTTCTCTGAATAATCCTCAGCTGCCAAATCAAGTAGCAATACCATTATTTGAAATCCAAATGTAAATTTGTAAGGCACGGTTTATTCAGGTTTTTTTTTGGAAAAGCTGATGGTACTGATGCACCTGATAAAGAAAATTCAAAGGCTGATAAATTGGATTGCCCAATTGCTGAAGGATATCTACAGAGTAAAAGGGTTACAAAGGTTCGTAGAATTCCACCCCTCCCCCTCCCCAAAAAACTATGAGAAACTTGCATCCATTTCTCCTCTTGAATCAATTTGGAGGTATGGCATAAATTCTGAGTAAGGGAGAAGATGGTGGACTGTTAGGTTGTTTCTTGGGACGAAGCCCATGGATGTCACTTTAGGAATGGCTCCAAATAATAGAACCAAGCCATGTCCTTTTGGGTAAGTTACTAGAAAATATTATATCAATGTCCATTTTCACAAATCTTTTCACAAACTTCTCTCTTTTTGAAAAATGCTATTCATTATTTTTTTTTCAAATAATAACAAACCAAAAGGAAATAGGGGAATAAAAACAGAAAAGTGCAAAAAAATAAAAAGAAAGCCAGAGTTCAGAAACATATAGATGATTTCTCTTTCAATAGATAATTTACATTCTCATTGTCCCTTTTATCTATTTTACAAGTCCCTTCACCCCTTCATTTAGTCCTCCTCTTTCATAGTCTTTAAATCCTCAATTCATTTTTTATTTCTTTCAGCAAAAAGTATAAGGCTTCCAGTCTTTCCAAAAAGTTTATGCTTGTTCTCTGACCAAACAGGTCATTTTCACTATTTCTGCAAGTACCAATATCTGATTTCTCTATGTACTTAATGACAGCTAAACTATTTTAAAGCTTGTTCTGTTTGGTGGATCTGGAAATAAAAGTTTAAAAATCAGGGCACTCAATGCACTTCCAGATACACATGCAGTTCTGACAATAAAGCAAAGTGTTAACAAGATGACAGTGCAAACAAGTGCTTGTTATTGCAAAATTTCCCATTACTCCTGTATCAGTTGCAACTTATCTTCTGATGAAGGAAGATACTGTGTATAATTTTGAGCCTTGATCTGCTGACTGCTCAAACACGGCTTAGTCTCTACTATTTGCCTCCCAGGATGAAAAAAGAGACTTGCACATCTGTAAGCCATGATGGAGCCTTGCAAGATTTCTTTAAGGCAGTGGTGGGATTCAGCCCGTTCGCAACACTTTGGCAGAACTGTTAGCCCAGGCCCGGAATGGACTTCCAGAAGCGGCATCTACACAGAGAACTGGTTGTTCACATATTTGAATCCCACCATTGCTTTAAGGACTGATTCTATCAGTTTTGACTCAAATGGCTGTTCCCACATTATTCATTCTTGATCTAACCGAAACAGACTAAAAAAATGATTGGAAATAATTGATCCATTTTAATGTCTTAAACTGGATTTAGAAGGATAGAGAGATGGAGAGGCTGATCACTGGGTATGTTGTTAGAGTGAACAATGACTAGTACGTTTATCCCATGGAAATGTGTGGTTTTCTGTTCCTCAAGCATATTTCTACTTGAGCTGGGATATAAATGAAGGTATCCTTAAGGAAACACCAAATTTCCTAAGTTACTGCTGTCTCGAAGCATAAGATGTCAAGCAAAATGGGAGTCAGGTTTGTTGATGTTTTGCAAGAGAATATTATGGTAATTTCTCTCCTTTATACATAATTTTCAGATTAAGTTATACCAAGGCTTCCGTAGGAAGAGGCAGGTTGCAGCAAATGTCATTTAAAACTTGATTATTATTTTTAAACCCTCATCAAAATAAGCCTATCTAATTAGGACAATTACACTATACTGCCACATAAGGGGGAAAAGATTGATTTAAAAATCAGAAGCACCATAAATAAAAAGGGTTTTCAGTTTGTGAACGCACTGCAGCATAGCTTCTTAATATAGAACTCAATTTTGTTGAGAAAGAAAAACTGCAATCACTGTTCCTCTGAAACTTGGGGAGAGTTGTCATGTGACAGCCAAATATGCTGTCAATAGCTTTGAAAAACTCAGCCTAAGCAGGAACAGATGCAGACTGTATGACCATTATCTTTCTGCATGTAACAGCACCATGGGCCTTCATTTCTGGATCTGTCATAGAACAGATTGGGGGTGACAGAGAAACTAAATAAAAAGCCCAGCCCTAATATCCTTTTACTTTTTAAAGCGTTTCAAGTATGGATGTTCTGAATCAAGCACGTTGTATTGTGATTTTAATTCCTTGTTAAGACACTTGCTGGTCTGTTTAAGCGAATTTAGTCACATTTAATGGCCCTTTCCAGACAGTGAACTCATAAAGCACCTGGTTCATCTGAAATATCTTTATTTTGCATGTAGAAGAAGGTTACAGCAGAGAAGGTGTGGTCAGGTGAAGACTGGACGGTACTTTAAGGTCGAAAGACAGTAACAGGATTACTGTCTGCGTGGCTTGTGTTCACATGTTACAATGGAGGATGGAACACAAGGAAACAAGGAGAAGGAGGAAGTCCAACCCAGAAGGGGTGGATCATAGTACAGCATCATGAGCAGGATAGGAAATACATCACAAAGGGGGAAGGTACTGGTAGACCCAATTAGCATATTATAATTTCCCAAGAACAGCCACATGGTGGCAGCACACTCCCTGTCTGGTATTTCATAATACCACTATATAAATCCCATAACGGTAGTTATGCAAATGCAAATACACGTTTGTGGTTTGTTGTTGTCAGAAAGCACCTAAGAAATATAAGTAATAAATCTGAGAAATAGACATAAAACTGAGAGATATAAAAATTAAACATGCATACATATAAACATAAACTTGAGAGATATACAAAAAAACATGATATATGAGGCATAAAAACCTGAGAGATATAAAAAAACATGCATACATATTGCAATAATAAAACTGCCATTTCAGGCTGAGGTTTTGCTTGTTGCGTTCAAGACCTGAAAGATATAAAAGAACATGCATATATATTGCAACAATAACAATTGCCTTTTCAGGCTTCAATAGTCTGGATCAGGTTGAAGGCACTTTTCTTCTTGAAGGCAGGATTCAACAGGGAAAGCAACGAGTTCAGGCAAGACAAGTTCTTTGATTGTCTTATGGAGGTTTTAGTGCCTTTCGATTCTTGAGCTCGTTGGTCCTTAAACAGAACAAGGTCTCTAACTTGGAGATTGGGTGAAGGTGAAACGTTGGTGACTGGAGCGTGACTTTGATGCTCCCCGCCATGCTGCTTTCCGCCATAATTGGAAGCAGGGTTGGATACAGGTGGTTGCTGTGGATTTCCTGAAAGTGGATCAGGATGCGTACTGTATAATGTTTGTTGCTATCGCATTCTGTGCACTTGACAAAGGCTTTACAATTTTTAGCAAAATGGCCATATGAAGCACAGCACCTGTAGTGTATTCGTCCCCACCACCTGAATTGCTCCATTTAGGAGGAGGTGGTACAGGATGTGAGTTGCCACCACCTGAATCACTCCAAAGAGGAGAGGATGGTACAGGAGGTGAAATGCTACCACCTGAATCATTCCATAGAGGAGGAGATGATACAGGAAGTGAGATGTCCATCTTTCTTGTAGACACAGCTCCACGTGAGACTCTGTGTTGAGCTGCTGTGTTACCATACCTTGGTGATGGTGATGGAGGAGGCACACTGGGTTCATTGAAGTCGAAGCTGGGGTCATTGTTCGTCCAGGCGTGATGACTTATAAACCTGCAAAAATATGAGAATAGGGGAAAGGAAAAGAGTAGGTCGAGTTCCTTTCTGGTGGTAAGGTTGAGATCACCAACAACAGCTTTGAAGGTTGCTCTCCAGGATCTGAAGTCTTCTGGACAGTCATCAAACCTTGAGAGGCTAGTAGTGATGAGGTCTTGACGATTGGCGTGTTTGGCGTACTCAGGAAGGTCTGGTCTCTCACTCTTTGATACCAAAGAAACTTGTGGAACCTCTTGTGTGTGAGAGTTCTCTGGTGAATAAGGATGAGGTCCATCAGGATGGAAAGATGTTGCAAGAGCATTCAGCTCTGGTGTATGCTCTGCGGTTTGTGCAGGCTGTGGAGTCAACCGTTGATCATTGTTGGGAATTACGTTGTCATTGACAAGAGGGGGTGCAATTTGAGGTGTTGGCGCACCTGCTTCTGGGCGTTGAAGAGGTGCAGGCCTCTGCAGGCTTGGGATTTCTGTGCTGTCTGTAAGAAGCACAGTTGATGCACCTGTGCTGCTTTGAAGAAGAGGTGTAGGCACTTGCAGTTCTGGGTTCTCTGATGTTTGTGGGAAGTGCAGAAGATGCACTTGTGCTGCGGTGTTGAAGGAGTGCAGGCCTTTGCAGTTCTGGGATGTCTATGATTTTTGTAGGCAGTGTGGAAGATGGCTCTGCATCGTTGCAAACATGCTGTAACACATATTGACTGGTGCGTTCCATCGGATCCTTCACTTCTGTTGGGATGGAACAATCTACATTGGAGCTTTCCTTTGCTGCCTGTTCATAGACCTTCAGCTTTGCTAAAGCAGCCGCTCGTTCCTTTTCTATTTGCAGAATTTTCATTTGGGCTTCCATCTCTGCTTGCTTCTTGGTAAAGGAGAGAAGCACATCCTTTTCTTCTGCAAGCGCACGGGTCTCTAGCAGCTTGCGATATATCGTTGAAGACCTGGAACGAGAGGATCTAGCAGGGCGTGCTGTGTGTCTACTTGATGTGGACCTATGAGATCTGGTCTCTTGCAGGTCAGCAATACTTTTTTTTGCCTTATTCTTTGCCTCTTGCACCAGGAGATCTCTTTGGTGGTTCAGATCCTCAATTTTAATTAATTCTGATGAGGAATCATCTACATTAGAGTCTTCCAAAAAACCTATGTATTTTTCAGACTGCCGCTGGTAACGTACATAAGCTGCAGATAGGCAATGTATGGAGTCTCTTAATACAGCAGGATTACCATCAAGACTGAGCAAAATTCTCATGGCGTGTGCGGTTCTGTCCCATAGCTCTGACAGATTACTGGAAAATTCATCTTTAGTTGCCTCATAAATTTCTATGAGTTTCTGGGCTGGTTTTATCGTACGCTTGGGTCTTCCAACCTCTTGGTGCAAATCAGGGTTGTCTGGCTGAACCAGCTCTTCTGGATCAGGATTGTCTGATTGAACCAACTCTTCTGAATCAATGGGACACTCCGCCATGGCTAAGACAGATGCAGAAAATTTCCTAGATATTTTGACTAAATTTGTTGAACTTCGCTCTTTGACCACCAGGAGGCACCTTCTGTGTGGTCAGAAACTTCAGGAAAGTTTTGACCACTAGGAGCACTCTACACGTGCCTGAGGACAAGCCTTTTACTTGCTGCGCAGTCACTGGGATGCTTCTTGTGTAGGTGAGTACTTCAACGAACTTCACCTCTTGACCACTAGGGATCGCTGTTTGGATGCAAGACTGTTATTGTCTCTAGCTTGAATTTGGTCGCAAAGTGAGGCAAATGTTCCTTCTTATGACCACTAGTCGTGAGCCTGTCTGGAACTCTTGAGAGACTTCCTGTCTGTATTAAGAGGACCAACCGTAGGCTATAAACTGTGTCTGACGAAGGTTAATTTGCTCTTTGTTCCTAGTTTATGGCTAGAGTACGATAAATCACTTGCTTATCCAAATAAAATGCTTGCATAGCTTGCTATAAGTGTGAATCAAAGTCTCTCTCTGTATACAAGCATTCACATGCATTTCAAATTTGCAGTTTAAGCATTTCAGTTTGGCCACCAGGAGTCGCTGCCTGTTACTAGGCAACTAATTGCTTAATGGCTCTTTTATTGTTGTTTCTCAGCAATCTTTATTGGAAAAGAGAGGGGAAAAATGCTAACTGGCAAACTTTTTTGTTTGAGCAAAACTCTAAAAACAATGGCTGATAGCACAGGATGATCTCTGTAGAAATGCTTGCATGGCTAGTCATAGATTTCATTTGCAACTGGCAAAATTTTTGCTTGAGCAAAATTCCAATTCTAAAGACAATGGCTATCAATCAATGCCTTTCTCTCTGTATAATAACACCCAAGCTTACAAGCTGTTACATAGCTTGCATTCCTAAGGTGGGGTGAACAACCAAGAGCTGGTTACCAGGACAACAGATTGCTTTATTGTCTATCTTTATTGCCACTTAATAGCTTAGCCAGAGAGGAAGAGTTCGTTTTTCAAAAGGTAAATCTCTGAAACTTCTAGAGAAAGACTATTTTGGGAAGGCAGGCAGGAAATTTCTTTAAACTTTCTTTTAGTTTCGCAAACTTGAAAGTTGCAAACAAACAGTCTCTTTGCAATTAAAACATGGAACATTGAAGGTACATTACAGCCATTCTAAATTTCAGGCAAGAGCTGGCAGAGAGGCAATGAGATGTTTACTAGCCTTTTCAAACAAGAGTTCACAGAATGTTATCTCCAAAGCCTTTGTTACCTCTGCCTTGCTCAAAAACAACATGCACATGAAGGATGCAGAGAGAAGAAATTCAGATTGCATTTCCTGACTGTTTTAAACTTGATTGTAGAAATGTTACAGACTTTAAATTGCAGATTTTAGAAATTAAAACACATTTTTCTAACTGAACTTTAAACTTGAATGAGGTAAACACATGCAGCCAGTAGGAATTAATTGCTATCCTTGACTTCTTACTTGCAGACAACACACAATGCAGCCAGTAAAATTGATTGCTGTTATTTAGCTTAAGCTTTTGCAGATAACATGCATACACAATGGATTGCAGGCAGTAAAAATTAACTTATGTCTTTCGACTGTTCTGAATCAAGCACGTTGTATTGTTATTTTAATTCCTTGTTAAGACACTTGCTGGTCTGTTTAAGCGAATTTAGTTACATTTAATGGCCCTTTCCAGACAGTGAACTCATAAAGCACCTGGTTCATCTGAAATACCTTTATTTTGCATGTAGAAGAAGGTTACAGCAGAGAAGGTGTTGTCAGGTGAAGACTGGATGGTACTTTAAGGTTGAAAGACAGTAACAGGATTACTGTCTGCGTGGCTTGTGTTCAGATGTTACAATGGAGGATGGAACACAAGGAAACAAGGAGAAGGAGGAAGTCCAACCCAGAAGGGGTGGATCCTAGTACAGCATCATGAGCAGAATAGGAAATACATCACAAAGGGGGAAGGTACTGGTAGACCCAATTAGCATATTATAATTTCCCAAGAACAGCCACGTGGTGGCAGCACAATGGGTATCTTGAACTCAGCCAGAGAGCCATAAGGCTCTATCTCAAACTGTGCTGTTGAAATTTAGAGGTTAAATTTCCCCCTTTGATGAGGGGATCTGAACGAAGTCTTCATTGCATGATCTTAAGGTCTTGATAGAGGAGAGTATTTGTAGTTCAGGGTTGAAATGAGGGGTCCTTGTGCTCTTTGAGTTGGTTATTTTCTTGCAGACATTTCATAACCCACATGAGAAGCTGTATAAGAACTCTATTTAGACAAGCACAAACAAGGAAAAACAGGTGTCATTTACAACATATAATGTAAAGATGCAACAGCCACTATGTAGGACAAACAGGCAGAAGTCTAGCAGAATACATCCAGGAACACCAACTAGCATTCAGAAGACTTGATGAAAACTCTCTTATTTCACAAGATATGGACACACGTAAGCATAATTTCAACTGGGAAGCTGTGACCATCCTAGACCAAACCATGTCCATGCTAGAGAATTTCTGGAAGCCTGGATCTGAGACAAATCAGCCATCCAAAGGCACATAGACATAAACAACTTTTACATACCATACAAAAGAGATAATCAATAAGCCGAAAAGGGAACAAAAGGACCAAAACATCTCCCCACCAGCAGTCAGATGAGCACAGATTAACACCAAGATTACCATCAGACCAACAAGAAGTAAGCAATACCCCAATCAAAGAACTGCCACCATTAAGTAGCCCAACCAAAGAACCACCAAAATCACTCCCACCAACACTGATAGGGCAAGCCACTATATAAATTGAGAGCAAACCCCACGCCTTACTAGATGAATGTTACCTAGTTTTGGTAATGAAATGACTGCACAAAAACAATCAAGCTCAGAGCCATCAAGGAGCCCTAGTCTTAGTGAATTGTCTTTAGAAAGACAGACGCGAGACCGTAGGCAAGATTCGAAAGGTTTATTCGGTTCAGCTCCCGGCAGCTGACTGTCAAAACAATCCGGGCTTTTATAGGGAACTGTCAAAACAAACAACCAATCAGGTAGCAGTATTTTCCCCGCCGTTCGGAGGACGGCCAATCAACGAACAGTACTCTGACAGCTCGGCGGCTGTCAGGGAATTCCTCCCAGCTGAGCGCTTAGCTCAGTTCGGAGGACTAGGTTGAAGACTGCGGATTTGACAGTTCCGGGAACTGTCAAATCCGGCGCGTGCGCGTTGGCCTCCGGTAGCCCTTTTGACAGCTGTCAACGGGAATGGCGGCCGGCTGGTTGGTGCGCGTGCGCCGTTGCTTCGGGCGGCCATTTGACAGCTGTCAACTGTCAAATGTCGGCCGGGCCGGCTTTTTCTTTGCGGCTTGGAAACTCCTGGTTTCCCAATATGATTCACCCCCTTTCCCCCCCCCTGAACAGGTACGTTATGCATAACAACATTTGAACATTTCAAAACAGTATGGTTAACAGGTTCTTTAACAGATGGCGGGTTTCCCTTCCATTCAAAGTCCGCGAGGTATGCGGGGGGCCTTTTGGTTCGGCTGGATCGTCGGGGACAGGGGTTGCTCCCTTCGGGTTGCGTGGCTGGAGGAGTTGTTTCTTGGTGGGGCTCAGCAGGTGGTTGTGGGTCCTGGGGGAGGAATTCATCAGGTCCGGGGGTGACAGCTGGTGGAGACTCGCCCGGAGTTGGTTGCAGAGGGGGGTTGGGCAGTGACCTGGGTCGGAGCTGATCCGAGTGTCTGCGTTGTATAAGTCCAGTCCCAGTGTCCACTGTGTATGATAATGGTCCTGTTTGTTCCAGGATAACCCCCTGAGCCCACTTATCCCTTCCCCCATAATCTCGGGACCAAACATTTTGTCCTTTGGAGAAAGTTTTTGGATGGGTGTTTGGTGTTATTTCGGCTGCCAGTCTGTCGGGGTGGAGTCTGTCGAGTCGTGTCACCAGGCGGCGGCCCCATCGTAGTTCGGCTGGGCTCTTGCCGGTGGATGTGCAGGGCGTGGAATGGTGGGCTAAGAGAAACTGAGACAAACGACGGTGCCAGTTCCCTGTGATGATTCTTTTAAGGGCGTCTTTGGTGGTCCTCACCATAACCTCCGCAAGGCCGTTGGACGATGGGTGGAAGGGAGCCGATGTTGAATGCCTAATACAATTTCTCCTCGTGAAGATCTGAAAGTCATGAGAAGTAAATTGAGGGGCATTGTCTGAAATAATAACGTCGGGGAGACCGTGTGTTGCGAAGATTCCCCTGAGGGCTTGAATGGTTGCGGCAGACGTTGTGCTGTGAACCGGGAGAACCTCCAGCCACTTGGAATAACTATCCACAACTATGAGGAAAACCTGTCCCTGGAATGGCCCGGCATAATCAATGTGGATTCGGGACCAGGGGTTTTTTGTGAGTTCCCACTTATGAATTGGAGCTCTGGGCTGGAGTGGGCGGGATTCTTGGCATAGGTAGCAGCCAGCGATGTACTTTTCTATGTCTTGGTCTATCCCTGGCCACCAGACGTAGCTGCGGGCCAGTGCTTTTGTTTTTACGATGCCAGGGTGGCCTTCATGTAATGTGTCAAGTACTTTTTGTCTGTTTTTGGAAGGCACGATTACCCTGCATCCCCAGAGTAAACATCCTAAGTGTGACGTTAGTTCACTTTGCCTGGAGAAATATGGCTGAAACTCTGTGCCTGGGCAAGAGGTTTGCCAGCCTGTGTGCACCCATGCTAACACTCTGCTGAGTGTTTTGTCAGATGATGTTGCGGCAGCAATGTCTTTTGCTGTCAGTGGGCATTCTGGTAGCTCTTGAATAGCTAAGATGTTGCTTGCTGGGGCTGGGTCTGGTTCGGTGTGGGGTAGGGGCAATCTGCTGAGGCCGTCAGCGTGACACATTTGGTGTCCAGGCTTGTATATTAATTGGTAGGAATATGCTGTGAGGAACGTTGTCCAGCGCAACATCCTGGGAGATAAGATTTGGGGGGTCTGACGGTCCCATGTGAATAGTCCTAGCAGTGGTTTGTGATCTGTGTAAATCACAAAGGGGCGGCCGTAAAGGTAATCGTGAAATTTTTTTATTCCCGCAACAATTGCCAGGGCTTCTTTATCAATCTGGGCATAATTTCTTTCGGTTTTTGAAAGTGTTCTTGAATAATATGCCACTGGGGCTTGGGTGCCGTTGCTGTCTAAATGGCTCAAAACTGCTCCGATCCCGTATGGGGATGCGTCGCAGGCTAGGCAGAGGGGTTTGTCTTCTTTGTAGTGGGAGATGGTGGCGTTGCTGGAAAGCATTTTTTTGAGTGTTCTAAAGCTGTTCTCGTGGGCTGTTGTCCATTGCCAGGGTGCCCCTTTGTCAAGCAGCCTGTGTAGGGGTTCTGCAACTGTTGCTTTCCCTGGCAGGAAAGCATGGTAAAAATTTAAAAGTCCAAGGAAAGCTTGGAGCTCGGTTTTATTCTTTGGGGTAGGGGCACCTTTGATAGCAAGGACTTTTGCGTTCGTGGGGTGAATTCCCTGCGAGTCAATTTTGTAGCCTAAGAAATCTGCAGATGGGACGCCTATAGAACATTTTTCCCGTTTAAGTTTCAGCCCCGCTTTTCTAAATCTTAATAATACTTCTTGTAGCCTGTCTGCTAAATTGTTTTCTGATTCCCCTGCGATGAGTATGTCATCGAAATAGGGGCATACACCTGGGATTCCTTTTAATGTTTTCTCCATGACTTCCTGGAAGATGCCAGGAGCCACTGAGATGCCGAATTGGAGGCGGTTCACCCTGAAAGCGCCTCGGTGTGTGACAATGGTTTGTGCTTCGGCTGTTTATCGGGTGACAGGTAGTTGCAGGAAGGCATGCGCTAGATCGAGTTTGGCGAATATTGAACCGGACCCAATTTCTGACAGCACGTCCCTGACAGCTGGCACGGGGTATGCATGGGGATTTAAAGCGCGGTTTAATGTCGCCTTATAGTCCGCGCATAGTCTTACGTCACCATTTGGTTTGACTGGTGTGACTATGGGTGTTTCCCAGGTTCCCCCGTCTGTTGGTTCCAGGACCCCAAGGTTGATTAAACGGTCTAATTCTGCCTCGATTTTTTGTTTCAACGCAAAGGGGACCCTTCTTGCCTTGATGCGGATGGGGGCTACCTCAGGTTTTAATTTGAGGTCTATAGGGTTTCCTGTGTATTAGCCAAGTGTTCCGTCGAAAACGTCTGCGAATGCCTGGCAAACCTGTTCTAATGTTTGGGATTGTATACGGTTGGTGCCTTCTAGGTGGATGCCCAGGGCCTCAAACCAGTCTAACCCAAGGAGGGTGGACCTGGGTGCCTCAGTGATCTGAATCGTTAAATGTCCCAGGAACTTTTTATATTCTACTTTTATTTGTGCCTGTCCCTTTAATTCGATGGCAGCTCCCTGAAAATCTGCGAGGAGTATTTTGGAGGGCTGCAGGGGAATACGGCGTTTATTTTTTAACCCAATTTTTCTGAGGGTGTCCCAAGACATTATTGAAACTGAGGAGCCGGAGTCGACCTCCATTTCGCAGGGCACCCCTTGGATTTTAACCCAAATTTTAATTTTGGGTTGTAACTGGTGGATGGGCGACCTTTTTGTTTCGGCTTGTATGGACAAGACTGAGGGCCGGGGAATTCCCTTGGCTGGGGAAGGGACCTGGGTCCTACCTGCCGGAATTTCCTCAAGCTCGTGGAGGGTTTCCCGGTTCGAACTGCGGCATGCTGAGCGAATGTGCCCGGTCTTCCCGCATCCGTGACATTTGGCGTTTCTGAAACGGCATGTGGCTCTGGCATGAGCCCCGCCGCAGCTGGCACACTTAGGTTTCAGCCCTGTGGCGGTGGGCCTTGAGCCCGGACCGGCTGGTCTGGATGGCCTGCGGTTCTTCCCGTGGTCGGTGCTCATCTTGCTGAAACGAGACATGATGTCGTCGACGCCGGCGTAGGGTTCTGGTTGCTCGTCGTCCGGCTCCCTGGCGTGGTGGACTGAACCGGCTGGGCTGCCTCTGTACACTGGAGAGACCTCACGGTGGCTATCTTCGTAGGCCATGATCTCTAACGTGAGTTGAGCGAGGTCCATCGTGGGCCTGGCTACCAGCTTCCGCTGGAGCCGCTCGTTAGAGAGGCCGGCGATAACCTGGTCTCTGATACGGTCTTCCAGGTCGGGGAATTGGCACCTGCGGGCGGCGTGACGTACCGCCGCGATGAAGGCTGTGGTGGTTTCGCCCGGTTGCTGATGGCGGCGGGCGAAATGGAGGCGCCAGAATAGCTCGGACCGACGGGGCATGAAGTGTTTACTGAGGCGGTCGGTCAGCACGGCGTACGGGATGGTCGCGATGGGGTCAGGGCTACAAAGCCCTACGGCGATGTCGTAGACAGCGGGCCCGCTGAGACAGAGGAGGGCGGCAGCTTTGTGGCGGTCCTCTGTTATCTTATTGACAACGAGGTAGCCTTCAATTTGTCCCCAGTGCGACTCCCATCCTTCAGGATGGCGGACGTCGAATTCTCTGACGTGACCTAGATTTGCCATGGTCTGGGTCCACAGTACTGTTCAAGCTGCTAAAAAGGGTTCCTTTGCCCTCCGAGTGGCTTCAGCAGTGACTCGTCAGCGGGAGGGATCGGAACTCCTTTGCGGGGTGACTCGGCTCAGTAAACAGCTCTATAGTACCGGGATCCCACCTTCGTCGCCAGGTGAATTGTCTTTAGAAAGACAGACGCGAGACCGTAGGCAAGATTCGAAAGGTTTATTCGGTTCAGCTCCCGGCAGCTGACTGTCAAAACAATCCGAGCTTTTATAGGGAACTGTCAAAACAAACAACCAATCAGGTAGCAGTATTTTCCCCGCCGTTCGGAGGACGGCCAATCAACGAACAGTACTCTGACAGCTCGGCGGCTGTCAGGGAATTCCTCCCAGCTGAGCGCTTAGCTCAGTTCGGAGGACTAGGTTGAAGACTGCGGATTTGACAGTTCCGGGAACTGTCAAATCCGGCGCGTGCGCGTTGGCCTCCGGCAGCCCTTTTGACAGCTGTCAACGGGAATGGCGGCCGGCTGGTTGGTGCGCGTGCGCCGTTGCTTCGGGCGGCCATTTGACAGCTGTCAACTGTCAAATGTCGGCCGGGCCGGCTTTTTCTTTGCGGCTTGGAAACTCCTGGTTTCCCGATATGATTCACTTAGGGTTTATTAGATACGTATGGGAGAAGGCACTATTTCAGGTAACTTGAGTCAGAGCCTCTATAGATGGTGGAGAACTAGCATAATATGTTAATATTAGCCAGGGTATTGCACAGCTGGACAAATACACCACGTACAAATAGTATCTCTGGCCTTCATCCAGTCCAATTCTTTACCCAAGCCCCGGATCAGAATGCCAACTGTTTCACCTATAAGATTAATAAGGAGAAGAAGAGCTGGATACTTTCTGCATTATTGAAGGTACCACATCCCCATATAACCTAAACGCTACATCTGCTGAAAAATGGGCCAAAATGTTTCTGCCCTACTCTTTCCTCTGACATTACAGCATGACTTGAAGGCCTCCTATAACTACTTTATGAAGAAACAGCTCAATTATGTATAAGAAACCAGCTGTTCATCCATAAGTCTGGACTTCACTGTGCTTCTTGAAGATGCACGATGTATAGAGGAATCCTAACAGGTTCAAAAGCAGTCAATATGGTGACTGTGCCTGAACAGTCCAAGGCTCACCTTAGTCTTAATGTTTGTAAATGCAAGATTCAAAAGGGGAGAGGCTTCAGTCACACAATTGTGGCTAACATATTTATTTACTTTTTTGATCCCAACTTCTCTGAATGCCCATAAGTCCTGGTCAGAATAGAAAGAAATATTTTTTCTTCCCCAGTTCTGGAGGCCAGTGGAAATAATTTGCTCTTTTCCTATAACAATCAGGAACTGAATAAAGAACAGAATTCTTCGGGTTTTAAAATAGAAATATAAAATTGGAATGTTCTTTATTTTTAAAGCATTTTTTTCCAGAACAAATTGAATCTTTCTTTTTAATTGGCAGCAACTCTTTGGGGTCGCTGTGATGAAACTTTGCCTGTGTATGTTAAAAATGGGTGCAGATGGTTCTGCCTCAGAAGCTGCTATCTCCCCCCCCCCGCCTTGTGCTGCATTTCTCTGAAGGCTGAGAGACTGCAGGGAAAGTAGGGAGAGAGTCAGTTGAAATATTATCTCAGCAAAGGTGACTCAGTCCAGGTGCTGAGGCAGGTGGGGAAAAGTGCCTCAAAGAGACTCTGCCTCCATTCGCTCACTATAACTAATACTGGGAAATTCTTCTGACAGTTTCCATGGTTCTGTATTTACCCCAGGCTGGCATTAACACGCCTTGTTTGAAATTCTTGTCATTCTTGCTTCTGTGGCCTTGCCAACTACCTGAGGCTCGACAGAATCATTTATAGACTGGTTTTATGGATAGAGAAGAGACTGCCGAGAAGTGGTAGTGGTCAAACATATTTCCTCTGGAAACTTCACTTCAACCTTTTTTTCCTAGGGCTAAAAAAAAGGAAGTCCATTAAAAAAAAAGACTTCAGGACCATTGTGTTTGAACGTAACACTTGACATGGATGGATGCTAATTTATTCCCTTTTCTACAGGCCCAGGAGATAAATAAGATCCTGGACTATTTATTTACTGGATTAATACAATCTGGGATTCTATGCTGAGTGCATTAATGCAAATTAAAATCAAAGTTAAAAAACAAAAACAATACAACAAAATAAGATCAATTGATAGCCAAGGCTGATATGGCAAACACTCACTCTCACACCATAATGAACTATATTCTTCACAGTGGTCATAGTAGGAGGCTACATGGACATCAGCCACTTCAGAGCTATACATCCTGATTAATGCTTGTGGAAAAACCTCCTTCAGCAGAGAAGGCCTTCTGTTTTCTAGCTAATTACACTACTGAGGTATTCATCTGTTAAACTGTGGAAAGGCAACCAAATGCCAAGTTACTTCTGCTCAGTGAGGAAAAAAAAGATGCCCAAACCTGGTTCTCTTCCTGTTGATTAGTATTCATATTAATAGGCCATCTGTGGCATGCTTCTTCTAAAAAGGAGGGACTTTAATTTAGTGGTACAAATTAGAGCATATGCTTTGCATGCAGATCATTCCAAATTTAATTATTGCCATCTCTGGACAGGTTTGGGAGAAACTTTTCTGAAAATTTGGAGAGGGACTGGCAGTGTAAGTTTGCTTAGCCTTAGGATATACCTGTGTTTCCCCAAAAATAAGACTGGGTCTTATATTTATTTTTGGTCCAAAAGACCAATTAGGGCTTATTTTGGGGGGGATGTCTCATTTTTCCATGTATGGGGGCAGCAAGCACTCGGGGCTGAAGGTGTCTGGCAGCAGCCGCAGCCTGCCAGTCCCTTGGCCGCCTCACTCTGAGGCTGTGAAGCCTGTGCAATGCAGGCGAGTGGGAGCACTGCTACCGCCAGGCTGGCCCCTGCCAGATGCGGTGCATGGCTGGTTGCCCACTCCATCCCTCCATCTGGTTGCTTGCGGCCACAAGGTAGCAGGAGCCAAGTGGCACACCAGTGCTGCCACCATGAGGAGAGGTGAGGCAAGTGGCAGGGATGTGTTGGAGCTCGTGGTTAGTAGAGAGGCAAACAGACAGGTAGCACCAACTATGGTGAGAAGGGCAGACAGAATCCCAGTAGGAGGCAATGGAGAGAGTTATGGAGGAGGTACGAAAGCTGATGTTGTAGGAGTTGAGCTTCTAACTCAGTCAAAAGGGAGGCAACACCCTTCAGGGGCAAAGTCGAGATGAATTTTCTACTTTCTTCTGGCTTCCAATACAACACTCTTGTGCTGAAAGAGGAAGAGGAGCAAGCACACCAATCATATTGAAATTGCAGCTTGGTTCATTAATGTACAGGCTAGGAACTCTTTCTGTCTGACAACTACCGTGTTTCCTTGAAAATAAGAGCCAACCAGAAAATAAGCCTTAACATGATTTTTTAGTGTGCGTCTAATATAAGCCCTACCCCCCAAATAAACCCCAGTTATGAGCCTGCTCTCTCTGTGTGTGTGTGTGTGTGTGCCTGGAGCTGCCCCATGTACCCTGCACCTGCGCACCTCAGGGCCTGCACAGCCAGGCCACTTCCTGCTCAGTGACCTCCCCCCACGCTTTCAATGACCTGGCTGCCTGCCCACCTCTTCCCTTTCACTCCCCTTCTGAGCTGTACTGCCATGCTACGGAGTATGGGCAGGGGAGGCTTGGTCCCCGTACCTGATTCCCCTTTGCTGTTTCGGAGCCAGGGGGGAGTAATGTAAAAGGCCTCTGCCGCCACTGTACCTCAACCCTTTCTGCCACTGGAGGGGCTCTTAACTGGGGTTTATTTTGGAGATAGGGCTTATATTAGGTGCACGCTAAAAAATCATGCTAGGGTTTATTTTCTGGTTGGCTCTTATTTTTGGGAAAGACGGTAGTTGTCAGACAGGAAGAGTTCCTAGCCTGTGCATTAATGAACCAAACTGCAATTTGAATATGGTTGGTGTGTGTGCTCCTTTTCCTCCTTCAGCACAAGAGTGTTGTATTGGAAGCCAGAAGAAAGTAGAAAATTCATCTCGACTTTGCCCCTGAAGGGCGTTGTCCCCCTTTTGACTGAGTTAAAAACTCAACTCCTACAACATCAGCTTTTGTGCCTCCTCCATAACTCTCTCCATTGCCTCCTACTGGGATTCTGTCTGCCATTCTCACCATAGTTGGTGCTGTTATTGTCTGTCTGTTTGCCTCTCTACTAACCAGCTGTTTCAGCTTGAGAATGAAATAATAATCAGGTGTGTGAGAGGACAGGATTTCGGAAAGGTTGATAAGCACTCTATCTTCTATGTCTGTCTGTCTGTCTGTCTGTCTGTCTGTCTGTCTGTCTGTCTGTCTGTCTGTCTGTCCATCCATTTATCTCTGTCTATCCATCCATCTCAGATCCAGGTCCTCTTTAGGCAGAAATGATTCTTAGTGAGGTAATGAGTACTTACTCCCAAATAAGCACACAGAAGATTAAATCTTAGCTTTCTTCCATTCCCTCACGGCATACCAAATAAGAGATTATTGCTCGTTTTCTTTCTCTCTTGTCATCACTAATTATATTCCAGTCTGCTGATGAGAAGATTGAACAATCATACAAAATGTTGTCATGATTTTCTTAACTTCCACTCGAGATAGTATCATGGCTTGTTCAGATTTCTCCAGAGCAAATGATAATTATATACTCATTCAGAATAAAATCAGACTGAAATACATACAGAGGGTACTGCTCTGCATGCACAAAAATGGTCTATATGTGTAGGTTGTGAGACAGCAATAATTGGTATAAGAGCCTGCCTCCCACACATTCAGTTTACCACATGAAGAATATATGACAGGAAAAAAAAGTTTGGGGAAAAAGAGGATGTCATCAAATCTGAAAATCTAAAAATGAACCAGTTCATTTTTGTTTGCAAAGAGGTCACCATTCAAAAGTGCTGCTGTTTCAGGGCTTGTAATTACAATGTCTTTATAAAACCACTAATCTGTTACAGATAGAAAACTTTTTTTTCATTCTCATTGTACCTGAAGGTCCTACACTTTTTGCAGAAATATATATAGGAGACAAAACCCCCATCAATCTTGAATTGCCCCTACAGATCTTTAAAGAACCTCCTTGATATTAAGAGTTGGTCATCTTAAAAGTCTGTGGACTTGGTGGATTTATCAATGAGTACTTTTAAAAATGAATAGCCATGGAGAAGATGCTCTCCCTTAAAGTATATCAGATAGCACTTCTGGCAGGTTGGCCATATTTCAGCCTTCAGAAGTAAAAGGGGTTTCTTTATATAATGTACCGTGAATAGCACATTATGCAAAACATATTCTTTTCTTCTGTTCAGGGACCCCTTACCCTGCCCAAGTTGCATATAGGTCTTTAAATCAGTTGTGATTTCTTTGGCCATTCTCCTTAGGCCTGGAGCCTGAAGCTCAAACCATAAGTTTCTACCACTTGTAAATCATGAAACCTGTGCAAATCAACCCTAGTTCAATTTGAATTAGAGATTCAAGTTGTGAAAGGAGTGTGATTAGACTCAGCTTTGCGATCAGAATGGATTCAATGAGAATTCATTCAACTTGAGATTTGAGGGGGAAAAAGCCATAGTCTATAATGGGGAAGCATCAAAACACCTGCTGTTTTGTTTCTTGACAGAATGGGATGAAAATAAATGAGATGACAGAGCCTTTAGAGGACATTAACGTTTACATGTTTTACTGAATACCTTCAGGTTTCCTGCAATAATTTTAATGTAGAAATAGCAAGGATGAGGAAAAGATAGCAGCACTTGTGGCACTGGACAAAAGCTCCACCCCTTTTAGATGTGATGTCATGATGCATGAGGAAAAGGGGAGGGGCTTTATTCAGTCTGACCACTCTTTGCCCTCCCTAAGGATGACACTGCACAGAAGCTTCCAAATTGTCCAGCAAAGATCCTAAGAAAAGCTGCATTGCACCAATGCAGAAGGTATTCTATTCTATCTTAAAGACTTTCAAAAACTAATTTAAAACATACTTTTCAACATGAAAACCTGAAGAGTGATCACGCTGTAGGTTGGTATAAGCTTGCTACCTGTGGTTACTGGATTTATTTATTTTTTGGTGGGGAGGCAGGAGTGAGAGAGGTGGTATAGCAGATTGGCAAACTGGACCTTTCCCAGGAAGGCCTGAACCCATTACTGACTTCAGCAGGTGCCAGGCTAGACAGGGCTTCTCAGCAGATCTTCTGACTGGACCACTGACTTGTGTGGGTAGTGCATCTTGCTGCCTGATGTCTAGATTTTGTCAGATGCCACGAAAGCTGATATCACTGATTGGCAAATTTGGCTGCTCCTAGGAAGAATCATTTCATTGCTTGCAAGATTCGGCTGTGTTTGGGTTTCTAGCTTGCTGGTAACGAGGCAACAGACACTGGCCAGAACAGTAAGCAAGCCATAGAGGAAAAGCAGCATACTGCTGCTTTTAAAAAAAGCAGCATACTGCTCTAGCCCCCTACCTGCAGTGTACATAAAGCTGCAAGTCAAGCTGGAAAATTGTATCCTACGTATAACAACCCAGGAAAGCCATCAAACTTATAACATAGCTCAGAAGCATTTGATTTTAGATTTCATTCCCTTTGAAGTGGATCACTGCTTTCATTCACTGAGCTGCTTCAAAAGAGTGATTTTTATGCTACGTTTTGTGAAATGAAGCACCTCTTTGAAGCTTTGCACTTAAACTGGTGCTTATACGATATCTTCCTCTCTCTATTTTTGAAACTACCCAAATCCTGGATTGCAGTGTTGGCATCTCATAGAAATGAAGGTATTTCTTTTAACATGCCTGCTGGCCACTTCTTCTTTTCTCTTGTGCACCAGTCAGAAAGCAACATTAGTGATCCACCTTCCTAGAGACAACAGCTGAGAAGCACCACAATTCTTTCTTCTGGATGATGCCTCCTGCTCCACTCTTACCCAGGAAACTGGAGGATATTTTTTCTTCTCAGGTGGATGGAGCCCAGTTGGGGCAAAGAGATGACATGTCTAGGCAAATCTCAATGCACAGCAAAAGTAGATCAGGCTAAGGCCAGGCCAGCTTTGGCTACAGTTAGATGATTATCAATCCCTCTGATATAGACCAGGGCTTTTCAACCAGTGCTACGGGTACCACCTGTGGTACATTGACACCTGGAAGGTGGTACATGACCATCCTAGAAAAGTGGTAGCGGGGGAGGGGAATGAGCTGAACCGGTGGCAGCACTGCACAAGCCTGAGCAAGAGATGGCTGGAGCTGCAGGGCTGTCAGGGCTCAGCAGAAGCGCCAGGATCAGCGCCAGGCTCCAGCTGGAGCTCAGTGCTGATCCCAGCATGTCTGCTGAGCCCAGAAGAAGCGCCGATCAGCTGGAATGTTGCAGCATCTCCAGGGTCTTGTGATTTACATTCAGATGCTTGGCAACTGATTCATATTTATGACGGTCACAGTGTCCCAGGGTCATGTGAAGTGACCAAAACCTGCTGCAACCACCCAGAAGATGGGGGGGGAATAAAAACCAAACTCCCCCACCCCACCCCGCTGCCAATCTTCAACAGAAATGCTCACAACAATGAAAACCTCGGAGAGGAGGAAGAGTGCCGCCAGGCAGGCAGGCAGGTGTCTTGCTCGGCTGTGGCTTGGGGGGCACTTTTTTCAGTGCCATTGTAACTTTGAACAGTCACTAAGCGAACTGTTGTAAGTCAAGGACTACCTATACTTCATCACTGTTTTCCTTTTTTTTTATCATCAAGTTTTTGACACCTTGCTAGGCGACTGTTGATACTCAGATGTTGCCATATCCTAAAAGTGGTACAATGGGTGAAAAGGTTGAAAAGCCCTGATGTAGACAATGAAAGTGAGGCTATCTGATATCAAGACAGTATATATCCCAGCAGCATTTTTTTGTATACTGAGACAAGAACAAGTAAGTAGGAAACACTGGTGAAGGAAAGCTAATCTGTCAACATTATAGTTTGATTATATTGCTGGCCTGTGAAGTACCAAATGAATATCTGAGCTTTACAGATTAATGGAGCTGCATGAAACCAGAACCCTTTCTTTTTGAAGCTTGCAGCCTCTTCATTTTATTGAAATCTTCTTAATTTAGGGATTGACAAAACAGAGCAAATGACAGTTTCCGATTCAGACTCTACCGATCCTTCATAATGAGACTTCTGCTGTAAAATGCATTGAAAATTAAGTCAGAAAGTAATATTTTTCTCTGTGACTGGGAAAAACAGAAATGTAATTAACATTCTCAGGCAGTCTCCTTAATAAAATGGGAGTGACGATTAAAAGAAGAAACCAAATACTAATCTCAACAAGGTTCAATTCCCTGTCAAGAGTGCCTTCTTGACGGATGACTTTCAGGAGAGAGACAAAATGAACTTTTGCATCATCTTTCAGTGTCTTTGGTGGCATTTACGGTGGTATCTTTCTGAACTGCCTCCATGAGTTGGGAGCTGGTGGCCTTCTTTTCCAATGGCTGTCCTCATATTTATGAGAACACACATTTATGAGGGCAGATCCAGAGGCAGCATTGGGTGATTATGGTTTTATGCCTTGATATTTATACCAATGTAGCTATTTTTGTCCCCACTGTAAAATGCTATCTACATGAAGCTATTTGAAGCAGTCTTTAGGAGTTCTGAATTATGAAGTCACAGTATATATACACCACCCAGTTCTATTTTTTCTAATATATTTGAAATAGATTATTTTTGGCCAGTGTCATGTCCTGGAGCAGGGGTCTTCAAACTTGGCCCTTTTATGACTTGTGGACTTCAACTCCCAGAATTCCTCAGCCAGCGTGCCTAGCCAAGGAATTCTGGGAGTTGAAGTCCACAAGTCATAAAAGGGCCAAGTTTGAAGACCCCTTTCCAGGAGGGTTGAATGAGAGGTTGATCTGAGACTGGATCATGATGAAACAGAAACATATCTGTGGATGAGTGGTTCCAAGACCCAGGCATGGGGTTGTTTGTTCTAGAGGAGGTTTTATCTCCTCTATATTAACATATATTTAGTTAAAGGTGTCCTTTATTATATTTGAAGTCTGTGGAGCCACCATGAAAAGGGGCATCCGTTACGAATTTATAACTAATTCAGAGGTGCATAGGTCATGACTGGAAAGTTGTGTCCTGCATATACTATATTTGTGTAGAAAGATTGTACTGATACGTATCACACTTCTGGAACATCTTCAATTTTTTATTAACATAGACATTCTTGAAGAATTTGGGGCTAGGTTATCTGAATCTTGCATCATTTGTAAGCCTATTAGGTTATAATGATCATCAAACAATTGTGTTGGTTATGGTATCCTGCAGAATAGTCAATGGCTTTGAACCAGAAGGAAGTCTTCATGAGTATTCCTCTTTCCTCTTGAAGTATTTTTCCTTTGCTACATGACAAATATTTCTTTGTTGTCTGGTGTATTTTAAAGACTAAATGCTGACATTTAATGTTCAGTTGATTGTATTGATTTTTATTTTATTGATATTTTGTTGGTTTTGTGAGATTGCTTTATTGTATTTTCTATCCTGTTACCTACTTAGGAATATTTTAATGATAAAGGACCTACATATATTGTCTAATAAATGAACAAACCAGAATGGATGTCTTTCAAAGAAGGTGCACCTGCATTGCTTCCATCCTTAGGACATATTAATTGATTTATGTGTGTTATTTGGAATAGGCAGATTTGCTGGGTGGACCACGTTAACTGCTTGTCCCTATAAAACTGCTTGTGTCTTATTTCAGATGAGTTTCTGGACAACACATCATACTTGGTGCAAAACATAATTTTCTGGTCTGGTTCGTTCATAACTGAGCCTCTGCCCACAAGTTTACTTCAGTTGCACAAGAGCCAAGTGTACAGTGAGAGTCTTCTTACCTGCTAGGTTGAGCAATTGTGATGGTTCTGAAGAGACTCCATGTTTTCAGTGTAGTCATGGAGACTGGCTGAGGTACAGATTGGCTTGGTTTGCTATTTTGTACAAGAGGACAACAGAGCATTGAAGAACTACTGAGCAAATGGACTGCAGTGCTGTTCTTATGTGTGGATAAACCAACATACCAGTGCACACAGCATGGGGCTACCTCTCCTGGCATTCTTCCCTGGCAAGAAAGCAGATGCCACTAATAAAGTCAAGGGAAGTAACAAAGAAAGGCAGTAGATTTGCTCTACTTGGCACTAGGCCTCAACCTGACAACAATTGTTAGATCCACATTCTGAAAAGTAATTGGATAAATTGGAAACAATCTAAAGAAGAGAAGGCAAGGAGATTAGGAAGCTGAGAAATAGTATCTCCTAGGTAGGGGTGGAAAAATCTTTACCTTACATTCTGGAAAAATTATGATGAGGGCAGAGGTAAAATGGATTCAAATAATTATGCTAACGGTGATTGGGCTTTTTATTTTTCCTGTTGGAAGTGGAGGAGTTAAGGACAAATAACTGAAGTGAAGAACTTTTTAGTATTGCATCATGGGAAACTCAAGTCAGATATTTTTAAAATGGGAAGGTTATAATAGATTTAAATTCAAATAAAAGATGAATCCAAGTGACTTTTGATTTCAATATATTCTATATGTAGAAAAATGAGTTTGGTGTAATGGTTAAGATGTTAGACGGGAACAAGGAAGATTGAAATTCAAGTCCCAACTAATGGTGTACCATTTTTCCTCAGCCCAGTCTATCTTACAGAATTATTACTGGGAAGATTGTGGGTACATCCATACTTCCTGTTTGGCCCAACACCAATATGGGCCTTTCACTGCTTTCTGAGCATCAGATGGATGATATCTTCCATTCCCACATGATTGTGAATGTACCGTTCAACAGTGTTTTCCAACTTTGATTCAAAATGCTCTTTTTCAATCTGAGCCATCTCAAACCATATAGAAATGATGGTCTGCAGTGAATCATTCTTACCTTACAGCAGCCCCAGCTTTCATTGGTTGCAGTGTCTGGCATGCTTCTTTCCCTCCACCAGCTGGTGGCTGGTGGCTGCCCTGGGCAGCCATTTCAACTTGGACTGCAGGGTTGCTGTCTTCTTTATTGATGAAGCTGCCATTTTGTACAATTTTGTAGTGGCCTGTTAAGGAACTATCTTCATCCCTAGAAGTTCATGTTCTGCTCATGCTTTATAAATTCTAGTGGGCATTCTTTCAACTTTGCCCAGATATGGTCTCTTTGCTTCCTATCCCTTGCTCACAATACTGAATTCTGCAAAGCTTCTCTTTCCTTGTTTCCTTTTTTAATTTTTTAAATTGATATCAAGGGTTACCTTATTTTCACAAGCCTGAACTTGCTGCAAGGTTTTCAGGACAATAGAAAGAGTGCAGAGAAGAGCAACAAAGATGATTAGGAGATTGGAGGCTAAAACACATAAAGCAGGGATGTCAAACTGGCAGTCGGTGGGCCGGATGCATCACGTGCAGGCCACGCCCACCCCAGCTCTGCAAAGGCAAAAAACATTGCGATATGTCACGATATGTCACATGATGTGATTGAGTTTGACACCTGTGATATAAAGAATGATTGCTGGAATTAGGCATGTCTAGTTTAATGAAGAGAAGGATGAGGGGTGACATGATAGCAGTGTTCCAATATCTCAGAGGTTGCCACAAAGAAGAGAGAGTCAGGCTATTCTCCAAAGCATCTGAGGGCAGGACAAGAAGCAACAGATGGAAACTAATCAAGGAGAGAAGCAACTTAGAACTCAGGAGAAATTTCCTGAGAGTTAGAATCAGTGGAACAACTTGCCTCCAGAAGTTGCCAGTGCTCCAACACTAGAAGTTTTAAAAAAGAGATTGGACAATCATTTGTCTGAAATGCTATAGGGTTTCCTGCCTGAGCAGGGAGTTGGACTCTGTTATTCTGTTCTGTTATTCCATCCAGCTTTCCTTAAGCTTTCAGAGAGAGAGAAAGAGAGAGAGAGAGAGAGAGAGAGAGAGAGAGAGAGAGAGAGAGAGAGAGAGAGAGAGAGAGACAGAGACAGAGACAGAGACAGAGACAGAGAGAGAGACACAGACAGACAGACAGACAGACAGACAGACAGACAGATGGATGTTACACATTTTGCAAATATTTTCTTATACAGACTGTTGTGTAGTGAGTTCTTTGGAGGCAGTAAGCGAAACGAGAGGTTGCAAACAGGAACATTGCTTTATTGAGGCAAGCAGGAACAGAACTGAAACAGAGGCTTCTGCGTAGCTACTTATATGGTTGGCCACTAGGCGGCGACCAACAGGTTTAAAGAAACCCATTCCCGCCCCAAATCATCCAATGATCTTCTTGGAGACAGAGAGTCTGGCTAGTCAGTGACCGTTACACAGACACACCAATTGAGCAACCTTAAGCAGTATTCAAAAGACACATGAAAACAGTTCAAGTAAATCCCAATACATTACACATACCATCAGAAAGTAGTGTGTGACTATACTGCCATGCATCAGATATCCGTAACAAGACATTCAATTGCCAGTAGAGGGTTTGAATCTCATAGAAAGATGAGACTTCCTATATCTGATAAGAAACGATCCCTGAAAAGAAAGATAGGAACTGTCCCACACAGAGCCTTCACCGTATTGGATAGGAAGGGCAAGAAGAGAGGGGAATGACCAATAGGTCATGTGATGGCTACAGTCCAGACTGAGTCTCAGCCTATCTCCATTGCTACCTACTGCAACCTGCAGTTGGATTGGAATTTCTGAAGCTGGCTTAAGAAACAGAGGGGATCAGTACTGGAAATAAGCAGTCTAGACGGTAGTGTGCCATAGCTCAAAATGAAGAGAGATTCTCCCATGCACTGGTGTGAGTGAGCTCCTAGCATGAAGGGAGGATTTAAATCTAATAAATTGTTTTTAGGTTAGAAATTAGCCTTGGGCTAGAGACATATAACAGCTTTTAAGAGAAGTTAAAGAAGTTATAAGAGATTTTTTGATCTAGAGGATAGGACATATTTCTTTCATCTCATTTCCACTTTCATCTCATTGCCACACAATACGACTGTGTGATACTTTCTAGGGACTTCAGTTGTATTGTAATATTTTTTTCCCCTGACACATTATTGTGTTTTTAAATTTTTACTGTCAACCACCTAGAGTTACTAGGAAGAGACAGGCATTATGTACATTTAATAAACAAACAAATTAATAAACATTTTTGTAGATTTCTTAAGGCAGTGATGCAACCTTCTCCCCCAAAAGTTTAGTTCACCAGAGAGAAAGCAAAATAAATCTGTATAGCATGAGCACCAAGCTTGTTTTCAATCAATATTATTCTTCTTCCCTCCTCCTACTTTCTATCATAGGGGTCTTCAAACTTAGCCCTTTTATGACTTGTAGACTTCAACTCCCAGAATTCCTCAGCCAGTGAGAAAGTTGAAGTCCAGAGGTCATAAAATGGCCAAGTTTGAAGACCCCTGTTCTATCATTTTTCTGTCTGGGTGGCCTCTCTTTAACATGTGAACAATAGTAACAATGATCATAAGCAAAGTATGGTACATTGTAACAGAGGTAGTCCTCGCTTAACAACCACAATCAAGATCCACAATTCCATAGCTAAGTGATGCTGTTGTTAAGTGAAGCATCACATCACTGCAAAGGACTTACTTCTGCTGTGTTTTTTTTTAATCCCATTTATATCCCGCCCTTCTCCGAAGACTCAGGGCAGCTTACAATCTAAGAAGCACAAATCAATGTGCTTAGCAATAGCCTTCATTCTATGTATATGCCTGCTTATTAGGGCTTTCGCCCCCTGCCCCCAAGCGGCATTTTTACAAAGTCAGCTTATTGCCCCCAACAATCTGGGTCCTCATTTTACCTACCTCGGAAGGATGGAAGGCTGAGTCAACCTTGAGCCTGGTGGGACTCGAACCTGCACTAATTGCAGGCAGCTGGTGTTACTTAAGGAGGCATTAGCCCACTGCTCCACCAAGGTTTGCCTTTCATAACACTACCTCACATTCATTCCCTTTTCTCAGTCAGCATTCTTGGCTTCTTGCAAGTACTTCAAATAGGCCACCTGCTCCAGCCTGTGTTATTTTGCCTCTCCATGGAATGAAAACACAATTGTTCTAAAGAGTGTATGAAGGCTAAGTTGCAGTTTTCCCAGAGAATAGAATGAGGGAGCCTGAAGGAGCATGGAGTCACAATTTTATGTAAGTGCATTAAGGACAGTACAAACGATCGGACCTTATGATTAATAGAGCTTCCCGGTATGCATGAATATTAAATGCCAACAGACTCAACTCCCCACACAATGAATTCTATATGAATCTTAAGATAAATCATTTGGTTAAGTTAGCAGCAGCTGTACCCCCTTGCTGCTAGCAGCCTCCAAAAACGATTTCAAGACAGACAAGGGAGGGGCAGAGAGAAAGAGCCAGTTTTCATAGGAATACTGTAATTAGTTTTCTTTATTCAGAAGGCTGGGAATCAAGGTAGATATATCCAAGGGACCTGGAAGTGTTGGAGAAAACCACAGTAAAGGGCTGTGTGGGTGGTGTTAGGAAAACTCAGTGTCAAAATATCTTACGTTGTGTCTCGGGGGGTGGGTGGAGGAATTTCTGCTCTAAAAAAAAGGCGTTAAGCTAAGCTAAGGAAAAGAAGCTGGCAGTTTATGTTGTAAAACCATTCTCTAATGATCTAAATCATTTTTAATTTTATTTATTTTATTTTTGATACTTGGCTTTCCCACTGCCTCCTTTTGTGGCTGTCACCCAGAAGGTCAAGTCCAGTTTCTCATCACCTAAAACAATTCCCACTGAATCCACTAGGAAGTCCCTGTAAACCTGTGGCCTTCCATCCTTTAGGTCAGGCATGTCAAACTTGTGACGTCACGTGACGTCGCACGACGTATCACGACTTTTTCTGGCAATGGGGAGGGTGCGGTTTCATCGTGATGCATCTGGCCTGTGGGCCGGCAGTTTGACATGCCTGCTTTAGGTTTACTGCAGAGGTGGTGTGTGTGTGTGTGTGCACCTTCGAGCCAGTGTTGATTCCAGGTGAATGCCTGGATTAGTCTCTGGTGTTTTCTTAGCAAGCTTTTGGAAGTGGTTTGTCCTTGCCTCCTCTTAAGGTTGAGAGTGACTGGTCCAAGTTCACACAGCTGACTTCATGCCCACAGTAGGGCTACAAGTCACAGCCTCTCCTTTCTAGTCCAGTGTCTTAACTACTACCCCAAACTGGATCTCTACCTGTAGTATTAGGGATGTGGAATTTAGCTATCAGTCTGCGCTGAAGCTTTTTTTTTGGTTTGTGAGGCATTATTATGGTGATCTTTGTTTGAGCCACTACTGTTGTTTAATGTATATCCAACAATAGATTCTGTAGAATATATCACTGCATACACAATTCAAAAGGGGTGTGTGTGTGTGTGTGTGTATGTGTGTGTGTCATATATTACTGGAATTTCAGAGCAGCTTTACAAAGATTGTAGGAATGTTTATGTATTATTCACATTTTACACCACCTTTGAGCTGAAACCACCAAGGAAGGGTACAACAAATCAAAAGAAAACAATAACTGTATAAAATGAACCATAAAACCATAATAAAACATTAAAGATGACAATAAAACTGCTATATCATTTTAAAAGGCCACATTATAGTTTTTTTCTAAATATTGAGAGAGTGAGGGTAAATTATAACCTTAGGGAGGGAGAATTCCATCGCTGGGGAAAGATAAAGTGTTTTCTTCGGCTTCCATATGGGGATGGTGCAGATGGGTTTTGCCTACAACTCTTAAAAACTGGATAGGATAGATAAAAATCTCCACACTCAATTCAGCCTGAAGAACAGTGGTGGGATTCAGCCAGTTCGCACTACTTTGGCAGAACTGGTAGCTATTTTTTTGTTGCCCAGGCCCAGAATGGACTTCTGGAAGTGGCATCCACACAGAGAACTGGTTGTTCACATATTTGAATCCCGTCACTGCTGAAGAACCATTCTATTTTTATATCAGTTAAGTCTTTCGATATTGGGGTAGGACAATTCTGGGCAGTGATGTAGATGTTACCTTTTGCCCCAAATGAAGTTTGAGGGTTGTTGAAACAAGTTGCTGACACCAAGGTTCTACATACTGGTAATTGTATGGAAAGATGCTTTTCCTTTAGCAACCGACGTAGAGATATACTGTAGATACATTTGTTTGTGCATTAATAAAAGGTTGAGACAGGAATAATGCTTAATAAAAATACTGAGCATTATATAATTTTTTAGTGCTTCAGGAGTGGCTTGAGGCAAAGGAGAAGATGCTATCTCTCTTCGATTCCATATGCAGAAGCAAACTGGACTTTAGTAGGAATATGACTTCAGTATAGGCTGTAAAGTAGCATCCCCCACCATCCGTAAGACAGTTAGAGAGACCCTTCAAGAAAGAGAAATGCCCAGAGGACTTGGAAGAACTACCTGAGACCATTGCTATCTCCAGCATTTGTTATCTGAGACTGCTTTCTAGAAGGGCTGGGTCTAGATCAAAGGTGTCAAACTGCCAGCCCACAGGCTGGATGCATCACACAGAAGCCACAGCAACCCCATTGCCAGCAATGGCAAAACAGTCCCGATACGTTGCACGATGTCACATCATTTTGCGAGTTTAACATGTCTGGTCTAGATGATCCAAACACATTATATTGGTGTACAGATAGCCCTCAGCTTATAATAATTTGTTTAGTGACCATTCAAAGTTACAACTAAAACCAGTGTCTTATGACTAGTCCTTGCACTTACGACAGTGTCAGCATCTCCATGGCCACATGATCAAAATTTTGGTGCATGAATTAATGATGGTTGCAGCATCCTTGGGTGCTTTGCAGTCCTTTGCAATCTTGCTTCCTTCTGGCTCCCATCAAGCAAAGTCAATGGGGGAAGCTGGATTCCCTTAATGACTGTAGTGATTCATTTAATAACCATGGCAAAAAAGTTGGAAAATTGGTCATAGCTCACTTAAGAAATACCTTGCTCAGCAATAGTAATTCCTGTCCCAGTTGTGGTCAAGGATTACCTGTAATAAGGAGGTTGGCTAACAGGTGAGGTCCAGGCAGTAACTAATACATTGCTGGGTCCCACCTGCTTGGATAATTTTGCTTTTTGGGGGAAGGTACTAGAAAAAGTGGTTATGCTACAACTTCAGAAGGTCCTGGATGGAACATATTATCTGGTGCCATTTCATTCAGGTTTCAGGCCTGGTTATGGTCACGCTTTTAGATGATATCTGGTGGGAGTGGAATGGGGTTAGTGCACCCATCTTTGCTCTTTTTGACCTCTCCAGGTGATACTGTAGCTGCCCTGGATGCTGTAGGATTTGGATGGAGGTCAACAGGCTTCAGCTAAACCTTGGTAAGATGGAGTGGCTGTGGGTCCAAGGGGTCTTGGTATCTGGGACTTTATCATCCTTAGTTCTGGATGGAGTTGTACTACCCCAAGAAGAGCTGGTGCTCAGAGTGGGTTCTTGTGAGTGGTGACTCCTGCAAGAAAGAGCAGGTGGCTATTGTGACTAGGAGAGCCTTTGTACAACTTTGTGTTGTGTGCAAGTTGCACTCTTTCCTGGATCATGAGGCCATGTTCATAGTCACTCAGGTCCTGGTCATTTCCTGGTTGAATTACTACAATATGCTCAACATGGTACTAACCTTGAAGATATTTGGAAACTACAACAGGTACAGAATTCAGCAGCAATAATAGTTCTGGAGGCCTCTTAGGTGGCAGATGTGACATCAATGTTACATGAGCACCACTGGCTGCCAGTTTGCTTCTGACCAATTCAAGGTGTTGGTCATTAACTTTCAAGCCCTTTATGGCATAGGTCCAGGGTATCTGAGGAAGTGTCTCATCCTGAGGGGACTAGCCTGGCCCACTCATTCTAGCAGAAAGAGCTTATTACAAATGCTGTCAGCCAAAGAATATTAGCTGGCGGGGTCCAGGAGAAGAGCCTTTTCTGTTGTGGTCCCTGTCCTCTGGAGTATTTTCCTGTTAGAGGTGAGGTTTACTCACACACTCCTGGCCTTCCAGAAGGGCCTAAAGACTTGGCTTTGCCACTTGGCTTGATACATTGGGGGTGGCTTATTGGGTAGAGAACATCTCTACCACCAGGCCACTTATCATCCTGGTTCTTAGCTTTTCTATTCATTTTTTCTTATTTTAATTGGCATTAATTCATTGGATTTTAATTTTAATTTTCTGGCACTCTGTTACTTTTTATTTTATTATAAGCCACTCAGAGTTACTGTATCAAGGAGATGGGCAGCATAGAAATTTAATAAAAAAAAAATAACTAGTAAATATTATTACTTCAATAGTGCACACGACAACATAAACTGATGATTTGCCTAGAGGCATGCAAACTCATACAGAAATAATAACTGAACCCAGAAGTTCCTGATAAGTGGTTCAATCTCCAATTTAAAGTTAATTAAAGTTATTTCAAAACAAGTGTGACACGTACTTTACAGGCATATTATTCTTCTTGGTATGATTCAGAAATAAGTTGCCATTGTCTTGCTCTGGAATGTTTCCTCCAATTTCTCAGCCTGTAATTCAAGGATGTCTTGATAATCTCCCAATCATCTACTAACTAGGATCAATGTTGCATCTATTGGGTGTCTGTCAGATGAGCAGTGATCTCTCAGAGTCAGTTTTCATTCCATTTCTGCACTTTTAGTAATAGAGAGATAATCAACTCTACACAATCGGTCAAAACATTACGTAGTATGTTATTTACTGTATGTGTTGAACATTTTATGCATGAAGTGAAAACTTATATAAATAGTAAAGCTAACTTGATATAATAAACCTGACTCAGTGGTTAAAGACACCAGGATAGAAACCCAAAAACTATGAGTTCTGGTTGTGCTGTTGATCAGGAGTCTGATAATTCTGATGATTAGTTTAAAGAATCTTATGTTGAAATGACAGACATAAAATTCAGGGCTTAACAGACCTTTAGAGTTATGGAGACTTTGATAAAGTAATCACAAGCTTGTAGCCGAACATATGATTATAACCACACATATTTTTGTAACTTCTGTATTTTGTCTCTTGTAAGTAGTGTTCCTGTTATGTAACTGAGAAACTTATATATGCTTGATTAAAATTGCATTTGGGGACATTTAGAAGGCGAGCTCCATCTTCCATGTCCAATTTCCCTTCGCTGGGGGACCCTGGCAAGGGTCAAAAGTTGCCCTGTAAGGGCAACAAGCATGGAAGAGACCCCTGCTTGATTGCGGGAGGGGCCAGCACTTCCGTTTGATCCAGGGCAGCACTCCAACTGGCAAAGGAAAGACCAGCCATAGCAATATGGCCTGTCATTAGGCTTTAGACAGCCAAAGTCAAATTCACTATCAAGCACTTCGAAAGCAATGTGGATGAAACTGGGTGAAGTCTGACCTTCTCTTTATCCTAAGTATTTTCTCTTCCTGTAAAAGCTGTTTGAAATATCTGTCCCCCTGTGAGGAGAGAGGGAATGGAATTGCTATCCTACCCTCTAAGAATAGCGGCTTCTGACTACCCAGGGGAATCAAACCATTAAAAGAACAATTATAATCTAATTGGATTTATATGTTCCTGAAACCTAGGGACCAAAAACTTTCCTATTTTTACTAGAAAATCTTGTTTTTATCTACAAAAAAGAAATAAAATTGGAAAAAGGATTGGAAAAATTTTTGACTTAAAAAACCTTAAATGGCATTGGTGACATCTTGTGGAGAAGTTTGGTATTACAATCTGTTATTTCCTAAAGGAGACTTGGCTGGAAGCCCAGACCTTAAATAAGACTTTCCTGATTTTAGCACCACCTGTGAGACACTTAGCTGTAAGAGAACACCTGGGCCTATTTGAACTGTGAATGTAAACCTTTACTGACTTTTGCTTGACAAACAACTTTTACTAGAAAGACTATTTATAAACATGTGAAAGAGATGGATGAAGACCAGGAAAACATTCTTTCCATGTTGAAAGCAATACATGAAACCATTCTTTCAGTTTGTGATAAAATAAGACCTAAAATAAAAAATCAAGATGCCAGCTTAGATACACAAATCCAAACTTTGACTACAACCAAAGAACTAACAATGCAGAAGATAACATAAGAAGTGGGATCATCATATATTACGACAGAGGACTCAATTGACCAACAAATACAGCTGATGGAAAATCCAGAAAAGAAAGCAACAACACTGAAAATGCAAATGACCATCTATATAAATCAGAAGAAATTTGAGAAAGAAGAACAGATTAAATCAAAGACAAATATATCAGAGCAAGCATGGGGGACTGGAATAACAGGGAGAGAATTTAATTAATACAAATGGGCTAGTTCTTCCAGAAAATGGCAATTAAATGATATCCTTTATTTCAAATAACATATATAAGAATAGAGGGATATCTATTTGACAATCTAAAAGCACTGAGATGGAAGCCTAATTGACAAAGAAAGAAAGCTAGAATAAGGTTGAAGAAAATTGGGGTTTTAACTTATTAGAGGGGATTTCATGTTATCAATTAGAGGGTTAAAGGGAGATGTTGAGGTAAGGAAAATTTTGGTCATTAGATTTAAAATACTTGGAAATCAGTTGAAAATAAGGATTTTATCTGTTTAATATTTAAAAATTAGACCTAAAAGGGAAAAGAAAATTAATTATTATGAAGATGTTTGATTTATTGATTAACCCATGTAATTTATATAATGGTTTTGATTTATTAAATGGGATATTGTATTATTCAGTAGATGATTTAATATGGTGGGAAATAGATAACTTTTAGGAAATAGAACAAGATTACATTCAAATAGATAAAATGTGTATTTTGGATATTAAGTTTTGTTATGAAGTGAGACAAGGGAAATCTTGGTTACCCAAAGTCTGAAAATTATAAATATCAAAGGTTAAATTGGAATATCGATTAGATATAAAAAATTGGATAAAAATTAATAACAAGATATGGATTGTTTATGAATATTGAATGTAAAAGATATGTATAAGCTAAAAATTTATTGATAAATGTAATAATGATGTTTTTTATTGAGTTGATATAATTAGAAGTATACTAGCTTAAATAAGAGACAGTAAATATTAAGGGAAAAAGAGAAGAAATATCTGGTGTTGTAACCTGAGATTTGCACTAAAGATTTTGTTATTGAACTATTGATTAACCAGTCACCATGTTGCTTTTTAAATACTCAAATGTAAAATTGGAAAACTAATAAAATGTTATTTAAAAAATTACATTTGGGGTACTTACAGCCTTATGGGAGAGTCCATCCTTGTCCAACGCTGAATAAACATGTAACCTAGAGAGAGTATCTGGCCTCTGCTTCTTTGTTTGCACTGAGCCACACCTGGTTGCCTGCTTAACAAGCCTTAGGCACAAAACCAGGTGATTTTGGGCCAGTCAGTTTCTCTCAGCCCTAGAAAGGAGGCAAGGACACAATTTCCAAAAGCATTTCCAAAAATCTTGCCAAGAAAACAGAAGAGACTTAATTGTTGTGGTTGCCTGGAGTCAAGACTAATATGAAAGCATCAAATATAAACAGAATTAAATGGCATCACAAGCAAATTTAACTGGGAAGCTACTTCTGTAAAGGGGGGCACACTTTATGTTAAATATACACCCATTTAACATACACTTAAATATATTAGAACAATTTCACTGTCATGAAGCCTGTGCAAAGTATGAGAAGGAGCATGTTGCAAAGTACATTATCACTTCTCCAAGTGCCAAAGGCAGCTGTGTCATCCAGAAGGCTCAGTGTGGCTGCTTTGGGATCTTCCCAGGTGGTCTCCCTGCGTGTGTACAAGCACAGCTGCTTTGCTGGGGATCTTGACACTTTCATTATATTGTTCTGAAAAAGCCAAGCTGTAGAGATCCCAGGAGAGAAAGGGAAGTGGAAGAAGTCCTACTGCAAGCAGCAAGCACAGCAATTTTGCTTTATAATGGTATGGAAACATTCTGTCATATCTTATTAACATTCAGTATTTCTTATGAGAGAAACAAATCCATTATGGGTCTGTAGCTACATGATTTATTCTGCTGTGACTTCCATGTAAAAGGTCAGACCTCTGACTTGCCCATGGATATTTGGTGATGCTCTTTTAATAAAACAAATGAAATGTTCATTATTTCCTCCCTGTAATTATGTCTGAATCAAACCTCCTCAGAAACTCTCTCCTGATGCTGCTCCTTGATTAAAGGGGTTACAGCACACTTCTCCAATTCCTATGGTATCACTCCCTTCCGTCTGCTGAATAAACAATAGAGATGTCTTTTCTTGGGAGTGATCTATCTTTGCATTAGCAAAGAGAAATTATCCAACAGCTACAGGTGACTTTAGATAAACAGGAGAAAATGCAGTTGACTGATGTTTCCAGCTAGCAAGGAAAATCCATTGGCCACAACAATGTACCTGTTACTGATTCTCTCCTGGAAGCCATTTGTGGCTCTCTGCACACAATGTTCAGTTCTGTTGCTGAATTGAGATGCCTCATCCTGAACTGGATTGCTGAACAGATGTAAACCAATCGAAAGCCTAGTGTGATGCTCTTGAGGAAAGATTTGAGGATTTGGAAACATTTTAATACAAAAAGGAGCTATGGAATAGATAAAATTATACATTACACAAGTTGTGGGTAGGGTTTGTGGTTTTTTTTGCTTCTTCTCTTATACAGAACCATCCAATGAAACTGAATTTGGGAACAGATTAAAAAAAATTTGTTATAAAGCTGCCCCCTGGAATCCACTAATTCATGAAATAGTGCTAGCCATTCTTAGTTAATCCAGTCGATCTCATACCTTTCTGAAATGTTTAATACTCAGACTAATGAAGTTTTAAAAGATGGTTTTGTAAACAACCTATAGTATGAAACCGTGTTATCAGCAGAGACCTACCATTTTCTTAGTTTAAAAGAAAGGCAAAGGTGAAGAACTTAAAAAGCTTTCACATGAATGTGTTTGGGATGTATTGAATTATAGATAGAAAATAGTTCAGTTGCCAGAATTTTTGGAATCCCATCTTTTTATCTCAATAAATCTTGCTAAAGAGGCTCTGTGGAAAAGAAGGAGTAGGGGTGACATGACTGCAGTGCTCCAATATATAAGGAGCTGCCACAAAGAAGAGGGAATCAAGCTATTCTCCAAAGTACCTAAGGGCAGGACAAGACAGACAGACAGACAGACAGACAGACAGACAGACAGACAGACAGACAGACAGACAGAGACTAATATAGATTATACTGATTTCCCATCTTGGATTCTTCTTCATGACCTAGGATTACCTAACTGCAATATGAATCTTCTTTTTTGCTATCAAACTAGAGAACTGAAAATGGAAATAACTTCCCTCTCTTACATCCAATTGCTACCATTCAATCACACACACACCTGTTTTGCTGGCTATTCTAAAGAAGACTTCAGAGGTGCTGTGTAACAAGTAGGACAAAAGAGTCATCAGCAAGACCAAGAATGGGGCAGAAAAGAAATAAGAGCTATTGTAGTTACCTTATTGCCAGTTCATCTTCAGAATGCCATGTCAAAAGCCAGCCTTCCTTATAGCAGTGATATTTTGGCCCTGCCCATGTAATTATTTTAAAGTTCAGTATGTCAGTCATACCCCGGAGTGAACAGAAACATGTTATGTACTGGGCTCTTGTGAAATACCACATGGGTTGCTGGAGCAGCTAACAGCTCTCCAGCAACCCAGACTACAAGTCTCCTGTGCTGCAATTGGCTATCTCCAGGCGGCACGAAATAAATAATGAGTTACCCTGTACTCTGTTCCGCATCTTCATTCCTGCACCAAAGAACCCACTATTTAACAGGGGCAACGAGGATGAGATCCTGCTTCACTGACTAAAGAGCTGAAGTTATGAGGGAAAGGCAGCACACGCCAGAAGGAAGAGGCATTTCCCCCCCCCTCAAAGTCATCTAGCAAGCTACGCTAGCGACCTCGTGCTCAGTGGACTCATTTCCTGAGCCTGGAAGCAGGATCCAGAAGAATGCAAGAAGCAGAAAGAAAGAATGCCAAAGGTCAGAAAATTGCGAGAATTCAATGTGAAACACCTGGAGGAATGGCCATCATATTTATAGCAAATAGAAAACTACCTCAGAGCCAATCAGATCGCAGAAGAAGGACTGAAAGCCGCAACGCTACTCTGCGTGTGCGGCCCGGCAACCTTTGATTTGGCTGAGAACCTTTTTACGCCGACACCAATTGAAGCGGTCTCCTACGCAGATCTCAAAAAGAAGCTAACCGGGCACTTCCAACCTAAGATGTCTGAAATGGCTTGGTGGTTCAAGTTCGACCAAAGAGTGCAGCAACCCAGGGAGTCAGCTTCGGAATTTATAGCGGGCCTAAGGCAGGCCACACGCCTATGCAAGTTTTCAAATTTAGAGGAGCGAGTGTGAGACCAGCTCGTCTGCGGCCTACGGGACAGAATGCTTCAGCAGAGACTATTTGCTAGACCAAATTTAACGTTTTCTGAAGCACAAGATGAGGTGATGGCCGTCTAAGCTGCCGGGGGTTCGAACAGTTCAGCCCACCAAATCGACAAAGTTTGAAGAAACGGTCCCCCGTGAGGACGCCAAACACACTGAAGAACTCTCTGAGGAAGAAGAACCTGAAATCAACCGACTCCAAAAGCAACCCAACATGCAACACCTCAATAGCCCGCCGTGAAAGGACAATTACAAGGCAGTTCTCTTACCAAGATGTAAGGGGTGCAGTGCAAACCATTTTTGCGCCAACTGCAGATTTTGTTCAGCCACGTGTAGAGCTTGCAGAAGGAGAGGCCACATTGTGGTGGTTTGCAGAGCCCACAAGAGAGACCGGCCACCCAAACACCAGTCAGAAGAACCGACTAGGAGAGCTACTGGGGCCCAGGGTACAGTTAGTGTGGGATTCTTTAGAAGCCGTACAAGCGTATGCTGCACTGGGGCTCGACGCCCCCTCAAACCCAAACTTAAGCTCATGATAGAGCTACAAGGAGTTCCATGTAAGATGGAATTGGACTCTGGCTGTGCAGTCTCAATCATTTCTCAAGACACTTTTAACTTCGTGTGTAGGCACAGTAACAATTGGGCCAAACTAAGACCCTCAGATATAATCCTAACAGATTTTCAAAATGCTCATGTTTAAGTTAAGGGAGAAGCCACCTTGTTGGTCAAGTTTAAAGGGTTTTTTGGGCACCTGGATGTAATAGTAGCAGGGGGCCAGAGAACGAGTCTCATTGGACTTGATTGGTTTGATGCCTTAGGAATTCAGATTACTGGCATAAAGCGAACACAAACTGCAGACCTCGCATCAGTGTGTGAGGAATACATGAATGTTTTTGATTCAACCCTAGGAACATACACAGGCCCACCTATTTCATTTAAGCTATATCCCAATGTAGTTCCAATCAGGGTTAAGCCTCGTAGGGTCCCCTTTGCCTTAAAACATAAAATTGATTCCGAAATTGATAAGCTTGTTGAACAGGGTGTGTTACAGCCTGTTGATGGTGGGGAGTGGGAAACTCCTATAGTCACTCCCCTTAAAGCCAACGGGGAAATTCGCATTTGTGTTGACTATAAATGCACTTTAAATAAAACCCTCAAGCAACATGCTTACCCGGTCCCAGTGGTCAACCATATTTTAGCCTCCTTACAAGTAGGTACTATTTTTGCTAAACTTGATTTAGCAATTGCTGGTTGATGAGGCCACAATCATGGCTCAAACGATCATGACTCACAGAGGGGCTTTCAAGGTTAAACGCTTACAGTTTGGAGTCAGTGTTGTACTGGGTATTTTTCAGGGAATCATGGAGTGTACACTCAAGGGTATTCAGGGTGCCTGCCCTTATTTTGATGATGTTCTTATCGCAGGGGAATCCACAGAAGTGTTGGCCAGAAGGCTCAGGCAGAGGCTTTGCAAAGCAGGCCTCAAATTAAAAAAGAACAAGTGTAGTATTGGGGTTTCTTCAACAAAATTCCTGGGTTTCCGAATTGATGCTCACGGCATTCACCCTGCTGATTCTAAAGTAAAGGCCCTTAAAATGGCTCTTAGGCCCAAATCTAAAGGAGAGCTACAAGCATTCTTGGGTCTCCTAAACTTCTATCACACATTTCTACCTCATAAGGCTGCAATAACAGAGCCCCTCCACAGGCTTCTAGATAAGAAAGCTCCATGGAAATGGACTAACTTACATGAAAAAAGTTTCCAGGACTTAAAAGCACTATTGTCAGAAAAGTCCACTGTAACTCACTACAAACAGTCTAAACCTGTATGTCTTGCATGCGATGCATCTCCCTATGGGGTGGGGGCAGTTTTAAGTCACATAGAAAAAAATGGGAAATAGGTTCCTATAGCATTTTACTCAAGGACATTGTCTTCTGCTGAGCGCAACTATGCTCAGATTGACAAAGAGGCCCTAGCCATCGTTGTTGGAATAAAAAAAAAATCCATGACTATTTATATGGCAGGGATCTCATGGTCTACACTGACCACAAACCTCTGTTGGGACTTTTCACAACGGACAAACAAACCCCCCCACATACTATCTCCAAGAATGTTGAGATGGTCTATTTTCCTATCTGCATACAATTTTAAATTAATTCACAAACCGGGCAAGGAAATGGGCCATGCTGATGGCCTCAGCAGACTACCACTGCCACTAATGGATCCAGATCTGGCTCCTGATGCTAGAATATTGTCCATACAGGACATACCTGAGTTTCCCCTCCATGCAGGAGACATTACTGCTGAAACTGCCACAGATAAAATACTTAGCAGAATGCTGTCATGGGTATACACGGGCTGATTGGAAAAAAGTCCAGGCTCAGAATTTATGTTTATGTTTTATTTATGTTTTATTTGATTTCTATACCGCCCTTCTCCCAAGGGACTCAGGGCGGTTCACAGGGCATATATAAATAACGATACAAAAGTTAAAAGGAAATTAAACCAGTGCCCAATTAAAATACAACAATAATAAAATACTAAAAAACCAATTAAAAACCCATATTCTCCCATCAGGCCAGACCAGCTAATTCAAATAAGTGGGTCTTCAGCCCGCGGCGGAAGGATCGGAGGTCTGATGCCATTTGGAGCTCAACCGGCAGTTGGTTCCATAATGCCGGAGCACCCACAGAGAAGGCCCTCCTCCTGGGGGCCACCAGTCGACATTCCCTGACCGGAGGCACCCTGAGGAGGCCCTCTCTGTGGGCACGCACTGGGCGGAGGGGAGTTGACGCTGGCAGCAGGTGGTCCTCGAGGTAACCCGGACCCATGCCATGTAAGGACTTGAAGATCATGACCAGGACCTTGAACCTCACCCGGAAGACAACTGGTAGCCAATGCAGCTCATGGAGTACCGGGAAACTCCCAAGACAACTCTTGCGGCCGCATTCTGTACCAGTTGGAGCCTCCGAGTGGTCTTCAAGGGAAGCCCCATGTAGAGAGCATTACAGTAGTCAAGGCGAGAGGTCACGAGTGCATGAGTGACCATACACAGGGCATCCCGGTCCAGATAGGGCCGCAACTGGCGCACTAGGCAAACCTGGGCGAAAGCCCCCCTAGTCACGGCCACTATATGATCTTCCAAGGTAAGCCGTCAATCTAGGAGGACTCCCAAGTTGCGAGCCCTATCCACGGGGGGTAAGAGCTCACCCCCCATAGACTGCGATGGAACATTTTGAATGTCCCGGGATGCCGGAATGTACAGCCACTCAGTCTTGTCAGGGTTGAGTTGAAGTCTGTTCCTCCCCATCCAGACCCGAACCGCCTCCAGGCAACGGGACATCACAGCGAGGGCATCACTGGGGTGGTTTGGGGTCGAAATGAAAAGTTGGGTATCATCGGCGTATTGATGATACCCAACTCCAAAAACACGAATGATCTCACCCAGCGGTTTCATGTAGATGTTGAACAGGAGAGGCGAGAGAACCGACCCCTGAGGAACTCCACAAACAAGAGACCTAGGGGCCGATCTCTGCCCCCCTGCCAACACCGACTGCGAACGTCCCAGGAGATAGGAGGAGAACCACAGAAGAACTGTGCCTCCCACTCCCAATCCCCTGAGACGCCGCAGCAAGATACCATGGTCGATGGTATGGAAAGCCGCCGAGAGGTCTAATAGGACTAGGACAGAGGAATATCCCCTATCCCGAGCCCTCCAGAGATCATTCACCAGAGCGACCAATGCCGTCTCTGTGCTGTACCCGGGCCTGAAACCCAATTGGTACGGGTCCAAATAATATGCTTCATCCAGGACCAGAGGGAGCTGATGCGCCACCACACTCTCAACAACCTTTGCAAGAAAGCGAAGGTTGGAGACTGGACGAAAGTTGTTCAATACAGCTGGGTCCAAGGCAGGCTTCTTGAGGAGAGGTCTCACCACCGCCTCCTTCAAGACGGTGGGGAAATTACCCTCACTCAAGGAAGCTGATATAACCACCTGGAGCCAGCCTCCTCTCCCTAGCTGCATAAACCAGCCAAGAAGGGCACAGATCCAATAAACATGTGGTGGAGCTCAGCCTCCCCATAATCTTGTCCATTTCATCAGGGGTCACAGAATCAAACTCCTCCCAGATAACATTGACAAGACCTCCCGTGTCCTGGTCGTCAGGCTCTGCCCAGCTGGAGTCCAAACCGGTCCGAATCCGAGCGATTTTATCCGACAGATGTTGACTAAATTCCTCGGCACGACCCTGCAAGGGATCCTCCCTCACCTCCTGATTAAGAAGGGAGCGAGTCACCCTAAACAGGGCGGCCGGGCGATTATCTGTGGACGCGATGAGGGTAGAGAAGTAATTACACCTCGCCGCCCTCATCGCTGCGAGATAAGACCTAATATAGGTTCTTAACCGCAATCGGTTGGATTCGGATCGGCTGGACCTCCAGCAGCTCTCTAGGCCCCGTTTCCGACGCTTCATCTCCCGGAGCTCCGCGGAGAACCATGGAGCTCGCTGGGATCTGCACCGGGTCAGGGGCCGCAAGGGTACAACCCGGTCAAGTGCCTCAGTGGCTGCCCTTTCCCAGGCTTCCACTAAGGCATCCGCCGAGTTGTGAGCAATGGAGGCAGGTGGGGACCCCAGCGCCGCTTGGAATCTGTCAGGATCCATTAAGCGCTATTTTGTCAGGAGGCATGAGTTATCTGCCCATAAAGGGTGCATTTTATGGGGAAACAGAGTCATAATTCCCACTTCTCTAAGAGACAGGGTTTTACAATCATTACATGAAGGCCATCCAGGCATTGTCAGAATGAAAGCTTTAGCTAGAAGCTACCTCTGGTGGCCTGGCCTTGATAAGGCCATTGAGGCTCAAGTCCATGGTTGTTATACATGCATGCCAGCAATCTAGGCCTGAAATGCCACAGGCTCCAGTTCACAGGTGGGAGGAAATGCACACTCCATGGTCTAGGGTTCAAATAGACTACGCTGGGCCTTTTCAAGGACAGCTCTTCCTTATAGTAGTGGATATCCACCCCAAATGGCTGGAAGTAATTCCAGTTCCTAACATGACTACTGCTAGGACCATCCAGGTGCTGAGAAAACTCTTTGCCACACATGGGTTGCCAGATGTCTTAGTTTCAGACAATGGGACCCAACTCACTGCTGCTGAATTTCAGGCTTTCCTTGGAGCTAATCTCATCAGACATGCAACTTCTGCGCCTTTTCATCCATCTTCTAATGGTCAAGCTGAACGCATGGTGAGGACAATGAAGGAGGCACTCAAGCGCATTGTCACAGGTGACTGGCATCACAGATTGGCAGATTTTTTACTCTGCCAGCATTCTATGCCCTGCACTGCCACAGGCAAAAGTCCTGCAGAACTACATTGGGGGAAGCGTTTGATCACTAAACTGGACAGGTTGCATCCAGATAGAGTGCCAGCAGAAGCCTCTCGACCAAAACCCCTGAGGGGGCTGCACATCGGCGATTGGGTTTGGGCCAGGAACTATGGTCATGGGAATCTGTGGGTTCCTGGTCAAATCACCAAGGCATCCGGATCCCTATCTTATGAAGTGGGGTTGGAGGGAGGGCGAGTTGTCAGAAGACACATTGATCAGCTCAGGAAACGGTTTCCAGAATGGCCACTAAGTGAGGACTGCATCATAAGTCACTCACAAGGTCCTCAAACCTGTGGCCAAGCCAGCCCTCACATGGACTACCAGGACTTTTCCTTCTTAACTGAGGTGGAACCAGAGGGAGAACTGGGTAGCTCTGGAGTGCAACATAGGTCCCCTGAAGGAGCAAGACAACTGAACTTCAGCATCCGCTGTGCCTACTCTGCCGAACAGTCTGACTCTGGGGTGGGCCAACCCAGAGAGGCCAGCCAGAGTGCATCGAATCCGCTTGACTCAGGAGCACAAAGGGACACAAGTCTACCCAGCCCACTGGGTAAGCTGGTAGACCACAAAGTGATGGGAACTCCGAGACGTTCCTCTAGAGCACACAAGCCTCCTTGATATCTTGCAGATTACGTTGTAAAATAAAGAGCTATATATTGTTGTAAATCCTGTTGCCACTAGACTACAGAAACTAGTGCTATGATGTAACTGTCTAATAGTGCAAATTGTGAAGCCTGGTCGTTGAGACGTTGTTTAATCTCATTGTAACCTACATTGTTTTTTAATTATTATTTTTTAATTATTATTATCACTTTTACTTTAGTGTGTTGGATATTGAGTCTTGACAATTGTTGAGACTATTTGCTGTTATTACGGTCTGATCTAAGAGGGGAGGGGTGTTATGTACTGGGCTCTTGTGAAATACCACGTGGGTTCCTGGAGCAGCTAACGGCTCTCCAGCAACCCAGACTACAAGTCTCCTGTGCTGCAATTGGCTATCTCCAGGCGGCACGAAATAAATAATGAGTTACCCTGTACTCCGTTCCGTGTCTTAGGTTTAGGTTTAGGTTTTATTGTATTTGTATACCATCCTTCTCCCGAAGGACTCAGGGCGGTGAACAGGGCATACATAAAAAATACAAGATACAAAAATTAAAAAGAATTAAATAGTAGCCCAGCTAAAACAGTCAATAACAATATACAATATAAAAATCCCCATTAAAACCCCAACATATCCCCATCAGGTCAGGCCGGCTTGTTCAAATAGATGGGTCTTCAGACCGCGTCGGAAGGAGCGAAGGTCAGGTGCCGTCTGGAGCTCGACCGGCAGCTGATTCCATAAAGCCGGAGCGCCCACAGAGAAGGCCCTTCCCCTGGGGGCCACCAGCCGACATTCTCTGACCGGAGGCACCCTGAGGAGGCCCTCTCTGTGGGAACGCACAGGGAGGAGGGAAGTTAACACCGGCAGCAGGTGGTCCCCTTCATTCCTGCGCCAAAGAACCTGCTATTTAACAGAACATACCATAACTCAGTTTATTGTGGTATGCATGTGTAAAACCTGTATTTCTGAGTTGTCTCTTCTCATGGTGGGAGAAAGCAGGCTGAAGGGACAGATTTACTCTTCCAGTCAGGGGCAAGCAAAAGGAACCAAGAGGAACTTGCTTGTTTGCTATCTCTATCCCTAATCTTCTTAGTGATCAATAGGATAAAAGGTACAGAGAATTGATTTTTAGAGCATCATCTTTAACATTCAGAGGATTGGCATCCACCTTTCCAACCTCACAATGACTTGCATTTCAGTTCCTAAAATTCAACAGTCCACATGAAGGTCATTTTGATATTAGGTTGTTCTCTGAGAGCAACAAGAAAAAAATAGTGTAACCTAATAGCTACGAAATCTATAGCTGACATCTTTAAAATACATTTGTATATTCCAAAACATCAACTGGGGAAAAAGAGAAGCATTTTTCACTTTAAAAAGCTTGAATTATGTGCGTGCTAATTCTCCCAGAAACTGCATTCAGTATCATTAATGCAATAGGCAGGGGTGAGCTTTTAAACAGTGATGTGCAGCACAGTTTAGCTATTTGTCAATATATTTGTTTTGCTTTAAAAAATTGTTTTTATGTTAGCAGAGGGCAATTTTAAATACAGATCAGTTAACCAAGCTAATTTTCCATTACCAGTTTTCCTCCCAGCCAGTGTATTTTATATAGATCTCAAGGGTATGCTTTTTAGTGGACAGCTGCACAAATGGTAATGCTATATATGCACCTATAAAGTTGCATATATGGGGAACAGTAAACCTCTTTTTGAAAGAATCCATGTGCCTTGTAAGTGCCTGGAGCTCATTAAATTGTACAGTGTGGCCTTAAGATTATCATTAAACACAGCCCCAGCTCTGGTGTATATGGACTTCCTGCGCGCCCCCTCCCCATTTTTTTTATCTCAAGATCTATTTCTGATGTGGTATTTTACTCTCTTTCTGCAATCCCCCACCTGCTTTATTTTTATTTGGTTGGGATCAGTGCTCCAGGGAAGGAATCCATTTTACTGATGCAGATGTCAGGGGAATTGAAAGCCCTGCAAATATTTTCTCAGTCTAAATTGCACACTGACCTCAGCCAGGCTAAACTCATAACATAATCCAAGTTATGAATTGTAAATCAGCAGCTGTGCAAAAATAATAATAAAAATAAAAATAATTTTAAAGATCCATAAATTTAGCTACCCAGCTCTGTCACTGAACAGATTTGCTGCCGCATTGGATTTCAATGAACACAACAGGCTGGACCAGCTATTAAAGAGACCAGTGAAAATTCATTTTTCCTTCCTTGTAAAAGTCAATGGCTTCCCTTTTGGAGGTCACATGCAGTCGCTCTGATGATAACCAAAGTAATGCTCATGAAGGACATTGTCACTTAGGAAGAACAGTTTGGGCCAAGGTAGAAGCAAGGTTAAGAGTCTGAAGGACTATGACGTCATGACATTTCAACCGGCAGTTCAGAAACAGAATTGCTCTTTTTTTTTTAAAATCTTTCAAGGAAGAATAAAGGCATGGAGGAGAAAGACATGAGATTAGCAGCAAAAACAAAAGTAATACTTCTTTCTCATTTAAAAGCTGTTTCTGTGAGCATGCTGTATGATCCCAAACCCAAATCCTCTGCTGGATGCTCAATTACACAGACTACAGCCATGGTGGCAAACCTATGGCACGCGTGCCACACGTGGCATGCAGAGCTCTCTCTGTTGGCATGCACACCGTCGCCCCAGTCCTAGGCCTTCAGCTGGGTTTCATAAAACGTTTTCGCCTTAAGCCTCCGCCACCGTGTGCAAAAAATAAAAAAATAAAAAATGGTGATGTCCATTTTGCTCTTTGAGTTCATGGTGACCTAACCCTAACCCTAAGTGGAATTTTCCTGTAGTAGTTTTTTCCCATGTATTTTATCAGGAAACATAGAATGGGCAGCCTAGAAAAGTAAGTGCCCTCCTATTCATACCCAAGAACTCCAAATTTGTTGGCAATGTCCATTTTGCTCTATGAGTTCATGATGACCTAAGCCTAACCCTAAGTGGAATTTTCCTCCAATGTGATTTTCTTATGTATTTTACCAGGAAACATATATAACCGCAAGTCCATGGTGGTGAACCTATGGTATGCGTGTGACAGGTGGCATGCAGAGCCCTCTGTGTGGGCATGCGTGCCGTCTCCCCAGTCCTAGGTCTTCTGGTGGGTTTTATAAAAGCTGTTTGCTTTAGGCCTCTGCAGCTGTGTGCAAAAAAAAGAAGCTTATATCAATCAATCCATTTATTTATTTATTTATTTATTTATTTGTTTTTATAAACCGCCCTTCTCCCGAGGGACTCGGGGCGGTGTACAGAGTAAGATAGGCAACATAATGAAACAGTATTGAAAAACAATAATCAGAACAAAACAAACTGGGACCCCAATTAGAGCTATCAGAGCTATCAGAGCTATTTCAACTTCTCGAGAAAAAAAAGATCTTGCAAAGTAGGAATTAATTGATTGAACTTTTTAGTCCCACCCAGTCTGCCTTTACCACCACAGCCACACCCACCCAATTGGCCACACCGATCTGGCACCTGATGATACATAACTGAGTTTTGGGTCTGTTATGTATGAGAGATGCCAGGCTGGAGTTAGAACCGGTGGAAGGAGGCCCCTGGGAAACCCCCATCGTCACCCCCCTCAAACCCAATGGGGAAATCAGAATTTGCGTGGATTATAAGGCCACTCTAAATAGGGCTTTAAATTCGCATGCTTACCTGGTTCCAATGGTGAAGCATGTCCTCTCCGCTATCCAGTCGGGCGCCATCTTTGCTAAATTAGATTTAGTGCAGGGGTATCAGCAGTTAACCGTAAGCAAGGAAACTGAGGATGCACAAACCATTGTAACCCACAAGGGGGCGTTCAGGGTGAACAGATTGCAGTTTGGCATCTCTGCAGCACCTGGGATCTTCCAAGAAGTGATGGAGAGAACTTTAAAAGGTATTCCTGGGGTTTGTCCTTATTTTGATGATGTGCTAATTGCTGGAGAGGACGAGGGAATATTGGCTAACAGGTTAGAAGCTGTACTGGACAGATTTACAGCAGCTGGCCTCAAGCTTAAGAGTGACATCCACGGAGTTCTTGGGCTATAGGATTGATGATCAGGGCATTCATCCTACTGAATCCAAAATTAAAGCAATTAATTTGGCTGCAGCTCCAAAAAATAAGGCAGAGTTACAGGCTTTTTTGGGGTTAATTAATTTTTATCACACATTCTTGCCACATAAGGCTGCTACAGCTGAACCTTTGCACAGGTTACTAGACAAAAAAACACCTTGGGTTTGGAATAAGGTTCATAATAATAGTTTTGAGAACCTCAAACAGTTACTGTCAAGTAGCTCCACAGTAACGCATTTCATTGAAAACAAGTCCATTTGCATAGCTTGTGATGCACCATATGGGGTGGGTGCTGTAATAAGCCATCTGGAGGCAAATGCGGAACAGAAACCCATCTCATACTACTCCAGAACCTTGTCCAGGGCAGAGAGGAATTACGCCCAAATTGATAAAGAAGCATTGGCAATAGTCGCAGGTGTTAAAAAATTCCATGATTATTTGTATGGAAGGGAGTTTACTATTTTCACAGACCACAAACCTTTGCTGGTACTATTTACAGCAGACAAACAAACACCTCAAATCATGTCCACAAGGATGCTAAGATGGTCAATATTCCTCTCTGCATATACGTACAAAATAGTTTACAGACCTGGAAAGGAAATGTGGCATGCAGACGCTTTAAGCAGATTGCCCTTACCAGAAACTGACCCTGATCCTGCGCCAGCAGGTCAAGTCTTAGTCATATAAGAACTCCCTGAATGCCCTCTCACGGCGAGAGACATTGCAGCCAGCACAGCAAAAGACGCAGTGCTCAGCAGAGTGGCATTGTGGGGCCAATCTGGCTGGCAAGAGAAAAACCCTGGGGCCCAGTTTCAGGCTTATTTTGTGAGGAGGAACAAAATGTCCTCCCACAAAGGTTGTCTGTTATGGGGCAACAGAGTGATAGTGCCAGACAGGCTCAGAAGCAGAGTCTTAAAAGACCTGCATGAGGATCACCCCAGAATTGTGCGCATTAAAGCCCTGGCAAGGAGCTACTTGTGGTGGCCAGGCCTGGACAAAGCCATTGAGGAACAAGTAGCAGGATGCTACCAATGCCAGAGATCCAGACCTGAGCAATCACATGCTCCTGTGCACAGGTGGGAAACCATGCACAACCCGTGGTCTAGGTTACATATAGATTACGCTGGACCTTTCCAAGGGCAACTTTTTTTAGTGGTTGTGGATAGCTATTCTAGGTGGTTAGAGGTGGTGCCTGTGAAAAGTATGACGTCTGCTAAGACCATACAGGTGCTGAGGGGGTTCTTTGCCACACATGGATTACCTGATGTGATTGTATCTGATAATGGGCCTTAATTCACATCTACCGAATTCCAGGATTTCATCAAGGCCAACTCGATTAGACACATAACGGCTGCACCCTTCCATCCGTCCAGTAATGGCTTGGCAGAGAGAATGGTAAGATCAACAAAAGATGCACTGCGACACATTATTGATGGTGATTGGCATCAGAGACTGCTTCAATTCTTATTGGCTCAACACACAACACCATGTACAGCTATGGGTAAGAGCCCAGCCGAGCTCCGCTGGGGTAGGAGACTATTAACCTGATTGGACAGACTGCACCCAGATAGGGTGGCCGCAGAGGTGGAACAACCCAACACAGTCAGAAACTTGTCTGTGGGGGATTTAGTGTGGGTCAGAAGCTATGGGGTGGGAAAGAAGTGGTTGCAAGGAGTGGTGGTTGACAAAATTGGGCCTTTGTCATACGTTGTTGAGGGGGAAGCGGGCCAGCAGGTCAGAAGGCATATTGACCAACTCAGGAAGAGGGCCCCGGAGAACCGCCAACAACAACAAGAGGGCTACACGCAGCAGCTAAATGGGCCATCCTCAGAACCACAAGAGGGGCTGTCGGATGGAGTACAACCACCACTACCTGCAGCAGCTCATCAAGTAGCAAACCCAACTCCATCTCAATCAAGGCCAGCAATGTCAACTGAAACAGACAGTAGAATAGTACCAGCGGAAAGGCCACTGCAGGAAATATCAACAGATCAGCCTTTGGTGGGGGGAGTAACTCCTGGAAGTGAGTCAGCAGCTGGGAAACAGCCGGGAAGGTACCCGGCCAGGACACACAAGAGCCCAGCATACCTCAAGGACTGTGTGAGGCCTTAAAGGGGTACGGGTAGTAGGTAGATTAGGAATTCAAATAGTATTCATTCTCGTTGGGGGGAAAGGAGTGTTATGTATGAGAGATGCCAGGCTGGAGTTGACACCAGACACCAGGTGGCATCGGTCAGCTGGCCTGATTGGTCAACCTGTCTGGCGGGAAAGGTACAACGCTGGGTTGGGTGTTACCTGGCCGGCGGGAAAATAGAGCAACCGGGTTGGCTGATTTTCAGGGGCTTCAGTAGCATAAATGGGGGAACCGGGGGTTGGGTTTCACTTTCCATCATGTAATCAATAATCAACATCTCGTACGATGCTGACTCCTTATTGTGTCCACGCGGCCACACTGGATCTAACAGGGTCAGTTTGGGCACTCAGTTTCTCAAAGTTTCGCTATTATTGGACTATAGGATTAAAAGGAAGTACATATGCATGTCCAGGATGCACTACATTGCTACCAGCTGCTAAGGGAAATGTCTTAATCTATGCCTGAACATCCAAACCGATTCAGTTCCATTCCTGGAAATGATCAATCTCATGTGGAGATGGAGAAAACTAACTCCATATTTCACAAGTGAACCCATATATATATATATTGGTGAACTCTTATTTTAAGATAACACTCATAAGAAATGACAAGAGCTGGGCGAATATGCAAGTTTGAATCTCTCCCTTGAATTCATTATTTAAATTGGTGGCATGCAAACTTTCTATGCTCAGCAGTTATGAATTTTGAAATTCTCAGCTCTAAAAATAGGGCAGTGATACAATAAGATCACAAGAGAGAATGGGACCAGAAATGTCAGCCTGCTTTGTTTGGTATGTATGTATTTAGATACTTTAAGCCCATTAGAAGGTTTATGTACTTAGCTTCTCACTGAAAAGTGACATAATCTTGGGGAATTCTGTCTATAGAAAGAGGGATATTGGGAGGGACTGCTAGTTGCTTATTAACATGCTAAGTTCTTTTCGTTGAATTTATAAAAATAAGTATTTGAAAATTTGGACCCATTCTTGTAAAAAAAATAAAAACCAAAATAAAAAACTTAATTTCTAATACATAGTCACATATTGCCCAGAGTGCTGGTCAGAAGGACTCCACAGAAATCTCATGTTTGCACACATTGCCTCCCTTCTCTTCTTCCAGTGTAATTGTGAAATAAAAGACACACTATTGCCACTTTAAAATTACATTCAGTCAGGTCCAAACTAAGAACAATGTTATGGGTTTCTTTTTTAAAAAAAAATTAGATACTTGAATGTTTCATATTTCAACTGTTTGCAGTCTTAGACTTGATATAAACCATGCAACACGTCTAATTCCAGTATTCAGAAACACACAGAGTAAGTTCGTGCTCTTGGAAGGATGGAGCTAAATCTACATAAATCTCTTGTATTATATCACCTTCTAATGCCAGTGTTCCTATTCTTGGATCTTCTCCAGAATATCCCATTCTGTTTCCACCTCTGCTCCAGATTTCTGCTTTTCTTTTCCAACTGTCACACAATATTCCGTCATTACTGAATATCCTCATTAGAGTGTTTGTTTTGCATTTTTTGCTCCTTAGGCTAATTACAAAACCTTTTTTTGTACATCTGCAAACCTTGAGGGTAGCCATAGCATGCTGATGTTGTGATTTTATTTCTCAATGGGGCAATGTTGACTTTATTTCTGCCAGCACTCACCTCCTGAATTTGCTATTAGAGAGAACGATAATGATAATAATGAAAGTATTTAGCATTGGCTGCATTTAACTGTCTATGAATGTTAATGCTAAGGCTAGAATATAAATTAACAAACCAAATAGTATGCAGTGATAATTAACACTGAACAATTGACAGCTTAGAAATTCTAAGTGCAGTTTATCTTAAATCAAGCAGGTTAACAAAGCCCAGCCAAGTTCTTTACTAATCATGATTAGGTAATACCTGTTTAAACAGGATGGTATTAAAAACTATATTCATATTTTTTAAAACTCAGGAATTTCTACATGAAATGCAGAACAAAACTCATTATCCAACACATCCGGCATACATATCTTTCTGAAAGATAAAGAAGACTTGGTTGATGGCAGAAACCAAGGAACAATGACAGCTTTCATCATTCAAACCTCATTTGCACACACAAACACAAACACTCAGGAAAGGGGGAATGGAATTACCCATGCATATAATGCCCATAGATATGGTAGAGTTGATTTAAATAGCACTGGGCCATGGTTTTCCATGTGGAGGGAAAAACAATGAAAATGCGTAATGAGACCATCACACTTAATACTCAGACTTGCACACTTCAGATTGTGGAACTCAAATACACAAAGGCAGTATTTGATGATATTACTGCCTGCATGGCAATTGTTTTAGCTTTAGTGTGGTTTGTTGAGGGTGCTGATACACAGGACCAGTCTGGTTATTGGTTATTAGCTTGGAAGACAAATGAGAAATAAAGTAAATAAGTGGCACTAAAAAGAACACATTTGGAAAAACCAAACAAATGCTGTGTTTATAATGCTGCTCTGTTTATGTTAGCTCATACTTTAAAACCAAAGGTAATTTTAACATCTATTTAGCAAAAAGATTGATCTCTGGCAGCTTCAAGTATAACTTCCACAACTGGAGATATGAAAACATTACCAAATAAACAGATATTGCAAACAGGTAAAATTAAAGCAAGGATTTAATTCTCTTGTTTTAAGAAGAAATCTGTCATTTCTTGCCTCTTTGATTGATTTCTCTTATTGCATTGTCAAGGGGAAGCCAATGAGGTATATTAATATTTACTTGAAAGATTTACTTGTTAGATGTATAACTGTTTTTTTCATTCAGGAGCGTAAAGCAGCATACATATTGTTTGTTCCTCCACTTTTTGCCTCACAACAAAAGCCCCATGAAGTATGGCTGAAACTGATTGTCCCAGAGATACCCACTGAGATTCTGTGGCTGTGAGGGGACTTGAATTGGGTCTTCCTGGTAGCGGTCCAACATTTTAACCAACAGACTATACTGACTCTCAATCTATTCCTTTAAAATGGAGATTAGCATGCTAATGATACCCTTAGATTCCAAAAGAATTGATATCATGAGCCCCTGTGGGGTGATATCTAAAAATCACCTTGGGGAAACTTTTGCAGAACTGAACCCAACCATTAGCAGCCTAAGTGAATTAAATACTGTATAGAGGAGAGAATAGATACTGTGTGCGCAATTTAAAATTAATTGGCCCAGAACAAGAGTTGGTTACTGTTCAACAATGGCCTTGAATAAAGAAAGTTCTAATTTTAAATCAATCCACAATATATTTTAATTTCCATTAGATGTTTTCTATAGAGTAGCTTTATGTTCAAGCCTGCCTGTAATTCCAGAGTCTATACAACACACAATACATAGATATAGAGATACACCAACAAAAGCCTTTAAGCACAAACAATTATTGCTCACTGTGAGAGCACCAGCTTTGCACCTAAAAAAAAATTCATGGTTTAATTCCCATCATGTCCAGGAGGGCCTGGGAAAAATACTTATCTAAATCCTGGAGCTGTTGAAGCCATCTAAATAAAGCAAGAAGTGAAAGCATTGTTCAGTGTTGCTGAACAATCATTTTTCTGTTCCATTATTCCTCACTACTGGCCACGTTGTAGATCAGCAATACACAAAATGACCCTGGCTTTCTACTTTCAGTATAAATAATATAAAACAAAAGATCTTCAGAAAGGCAAGATACTTTTTTGCATTACTATGAATTTATAGAGAAGAAGAAATAACTCTAAAATGGTACATTGCCAGAGCTTCGTTTAGTAAATTACCATTTAAATGGTTTTTCCAGTTGATGTTGGAATACTTCTGTCAGTGTCCCTCAATATTGCTCAAGTTGGCTGGAAGTGCTGAGAGTTGTAATTCAGCAACACCTGGATGATGGCACATTAATATGTATCTGCAGGTAGATCTCATACAACTCAAAAGCTTTGTATGATTTATACTTACAATGTTTAGGCAAGGCATACTTTGAGTTATTCTTTGGACTTATTCTCAACTCCATTTTGTATCTGACAACTATATAGGCTACCCTGATGGTCTGGGTTTTCTTTTAAGAAGATTTATCTCAGTGATCATTGAGTGGATTTTTCTTTCTCTTAATTTCTTCCCAGCTCTTTGATCTGAGGTGTCTGAGCAAGCATCCTTCATGATCTAGTTTTATGAACTAGAACCTCAGACATGTTCATTTTGAAAGGTTGGTTCCTTTTTGAGGTTCCTATTCGACTGCATAAAGCTCAAGCTGTTACACCAACACCCGGGAACAAGTGTTATTATGTGCTATGACAATATTTGATGAATTCATATGTGCCTAGGGGAAGAAACTAAATAGGTGAATAAAGTGAGAATATTCTCTGCGACAATCAATATGCCTTCAATTGAACTGTCTCCACTGATGTGACATTTTGATTTTTCTGCACCGGATGTAACTATTAACTAGATTTATGGGATCTTAAAAGAAGAAGGAGAAAGAAATGGGAAGAGCATAGACTGGCCTGTGTTAACATGCAATGGGCAATGGCATGAAAGCAGACGTTGTCTGCAGAATCTTGATTTATGGTGCTAAAGACTGAACAACATTTTCATTTATAACACAGTGGGAGGGGGGATGTAAGTAAGCAGCAAGCAGAACAGTTGGCTGAGTGAAACAGTTTTTGAAAAACTAAGGAACAGCTGATTGTAGCGGTATATGTAAGGATAAACCTGTGTTTCCCTGAAAATAAGACCCACCTTGAAAATAAGCCCTATCCTGATTTTTTGGGGTGGGCCTAATATAAGCCTTACCTCAAAAATAAGCCCAGAGGGGTGTGAGGGGCCAGCACAAGCGACGGTGAGTGTGCGGCAGCCGACAGTGTCCAGCAACAGCCACAGCCTGTTGGCCCTTGAAGCAGTGCAGGTGTCAACGCTGCTAACATTGAATGTTATTGCTTGGCAAGAGATGAAGAAGTAGCTGTTTCATATGTTAAACTTGTGTATTGCTTTAAGACTAGTGTATTGCTTTAGTTTAAGGTTAGGAGTGGGGATGAGTAGGAATGCACCTTCAAGGCCATTTCTCTCACTAAGAAGATAAGGCTTTGGTGGGTCTTCTAACAGAAGGGAAACTGATTCTTTAAATTAATTGGAGAATATGATTAATGACAAAATTAGTAAGGTGGAGAATTGTGTTTTAATATATTGTGCAAGGGGTGGAAATTTCAGATTCCAGCTTCCTTCGAGCAAGCATTTGCCAGTGTATTAGGCTAATAAAGGACTTTTGAGGAAAACAATGTCTCAGAGTCACTTGAAAAGCCCATACGTCGGAAATTTGACAGCAGGTAAATCCAGCCCAGAGGCAGAGGTGGGAAGAGAGCAGGCAATCTGAATGTGCTGCACACTTTATGCCTAGAGGGAGACTGGAACTTTCATCTGCTTACAAATGGGGCATTTGGAAACCGAGGGATTCATTCTGTTTACAACTGCCCCATTTGCAAGCAGACAAAGCTTTCAGTCTCCATCATTTCTCTGTCCAAGCAAAAAGTGTTTGGGCTAATACTAATAATAATAATAATAATAATAATAATAATAATAATAATAATAATAATAATAATAATAATAATAATAATAATAATAATAAAGTTGGAAGGGACCTTGGAGGTCATCTAGTCCAACCCCCTGTTCAGGCAGGAAACCTTATACCATTTTGGACAAATGGCTGTCCAGTCCCCTCTTAAAAACTTCCAGTGTTGGAGCATTCAAAGTTTCTGGAGGCAGGTTGTTCCACTGATTAATTGTTCTAACTGTCAGGTAGTTTCTCCTTAGTTCTAGGTTGCTTCTCTCCTTGATTAGTTTCCATCCGTTGCTTCTTGTCCTGCCTTTGGGCGCTTTGGAGAATAGCTTCAGTTCCTCCTCTTTGTCGCAGCCCCTGAGATATTGGAACACTGCTATCATGTCCCCCCTCGTCCTTCTCTTCATTAAACTAGACATAACCAATTCCAGCAGCCATTCCTTATATGTTTTAGTCTCCAATCCCCTATTCATCTTTGTTGCTCTTCTCTGTACTCTTTCTAGAGTCTCAACATCTTTTTTACATCGTGGTGACCAAAGCTGGATGCAGTATTCCAAGTGTGGCCTTACCAAGGCATTGTAAAGTGGTATTAATACTTCACGTGATCTTGATTCTATCCCTCTGTTAATGCAGCCTAGCACTGTTTTGGCTTTTTTGGCAGCTGCAGCACACTGCTGGCTCATATTTAAATGATTATCCACTAGGACTCTGAGATCCCTCCCACAGTTACTACTATTGAGCAAGGTACCCCCTATACTATACCTGTACATTTGGTTTTTCTTGCCTAAATGTAGAACCTTACTTTTTTCACCATTGAATTTCATTTTGTTAGATAGTGCCCAGTGTTCAAGTCTGTCCAGATCCTCATGTCTTCTGGAGTGTTGGCTGTTCCTGCCAGCTTGGTGTCGTCTGCAAATTTGATGAGTTCCCGATTTATCCCTTCATCCAAATCATTGATGAAGATGTTGAAGAGCACTGGGCCTAGAACAGAGCCCTGGGGCACCCCACTACACACTTCCCTCCATGTAGATGCGGTTCCATTGAGGACCACACCCTGAGTATGAGTCAGCCAGCTACAAATCCATCTGGTGGTGATGCTGTCTAACCCACATTTTTCTATCTTATCAAGTAGAAGGTTGTGATCTACTTTATCAAATGCCTTACTTATATAAGTTTAATAAAATAAATAAAAAAATTACTAAAGTCCAAGTAAATTATATCCACAGTATTCCTCTGATCCACTAATTTTGTCACTTGGTCAAAGAATGCAATAAAGATTTGTCTGGCATAATCTGTTTTTGACAAACCCATGTTGGCTTTTAGTAATGATTTTGTTTGCCTTTAGGTGCTTGCTGATTCATTGTTTGGTTATCTTTCCCAGAATCTTCCCAGGTATTAAGGTCAGGCTGATAGGTCTGTAATTTCCTGGATCCATTTTTTCCCCTTTTTTGAAGATGGGAACTACATCAGCTCTTTTCCAATCCTCTGGTAGTTCCCCAGTGCTCCAGGATCTTTGAAAAATATAGTTCAGTGGTTCTGAGATCACATCTGCCAGTTCCTTGAGAACCTTGGGGTATAATCCATCTGGTCCTGATGATTTGAACTCATCTAGACTGGACAGGTGCTCAGTTACCATTTTCTTGCCTATCTTAACTTGTGTTTCTCTTCTGTTTTTTATGCACTATTTTTGATAGGTTGGTCTGTTTTTTCCCTTTGTGTAAAGACAGATGCAAAAAAATGAGTTAAATAGTTCTGCTTTCTCCCTGTTGTTTGTCACCTTCTTGCCACTTTCACCCACTAATGGACCAATCATTTCCTTCACATGGGGTGCTTGGGACAGCTCCACCCTCTCCCCCACCTGCCTTACCTTGTGGCAGCAGCACGGTGTGGTGGGCTATGTGGCCTCCTGTTGCGAGCGGCTACAGAAGTGGGCCAGTGGCCCCTTAGGCTCCTGTGGGATAGGGCTGAGTTTCATTACTCAAGAGAAATGAGCTGAGTTTCATTACTCAGGTAGGTGACATCATTAGTCACACATTTATATGCAGTAGGGAAATGTTCCAGTTTTGGTGGAGATGTGGTTTTCTCCTTAGTAGAATTTGGCTTTCAGTCAAATCAATCATCAATAAACATTTACATACATCTTAGAAAGACAATAAAAAATCTAGGAAGGGAACAAAAAACTAGAAAACATCTCTTCCAGCAGCTAAAACCAAGCAGGAATTAACACCTGACAGACAATCAGGCAGAAAACAATACTCTAATCAAGGAACCACCAAGGAGGAAATTTAATACATTTAAAAATAAGACCTTTTTTAATTCATGCAATCACCCCTACATATATTTTTGTGTAGGCAAGTTTTCTTACAATCTCCGTTTGGGGCAAATATGAGATGGTGCATGATGGATTGTGTCAAATCTATTTCTGTTGCCTGCCATCCCACTGGGAAGGCACTTTCCTTTTAGTTGCTTAGCTTGACTTTGGGCAATGAGGAGGACTGGATCTTAATTGTTTCCCAAGTGGAAATCTGAATTGCAGTTTCAAACAATTGTTTTATTTAAATGTGAGAAAAGAAGGAAATAGCAACTTGGGGTTTAACTGGAGGTTTAACTAGACACTGATCTGATTTCCCAACATAAATTCTTCTCTTGAAAATAGCTATGAGGCTTCAATTTGGATCAGGTTGCCTCACCACCATCACTTGACTGGACTAATGTAATCCAGGATAATTTATCCATCCATCCATCCATCCATCCATCCATCCATCCATCCATCCATCCATCCATCCAATTTCTATAGCTGCCCTTCTCAGACAAGTGACTCTAGATAGCAAACAATCATAAAATCTATTAAAATCATACAAAATCTATTAAACATCATACAAAAGTATATACCAATGGTGGCAACAGTGCTCAGGGCTGTGACTCCTAAGCTGGAGAAGTGGCTTCAACAAAACCCAGAAATAACACCAGACCTCTCTATTCAGAAGAGTATAGTGCTAGGAACAGCTAATATACTGCACAGAACCCTCAAACTGCCAGTAGAGAACCATGGGACCAGGAAGGGAATTTTAGCAGCTAAGGAAAATTATAAATTATCAATAGAAACAAGAATTGGTGTTCTCCGGGCCCTTTCCTCA